>NC_050097.1:174146088-174750922 GCF_902167145.1 Zea mays | reverse complement strand
TAGGCCTTATATACTCGACCGTGGGGCAATACACATGGATATGATAACAACGTGCGCCTAAAAGATAGTGAACTGTTCGAGTCTATCTCCCTATGATTCAGCCGACTTATTCTCGCCTGGTTCTACTACGTGATGCTCCAGCGCGGGGAAGTCAGGTCTTCTGTTGTGATTTCTCGCTCAATGCTATGGGCCGTCCAAGTTTGCACCAATCCGGCCTCATGTCAATCTGCTTTGCTGATTATTCCTCCCCAGGCCCACGAAAGAATGACCTTACGATTTATTGGGCCCTTGGGCCTTTCGTGAGGTCTTTTACTCTTTTAGTGGACCCGGGGGATATCTGTCCCCCACAAGCCCCCGATCTTTGGGTTAATTTAGTGGTAATCAGCCCAAAGATCCCAGGTCCAGCTTGCAGGCGATTTGAAGAGAACGACTTCTTACTATCTTCTCCTGCTTTTGATCTCTCGTAACCGAAGCTTTGTTTCGTGCTCGTGCCTTAGAGGTCGACATTTCGTTTTGTAGGACCCTGAACTTCATTGGGTGTAGCCCCCGAGCTTCGAGTAGATTTTAGAAGATAATCTACTCGAAGGTCTTTACCAGAAATTATTTCCACTTTTAGTCCTGCGTTTTGGTTGAGGGCCAGCCTTGTCTTTAATCTTGTCCCATGCCTTAGAAGTCGGCACTATCTTGGCTTGGAATGATGATCCATGGGGTGCACCGAAGGTGCACCCAATGGGTGTAGCCCCCGACCTTCAAGTGGATTTTTGAGGATAATCCATTCGAAGGTCTTTCTTTTGTGTCTTTTTGCTGAAGATTATCCTTTCTGCTTGTAAAAATCGGCATGATGTCATCCGCATTATGCTTTGGAGGTCAGCATTATGTCATCAATATTATGCCTCAGAGGTCAGCATGTATTTTGTCTTTTGCAGCCGAGTTCGCAATCCATCCATATCTTGCTAGGTAGTGTAATTTATTTGCTCTGCAACTGATTGGACATTTGATGGACGTTCTCTGTCTAGTCTTCACGTCTTTCCTGTCGGCCATATTTTGTATTTCACTGGCTATATTTGGCTTTCCTCTGATCCTCACTGATATCTCATTTTTGTCTTGAGGTATTCACTGCATGCCCTGCACAGATGTGACCGTTTTGAAAAATATACTGATAATTCCTGGGCGTCCCCCCCAATGGGTGTGGGCAAGGGACGACTTGGTACACTGAGTGTTTTAGCCGGCTGCTTCTGAGTAGTAATGTGATGCGACGACGGGTGTAATCATATCCTCCGCGCTGTTGACTGGAGTCCCAATGGGTGTTGTGTTGCGTGAAACGGCGTCAGCCGCCTGACGTGTCTTCAGACGGGTTGAAGTGCTTATTGAATGCTTTGCGACTGTTCAGTGACCACGGTTGGAGGTGAGCGGTTGCCTTCTTTTCCTATAAATAGTGCCTTTGCCTGCCTGGTTTTTTCACATCTCTCGCTGTTGTCCACTGCCTGCTTTCTTTCTTCTACTTGCATTTCCACCATGGGCAAGAAACGCAAGCGCGAGCCAACTCCTCCGTCTGAGGATTTTGGTGACTCGGAGTATTCAGAGGAGGAGTTCTCCTCTGAATCCGAGGGGTCTCCGGCTCCCATCCCCCTGCGTGAGTCGTCTGACGACTCAGACGACTCCCAGGGGCTCGCGGCGGAGGTCTGTACGTATATCCGGGCCGTCGAGCGCTCCGGGCTCGAGGGCTCGGACGAGTCGGAGTACTCCTCGGATGAGGAGGACTCGGACGGCGGTGGCGAGGACGAGGACGGCGACGACGACGACGACGACGACGAAGGCTGTGGCGGCGGTGACGGTGACGGCAGCGGCAGGGGCGGCAGCAGCGGCAGCAAGGAAGGTGATGGCGGCGGCAGCAGGGGCAGCAACAGGGGCGGCAGCGGCGGCGGCAGCAACAGGGCCAGTGGCTAGATGCCACTGGTCCTTTAAATGTTAGTATAGTATAGTTAGAATAATGTAGTAGTATTTAGTAGTGTAGAGTAGTATAGTGTAGTGTAGTGGTAGTAGTAGTATAATGTAATGTAGCAGTAGTAGTAGTAGGGAAGTATCAACTCATAATGAGTTGATTTATAAGTATGATATCTTCCCTTTAAGGAAGAAATGATGTTGGCTTCTCTGTGATGATTGCTCGTTGATATTCATAACTCAAAGTTCTTGAATCATTCCTCTTCCCGCCTTTTTTGTGAAGTTGATTCCTTTGGAATAATAAGTGAATAACTCGGACATCATATCGATGCTTTTAGAAGTAGCTGCCGAGCGACTTGAAGACAACGTCGGCGTTTTAGAGGTAACGCCGAGCGACTGAACACGACATCGGAGTTTTAGAGATAACTGCAGAGTAATCTTGAAGACGACGTCGGCATTTTAGAGGTAACGCCGAGCGACTGAACGCGATGTCGGAGTTTTAGAGATAACTGTCGAGTAACTTGAAGACGATGTCGGCATTTTAGAGGTAACGCCGAGCGACTGAACACGATGTCGGAGTTTTAGAGATAACTGCCGAGTAACTTGAAGACGACGTCGGCGTTTTAGAGGTAACGTCGAGCGACTGAACACGATGTCGGGGTTTTTGAGATAACTGCCGAGTAACTTGAAGGCGACGTCGGCGTTTTAGAGGTAACGCCGAGCGACTGAACGCGATGTCGGGGTTTTTGAGATAACTGCCGAGTAACTTGAAGGTGACGTCGGCGTTTTAGAGGTAACGCCGAGCGACTGAACGCGATGTCGGAGTTTTTAGAGTTAACTGCCGAGTAACTTGAAGGCGACGCCGACGTTTTAGAGGTAACGCCGAGCGACTGAATGCGATGTCGGAGTTTTAGAGTTAACTGCCGAGCGACTTGAAGACAACGTCGGCGTTTTAGAGGTAACGCCGAGCGACTGAATGCGATGTCGGAGTTTTTAGAGTTAACTGCCGAGCGATAGCGGGCTACGTGGGCCACTTTGAGGTTAATAGCCGAGTGATGATGTGGCGCACCGGTGTTTTGGAAATAACTGCCGGGCGATGACGTGGCACGCTGGTGTTTTGGAAATAACCGCTGGGTGCTGACTGGGCGCTTTTTTTTGAAACGGTATCTGGCTCGGGAATATCCCATAAGTGCTGCGCTTTTAGCCGCCTATGCTTTCCGTGCCCTAGTTCTTGCTTTCTTGCTTCCGAATCCTCTCCGCAATTCGCCTCCTACTCTGTTCGCCGGTAGAATCGAGATGGCGCCCAAGAGGAAAGCCTCGAGTTCGTCTGCCTTGGTGATTCCTCCAATCGACCCCAACAGCCAGTTGCCTTTCGCAGGTAACCACATGTCCGTCATCTCTGAATCCGAACTTCTCCACCTCGTGTCCATCGGGGTTCTTCCTCCGAGGGAACTCTGCTCTTGGCGGATTTGCCATGGGGTTACTGTCCCAACTGAGGATACCCATGAGTCCGTGATTTATGCTCCTTTCCTTCTCCGCGGCCTTGGCCTTCCCATTTCTCCCTTTTTCCACGGCCTCCTTGATTTCTACCATCTTAACTTGACCCATCTGAATCCCAATTCTATCCTGCAAATCTCCATTTTCGTTCATTTATGCGAAGCCTTTCTTGGCGTGCTACCACATTTCGGGTTGTGGAAGTATTTGTATCACTGTCGCCCTAGGATGGCCGAGGGACAACATCAATTGGTTGGGGGTGCTAGCTTGGAGATGCGCCGCGGGAGGAAGACTGAGTATCTCGAAATCCCTCTCAAAGACAGTATCAAGGGGTGGCGCTTGGAGTGGTTCATAGTTGAGAATTATGGAAACTCTCTCCCCCCCGATCGGGGAGACAGCCGGATGTTCGCACCCCAAGCTGGACCGAGTCTCCCACAGATCAGGAGGTAGCTGAGGCAGGTGTTTTGCTTGCTGAAGTTGGATTGCTGAAAGAGAGGGGTTTAACTGCAGAAGCTGTGGTCGTTGACTTTGTTTTCAAGAATATTCAGCCGTTGAAAGACAGGGCATACCCGACTTATCTGTATCGAGGCCTACCCGACTCAACTCGGGTCACTAACAGAAGAATTCCCTCTACGGACTTGGTGAGCCGACTTGAGATGATCCTTAGAGGCAAAGTGTCAAATGTTGGTGCCCCAGTGGCATTCTCAGCCTGGAACTTGCCTCCTCCCAAAGCCTTCATTCTTTTTGTGTCGAATCCTCCTGTCACTGATGGCAGTTTGGGCCTTAGAGTGCGGCCCTCTGCTGAAGAAGTTAGTGCCTTGGTTGCCTCGCTCGGGGGGATTCCTGATGATGAACGACAGGTCCATTTTGAGGTGCCCCTGAACCCTAGTGATGCGGAGATAAATGCTATGCTTGATTTGCTGGCTGAGGACTCTTCTGACGCTGCTCCTGCTGGGGCATTGGTAGTGGCGCCCCTCCCAGTGGCTGATACAACTTTAGATACTCAGAAGCCTGCTGGTACTCGCCCGAGGCGCCCTTGCCGAGCCAATCAACCTGATCCTTCTGCTGATGAGCAGAAAAATAAAAAGAGACGCCTCCGGCAAGTATCCAGTTTGGATCGGGACGTTGGTACCTCGGTTCCTGATGCTGAAGAAGTGCCTATGACTGAACTTACTGATGCGGACCCCAATGGGTGTACCCAATCTGTTGTTGATCCCAATGGGTGTGCTCCATCTGTTGCTGACCCCAATGAGTGTGCTGCCTGCGTTGCTAATGTGAACGACGAGGAGGAGGAAAATGAAGTTCCTTTAACTCGGAAAAACAGTCGACAGTTCATCGCTAGCGGTGAAAGTAGTGGAGTTCCTTCTCCTGCTTTGTCTGCTCTCATGGGTCTGCAAGAACTGTCCTTGGCTAATTTTGATCAGACTCTTGAGGAAATGGTTCTAGAGGATTTGTTATTGGAGCCAGCAGATGATGGTGTGATGGAGGTTTGTGCTGATGTGCTTGATGCTGGGTTGAGGTCATCCTGTGCCTCGTCGACCTTAGAGCGCGATCTCGAGGATCGGGAGACTGACTTGAATCATCCTGGTCCCATGGAAGTAACTGAGGGCCCATCAGCCTTAGAGGTGGCTACCGCAGAGAACTTGGACCCCAAGGATGGTGTTGACACGTGCCCAGCCCCCGAGAATGTTGTTGGGGATGACTTGGTTCGGGTGAGAAGTGTAAGCCACTGCCCAGCCCCCGAGGGTGCTGCCGGGAATGATCCGGCTCAAGTGGGCAGTGCAAACTATGACCCAGCCCCCGAGGGTGCTGCCGGGAATGATCCGGCTCAAGTGGGCAGTGCAAACTATGACCCAACCCCCGAGGATGTCCGAGCGGGGTCTCTCTCTTCTACTTCCATGGACGTTCATGCGGGGTCGCCCCCATACTCCGGTTGTATGGTGGTAGCCCAAGCCTTGGACCAGGGAGTCGCTTTAGAGGGTAGCGTCCCCGCTGACCGAGTGTTGGGCTCTGTTGATGGCACCGAGTTGATTCCTGCTGGTTTGTTGCAAGCTGCTTTGGGTGGTGGCCTTGCGCCCGGTTATCAATTGATCTCTCCTGATTTGGGGATCCCTTCGTTCTTTTCCAACCTCCAGGTACTGTGATGTATTTTAGCTTGGTTTTTTCCATTGCATAAACTGCTGTCATTACATTCATCTGCTCTCCTCATCAGGCTTTGGTGGATGGGATGGCTAGCCAGTTGAAGTTACAGGGTGCTTCTATCCCCGAAGTAGCCTCGTCTCTTGCATGTTGGAATCCAGTATCACTTCAACATCGTGTCTCTGAATTGGAGGCGATCAACGCTGGTTAGTGCTTTTTTGCTTCTCTTTGTCTTCACTGTAGGCTGCCTTACATTCTGACCCCTTTTTGTTTGATTGTCTCCTGCTAGATATGACTCGGCAGATTTCCACTCTTGAGGAAAAACATTCCCGAGATCAGGCTGAATTGGCCCAGCGGTGCACTGACTTTGAGGAAAAGTACTCTCAAAGTCAGACTGAACTGGGTCAGGTCTCTGCTGCCTTAGATGACGCCAATGCACTAAGTTCTTCTCTTCATGTTCAGCTCAATTCTAAAAAGGTGATTTATGAAACTGTGCTTTGCCTTGTTGTGCTCCTATTACTTGCTTGGTGTTTGAGGAAGTTGACTTTTGTTTACAGGAAGAAAAACGTATCCTTGCTGCTTCTCGCGACAGTCTTGACAGATTGTATCGTGATTCTAGCAACTCGCTGACTATCTTGGAGAGGAGTCATCGCTTCACCATGGAAGAGTTAGACCACCAACGCTGTAAGCTGCAGGAATCCATGGATGAAGTGACCCGGCTCAAGCAGTTGATATCAGCGAAGGACGCTACTATCAAAGAACTCCGAGCTTCCAAGAAATCCATCGCCCAAGAGTTAGAAACCGCTCGGCTGGCTGCCAAGGTTGCCGAGGAAACTTCTGTTACTCTCAGAGCCCAGCGCGATAGAGCCATGGACAAGGCTATTCGAGCGGGGCGAATCTTGATGAGGAGACCCAGCGTGGTTGTTCCCGAAGATATAAGGGCTGATGTGAATGCTGCCCCTGATTCCTCGAGTCGTCCTTCCTCGTCGATTGCTCCTGAGAAAAATATCACAAAATAGAGAAACATTTTGCGTGCTTTGAACGCGCGGTTAGCATGGTCAGACATTTGTTAGAGGATGTCATTTTAGTACTTGGACGATATTGTTATTTTCTTATTGTTTCAGAATTCATCAGTTCATAAATTTGTAGTAGTAAAACGATGTGTGATGGTTTTGAAATTTGTTTGCGGGATATAGAAACCATCCTTATATGAGTAATTGTAATCACGTCGGATCGCCTTAAGTCGCTGCTGAATTAAGTCGATTGCTTCTGTTAATAGGGCGTAGTGGTCACCCTAAATTGTGTAGGCGCGAGCACGTTGCACCGCCTTAAGTCGTTGCCGACTTAAGCCGATTGCTCCGTTAGCAGGGCATAGTGGTCACCCCGAGTTAAGTAAGTGTGAGCATGTTGCACCGCCTTAAGTCATTACCGACTTAAGCCGATTGCTCCGTTAGCAGGGCATAGTGGTCACCCCGAGTTAAGTAAGCGTGAGCATGTTGCACCGCCTTAAGTCGTTGCCGACTTAAGCTGATTGCTCCGTTAGCAGGGCATAGTGGTCACCCCGAGTTAAGTAAGCGTGAGCATGTTGCACCGCCTTAAGTTGTTACCGACTTAAGCCGATTGCTCCGTTAGCAGGGCATAATGGTCACCCCGAGTTAAGTAAGAGTGCTAATCGATCATGAACAAATTGAGTATCATTGAAGTCTTCTTTATTGATGACATATCTCCCGCTTTACAGAGTACATTGTTGTCCCGATAGCTTTTGAAATTCAGCTAAGGGTAAAACTTCCTGAGGTGTTCTATGTTCCAGGAGTTCCCGACTTCTGTGCCATCCATCTGGGTGAGACGATACGATCCTGGCCGAGTGACTTCTGCTACCACGAAGGGTCCTTCCCATGAGGGCGATAACTTGTGTTGTCCCTCCCCCGTTAGAATTCGGCGGAGGACGAGATCTCCTGCTGAGAAGGATCGCTGTCGCACGACCTTGTCGTGATAGCGCCTTAGAGTCTGTTGGTACCTTGCTGATTGGATTACCGCATTCAGCCGTTCTTCCTCGAGTATATCAATGTCTTCTAGCCTGGTGGCTTCGACTTCTGCTATGTTTTCGAAGATCAACCTTGGCGCCCCGAATTTGAGATCGGCGGGTAACACTGCCTCCGACCCATAGACCATGAAGAAAGGAGTGTTTCCATGCAGAGCTCGGCTAGGTTGGGTTCTTAGACTCCAGACGACATAGGGCAATTCCCTTATCCATTTTCCTGCGAATTTTTCATTCTTATCGAAGACCTTTTTCCTGAGTGCCTCCAGTATCATCCCGTTGGCTCGCTCAACTTGCCCGTTGGCTCTCGGGTGTGCTACAGAAGCATACTTGATCTGAATGCTTTTGTGCTCGCAAAAGTCGAAGAACTCTGAACTTGTAAAGTTGGATCCTAGGTCAGTTATGATGCTGTTTGGTATCCCGAATCTGAATATTATGTCTTGTATGAATTCCACAGCCTTAGCTGAGGTCAAAGAGGCAATGGGCTTGAACTCTATCCATTTAGTGAATTTGTCGATTGCTACCAATACATGAGTGTATCCTCCTTGAGCTTTCTTGAAAGGTCCAATCATATCCAGTCCCCAGCATGCGAAAGGCCAAGTTACTGGTATGGTCTGCAGTTGCTGTGCTGGTAGATGTTGTTGTTTTGACAAATATTGGCAAGCTTCGCACCTCTGAATTAACTCGGTCGCATCACTCTTCGCTGTTGGCCAATAGAATCCTGACCTGAAGACCTTCCCGACTAGTGTTCTGGATGCTGCATGTATTCCACATTACCCGGCATGGATCTCCTCCAGAAGTCGCTTTCTAGTAGATGGGAGAATGCACTTCATGAGGACGCCTGACGCACCCCTTCTGTACAATTGAGAGCACCTAGAGGGGGGGGGGGGGTGAATAGGTGATCCTGTGAAACTTAAACTTATAGCCACAAAAACTTGTTAAGTGTTAGCGCAATAATCGCCAAGTGGCTAGAGAGAAGGTCTTGCACAATACGATAATCACAAAGAATTCAACACAGAGAAGACACAGTGATTTATCCCGTGGTTCGGCCAAGTACAAAACTTGCCTACTCCACGTTGTGGCGTCCCAACGGACGAGAGTTGCACTCAACTCCTCTCAAGTGATCCAATGATCAACTTGAATACCACAGTGTTATGCTTTTCTTTTCTTATCCCGTTCGCGAGGAATCTCCACAACTTGGAGCCTCTCGCCCTTACACTTTTGATGTTCACAAAGCATCACGGAGTAAGGAAGGGAAGCAACACACACAAATCCACAGCAAAATGCGCACACACACGGCCAAGAATCGAGCTCAAAAGACTATCTCAAAGTTCTCACTAGAACGGAGCTCGAATCACTGAGAATGACAAACGAATGCGCAAAGACTGAGTGTGGATGATCAAGAGTGTTCTAAGGTTGCTTGGTGTTGTCCTCCATGCGCCTAGGGGTCCCTTTTATAGCCCCAAGGCAGCTAGGAGCCGTTGAGAGCAATTCTGGAAGGCTGATCTTGCCTTCTGTCATCGGGCGCACCGGACAGTCCGGTGCACACCGGACACTGTCCGGTGCCCGATCTCCTTCCTAAAATGGCGCAGCCGACCGTTGCAGATCTGGGAGCCGTTGGCGCACCGGACATGTCCGGTGCACACCGGACAGTCCGGTGCCCCCTTCCGACCGTTGGGCCGGCCACGTGTCGCGCGCAGATTCCGCGGCCGACCGTTGGCCCGGCCGACCGTTGGCTCACCGGACAGTCCGGTGCACACCGGACAGTCCGGTGAATTTTAGCCGTACGTCGTCGGTGAATTCCCGAGAGCGGCCACTTCGCTCGAGCCAGCCTGGCGCACCGGACACTGTCCGGTGCACCACCGGACAGTCCGGTGCCCCAGACCGAAACAGCCTCTTGGCTGTACACAACCAACTCTTCTCTTTTCTTCTTCTTTCTGTTTCTGATACTTAGACAAGTATATTAGTACACAAAACCAATGTACTAAGACTTAGAAACATACATTTGCTCTTGATTTGCACTTTGTTCATCCATGGGCATAGATTCACATTTAAGCACTTGTGTTGGCACTCAATCACCAAAATACTTAGAAATGGCCCAAGGGCACATTTCCCTTTCAATCTCCCCCTTTTTGGTGATTTATGCCAACACAACATAAGGCAACTAGAACAAGTGCAATATCACTTCAAATAAAAACTCAAGTTTATTTTGATTCAATTTGGCATATATGGATCATCCTTTGCCACCACTTGGTTTGTTTTTGCAAATCAAACACAAAATCCTATCTCTAAGTCAAATCCACTTGTAGAGACATAAAGAGAGGTTTTCCAAAGAAAATTGATTCAAGATTCCAAAAACTCCCCCTTTTTCCCATAATCAACACTTCTCCCCACAAGAGGCCAACTTTTGACAAAAGAGACAATGCAAGAGTTTTGACAAACCAAAAGCTCTATCCTACTATTTTCAAAGTTTCTCAAGTGGTAGCTGATCCATTTATTGCTTTGGCCTTTATTTTCTCCCCCTTTGGCATCAAGCACCAAAACGGGATCAATCTCGGCCCTTTGACCCCATTGCCTCACCTAGGGGTGGATAACGAGCCAGCTCGGCTCGGCTTGTCCGAGTTCGAGCTGGCTCGTTAAGCTAACGAGCCAGCTTGGCTCGGCTCGTTAAGGTAACGAGCCACAGATTCAGCTCGGCTCGGCTCGTTTACGAGCTCGAGCTGGCTCGTTTAGCTCGCGAGCCAGAGCAGAAAAAATAAAATGTATATAATAATTATTTTTAGTTAATTTTAAACTAATTTAATAATAAAAATAGTAATTATACTCATAGTTTCACAAACCATGTCAATATAACACCAAATTAGCACAATTCATCACTCATTAATTCACAATTCACATACATGTTCATCAATTTAACCCATAATTATATTTGCATAGACCAAATTAACACATAGGCATAGTTCATTAATCATTAGTTTAATTCATAGGCCATAGACACCTCACATATATATAACATGTTCATCAATTATTCTATAAATGATATGTATATAGTTTCGTTTTACTGGAATATGGTAGCTCGTTTAGCTCGCGAGCTGGCTCGTTAACGAACCGAGCTAGGATGTCAGCTCAGCTCGTGACAAAATTCAAACGAGCCGATCTGAGTCGAGCCAAGCTGATCATGAAACGAGCGAGCCAGCGAGCCACGAGCATTTTGTCCAGCCCTAGCCTCACCAAAATCTTCAATTAAGAGCAAATAGGCAATAAGAGTTTAAAGATGGACTTGGAATAAGTTACCCTCTCATCGGAGTGCAGTGGAAGTCTTTCACGGTCCAAGTCCACCTTTCCCTTTCAAACCTTCTTTGAGACTAAAACAATCAAACTCAAACAAACGGTTAGTCTCAAAGGGTCAAGTTGTAACACATCTCCCCCTAAATATGTGCATTACTGGCACAAGGACTTGTGAGGTCCGGGGAGTGCTTGTACAACTTGAGCACCATAATAAGCAACACAATGCAGAATGAACATGATTAAAGGCATAAACACATGTATGCTATAAATCAATCCAGGTTCCGCGAATCTAAGACATTTAGCTCACTACGCAACCTGCAAAAGGTCTTCTCATCTAGAGGCTTAGTGAAGATATCGGCTAGCTGGTTCTCGGTGCTAACATGAAACACTTCGATATCTCCCTTTTGCTGGTGGTCTCTCAAAAAGTGATGCCGGATGTCAATGTGCTTTGTGCGGCTGTGTTCAACAGGATTTTCCGCCATGCGGATAGCACTCTCATTGTCACATAGGAGTGGGACTTTGCTCAGATTGTAGCCAAAGTCCCTGAGGGTTTGCCTCATCCAAAGTAGTTGCGCGCAACACTGTCCTGCGGCAACGTACTCGGCCTCAGCGGTGGATAGGGCAACAGAGGTTTGTTTCTTAGAGTTCCATGACACCAGGGACCTTCCTAAGAATTGGCACGTCCCCGATGTACTCTTCCTATCGACCTTACATCCAGCATAGTCGGAATCTGAGTATCCAACCAAGTCAAAGGTAGACCCCTTTGGATACCAGAGCCCGAAGCAAGGCGTAGCAACCAAATATCTAAGAATTCGCTTCACCGCCACTAAGTGACACTCCTTAGGATCAGATTGAAATCTAGCACACATGCATACGCTAAGCATAATATCCGGTCTACTAGCACATAAATAAAGTAAAGACCCTATCATTGACCGATATGCTTTTTGATCAACGGACTTACCTCCTTTGTTGAGGTCGGTGTGTCCGTCGGTCCCCATCGGAGTCTTTGCGGGCTTGGCGTCCTTCATCCCAAACCGCTTTAGCAGATCTTGCGTGTACTTCGTTTGGGAGATGAAGGTGCCATCTTTGAGTTGCTTCACTTGGAACCCAAGGAAGTTGTTCAACTCGCCCATCATCGACATCTCGAATTTCTGCGTCATCACCCTGCTAAACTCTTCACAAGACTTTTGGTTAGTAGAACCAAATATTATGTCATCGACATAAATTTGGCACACAAACAAATCACCATCACATGTCTTAGTAAAAAGAGTTGGATCCGCTTTCCCAACCTTGAAAGCATTAACAATTAGAAAGTCTCTAAGGCATTCATACCATGCTCTTGGGGCTTGCTTAAGTCCATAGAGCGCCTTAGAGAGCTTACACACGTGGTCGGGGTACCGTTCATCCTCGAAGCCAGGGGGTTGCTCCACGTACACCTCCTCCTTGATTGGCCCGTTGAGGAAAGCGCTCTTCACATCCATTTGGAACAACCTGCGACTTGGGCATAACCTTTTGCCACAAGTCGAGCCTTGTTCCTCATCACCACCCCGTGCTCGTCCTGTTTGTTGCGGAATACCCACTTGGTTCCCACAACGTTTTGCTTGGGACGAGGCACCAGTGTCCAAACTTCATTGCGCTTGAAGTTGTTGAGTTCCTCCTGCATGGCTAACACCCAGTCCGGATCTAGCAGGGCTTCTTCTACCCTGAAAGGCTCAATAGAAGAGACAAAGGAGTAATGCTCACAAAAATTAACTAATCGAGATCGAGTAGTTACTCCCTTGCTAATATCACCCAGAATTTGGTCGACGGGATGATCCCTTTGAATCATCGCTCGAACTTGGGTTGGAGGTGCCGGTTGTGCTTCTTCCTCCATCACATGATCATCTTGTGCTCCCCCTTGATCACACTCCTCTTGATGAACCTGTTCATCGTTTTGAGTTGGGGGATGCACCATTGTTGAGGAAGAAGGTTGATCTCGTTCATCTTGTTCCTGTGGCCGCACTTCTCCAATCGCCATGGTTCGTATAGCGGCTGTCGGAACATCTTCTTCATCTACATCATCACAATCAACAACTTGCTCTCTTGGAGAGCCATTAGTCTCATCAAATACAACGTCGCTAGAGACTTCAACCAAACCCGATGATTTGTTGAAGACTCTATACGCCTTTGTATTTGAGTCATAACCTAACAAAAACCCTTCTACAGCTTTGGGAGAAAACTTAGAATTTCTACTCTTCTTTACTAGAATGTAGCACTTGCTCCCAAATACACGAAAGTAAGATACATTGGGTTTGTTACCGGTTAGTAGCTCATACGAAGTCTTCCTGAGGAGGCGATGAAGGTAGACCCTGTTGATGGCGTGGCAAGCCATGTTCACGGCTTCCGACCAGAAACACTCGGGGGTCTTGAATTCTCCAAGCATCGTCCTCGCCATATCGATTAGCGTCCTGTTCTTCCTCTCTACCACACCATTTTGCTGTGGTGTGTAGGGAGCGGAGAACTCGTGCTTGATCCCTTCCTCCTCAAGGAACTCCTCCACTTGAAGGTTCTTGAACTCGGACCCATTGTCGCTCCTTATCTTCTTCACCTTGAGCTCAAACTCATTTTGAGCTCTCCTGAGGAAGCGCTTGAGGGTCCCTTGGGTTTCAGACTTATCCTGCAAAAAGAACACCCAAGTGAAGCGGGAAAAGTCATCAACGATAACTAGACCATACTTACTTCCTCCTATGCTCAGATAGGCGACGGGTCCGAAGAGGTCCATATGTAGCAGCTCCAGGGGTCTTGATGTTGTCATCACATTTTTGGTGTGATGAGAGCCTCCCACCTGTTTCCCTGCTTGACAAGCTGCACAAGGTCTATCTTTCGAAATGAACATTGGTTAGACCTATCACGTGTTCTCCCTTTAGAAGCTTGTGGAGGTTCTTCATCCCCACATGTGCTAAGCGGCGATGCCACAGCCAGCCCATGCAAGTCTTAGCCATTAAGCATGCATCTAGACCGGCCTCTTCTTTTGCAAAATCCACTAAGTAAAGCTTGCCATCTAGAATACCCTTAAAAGCTAGTGAACCATCACATCTTCTAAAGACAGACACATCTATATTTGTAAACAAACAGTTATATCCCATATTGCATAATTGACTAACAGATAGCAAATTATATCCAAGAGACTCTACTAAAAACACATTAGAGATAGAGTGCTCATTTGAGATTGCAATTTTACCTAACCCTTTTACCTTGCCTTGATTCCCATCACCGAATATTATTGAATCTTGGGAATCTTTATTCTTGACGTAGGAGGTGAACATCTTCTTTTCCCCCGTCATATGGTTTGTGCATCCGCTGTCGATAATCCAGCTTGAACCCCCGGATGCATAAACCTGCAAGACAAATTTAGGCTTGGGACTTAGGTACCCAACTCTTGTTGGGTCCTACAAGGTTAGTCACAATTTCCTTAGGGATCCAAATGCAAGTTTTATCACCCTTGCATTTTGCCCCTAACTTCCTAGCAATCACCTTTCTATCCTTTCTACAAATTGCAAAGGAAGCATTCAAAGCATGATATATTGTAGAAGGTTCATTGACTTTCCTAGGAACATTAACAACATTTCTCCTAGGCATATTATGAACAACATTTCTCCTACCAACATTCCTATCATGCACATAGAAAGAACTAGAAGCAAACATGTCATGAGAATCATAAACATATGAATCAAAAACATTATAACTTCTATTTGCATTTCTAGTATGTCTCCTATCATGATACATAAAAGCATGGTTCTTTTTAGCACTACTAGCCATAGGGGCCTTCCCTTTCTCCTTGGCGGGAATGGGAGCCTTATGGCTTGTTAAGTTCTTGGCTTCCCTCTTGAAGCCAAGTCCATCCTTAATTGAGGGATGTCTACCAATCGTATAGGCATCCCTTGCAAATTTTAATTTATCAAATTCGCTTTTGCTAGTCTTAAGTTGGGCATTAAGACTAGCCACTTCATCATTCAATTTAGAAATTGAAACTAGGTGTTCACTACAAGTATCAACATTAAAATCTTTACACCTAGTGCAAACATGTTCTACACAAGAGTTAGATTTACTAGCCACTTCTGGTTTAGCATTTAAATCATTATTAACACCTTTTAAAGTAGCAATGGTTTCATGACAAGAATATAATTCACTAGAAAGCACTTCATTTCTTTTAACTTCTAAAGCATAAGATTTTTGTGCCTCTACAAATTTGTCACGTTCTTCATATAAAAGATCCTCTTGTTTTTCTAAGAGTCTATCCTTTTCATTCAAGGCATCAATCAATTCATTAATCTTATCTACTTTAGTTCTATCCAATCCCTTGAACAAACTAGAGTAATCTATTTCTTCATCACTAGACTCATCGTTACTAGAAGAATCATAAGTGACATTGTTTTGATTACTTACCTTCTTCTCCCTTGCCATAAGGCATGTGTGACGCTCGTTGGGGAAGAGGGATGACTTGTTGAAGGCGGTGGCGGCGAGTCCTTCATTGTCGGAGTCGGAGGAGGAGCAATCCGAATCCCACTCCTTTCCGATATGTGCCTCGCCCTTGGCCTTCTTGTAATGCTTCTTCTTCTCCCTTTTGTTCCCCTTTTCCTGGTCACTTTCATTATCGGGATAGTTAGCAATGAAATGACCAATCTTACCACATTTGAAGCACGAGCGCTTCTCCTTTGTCTTGGTCTTGCTTGGCTGTCCCTTGCGACCTTTAAGCGCCGTCTTGAAGCGCTTAATGATGAGGGCCATCTCCTCATTATTTAGCCCGGCCGCCTCAACTTGCGCCACCTTGCTCGGTAGTGCCTCCTTGCTCCTCGTTGCCTTGAGAGCAATGGGTTGAGGCTCATGAATAGGACCGTTCAACGCGTCGTCCACATATCTTGCCTCCTTGATCATCATTCACCCGCTTACGAACTTCCCCAAAACTTCTTCGGGCGACATCTTGGTGTACCTAGGATTTTCACGAATATTGTTCACCAAATGAGGATCAAGAACGGTAAAAGACCTTAGCATTAGGCGGACGACGTCGTGATCCGTCCATCGCGTGCTTCCGTAGCTCCTTATTTTGTTGATAAGGGTCTTGAGCCGGTTGTATGTTTGAGTTGGCTCCTCGCCCCTTATCATTGCGAACCGTCCAAGCTCGCCCTCCACCAACTCCATCTTGGTGAGTAAGGTGACATCGTTCCCCTCATGAGAGATCTTGAGGGTGTCCCAGATCTGCTTGGCATTGTCCAAGCCGCTCACCTTATGGTACTCGTCCCTGCACAAAGAGGCTAGCAACACAGTAGTAGCTTGTGCATTTTTATGAATCTGTTCATTAATAAACATGGGATTATCCGTACTATCAAAGTGCATTCCACTTTCTACAATCTCCCATATGCTAGGATGGAGAGAGAACAAGTGACTACGCATTTTGTGACTCCAAAATCCGTAGTCCTCTCCATCAAAATGAGGAGGTTTACCAAGTGGAATAGATAATAAATGAGCATTAGTACTTTGAGGAATACGAGAGTAATCAAAAGAAAAGTTCGAATTGACCGGTTTCTTTCTCTCGTATTCGTTGTGGTCGTCGTCCTTTTGGGAGGAAGTAGACTCATCGCTGTCGTAGTAGACGATCTCCTTGATGCGTCTTGTCTTCTTCTTCTTCCTATCTTTGCGTTGTGGCCCGAGCCCGAGTCGTTGGACTTGTCATCCCTTGGCTCGTTGACGAAGGACTCCTTTTCCTTGTCGTTGATCACGATTCCCTTCCCTTTAGGATCCATCTCTTCGGGCGGTTAGTCCCTTTGTGAAGAGAACGGCTCTGATACCAATTGAGAGCACCTAGAGGGGGGGTGAATAGGTGATCCTGTGAAACTTAAACTTATAGCCACAAAAACTTGTTAAGTGTTAGCGCAATAATCGCCAAGTGGCTAGAGAGAAGGTCTTGCACAATACGATAATCACAAAGAATTCAACACAGAGAAGACACAGTGATTTATCCCGTGGTTCGGCCAAGTACAAAACTTGCCTACTCCACGTTGTGGCGTCCCAACGGACGAGAGTTGCACTCAACTCCTCTCAAGTGATCCAATGATCAACTTGAATACCACAGTGTTATGCTTTTGTTTTCTTATCCCGTTCGCGAGGAATCTTCACAACTTGGAGCCTCTCGCCCTTACACTTTTGATGTTCACAAAGAATCACGGAGTAAGGAAGGGAAGCAACACACACCAATTCACAGCAAAATGCGCACACACACGGCCAAGAATCGAGCTCAAAAGACTATCTCAAAGTTCTCACTAGAACGGAGCTCGAATCACTGAGAATGACAAACGAATGCGCAAAGACTGAGTGTGGATGATCAAGAGTGTTCTAAGGTTGCTTGGTGTTGTCCTCCATGCGCCTAGGGGTCCCTTTTATAGCCCCAAGGCAGCTAGGAGCCGTTGAGAGAAATTCTGGAAGGCTGATCTTGCCTTCTGTCATCGGGCGCACCGGACAGTCCGGTGCACACCGGACACTGTCCGGTGCCCGATCTCCTTCCTAAAATGGCGCAGCCGACCGTTGCAGATCTGGGAGCCGTTGGCGCACCGGACATGTCCGGTGCACACCGGACAGTCCGGTGCCCCCTTCCGACCGTTGGGCCGGCCACGTGTCGCGCGCAGATTCCGCGGCCGACCGTTGGCCCGGTCGACCGTTGGCTCACCGGACAGTCCGGTGCACACCGGACAGTCCGGTGAATTTTAGCCGTACGTCGGCGGCGAATTCCCGAGAGCGGCCACTTCGCTCGAGCCAGCCTGGCGCACCGGACACTGTCCGGTGCACCACCGGACAGTCCGGTGCCCCAGACCGAAACAGCCTCTTGGCTGTACACAACCAACTCTTCTCTTTTCTTCTTCTTTCTGTTTCTGATACTTAGACAAGTATATTAGTACACAAAACCAATGTACTAAGACTTAGAAACATACCTTTGCTCTTGATTTGCACTTTGTTCATCCATGGGCATAGATTCACATTTAAGCACTTGTGTTGGCACTCAATCACCAAAATACTTAGAAATGGCCCAAGGGCACATTTCCCTTTCAACAATGTCTCCCCAATGAGTGTGTAGTGAGCCGACTGTCTGGCAATGCGCTCGGCTGAATTCTTGTCATCTGGTTCCTCTTCATTTTTTATATACTTGATGATTGGCCTTCTCCAGTCATCAGAGTCTGACTCGGGTTGATCTATATTATTACACTCTTCTGCTTGATCCATTGAGATGCTCGGTCGTGGTATTTCTTGCACGAAGACTCCGGGTGGAACCTGAGTTCGGCTGGATCCTAACTTGGACAATACATCAGCTGCCGTGTTTCGATCTCTCTCCACATGATGAAACTCTAGACCTTCAAACTTATCTTCTAGTTTCCAGACGGCGATGCAGTATTTGCCCATCGAATCCTTCGAACAGTCCCATTCTTTGTTTATCTGACTTATGACCACCAGAGAATCTCCGTATACCATTAATCTCTTGATGCCCAATGATATGGCGATATTTAGTCCATGGATCAGAGCTTCATACTCGGCTGCATTGTTAGAGGCTGGAAATAACAGTTGGAGGGCATATTTGAGGTGTTCGCCTCCAGGTGCAATGAAGAGAATTCCTGCGCCTGCTCCCTGCAGCTTCAGCGAGCCATCAAAATACATCCTCCATACTTCTGCAGTTTCCGGGTTCTCTGGTATTTGCTGTTCAGTCCATTCTGATACGAAGTCAACCAATGCTTGGGACTTAATAGCAGTACGAGGTCGAAATTCAATATCATGAGATCCCAGTTCACAGGCCCACTTGGCTATTCGGCCAATGGCTTCCTTGTTGTGGAGAATATCCCCTATTGGAAAACCGGTGACTACTATGACTCTGTGGTCATCAAAGTAGTGACACAGCTTGCGGGCAGTTAGAAGTACTGCGTATAATAGCTTCTGCACTTGAGGATACTTTTTCTTCGAGAGACCCAGAACTTCACTGATGAAATAAACGGGGTGTTGCATAGGGTAGGCATGTCCTTCTTCTGCTCGTTCGACTACTAACGTGGTGCTTACCACGTGAGTCGTGCAAGAGATATATAGCAACAGATCTTCAGCTGGTTGAGTTGACGTGGCTCGCCGTGGTGGTTTCAGTACTGGTGGGGTTGTCAAGAATTTTTTCAGTGCGTCCAAGGCTTCCTGCTCTTCTGAAGTCCACTGAAACTTGTCCACCTTCTTGAGTAGCTTGTAAAACGGTAAACCTTTTTCTCCCAGCCTGGATATAAATCTGCTCAGAGCGGCCATACATCCGGTAAGTCGTTGAACCTTCTTTTGTGATCGTGGAGCTTCCATTTTCATGATAGCTTCAATCTTTTCCGGGTTAGCTTCAATTCCCCGGTGGCTGACAATAAATCCGAGTAGCTTCCCCGCTGGTACCCCAAAGACACATTTTTCGGGATTAAGCTTCCATCGGTACCGCCGTAGACTGTTGAAAACCAGCTGCAAGTCTTCGATGAAGTTTTCTGAGTTCTCTGTTTTGATCACCACATCGTCCACGTAGGCTTCCACACGCTTGCCCCAGTGATCGGCTAAGCATGTTTGGATGGCTCTCTGATAAGTCGCTCCAGCGTTTTTGAGGCCGAACGACATGGAGGTATAACAGAAAGCACCAAACGGAGTGATGAACGCCGTTTTTTCCTCGTCTTCTTTTGCCAGGCTGATCTGATGATATCCCGAATAGCAATCCAAGAAAGACAGCACAGAACATCCGGCGGTGGAGTCTACCACCTGATCTATCCTTGGGAGCCCGAAGGGATCCTTCGAACAATGTTTGTTGAGATCAGTATAATCGACGCACATGCGCCAATCCACTTTATTCTTTTTGAGTACAAGAACAGGGTTGGCTAACCACTCAGGATGTAACACTTCTCTAATGAATCCAGCCACGACCAAGCGGGCCAGCTCAGCGCGAATGACCTCTCTCTTGTCGGGCGTGAAACGACATAGCTTTTGCCGGATTGGTCTTGCTTGGGGGTAGACCTTCAGTTTGTGCTCGGCCAGTTCTCTCGGGAATCCCGGCATATCCGCAGGTTGCCATACGAATACGTCTCGGTTGTCTTGCAGAAACCAGACGAGCGCGCTTTCCTATTTATCATCCAGGCTAGAGCTGATGATGGAAGTTTTTCGTTCATCAGCAAACCCCAGATTGATCCTTTTAGTTTCTTCAGTCGGCCGCATAGAGGTCGCAGCTTGAGCTTCATTCGCCGGTGTTGTGTGGTCATCCTCAGGCTTAGAGTTTGCCTGGGTCGAGGAAGTCGCTGACGGTTTGGTGGTGAGGGCCGCCTGGATGGCCACTCGGAAACATTCTGCGGTGCCTTGGAAGTCGGCGCGCACAGTTATGATTCCTTGCGGTCCCGACATCTTCAGTATCATGTACGTGTAGTGCGGAATGGCCATGAATTTTGCCAGTCCCGGCCTCCCGATAGTGGCGTTGTACCCGTAGTCGAAGTTCGCCACTTCGAACCTCAGGAACTCGGTTATGTAGTTTTCCGGAGTCCCGAAGGTGACAGGCATGTAGATGTGGGCCAACGGGTATTCTCCCTCAGTTGGCAAGATGCCAAAGAAGGGAATGTCTGACTCATGGAGTTCTTTGAGGTGAACTCCCAAGCCTCAGAGTGTCCGGGGGAAGGTGACGTTGATGCTGCTCCCCCCGTCCACTAACACCTTCTTCACCCTGCTCTCTCGGATCACCGGATCGACGAGGAGCGGGTATTTGCCCGGATGGTCGAAGTTGAGCCATTGATCCGCCCGAGTGAAGGTGATCGGGTGCTCCGACCACCGGTATGGGGCGGGAGGGCCTGTGGTCGCCACCAATATCTGGCGATCGTTGAGCTTTTGTTGTCTTCTGTTCTCCTACGATCCGTGTCTGCCGAAGATGACATTGACCTCCCTGTCAACGCGCGGGAAGGCTCCTCCTCCTCCCTCCTCCTGCTGCTGGGGTTGTCGTGGTTCTTCTGGTCCTCCCCGCGGCGGAGGAGGAGGTAGAGGTTGGAAAGGTCGGCCGTGCCCAACGGAATGCTTGAAGTCCCGGCAGTTCCGGAGAGTGTGGCGCATGTCTGAAAGGGAAATGTGCCCTTGGGCCATTTCTAAGTATTTTGGTGATTGAGTGCCAACACAAGCGCTTAAATGTGAATTCATGCTTATGGATGGACAAAGTGCAAAACAAGAGCAAAGGTATGTTTCTAAGTCTTAGTACATTGGTTTTGTGTACTAATATACTTGTCTAAGTATTAGAAACAGAAAGAAGAAGAAAAGAGAAGAGTTGGCTGTGTACAGCCAAAAGGCTGTTTTGGTCTGGGGCACCGGACTGTCCGGTGCTGCACCGGACAGTGTCCGGTGCGCCAGGATGCCTCGGGCGAAGTGGCCGCTCTCGGGAATTCGCCGACGGCGTAAGGCTAAAATTCACCGAACTGTCCGGTGTGCACCGGACTGTCCGGTGAGCCAACGGTCGGCCGCGGAATCTGCGCGCGACACGTGGCTGAGCCAACGGTCGGAAGGGGGCACCGGACTGTCCGGTGTGCACCGGACATGTCCGGTGCGCCAACGGCTCCCAGATCTGCAACGGTCGGCTGCGCCATTTTAGGAAGGAGATCGGGCACCAGACAGTGTCCGGTGTGCACCGGACTGTCCGGTGCGCCCGATGACAGAAGGCAAGATCAGCCTTCCAGAATTGCTCTCAACGGCTCCTAGCTGCCTTGGGGCTATAAAAGGGACCCCTAGGCGCATGGAGGAGAACACCAAGCAACCTTAGAGCATCCTTGATCATCCACACTCAGTCTTTGCGCATTCGTTTGTCATTCTCAGTGATTCGAGCTCCGTTCTAGTGAGAACTTTGAGATAGTCTTTTGAGCTCGATTCTTGGCCGTGTGTGTGCGCATTTTGCTGTGGATTTGTGTGTGTTGCTTCCCTCCCTTACTCCGTGCTTCTTTGTGAACTTTAAGTGTAAGGGCGAGAGACTCCAATTTGTGGAGATTCCTCGCAAGTGGGATAAAGATAAGAAAAGCAAAACACCGTGGTATTCAAGTGGGTCTTTGGACCGCTTGAGAGGGGTTGATTGCAACCCTCGTCCGTTGGGACGCCACAACGTGGAGTAGGCAAGCGTTGGTCTTGGCCGAACCACGGGATAACCACCGTGTCATCTCTGTGATTGATCTTTGTTGGTTATTGTATTTTGTTGAGGATTCCTATCTAGCCACTTGGCAACTATTGTGCTAACGATTAACCAAGTTTTGTGGCTTAAGTTTTCAAGTTTCACAGGATTACCTATTCACCCCCCCTCTAGGTGCTCTCAATTGGTATCAGAGCCGTTCTCTTCAAGAAGGGACTAATCGCCCGAAGAGATGGATCCTAAGGGGAAGGGAATCGTGATCAACGACAAGGAGAAGGAGTCCTTCGTCAACGAGCCGAAGGATGACAAGCCTACTGACTCGGGCTCGGGCCACAAGCGCAAAGACGGGAAGAAGAAGAAGACAAGGCGCATCAAGGAGATCGTCTACTACGACGATAGCGATGAGTCTACCTCTTCCCAAAAGGACGACGACAACGACTACAGGAAGACGGTCAATTCGAACTTTTCATTTGATTATTCTCGTATTCCACATAGTTCGAATTCGCATTTGCTTTCCATTCCTCTTGGCAAACCTCCACACTTCGATGGGGAAGACTACGGATTTTGGAGTCACAAAATGCGTAGTCACTTATTCTCTCTCCATCCAAGCATATGGGAGATTGTAGAGAATGGAATGAAATTTGATAGCTCAGATAGCCCTATGCTTATAAATGAACAAATCCATAGAAATGCACAAGCTACTACTGTTCTATTAGCATCTTTGTGCAGGGAAGAGTACAATAAGGTGAGCGGCTTGGACAACGCCAAGCAGATATGGGACACCCTCAAAATCTCTCACGAGGGGAACGACATCACCATGCTCACTAAAATGGAGTTGGTGGAGGGCGAGCTTGGACGATTCGCAATGATAAGGGGAGAGGAGCCAACCCAAACTTACAACCGGCTCAAGACCCTTATCAACAAAATAAGGAGCTACGGAAGCACTCGATGGACGGACCACGACGTCGTTCGCCTAATGCTAAGGTCCTTTACCGTTCTTGATCCTCATCTCGTAAACAATATTCGTGAGAATCCCAGGTACACGATGATGACGCCCGAGGAGGTACTCGGGAAATTCGTAAGCGGGCGGATGATGATCAAGGAGGCGAGATACGTCGACGACACTCTAAACGGTCCAATCAATGAGCCTCAACCTCTTGCTCTCAAGGCAACAAGAAGCAAGGAAACGCTACCTAGCAAGGTGGCACAAATTGAAGCGGCCGGACTTAATGATGAAGAGATGGCTCTCATCATCAAGAGATTCAAGACGGCACTAAAAGGCCGCAAGGGGCAACCAAGCAAGACCAAGACAAAGGGGAAACGCTCATGCTTCAAGTGTGGTAAGCTTGGTCATTTTATTGCTAACTGTCCCGACAATGATAGTGATCAGGATCAAGGGAACAAGAGGGAGAAGAAGAAGAACTATAAGAAGGCAAAGGGCGAGGCGCATCTAGGCAAGGAGTGGGACTCGGACTGCTCCTCTTCCGACTCCGACAATGAAGGACTCGCCGCCACCGCCTTCAACAAGTCATCCCTCTTCCCCAACGAGCGTCACACATGCCTTATGGCAAGGGAGAAGAAGGTGAGTACTCGAGACTCCACTTATGCTTCTTCTAGTGATAATGAATCTAGTGATGATGATGACATAGACTATTCATGCTTATTCAAGGGCTTAGATAGATCTAAGATAGATAAGATTAATGAGTTGATTGATGCTTTGAATGACAAAAATAGATTACTAGAAAAACAAGAAGATCTTCTATATGAGGAGCATGATAAATTTGTTAGTGCACAAAATTCTCTTGCTCTAGAAATTAAAAGGAATGAAATGCTCTCTGGTGAATTATCTACTTGTCATAAAACCATTTCTACTTTAGAAGGTGTCAACAATGATTTAAATGCTAAATTAGAAGTGGCAAATAAATCTAATTCTTGTGTAGAACATGTTGTAATTTGTACTAGGTGTAAAGATTTTGACATTGATGCGTGTAGTGAACACCTAGTTTCAATTTCCAAGCTTAATGATGAATTGGCTAGTCTTAATGCTCAACTTAAGACTAGCAAGAATGATTTTGAAAAGCTAAAATTTGCAAGGGATGCCTACACGACTGGTAGACACCCCTCAATTAAGGATGGACTTGGCTTCAAGAGGGAAGCCAAGAACTTAACAAGCCATAAGGCTCCCATCTCCGCCAAGGAGAAAGGGAAGGCCCATATGGCAAGTAGTACTAAAAGGAACCATGCTTTTATGTATCATGATAGGAGACAAACTAGAAATGCTTATAGGAATTATAATGCTTATGATGATTTTGACTCTCATGCCATGTTTGCTTCTAGTTCTTCCTATATGCATGGTAGAAATATGTCTAGGAGAAATGCTATTCATCATGTGCCTAAAAGGAATATTATTCATGCTCCTAGGAAAGTAGTGAATGAACCTTCTACAATTTATTGTGCTTTAAATGCTTCCTTTGCTATTTGTAGAAAGGATAGGAAAATAGTTGCTAGGAAGTTAGGGGCAAAATGCAAGGGAGACAAAACTTGCATTTGGGTCCCTAAGGATATTTGCACTAACCTTGTAGGACCCAACAAGAGTTGGGTACCTAAGTCCCAAGCCTAAATTTGCCTTGCAGGTTTATGCATCCGGGGGTTCAAGCTGGATTATCGACAGCGGATGCACAAACCATATGACGGGGGAGAAGAAGATGTTCACCTCCTACATCAAGAACAAGGATTCCCAAGATTCAATTATATTCGGTGATGGGAATCAAGGCAAGGTAAAAGGGTTAGGTAAAATTGCAATTTCTAATGAGCACTCTATCTCTAATGTGTTTTTAGTAGAGTCTCTTGGATATAATTTGCTATCGGTTAGTCAATTATGCAATATGGGATATAACTGTCTATTTACAAATGTAGATGTGTCTGTCTTTAGAAGAAGTGATGGTTCACTAGCTTTTAAGGGTGTATTAGACGGCAAACTTTATTTAGTTGATTTTGCAAAAGAAGAGGCCGGTCTAGATGCATGCTTAATAGCTAAGACTAGCATGGGCTGGCTGTGGCATCGCCGCTTAGCACATGTGGGGATGAAGAATCTCCACAAGCTTCTAAAGGGAGAACACGTGATAGGTCTAACCAATGTTCAATTCGAAAAAGATAGACCTTGTGCAGCTTGTCAAGCAGGGAAACAGGTAGGAGGCTCTCATCACACCAAAAATGTGATGACAACATCAAGACCCCTGGAGCTGCTACATATGGACCTCTTCGAACCCGTCGCCTATCTGAGCATAGGAGGAAGTAAGTATGGTCTAGTTATTGTTGATGACTTTTCCCGCTTCACTTGGGTATTCTTTTTGCAGGATAAAACTGAAACCCAAGGGACCCTCAAGCGCTTCCTAAGGAGAGCTCAAAATGAGTTTGAGCTCAAGGTGAAGAAGATAAGGAGCGACAACGGGTCCAAGTTCAAGAACCTTCAAGTGGAGGAGTTCCTTGAGGAGGAAGGGATCAAGCACGAGTTCTCCGCTCCCTACACACCACAGCAAAATGGTGTGGTAGAGAGGAAGAACAGGACACTCATTGATATGGCAAGGACGATGCTTGGAGAGTTCAAGACCCCCGAGTGCTTTTGGTCGGAAGCCGTGAACACGGCTTGTCACGCCATCAACAGGGTCTACCTTCACCGCCTCCTCAAGAAGACGTCGTATGAGCTTCTAACCGGTAACAAACCCAATGTATCTTACTTTCGTGTATTTGGGAGCAAATGCTACATTCTAGTGAAGAAGGGTAGAAATTCTAAGTTTGCTCCCAAAGCTGTAGAAGGGTTTTTGTTAGGTTATGACTCAAATACAAAGGCGTATAGAGTCTTCAACAAATCATCGGGTTTGGTTGAAGTCTCTAGCGACGTTGTATTTGATGAGACTAATGGCTCTCCAAGAGAGCAAGTTGTTGATTGTGATGATGTAGATGAAGAAGATGTTCCGCCGGCCGCTATACGAACCATGGCGATTGGAGAAGTGCGGCCACAGGAACAAGATGAATGAGATCAACCTTCCTCAACAACGGTGCATCCCCCAACTCAAGACGATGAACAGGTTCATCAAAAGGAGGCGTGTGATCAAGGGGGAGCACAAGATGATCACGTGATGGAGGAAGAAGCGCAACCGGCTCCTCCAACCCAAGTTCGAGCGGTGATTCAAAGGGATCATCCCGTCGACCAAATTTTGGGTGACATTAGTAAAGGAGTAACTACTCGATCTCGATTAGTTAATTTTTGTGAGCATTACTCCTTTGTCTCTTCTATTGAGCCTTTCAGGGTAGAGGAGGCCTTGCTAGATCCGGACTGGGTGGTGGCCATGCAGGAGGAGCTCAACAATTTCAAGCGCAATGAAGTTTGGACACTGGTGCCTCGTCCCAAGCAAAATGTTGTGGGAACCAAGTGGGCGTTCCGCAACAAACAAGACGAGCACGGGGTGGTGACAAGGAACAAGGCTAGACTTGTGGCAAAAGGTTATGCCCAAGTCGCAGGTTTGGACTTTGAGGAGACTTTTGCTCCTGTGGCTAGGCTAGAATCAATTCGTATCTTGCTAGCATATGCTGCTCACCATTCTTTCAGGTTGTACCAAATGGATGTGAAGAGCGCTTTCCTCAACGGGCCGATCAAAGAGGAGGTGTACGTAGAGCAACCCCCTGGCTTCGAGGATGAACGGTACCCCGACCACGTGTGTAAGCTCTCTAAGGCGCTCTATGGACTTAAGCAAGCCCCAAGAGCATGGTATGAATGCCTTAGAGACTTTCTAATTGTTAATGCTTTCAAGGTTGGGAAAGCCGATCCAACACTCTTTACTAAGACATGTGATGGTGTCACACCCGGCTTTAAGGAACAAAGCCAGGTGCATCTCATACATGCGCCAAGAAGACAACATATATAATAACAGAGTGTATAGAGATAAATGTCACAATAATCAGAGTATTTATTACATAGCGGAAGACTTATTACAAAATAAAAGATAAAAGTAAAACGAACTAAGGATCGTCGGCGCCAATGTCGACTGAGAAACGCCACCTAGATCAGATCGTACTCCTCGCCTTGTGGCTCCTCCTGAACCACCTGCTCTTCTCCTATGGGGGGGGTGAGACAGCAAGAGTGAGCTCACATACGTTCATCGCTCAACAAGTTGTGGGGAATAATGTGACATGAACTCACCAAAGGTGGGAGCTCATGGAGTGTAAGGCTTATCAAAGAGAATGGTTAAAGCTGAGCATTGCTTTTAAGTAGTTGGTCAAAATTTTATTAGCAATTACTAAGTGTAAGTAAATACCAAACCTTAAATAAAGTAATAGAACAAAATTAATAACAAACCCATGCAATGCAAATGACAAAATTGAATTTTAGTTCCATAATTTAAACATCAGAGAGTCCTGAGCTGCTCATGACCGTGAGCTCGGCTAGTATACCAGTTTTACACTCTGCAGAGGTTGTACCCTTTACCCACAAGTCATGCTACCCATCTGCCAAGGGGTCGCGAATCCCATACACCTCTACCTAGGAAGCGCGGCAGGGCAACACTACGAGGCCTTTACAAAGTTCCACTAGCTTCCGAAAACCCGCTACAGTTTATAGGAAGTTCCAATGCAGGGTTCCTGGCTGACCGCCATCGCAGCAAAATCAACCAGGGACCTCCCTACACTAACCACTCCCCTACTGCCCTTGCCCCTTTCGGGTAAGGTAGTCTTCCACTAGCTTTCCTAATTAGTCAGCCAAGGGCGTCCCATTAAACCCTTGTGGTGACACGTGTTACTCAAGTTAAGCTCTATGTTCCAATTAACATTAATGATCTCAACATGAACATAAATAGAATAACAAAAAGAATTGGAACATAGAGGTAATAAATGATTATCCCAAAACCATATAAAGCAGTAGCAAACTACCCAAGTGATTCAGGGGTAAACAAGGTAAGAGATAAACAATCTAGGATGACCTATTGGGTCCCATCAAAATTAACCTATGCATGGATAAGTGATATTAAAGAACATTATTGGGTAAAAAGTGGTCAAGGACACAACTTGCCTTCAATGAGCTCCTGCTCAGCTACCTCAACCTGCTGCTCACCAGGATCCTCAGCAACGGGTTCTTCTACTCGCCACAATACAAACAAGCACAGGATATAGGGAAAATTAACATTACACCAAGCATATAAAAAAATACACAGTAATAATCTACACATTAAAATAAAATCCTAGGAACAGGAATCATAATTTTCTGAGTTATAGATTTTAAGTTATGCATTTTCAAAGGGTTTTATGTGCTTTAAATAGGATTTAGTGATAAATAAATTCCTTACTGTTTTCATGACATAACAGAGGCTCTAGGTGATAGAGAATTAAATTACAAAATTTTAGGAACTGGAATGGACTAATTTGGAGTTAGTATGAATTTTCTATGAATTTACAAAGTTCTAGTAATTATTTTCATATTAAATATTCAATTTCTAATTCATTTATACACTTTATCCTGCCACTGGACTAGGCCTCAATTAATGTGAAACGCAGGGGGCTCTGCGCAAGATATCCTAAGACACAGAGTACAACAGCCATGGACTGCGGGTTTGTTTATGTGAAAGCTAAGGGGTTCTTTAGCAATTTGCACACGCGAATGGGTATCTAGGGTTTCTGGCCGCCCGATCACACACGTGCGGCCCAGATTAAATCGAATCCCGACTACACACCCAGCGGCGCCCGCAATCATTGGATCCCAGATCCACGGCGCACGGCGCGCGATGCCCTTCACTCCCTCTCGGCCACACGATTTTCTTTCAATGCGCCAGATTCAAAACGACGAAGGGGTATCTCTCGTTTTAATCGCAGCCACACATCCGAGATGGACGGCCCCGAGGGCATCTTCCCCACTGGTTCACATAGAACGCGGCGGCGCAGACGCCAGGCGCGGCTGCGCCATGGCCGCGAGGCCCCAAAGCTCTACCCGAACGCACAACTCAGACCCAAATCGCTCCGCACGGTGCCCTAAACATGATAATTGCAATGGACAAGCACATACCTCCTGGCGCGCCGTAGAGAGATCCGGTCACGGTGAGTGGCGGACCTCCAACTCCGGCGAAAGATTCCCGTGGCCGCCGTTAACCTTTCTTCGATTGCGCCCACGCACTGCTTATACGCGAGCAACTCGAGCTTTGGGTAACCCAATCGGGGTCTGAAATGCCCTCCTTGCGGCAGTCAACGGCGGCGGACGATCCCGCCCCTCTCTCTCTGTTTCCTCTCCAACGGCGACGGCGAATATGCAGTACGAACCTAGCGAACGCGAGGGCAAGAGTCGGGGAGGAAGGAACGGCTACACCTATTTATCCAGGGAGCGCCCGAACGCCGGATCCGATCATCGCGCGCGTGAGCCCAGGAATTCTGTTACGGCTTGGTTGGGGACGGGTCTGACGAAGCTGGCCCGCGCATCAGTGACACAAAGCGAGTGGCTGACGTACCGGTCCCACGATTCAGGCGGGGGTTTCGTAGGTGGTGCAAGACGCACGGAGGCAAGAACGGCTGACCCGTGGGCCCGTGGTGTCGGCGCCAGGTCGCGGGTGAGCGCGAGAGGAACAGGTCTGGGCCGCGCAGGTGGTAAAGGAAAGTTGGACCGAATTCTGGTTCGTCGGCCCATCCAGGTATGATATTCTTTCTCTTTTATTTCCTCTTTCTCTATTTTCATAAATTCAAATTTAGATCCTAATTTAAATTCAAACTTGTGACACATTTATCTTCAAGTTATATTGTGACCTTAAGGTACTAATTTTGGAAATATATATAAACTTTCTTTATATTTTATATATCTTCTCTTTTTCAAATTCTACAATTCCTTTTTGGATTTTAGATTCCACTTTGGACTTTAATATTTTTCTTGTCACATTTATTATTTTATTTTGTCACCATGTGCACGCAAAAGAAAATCCCAGCATGATGCAAAATTTTAATGGCATATATTCTTTTTTTATTAATTATTTGCTTTTGAATATGGTGTTCACATGGGATGATGTGTAAAGATCAAACTCACATAAAGAGAAATTGTTTCTCTATTGGTATTATTTCTAGCAATTTACAAAGTGGGTGTTACAAATCCTACCCCCCTTAAAAATAATCTCGTCCTCGAGATTTAAGAAGATATAGGGAAAAGATGGGGAAAATCTATGCGAAGCTCTTCTTCTCTTTCCCAAGTTGCTTCATCTTCACCGTGGTGACTCCATTGTACTTTACACATCTTTATAACCTTATTTCTTGTAACTCGAGTCAAAGTATCCAAAATCTTGATCGGGTACTCCGTGTAAGTCAAATCACCTTGAACACTGAGCTCTTCCATTGGTAACTGTTCCTCGGGAACACGGAGACACTTCTTCAGTTGAGATACGTGGAACACATTATGCACATCCGATAGACTATCCGGTAACTCGAGTTGGTATGCCATCTCTCCAACTCTCCTAAAGATCAAGAATGGTCCAATATAGCGAGGGGACAATTTGCCCTTAACTTTGAATCTCCTCATTCCACGAAGCGGTGACACCTTGAGGTACACATAATCTCCTTCTTCAAATTCCAGTGGTCTCCTTCTATTATCAGCGTAGCTCTTTTGCCTGGTTTGAGCCACTCTCAAATTCTCTCGAATTATACGAACTTGTTCTTCTGCTTCTTGAATCAGTTCAGGCCCAAAGAACTGTCTCTCTCCAGTCTGATCCCAATACAAAGGAGTCCTGCACTTTCTCCCATATAAAGCTTCAAAAGGTGACATCTTCAGACTGGCTTGATAGCTATTATTGTATGAGAATTCAGCATAAGGTAGACTCTTATCCCAACTTCCTCCATGCTGAAGGGCACATGCTCTCAACATATCTTCCAATACTTGATTAGTCCTTTCAGTCTGTCCATCAGTCTGAGGGTGATAAGCTGTACTAAAATTCAACTTGTACTCATGTTCTCATGAAAGCTTCTCCAAAATCTTGAGGTAAACTGCGAACCTCGATCAGACACGATCTTCTTTGGTACTCCATGCAAACACACAATCCGAGCCATATATAACTCTGCTAGCTGAGAACCTTTATAAGTAGTCTTCACAGGAATAAAGTGAGCCACTTTAGTCAATCTATCCACAATCACCCATATAGCATCATATCCTTTCTGGGTGCGAGGCAATCCAGTAATAAAATCCATACCAATCTCTTCTCATTTCCACTCGGGTATCTTCAGTGGATGCAATAGTCCAGCTGGCCTCTGGTGTTCAGCCTTATCTCTTTGACATACATCGCACATAGCCACATGCGCAGCTACATCTCTTTTCAATCCATACCACCAATACTTCCGCTTCAAATCCTAATACATCTTAGTACTACCAGGATGAATAGAATAATCCGAATCATGGGCCTCTTTCAATATAGTCTCTCGAAGGCTTTTAATATCAGGAACACACATTCTATCCTTGAACCATACAGTGCCTTGCTCATCTTCCGTAAATTCCGGTACTCGACCTTCAGTAATCAGATCCTTAATCTCTTTTATTTTAGCATCACCAATTTGTCCTTTGCGGATCTCTTGCTCCAAAGTAGGTTCCACATCAATAGTAACTCCTTCAGTATGAGCAACTATCCCCAGGTTAAGTCTCCTGAAATCCTCAACAATCTCATCGGGTAGCTGGGCAACAATAGCTGAATGAACATGCTCCTTGCGACTCAAGGCATCTGCAACCAAATTTGCCTTGCCCGGGTGATAGTGAATCTCCAAATCATAATCCTTAATAAGCTCCAACCAACGGCGTTGCCTAAGGTTGAGATCCTTTTGAGTGAATATATACTTCAAACTCTTATGATCCGTATATACTTGGCACTTGGTCCCCATAATGTAATGTCTCCAAATCTTAAGAGCATGCACAACTTCTGCTAGTTCCAAGTCATGAGTGGGGTAGTTCAATTCATGCTTCCGCAACTGACGAGATGCATAGGCAATCACATGTCCTTCTTGCATAAGCACACATCCAAGTCCTTGGCCACATGCATCACAATAAATGTCAAATCCCTTCTGTAGGTCTGGCATAACCAATACCGGTGGCGACATCAACCTCTTCTTCAATAGATCAAAGCTGTCTTGACACTTCTCGTCCCACTTAAATTCTTTTCCCTTCTCCAAAAGCGAGGTCATAGGCTTAGCAATCTTAGAAAATCCTTCAATAAATCTCCGATAATATCCTGCTAATCCCAAGAAACTCCGAATCTCAGTAACTGTAGTGGGTACTCTCCACTCCATTATCTCCTTAACCTTAGCAGGATCCACTGAAATTCCTCCATTAGAAATAATATGACCAAGAAATGGCACCTTGTCAATCCAAAACTCGCATTTGCTATACTTGGCGTAGCGTTAATTGTCTCGTAGCTTTTGTAGCACCAATCTCAGATGTTCCTCATGGTCGTTATCACTCTGAGAATAAATGAGAATATCGTCGATGAATACCACGACGAATCTGTCCAAATACTCCATAAACACCTTATTCATCAAGTTCATAAAATAAGCTGGTGCATTAGTTAATCCAAACGACATAACAGTAAACTCATATAATCCATATCGAGTCGAGAAAGCCGTCTTGGGAATATCCGATGGTCTAATCCTCATCTGATGGTAACCGGATCGAAGATCAATCTTTGAGAATATTCTAGCACCTCTCATCTGATCAAATAAATCCTCAATACGGGGCAACAGATACTTGTTCTTCACCGTAACATCATTAAGAGATCTATAATCCACACACATCCGCTGCGATCCATCCTTCTTCTGTACAAACAGAACCGGTGCTCCCCAAGGTGAGGAACTCGGACGAATGTACCCAGCCTCTTGTAACTCAGTTAACTGCTTCTTAAGTTCCTTTAGTTCTTCTACGGACATCCTGTATGGCCGTTTGAAAGTAGGGACAGCCCAGGTAAGGGATCAATGACAAACTCAACTTCCCTATATGGTGGCATCCCTGGTAACTCCTCTGGAAAGACATCCGAAAATCCTTAACTGCACGGATGTTGTCACCCACAAACTTCTCATCTACTAAGAATGCCACTAGTCTGATGGTGGTAGTTACTGCAATCTCAACTTCGAATCTTTCTCCTTTGGAACTGGTGAGTTCTATGGTTCCCTTAGCACAGTGTATAAACTGTCTTTGCCTTTCTTAACCACGATATACCAAGGATCACGTCTATACTGCTCTCTTCTAACAGTATAGGGGTAGCCATCTAGATTAGAAACATAGGGTAAGAAAGGAAGGATTGTAGACAAGGCAGGTGATTACGAATTATGTTACTTTGGGGGATTCATTAGCTAAGTGTGTTGCCTACTAAGGCTAATTCATTACCTTATAGTGGTACATGCTAAGATGCCCAACTATAATGTTTCAATCAATCAAAGAAGCAAATCAAGCATTTATCATCAGAACAATCAACCAACATTTTTTAAAAAAATAGAGAAAATAGTTTTAGTTTTTGTCGTAGGTCTCCTATCTCTTAAAAAGATCACAAATGTAGGATTCCCAGGTGTGAAATCCATCTTGTCTCAGAGTAGAAAAGATAAGATTAATCAGAGTAGGGTAGCAGAAGGTGAGACAAGATCAAGATGAGATAAGTATAGAATGAGTCAGAGTAAGGTAAGTAGGTAAGGGTTTTGTCCATTTCTATCTAGGTTTTGTCCTACAGTCAACATTTCCTCTGATACCACTTCTGTCACACCCGGCTTTAAGGAACAAAGCCAGGTGCATCTCATACATGCGCCAAGAAGACAACATATATAATAACAGAGTGTATAGAGATAAATGTCACAATAATCAGAGTATTTATTACATAGCGGAAGACTTATTACAAAATAAAAGATAAAAGTAAAACGAACTAAGGATCGTCGGCGCCAATGTCGACTGAGAAACGCCACCTAGATCAGATCGTACTCCTCGCCTTGTGGCTCCTCCTGAACCACCTGCTCTTCTCCTATGGGGGGGGTGTGAGACAGCAAGAGTGAGCTCACATACGTTCATCGCTCAACAAGTTGTGGGGAATAATGTGACATGAACTCACCAAAGGTGGGAGCTCATGGAGTGTAAGGCTTATCAAAGAGAATGGTTAAAGCTGAGCATTGCTTTTAAGTAGTTGGTCAAAATTTTATTAGCAATTACTAAGTGTAAGTAAATACCAAACCTTAAATAAAGTAATAGAACAAAATTAATAACAAACCCATGCAATGCAAATGACAAAATTGAATTTTAGTTCCATAATTTAAACATCAGAGAGTCCTGAGCTGCTCATGACCGTGAGCTCGGCTAGTATACCAGTTTTACACTCTGCAGAGGTTATACCCTTTACCCACAAGTCATGCTACCCATCTGCCAAGGGGTCGTGAATCCCATACACCTCTACCTAGGAAGCGCGGCAGGGCAACACTACGAGGCCTTTACAAAGTTCCACTAGCTTCCGAAAACCCGCTACAGTTTATAGGAAGTTCCAATGCAGGGTTCCTGGCTGACCGCCATCGCAGCAAAATCAACCAGGGACCTCCCTACACTGACCACTCCCCTACTGCCCTTGCCCCTTTCGGGTAAGGTAGTCTTCCACTAGCTTTCCTAATTAGTCAGCCAAGGGTGTCCCATTAAACCCTTGTGGTGGCACGTGTTACTCAAGTTAAGCTCTATGTTCCAATTAACATTAATGATCTCAACATGAACATAAATAGAATAACAAAAAGAATTGGAACATAGAGGTAATAAATGATTATCCCAAAACCATATAAAGCAGTAGCAAACTACCCAAGTGATTCAGGGGTAAACAAGGTAAGAGATAAACAATCTAGGATGACCTATTGGGTCCCATCAAAATTAACCTATGCATGGATAAGTGATATTAAAGAACATTATTGGGTAAAAAGTGGTCAAGGACACAACTTGCCTTTAATGAGCTCCTGCTCAGCTACCTCAACCTGCTGCTCACCAGGATCCTCAGCAACGGGTTCTTCTACTCGCCACAATACAAACAAGCACAGGATATAGGGAAAATTAACATTACACCAAGCATATAAAAAAATACACAGTAATAATCTACACATTAAAATAAAATCCTAGGAACAGGAATCATAATTTTATGAGTTATAGATTTTAAGTTATGCATTTTCAAAGGGTTTTATGTGCTTTAAATAGGATTTAGTGATAAATAAATTCCTTACTGTTTTCATGACATAACAGAGGCTCTAGGTGATAGAGAATTAAATTACAAAATTTTAGGAACTGGAATGGACTAATTTGGAGTTAGTATGAATTTTCTATGAATTTACAAAGTTCTAGTAATTATTTTCATATTAAATATTCAATTTCTGATTCATTTATACACTTTATCCTGCCACTGGACTAGGCCTCAATTAATGTGAAACGCAGGGGGCTCTGCGCAAGATATCCTAAGACACAGAGTACAACAGCCATGGACTGCGGGTTTGTTTATGTGAAAGCTAAGGGGTTCTTTAGCAATTTGCACACGCGAATGGGTATCTAGGGTTTCTGGCCGCCCGATCACACACGTGCGGCCCAGATTAAATCGAATCCCGACTACACACCCAGCGGCGCCCGCAATCATTGGATCCCAGATCCACGGCGCACGGCGCGCGATGCCCTTCACTCCCTCTCGGCCACACGATTTTCTTTCAATGCGCCAGATTCAAAACGACGAAGGGGTATCTCTCGTTTTAATCGCAGCCACACATCCGAGATGGACGGCCCCGAGGGCATCTTCCCCACTGGTTCACATAGAACGCGGCGGCGCAGACGCTAGGCGCGGCGGCGCCATGGCCGCGAGGCCCCAAAGCTCTACCCGAACGCACAACTCAGACCCAAATCGCTCCGCACGGTGCCCTAAACATGATAATTGCAATGGACAAGCACGTACCTCCTGGCGCGCCGTAGAGAGATCCGGTCACGGTGAGTGGCGGACCTCCAACTCCGGCGAAAGATTCCCGTGGCCGCCGTTAACCTTTCTTCGATTGCGCCCACGCACTGCTTATACGCGAGCAACTCGAGCTTTGGGTAACCCAATCGGGGTCTGAAATGCCCTCCTTGCGGCAGTCAACGGCGGCGGACGATCCCGCCCCTCTCTCTCTGTTTCCTCTCCAACGGCGACGGCGAATATGCAGTACGAACCTAGCGAACGCGAGGGCAAGAGTCGGGGAGGAAGGAACGGCTACACCTATTTATCCAGGGAGCGCCCGAACGCCGGATCCGATCATCGCGCGCGTGAGCCCAGGAATTCTGTTACGGCTTGGTTGGGGACGGGTCTGACGAAGCTGGCCCGCGCATCAGTGACACAAAGCGAGTGGCTGACGTACCGGTCCCACGATTCAGGCGGGGGTTTCGTAGGTGGTGCAAGACGCATGGAGGCAAGAACGGCTGACCCGTGGGCCCGTGGTGTCGGCGCCAGGTCGCGGGTGAGCGCGAGAGGAACAGGTCTGGGCCGCGCAGGTGGTAAAGGAAAGTTGGGCCGAATTCTGGTTCGTCGGCCCATCCAGGTATGATATTCTTTCTCTTTTATTTCCTCTTTCTCTATTTTCATAAATTCAAATTTAGATCCTAATTTAAATTCAAACTTGTGACACATTTATCTTCAAGTTATATTGTGACCTTAAGGTACTAATTTTGGAAATATATATAAACTTTCTTTATATTTTATATATCTTCTCTTTTTCAAATTCTACAATTCCTTTTTGGATTTTAGATTCCACTTTGGACTTTAATATTTTTCTTGTCACATTTATTATTTTATTTTGTCACCATGTGCACACAAAAGAAAATCCCAGCATGATGCAAAATTTTAATGGCATATATTCTTTTTTTATTAATTATTTGCTTTTGAATATGGTGTTCACATGGGATGATGTGTAAAGATCAAACTCACATAAAGAGAAATTGTTTCTCTATTGGTATTATTTCTAGCAATTTACAAAGTGGGTGTTACAGATGGTGATTTGTTTGTGTGCCAAATTTATGTCGATGACATAATATTTGGTTCTACTAACCAAAAGTCTTGTGAAGAGTTTAGCAGGGTAATGACGCAGAAATTCGAGATGTCGATGATGGGCGAGTTGAACTACTTCCTTGGGTTCCAAGTGAAGCAACTCAAGGACGGCACCTTCATCTCCCAAACGAAGTACACGCAAGATCTGCTAAAGCGGTTTGGGATGAAGGACGCCAAGCCCGCAAAGACTCCGATGGGGACCGACGGACACACCGACCTCAACAAAGGAGGTAAGTCCGTTGATCAAAAAGCATACCGGTCAATGATAGGGTCTTTACTGTATTTATGTGCTAGTAGACCGGATATTATGCTTAGCGTATGCATGTGTGCTAGATTTCAATCCGATCCTAAGGAGTGTCACTTAGTGGCGGTGAAGCGAATTCTAAGATATTTGGTTGCTACGCCTTGCTTCAGGCTCTGGTATCCAATAGGGTCTACCTTTGACTTGGTTGGATACTCAGATTCCGACTATGCTGGATGTAAGGTCGATAGGAAGAGTACATCAGGGACGTGCCAATTCTTAGGAAGGTCCCTGGTGTCATGGAACTCTAAGAAACAAACCTCCGTTGCCCTATCCACCGCTGAGGCCGAGTATGTTGCCGCAGGACAGTGTTGCGCGCAACTACTTTGGATGAGGCAAACCCTCCGAGACTTTGGCTACAATCTGAGCAAAATCCCACTCCTATGTGATAATGAGAGTGCTATCCGCATGGCGGAAAATCCTGTTGAACACAGCCGCACAAAGCACATAGACATCCGGCATCACTTTTTGAGAGACCACCAGCAAAAGGGAGATATCGAAGTGTTTCATGTTAGCACCGAGAACCAGCTAGCCGATATCTTTACCAAGCCTCTAGATGAGAAGACCTTTTGCAGGTTGCGTAGTGAGCTTAATGTCTTAGATTCGCGGAACTTGGATTGAATTATAGCATACATGTGTTTATGCCTTTGATCATGTTCATTCTGCATTTTGTTGCTTATTGTGGTGCTCAAGTTGTACAAACACTCCCTAGACCTCACAAGTCCGTTGCAAAGTGATGCACAGTTTTAGGGGGAGATGTGTTACAACTTGACCCTTTGAGACTAACCGTATGCTTGAGTTTGCTTGTTTTAGTCTCAAAGGAGAATTAAAAGGGAAAAGGTGGACTTGGACCATGAAAGACTTCCACTGCACTCCGATGAGAGGGTAACTTATTCCAAGTTCATCTCATGTACTCTTATTGCCTTTGTATTCTTATTAAAGATTTTGGTGAGGCAATGGGGTTCTGGGGCCAAGATTGATCCCGTTTTGGTGCTTGATGCCAAAGGGGGAGAAAATAAAGGCCAAAGTGATAAATGGATCAGCTACCACTTGAGAGATTTTGAAAACAGTAGAATAGAGCTTTTGGTTTGTCAAATCTCTTTTGTTGTCTCTTTTGTCAAAAGTTGGCCTCTTGTGTGGAGAAGTGTTGATTATGGGAAAAAGGGGGAGTTTTTTGAAATCTGTAATCAATCTCTTTTGGAATGACTCTCTTTATGCTTCAACATGTGTGTTTGACTTAGAGATAAAGATTTGAGTTTGATTTGCAAAAACAAACCAAGTGGTGGCAAAGGATGATCCATATATGCCAAAATTGAATCAAAAGAAATTTGAGTTTTATTTGAAGTGATATTGCACTTGTTCTAGTTGTTTTATGTTGTGTTGGCATAAATCACCAAAAAGGGGAGATTGAAAGGGAAATGTGCCCTTGGGCCATTTCTAAGTATTTTGGTGATTGAGTGCCAACACAAGCGCTTAAATGTGAATTCATGCTTATGGATGGACAAAGTGCAAAACAAGAGCAAAGGTATGTTTCTAAGTCTTAGTACATTGGTTTTGTGTACTAATATACTTGTCTAAGTATTAGAAACAGAAAGAAGAAGAAAAGAGAAGAGTTGGCTGTGTACAGCCAAAAGGCTGTTTTGGTCTGGGGCACCGGACTGTCCGGTGGTGCACCGGACAGTGTCCGGTGCGCCAGGATGCCTCGGGCGAAGTGGCCGCTCTCGGGAATTCGCCGACGGCGTAAGGCTAAAATTCACCGGACTGTCCGGTGTGCACCGGACTGTCCGGTGAGCCAACGGTCGGCCGGGCCAACGGTCGGCCGCGGAATCTGCGCGCGACACGTGGCTGAGCCAACGGTCGGAAGGGGCCACCGGACTGTCCGGTGTGCATCGGACATGTCCGGTGCGCCAACGGCTCCCAGATCTGCAACGGTCGGCTGCGCCATTTTAGGAAGGAGATCGGGCACCGGACAGTGTCCGGTGTGCACCGGACTATCCGGTGCGCCCGATGACAGAAGGCAAGATCAGCCTTCCAGAATTGCTCTCAACGGCTCCTAGCTGCCTTGGGGCTATAAAAGGGACCCCTAGGCGCATGGAGGAGAACACCAAGCAACCTTAGAGCATCCTTGATCATCCACACTCAGTCTTTGCGCATTCGTTTGTCATTCTCAGTGATTCGAGCTCCGTTCTAGTGAGAACTTTGAGATAGTCTTTTGAGCTCGATTCTTGGTCGTGTGTGTGCGCATTTTGCTGTGGATTTGTGTGTGTTGCTTCCCTCCCTTACTCCGTGCTTCTTTGTGAACTTTAATAGGGTGTTTGGTTCGAGAAATGAGTTAGTCCATCATCTTTTCACTCCTCACTGATTTTGTTTGGTTTGTGGAATGGAATGAGTTGATCCATCACCACCTCATTCTTCATAGTTAGTTAGTTAGTACTAATATGAGGAATGAGCTCATCCCACTAAATTTGAGGAATGAACCCATGATGCATCACCTTAATTTGGATAAAGTGATTCCTCAAACCAAACACCTCCTAAGTGTAAGGGCGAGAGACTCCAATTTGTGGAGATTCCTCGCAAGTGGGATAAAGATAAGCAAAGCAAAACACCGTGGTATTCAAGTGGGTCTTTGGACCGCTTGAGAGGGGTTGATTGCAACCCTCGTCCGTTGGGACGCCACAACGTGGAGTAGGCAAGCGTTGGTCTTGGCCGAACCACGGGATAACCACTGTGTCATCTCTGTGATTGATCTTTGTTGGTTATTGTATTTTGTTGAGGATTCCTATCTAGCCACTTGGCAACTATTGTGATAACGATTAACCAAGTTTTGTGGCTTAAGTTTTCAAGTTTCACAGGATTACCTATTCACCCCCCCCCCCCCCTCTAGGTGCTCTCAATGTCCTTGTGGTACGGGCACTGGGCGTCGAGGATGTCGTCCAGCGTGCGCTCACCTCCGCGAGGTCCTCCCCGGGCGCGAGAGGCAGGTGGTCCGGCGGCATGCACTTCTTCGCGCGGTCTCTTCTCCCAGCGTTTGTTAGGTTGCTGGTTCGCGTTGCATCGTGGTGCTGCCGGTGCGGGCTTTGCTCCTCCGATGAGGTCCTGGGCTCGCTCGTCGGCGGTGATGTAGAGGTCGGCTTCCCGGAACAGCTCCTCGGAGGTAGTTGGCGCCTTATGTAATATGGCTCGGACGAAGGCCGAGTCATTGGATCCTCTGTAGAAGTCCTCGATCACGGCCGCTTCCGTGACCTCAGGGATACGATTTCTCATGGTCTAGAACCTTTTGAGGTACGATCGGAGAGTTTCATCCCCTTGGCGCTTGATGGATTTGAGGTCCCATGGTTGCGCCGGTTTGTCGGAGAGGGACTGAAAATTTGCAGTGAAACGCCGACTGAAGTCGCTCCAGTCGTCGATGCAGTGTCGAGGTAGATGTCGTAGCCATTGCAGTGCGTCTTGCCCGAGGACAATGGGTAAGTACACAGTCATCACGTCCTCGGATGCTCCGGCGGCTCGAGCGGCGGTGGTGTAGACGGCCAGCCAGCCTCCTGGATCCTGCTTAGGTTCATATTTATCCACATTGGATACCTTGAAGTTAGGGGGCCATTGAATGGCCCTAAGGCGTGGAGTAAGGGCAGACACTCCACATGTGTCCTCCTGTCGTCGGGGATGATGCCTGTCCCGGGGAGGGGAGTAGTTGTTGTGGTTCCTCGACCGTCCCCGGGCAGTTCCGCCAGTCGAGGCCGTCGTTGATTCTGCTCTGGTGGCTTGACTCCGAGTGGGGATGCCATGATCCCTGTCATATTCCTCCCGGCGGCGTATCTCGTTCTCATGCCGTCGTTCGCGCGAAGCGTTGATGGAACTCTGCGCGTCTCGGCGACTGTTGATGGCATGTCGCAAGTCGTTCGGCGGGTGGGCGAGAGGTAGAAGATGGTTGGCTGCCTGGGTGAGCAGGCGTCGATAGCCCTCGGCGTCTGGAGTCCGAGGGAGTCCGTCAGCTATCCGAGCTAGCACTCCTCCGACTTCACTCGGCGTGTTCATGGCTCGAGCGAAGTCGGGGTTCAGGTTACGGCCGAGCAGTGGATTTTCTCGGCGTTGCCTCGCGTCTTGCTCGGCTTGTTCCTGAGCTCGTCGACGATCACGTCGTCGGGAGTTTCTTCGTTCCCTAAAGACGCGTTCTTCCGGAGTTTCTCCCATCTCCGAGACCTCGTCTCGCGAGACAGGCTGCTCCAGGTCCCGTTCTCCGGCTTGGTGATGTCTCCGGATGTTTCGGCGCCGATTTCTTCGTCGACGGGATTCCCGCTGAGGTGGTTCTTCCCCAGGCGCAGTCGGCTCGTCGTCAGAGACGGGAGGCGACTCTACTCTTCCGATGAAGAGAACATCGGGGTAGAATGGCATGGCTGTCGTGGCGATCTTCTTTCGGAGAGCTAAGGGTAACGCTTCCCCAGTATTTTCGGAGTTTGTTGGAGGAGGCTTCCTCCCCGGCGGATCTGCAACGCGGTGTAGAATTCCCTTTTCGTCGGCTATGGACGAGATCGTTCCAAAGCAGAACATGGATCCAGGACGGAAGGTGATCCTGCTGTTGATGGTGACGGCCATTGAGCTAGCTTGGATCGTCGACACACCCCCTACCTGGCACACCAGCTGTCGGTGTTTTGGGTCCGACCGCACACCCGGGGTTGCCCCTCAAGGTGTTTTAGGAGTAGGACAGTGTCGACGACTGTAGCAAAATGGTTCGTGCCAGTTGCACAAGGGACAGTGGACAATGTTTACAGGTTCGGACCGCTTAGAGACGCGTATGCTGGGTGAATGAGGTTACAAGAGAGCTCTCTGAATTGAGAATGCAGAGAGTTGAGGTGGGTGGCTAAGTAATAGGGTCGATCGTTCTGAAGGGGTGCCCCCTAGGCCTTATATACTCGACCGTGGGGCAATACACGTGGATATGATAACAACGTGCGCCTAAAAGATAGTGAACTATTCGAGTCTATCTCCCTATGATTCAGCCGACTTATTCTCGCCTGGTTCTACTGCGTGATGCTCCAGCGCGGGGAAGTCAGGTCTTCTGTTGTGATTTCTCGCTCAATGCTATGGGCCGTCCAAGTTTGCACCAATCCGGCCTCATGTCAATCTGCTTTGCTGATTATTCCTCCCCAGGCCCACGAAAGAATGACCTTACGATTTATTGGGCCCTTGGGCCTTTCGTGAGGTCTTTTACTCTTTTAGTGGACCCGGGGGATATCTATCCCCCACAGTTGCCCTATCCACCGCTGAGGCCGAGTATGTTGCTGCAGGACAGTGTTGCGCGCAACTACTTTGGATGAGGCAAACCCTTTGGGACTTTGGCTACAATCTGAGCAAAGTCCCACTCCTATGTGATAATGAGAGTGCAATCCGCATGGCGGACAATCCTGTTGAACACAGCTGCACAAAGCACATAGACATCCGGCATCACTTTTTGAGAGACCACCAGCAAAAGGGAGATATCGAACTGTTTTATGTTAGCACCGAGAACCAGCTAGCCGATATCTTTACCAAGCCTTTAGATGAGAAGACCTTTTGTAGGTTGCGTAGTGAGCTAAATGTCTTAGATTCACGTAACTTGGATTGATCTATAGCATACATGTGTTTTATGTCCTTGATCATGTTCCTTTATGCATATTATTGCTTATTTATGGTGCTCAAGTTGTGCAAGGGATCCCCGGACCTCACAAGTCCATGTGTGAATGATGCACATATTTAGGGGGAGAAATGCTACAACTTGACCCTTTGAGACTAACCGTGTGCTTGAGTTTACTTAATTTAGTCTCAAAGGTGGATTGAAAGGGAAAGGTGAACTTGGACCATGCAAGACTTCCACTGCACTCCGATGAGAGGGTAATTTACTCCAAGTTCATCTCCATGCTCTTATTGTCTTTTTACTCTTAATTGACGATTTTGGTGAGGCAATGGGGTTTAAGGCCCAATAATGATCCCGTTTTGGTGCTTAATGCCAAAGGGGGAGAAATTAAGGCCAAAGCAAATGGATCAGCTACCACTTGAGAACTTTGAAAATAGTAGAGTTAGAACTTTTGATTTGTCAAAATACTCTTATTATCAAAATTTGGTCTCTTATGGGGAGAATTTATGATTATGGGAAAAAGGGGGAGTTCTTGTATCTTGATCATTTTCTCTCTTGGATTATCTCTCTTTATGCCCAAACAAGTGAGTTTGACTTAGAGATAGAAAAATTAATTTGATTTGCAAAAACAAACCAAGTGGTGGCAAAGAACGATCCAAATATGTCAAATCTTGTAAAAGACAATTTTTGTTCTCAATTGCATTGATGTTGCACTTCTATTTGTTGCTTTTTGATGTGTTGGCATAAATCACCAAAAAGGGGGAGATTGAAAAGGAAATGTGCCCTTGGGCCATTTCTAGTATATTTTTGGTGATTAAGTGCCCAACACATATTGAGTGAGTAATTATGTGCTAAATGATGGATGAAGTGCAAATCAACAAGAAGGTATGATTCTAGACTTAGTACATTGGTTTTTGTGTACTAATATATTTGTCTAAGTGCTAGAATCAGAGAAAAGAGAAAAAGGAAAAGACTTGGCTGGAGCAGCCAAGACTCAGCGCAGTCTGGCACACCGGACTGTCCGGTGGTGCACTGGACAGTGTCCGGTGCGCCAGACTGGCTTCTGGCGAACTGGCCACTCTCGGGAATTCGTCGGCGGCGTACGGCTATAATTCACCGGACTGTCCGGTGGTGCACCGGACTATTCGGTGAGCCAATGGCCGCCAGCGCAACGGTCAGCCGCCAAATCCGCGGGCGACGTGTGGCCCGCTCCAACGGTCGGCAGGAGGCACCGGACTGTCCGGTGTGCACCAGACAGTGTCTAGTGTGCCAACGGCTACAATTCTGCAATGGTTGGTTGTGCTATTTCAGGAAGGCGGTCTGCACTGGACCATGAACAGTGCCTGTCCGGTGCGCCACCCGACAGAAGACAAGAATTGCCTTCCCAGATTGCCTCCAACGGCTCCTAGCTGCCTTGGGGCTATAAAAGGGACCCCTAGACGCATAGAGGAGTCACCCAAGCATTCTTTGATCATCTCTAAGCATCAAGACTCCATTCTCGCGCATTTGATTCTTTGTGATAGTGACTTGAGCTCTATTTGAGTAGAGAACTCCTCGCATTGTGTTGTGAGCTCAAGTTGTGGCTTGTGTGCGTGATTGTGCTCGTGCTTTGAGTCTTGTGTGTGTTGCTCTCCCCTCCCTTACTTCCGTGCTTCTTTGTGATCATCAATTGTAAGGGCGAGAGGCTCCAAGTTGTGGAGATTCCTCGTGAACGGGAGATAGTAAAAGAAAGGAAAACACCGTGGTATTCAAGTTGATCATTGGATCACTTGAAAGGGGTTGAGTGTGACCCTCGTCTAGCGGGACGCCACAACATGGAGTAGGCAAGTGTTATACTTGGCCGAACCACGTGATAAATCATCGTGTCTCTTGTGCTTGTTTTCTTCGTGACCATTGTGTTTCACAAGAGCTTGGTCCTTAGCCACTTGATTCTATTGAGCTAACACTTAACCAAGTTTTGTGGCTACAAGTATTTGATTTTTACAGGATCACCTATTTACCCCCCTCTAGGTGCTCTCATATATACCACCCAACTAGGCATAACCCCCATCCATGAGCTAAGAAACATCATATACAAGTGAAAGGGACATCTCTTAGCCATCCAAGTGATCCAAATTGCATTGTGTGCTTAGTATAGACATCATTTGTGAGTAAGAAAGCATTAGAGTTGCTAGACCACTAGCATTGAGCCGAGCTTAGTGTAAAGAGAGGAGATTCTTGTGATCTTTGTGATTGGAGTTGTTGTTCCCATTGATTGTAAAGCGGACAAGAGCCTTCGACTTCATGTGGAGATCCTTGCGAGACATCGGTCCCAACATTTGAGAAAGGAAAGGCTCTAGTTTAATCTTGGTGATCATTTGAATGAGGAAAGAGTTGAAAGAGGCCCATTTCTTTGTGAACCCCTCAACGAAAATGTAGGTTTCTCTGTGAAACCGTACTGTAGTAGATAAATCATCATGTCTGTTTTCACTTCTTTATTTGGATTTGCATTTCCTCGTCTAAATTTATACTTGCTTCGCTCTTCCTTTATATTCACCCCAAGTTTGACTGACTAGTCTTATTCAAAAAATCATAATAATAATTATTTTCTACAATGGCATCGTTTAGCCTATAATATACTTCAAGTACGACTTTGATTTTGTTTGCAAATAATTTGAATAAGGCGAACCAGTCAAACTTAGTAATTTAGTCAAACACATTATATATTTGAGACGGAGGGAGTATTGAACTTGGATTTTTGTCCTAGCTATATTACTCTTGTTCTAACACTGAACTTGATATTATTTGGATCAAAATTTGTTATTTAGATTAGAATTTTAGTTTTCATCTATTTACCTTTCTATAGGCGACTTTCACTAATAAACTAGTCTTATATTTGGAATTTAGGGAATAATTAAATTGCTAAAATCACCAAACCTTCTATACTATTTAAATGATACCACCACTTTATTGTTAGTTTTTCAATATACACTTTCCGAATGATTATATGAAACCTCTTATGGTGTTTAGGCTGTCTCCAGTAGCTACCCTATCACATCTCATATTTCAAACTTCACTATGTAAACGATGTCATCTATAGTGTAAATCTTCTATTTTACACGATCTGCTGCAGACCTTATGATTCCTTATTGCTTTTGTCTATGCTCACTTCAGCAGTGAATGGTGTTTATTCAATAAATTGCTTATAACTTGTACAATACTCCATCTCAAAAAATAAATGCATGCATGTTTTTAGAAAAGTCGATATTTTAAAACTTTGACCAACAATTCAACAAAAAAACATATATTTTTAGTGTATACATGTTATATATTTAAATTTATATTCAAAAATACTTGCATATGATACTTAATTTGTATTTATTGATGTTATATTTTTGAAAGAAATTAATGGTTAAATTTTTGCTCTAAAGACTTTGCCAAAAAAATATACGCTTTATTTTTGGGATAGAGAGTGTGTTAATTAATTTGTCTACGTGTATGTAATAATGTTTTCATTATGCAAAACCTGACATACTTTTTGCTATCAAATTTAATGCACATGTGGAATGGTGTGAGATTATAGTTGTTTTCAACTATGAGTAAATAATTTTTGTATTCTTGGTAAAAATCTTTTACAATTATTGTTATTTTAACTATAAAGTGTAATAATTCATAAGAATCGGAATACATTAAATACTAAATTCTGAGTAGAGATATTGAAGCACATGTAGGCCTGCGAGGATTTAGGTGGATTTCAAAGATAAAATGAGTGTGACGTTGTTTGCAATGATGCTCTTTAAGTATAATTGCCATGGACTTAATGATAAGATTACTTATCATGAACCCTTTTTTTACATGAATCTTACTCTATTCTACTATTTATTTTACTCTTAAGCACTGTCACATTACTAGTTTTAGTTGAATTTCGGAACTTTGCTTATATTGATTAGAAAATTTCCAGTCCACTGTCCACCCATGTACACGCGGCTCAACGTACTCGACCAATGTTCTCTTTACCCTCATTTATATATGCCCTTTTTGTTTTCTTTAGAAAATTCTTATTTTATATATCTTATTCCTTTTCAATATTGTTCTCTATATCTTGTTTTCCATATGTCAAAGATCTATACTAAAATATATATTTTATTTTAGATTTTTATACGTATTTATTAATATTAAATATTTTATATTTTTAGTTTTGTTTAATTTATTATATAAAGTATAAAATTATATAATGAGAGGTGAGAGAAAGTTTATAGAGGGAAATAGAGAGAGGACGAAGGAGTGGTCTGAGCATGCTTTAAGACTAACTGCAGCGGTATACGCTGCCTTTCTCCCTCCCCTTGCATACGGCGTGTAGGGGGCACCCTATGGCCGCAGCGGTGCCCCCTACAGCGCCCTCTACGTGTCGGTCTCCTTCTCTCTCCCCCCAGATATAGCGTGTCACTGTTCATCACCCTAAATACTGTGCTGTGGGTTCACGAGTAATTGTTAGTAGATAAAAAATTGATAGTTGGTATAGAAAATGATATTTTATAGTGGTAGTGGGGTATAGGGGGAGTATTTAGGGGGAACTGCTGCGGGAGATGAAAAAATAGGGGGAAAAATAGGGGGGAAAAGTAATATAGGGGGGAAAAATTTAGAGCTAACGGTTGCGGATAGCCTAAGAAATGAAGAAGACCGGCACCGTTAGCCGTTGGCAGCCTTCTGCCCCGCACCCTCCGCGTCGAACACCAGATCCGGCCACCGCTCCACCTCTGTCCATCTCACGCCAACGCCCACTGGCGTCCTCGTTCCTCCCTGCCGGGGAGCGGCGGAGAGCTTTTCACCTCGTCTTAGGGACCTCTGGCTTCCTTCCCCCTGCCGGCGATCGGCGGAGATCCGCTGTTCTAACATCGTCTCCCGCTGCTGGTATGGCTTCCGCGACTGCTTGTTCGTTTCGTTCTGTCGGACCTTCTCCTTGCGGTTGCGGCTGCGGACCCCTAGATATCCGAATCATTCTCTGTGGTGGCCTGGTGTGGAGGATCTGAAATCTGATCTTCAGCACTCTGTTTGCGCTTCTGTGGATTAGTTCTGTTTACGCTGGTGTAGGTTTAGTTTTCAGGATTTGTGGGGGTGCGGCTGAAACCCTGTTCGTCACGTTGAGTCCGCCAACTGGTTGCGTGTCTTAGCGTGCTTTCGGTTGACGGCACGGTATTTGGCTCGGAGTCACGGAAGGACGGGATCATCCTTGTGACAGAAGATGCTACCGTATCTGGATCTCCGTGGCGGCGCCCTCCCTGGCGGCCGTGACCCTCCCTCTGTTGGTTTTCCATTCCGGCGACGCTCACTCTCATCCTTGGTGCTGATCCTCAGCATCCTGCTATACCAGCGGATCTCGTGTTTCCTTGACGAGTTAAGGAGACCCTAACACCTGAAACCTGTTTCGTGTTGCACGGCACTATAAACATGATTTATTTTTTCCTGAAGAAACATAAGTCTCTGAAGAGAAAAATATAAAACCCATCCGCTCTCAATTATAGTAATTTGCACATCAAAACATTTACAGTCCCGAATTGTGGGCATAAAGCAATTTGGGGGAAAAGAGGAACGATGAAGCACGTAGGGAAAAAAATCGATTTGTCAGTAGTAGCCGTTGTGTTTCGATAGAATATCCAATTCACTGCTTGAGTGCTTGTGTCTAACATAAGCCGTTGTGTCTAACACAAGCAGTTGTGTTTCGATAGAACATCCAATTCACTGCTTGTGCCTACTAACATAAGCTAATCTGTCTAACACAAGCAGTACCAAACTAAGCAGTGTTTCTGTCTAACACAAGCAGTGTCGCTGCAATCTAGCGGGGTATTAAACAAAAATAGGAAAGTGTGTTGTTTTGATGTAGTTGCAGTTGTGAAAGGTAGCTACTTCTGTCACCCAACCTATCCAATTGTTTTATGTTCATTGTGTTGTCCTAAACATGCTTAGCATTTGATATTTTGATGTTCAACTGTGCAAGATCTCTTAGTCCAATTTTAGCTCATCATGTCACCACTTCTTGATCCCATGCTATCTCTACATATTGTGTATGAGGCTAGCTTATAGAAAAATTCTTATTCCAAAAAAACTGTTCATTTGTATTGCCAAAAGCAGCTTCAGGTCCCCTCTTTTCATGTTGATTGCATTTAACAGAGGATCTTCCTACTATCTGCTAAATGTTATTTATTTCACTCAAGATTTGTTATTTGGTCATGGTTCACAAACATTTTTTTTTATTATATGCAATATTTGCTGCTTTTCAGAGTTAATGCTACGCTTGCTTATTTAATTAAACTAGAAATTTGTTACCGATATTAGCACCAAGCTGCCTATCCTACATGCAATTAAGATTTAATTTGTCCAATTGTCAGTTTATTGGGCTATGCTTTTGAATTTATGCTGGTGATCTAATTTAATTGCATGCAGACTTGTGAACAAGGCAGCAGCATGGTTCAGTTTGGAAACATGTCATCAAAGAAGATAGAGTTGGATCACAAGGACATGGTCCATGATTCTGCTATCGACTACTATGGCAAGCGCCTTGCCACTGCCTCCTCAGACTCTACCGTGAAGATCATCAACATTGGCGCGGCAAATGCCCCATCCCAGGTCCTTGCAACGCTTAGTGGCCACTATGGTCCTGTGTGGCGTGTTGCTTGGGCCCATCCAAAGTATGGCGCTATCCTTGCTTCGTGCAGTTATGATGGCCGTGTCATTATTTGGAAAGAGGATGCACGAGGCAATTGGTCTCAAGTCCATGTGTTCAGTGACAACAAGTCATCTGTCAACTCCATTGCATGGGCTCCGTATGAGGTTGGGCTTTGCCTTGCCTGTGCATCTTCAGGTGGAAGAATATCCATCTTGACGATGCGAGCTGATGGGGGTTGGGATACTGCAACCATTGAGCGAGCACATCCTGTTGGTGCGACTGCCATATCCTGGGCTCCTGCAACAGATTCAATAGCTGGCACAGGGGAGTTTGTTTACAAGCTTGTCTCAGGAGGGTTTGACTCGGTTGTTAAGGTCTGGGGATTCAACAATGGTAGCTGGAAGCTGGAGAGTGCTCTTATCTCTGACATGCACACAGATTGTGTGAGGGATGTCGCGTGGGCACCAGTTTTGGGATTGGCCAAATCGACCATTGCCAGCGCTTCACAAGACGGGAAGGTTGTCATCTGGACCAGGGGAAAGGATGGAGACAAGTGGGAGCGGAAGCTCATGCGTGACTTTGGTTCCCCTGTCTGGAGGGTGTCCTGGTCCTTGACTGGGAACATATTATCCATAGCTGCTGGTGGGAACAATATAACCCTCTGGAAGGAAGGGTCAGATGGGCAATGGGAGGAGGTGATGAAGGTTGAAACATAGGATGTCCGTCAAGTTTTCTGAAGATAAAGTGTGTTTTACTAGTGTTTCCTGCAGATCCATGTTTCGACGTGGACAAAGTTTGCCGTTGTGCTTCGACAGAACATCCAATTCACTTATTTTGGTACTTTCTGACGAGGCAATTATACTCTTGGATGGATCCCGTGCGCTTTAGAGTGGTAATTTCAGATCGGTGAGCCTGTTTAGTTCTGTATATCCTCAACTTCTTTTTTGGTGGAACATCAGAGCTGCTGCAAGTAATGTTATCTAATAAGCACTGTAGCAATTTCTATTGCTGTTTGTGCTGCGGCTACTGTAGCGCTGCTCTGGTGCGCGCCATCGTTTGAGTTTTATTGATTTGTTGTGCAAGCATAACATAGCAAGATTCTATAATTCGTTCCGCGTGTCATTCCGGTGATAGATTTATGACATTTGAGGAAGGGATATGTTTGTAATAAAAAAGTAATTCAATCTAGAACATATAAAAAACAGGCGCTCCATTAGTCCCTGTTCGATTATTCTCATTACACATAGATTAGATATGATTGAAAAAAAATTAAGAATAAATTTAACTTACTTGGTATTTAAATCCAACCGATCTCACCCAATGCACATAGATTGAAAGCTAACCGAACAAGCCATACTAGAACATGGACGTCTTAACGGGCGCCCTATTAGGACAAATGGTTATTGTAGAGAAATTTAATTAATTCTTTATCAAAAGTTTCTTGTTCATAAAACTACTAAGAAATAAATCTTAGAAAATGGAACAAACATGAACCAGGGAGATGGTAAATATTAGAAGCGGTAAGCCTAGCTAAGCTATTAGCCTACACAAACCTTGCCAATTTTTTCCATGTTTAGTTCCAATGTCAACTTTCTATCTACCTAACAGTTTGGTAAATTTGAAAAGGAAGTAAAATATACATATATGTAGAATACGAAGAGAAAGCAAGAAACTTCGAGGCCAGCAAAGTTGTTCCTGCAATTCCAGCACTTGTAGCTCATATGGCAGCATGTGTAGGACTAACGCGACCACATAGCAGGGGACGTCGCATTGTCCTTTTCATTTTAGCATCATTTTTTTTATCTCAAATACCTGAAAATAGGTGTTGATGATCAGAGAGAACACTGAGTTGTTTTGGGGCAGCAAAAGGGAGTTGGCAACTTAAATTCATTTTGATCTTGAAGCTAAAAGGACTCATAAACTACAAGAAATAAGACCAAGCAGAACAACTGCCAATGAGAGATTATTGGCAACTAAACATTACTGCAACCATGAGAAGGAACCACCATTAGGTGTAGCTTGACAATTAGAAATTGAATATTAAGAATGGACCAAATATCAACCTGTAGAAGTATCCCCTAACTAATTAAGTAGTATTATAAGTCGTAGTGGGAAAAAGTAGGATTGCCAGTAAAATGATGTGAAAAATAAACACAAATAAATTAGTCATTAACTTTCGATAACAGACCTCAGGTTGCTCATGAAGCCGCTTCTGAACTTGCATTTGCATCTTTAGTGCCTCATTGATTTGCAATCCTCTGAACACATTTCAGAATATTTGTCAACCGTGTAATTCATGAGAACCAGGCACCAGCCAGCATTTGGTACATGATACAAGTGAGCAAAGATCACTTAGAGCTTGTTCGGTTAGCTCTCAATCCATATGAATTGGTTGGATTTAAATCCCAAGCAAGTCAAACTTATCCTTAATTTTTTCCAATCTCATCTAATCCATAGGTAACGGAATTAACCGAACAAGTCCTTACGGTGCAAAATCCATGTTCGAGGGGGAATCATTCGAACTTTCTTGCGGTCCTTGAAACCTACATGAGATGCCATCGAACCAAAAGGGAAAAAATAGCTATTCAGTTCTTGTGTTTCATATAAGGAAAAGGGACAGGCAGAAGAGAAAAAAACTTGAAGGTCGCAACAATATTCACCTTCAGCATGAGAGTATGGTATATACTTTGCAAGGCGATACTTCTACACAAGCACCAAAGAAATGAAAATATTGGTTGCAGTCAAGCATCTTGTAATCTATTTTCTTTGATGGAAAATCTTCATCTGCAGATAGCTCCTCACATGATAAATCGTGATCCCGGGTACACCCATCACAGTGAGAACTCCTTTAGGTGTTGCTCCAGAAGAAATATGATAAGAGCCTTAGGTACAGAGTAGTTGTAGCTAAAATCCCTAAAACATCAAGTACCCTCATGATAATCTGCTAGCTTACCACAAGTCAAGTTTAGATTAATAACTAGTCCGTTGCCCGTGCGTTGCGACGGCTTACAACAATACTCACGTAAAGTATCCACACAAAAAATTCAAGATTTTTTATTGATTGTCTCCGTTCTCCATATAGTATTTTTTTATTACTTCATGCAATATGTCTTGGTACAACACGAGCAATAAAGTGAGCGATTAGAAGAGAGTTCACAACGACTGACTGAACAAACATAGATTATAAAATGACATAATTCCACCATACAGAGACCAAATAAGAGAAAGTTTGTGAGCTCAAGTTTCTAAAATAAGTCACATGAACTCAAAATTATAACAAAGATAGATCAAAATATGGAGTGATTGCTAAAGTCAGGCATCAATAAAAACTGGATGCGCTCCATATAAAGTATGATACTTCATAGTAATTACTAACGTTTAATACCAACAAATAACCTTTCATTCTACTGTTAGTGTGACAAATCATTGTTGCTCCATCCAATTCAGCAACTACAAACACCCTGGAGTCCATTGCGCCAATGTGGTCTCAGAAACGACCTAATGCTTGCAAGAGCCAAGAACGTCGTGCCGTGCTTGGGCTGTAGCTTCGACCCGTAGTGCTGGCCCGGCCCGACAGATTATATATATTTTTATTTTACAAAAAAACATATATACATATATACAATTTATATTTAATATAAAAACATCTGAGCATGATGTTCTACTGGTTAGACAACTTCATCGAGTGTCTCCTGTCCTTATTCCATCAAGGCATGGGTTCAAACCCCACCTCTTTCACTGTTTTTAACATTTTACGTTGATTTAATCAAATGGGCCAACGGGCTAACGGGTTAGCCTAGCACAGTCAACAGACCGGCATGACGTGCCTGAACCCCTTTAGGTGTTGCTCCAGAAGAAATATGATAAGAGCCTTAGATACAGAGTAGTTGTAGCTAAAATCCCTAAAACATCAAGTACCCTCATGATAATCTGCTAGCTTACCACAAGTCAAGTTTAGATTAATAACTAGTCGGTTGCCCATGAGTTGCGACGGCTTACAACAATACCCACGTAAAGTATCCACACAAAAAATTCAAGATTTTTTATTGATTGTCTCCGTTCTCCGTATAGTATTTTTTGATTACTTCATGCAATATGTCTTGGTACAACACGAGCAATAAAGTGAGCGATTAGAAGAGAGTTCACAACGACTGACTGAACAAACATAGATTATAAAATGACATAATTCCACCATACAGAGACCAAATAAGAGAAAGTTTGTGAGCTCAAATTTCTAAAATAAGTCACATGAACTCAAACTTATAACAAAGATAGATCAAAATATGGAATGATTGCTAAAGTCAGTCATCAATAAAAACTGGATGCGCTCCATATAAAGTATGCTACTTTATAGCAATTACTAACGTTTAATACCAACAAATAACCTTTCATTCTACTGTTAGTGTGACAAATCATTGTTGCTCCATCCAATTCAGCAACTGCAAACACCCTAAAGTCCATTGCACCAATGTGGTCTCAGAAACGACCTAATGCTTGCAAGAGCCAAGAACGTCGTGCCGTGCTTGGGTTGTAGCTTCGACCCGTAGTGCTGGCCCGGCCCGACAGATTATATATATTTTTATTTTACAAAAAAAACATATATACATATATACAATTTATATTTAATATTAAAAACATCTGAGCATGATGTTCTACTGGTTAGACAGCTTCATCGAGTGTCTCCTGCCCTTATTCCATCAGGGCATGGGTTTGAACCCCACCTATTTCACTGTTTTTAACATTTTACGCTGATTTAATCAAATGGGCTAACAGGTTAGCCTAGCACAGTCAACAGACCGACATGACGTGCCTGGGCCAGAGTCGTGGCCCACGGGCGTTTGGCCCATGCCGGGCCGACATTTGGCCATCTATAGGCGTGACGCATGACGACCGTTGAAATTGGTGATTTAAGTATAGTATAGATATAGATAATAGAGTTAGACATGTGCCATATGCTACACTCAATGTTGTTTTCCCAAACCTTTGTTACACGGAGTAAATGAAAATAATTTAGTTCAAGACGATGTGTTAACCATTTAATCACCAAAATAAAATAGAAATAGTCCAAAAATATATTTCCCTTCACTTTTTAGGTAATGTAATTTTTAATTATCTTTATAAACTACATAATTTTATTTGCTATTTATGTGTTCGACGATTTTTTTTCTTTTAATGAACATCATTGTCGGCGTTTCGAGACCGGAGGGTTCCTGGGCCGACGAGTGAAATGTCGCCGCGTGCCCCAGCCCAGATGGGTCGGCGCGAGACGGAGCGCGAAGGGGGAAAAAGGCAGCCGGAGCGAGAGAGAGGTGGGAATCCCGCGGCCTTCGTGTTTGTCCCGCGCCTAGGTCGGGTGCGCTTGCAGTAGGGGGTTACAAGCGTCCACGCGGGAGGGGAGCGAGCGGCCTCACGCGAGCGCCTGTCCCGTCCTCTTCCCTGCGCGGCCAACCCTCCGTAAGAGGGCCCTGGTCCTTCCTTTTATAGGCGTAAGGAGAGGATCCAGGTGTACAATAGGGGGTGTAGCAGAGTGCTAACGTGTCTAGCAGAGGAGAGCTAGCGCCCTAAGTACATGCCATCGTGGCAGCCGAAGAGGTTTTGGCACCCGGTTCGTGTGGTGTCATGGCCGTCGGAGGAGCGCTGGAGCCTGGCAGAAGGACAACTGTCGGGGCTGTCGAGTCCTTGCTGACGTCCTCTTGCTTCCGTAAGGGGGCTGAGAGCCGCCGTCGTCATAGAGCGTGCGGGGCGCCATCATTACTTGTCTGGCGGAGCGAGCCAGATGGGACGCCGGTCTTGTTCCCCGTAGCCTGAGTCAGCTTGGGGTATGGTAATGATGGCGCCTCCTGTTGACGTGGTCGGTCCGTGCCCTAGGTTGGGCGATGTGGAGGCTCCTCCGAGGTTGAGGTCGAGTCTGTCTTCCGAGGCCGAGGTCGAGTCCGAGCCCCTGGGTCAGGCGAGGCGGAGACCGTCGGCGGAGGCTAGGGCTGAGTCCGAGCCCTGGGGTCGGGCGAAGCAGAGTTCGTCGTCTTCAGGGGCTGAGCCCGAGTCCGAGCCCTGGGTCGGGCGGAGCGGAGTTCGCCGTCTTCCGGGACTGAGCCCGAGTCCGAGCCCTTGGTCGGGCGGAGCGGAGTTCGTCGTCTTCAGGGGCTGAGCCCGAGTCCGAGCCCTGGGGTCGGGCGGAGCGGAGTTCGCCGTCTTCCGGGGCTGAGCCCGAGTCCGAGCCCTGGGTCGGGCGGAGCGGAGTTCGTCGTCTTCAGGGGCTGAGCCCGAGTCCGAGCCCTGGGGTCGGGCGGAGTGGAGTTCGCCGTCTTCCGGGGCTGAGCCCGAGTCCGAGCCCTGGGTCGGGCGGAGCGGAGTTTCCTATGGTGCCCGAGGCCGGGCCTGGCTGCCTGTCAGCCTCACTCTGTCGAGTGGCACATCAGTCAGAGCGGCGCAGGCGGCGCTGTCCTTCTGTCAGCCGGTCAGTGGAGCGGCGAAGTGACTGCGGTCACTTCGGCTCTGTCGACTGGAGGACGTGCGTCAGGATAAAGGTGTCAGGCCACCTTTGCATTAAATGCCCCTGCGATTTGGTCGGTTGGCGTGGCGATTTGGCCAGGGTTGCTTCTTGGCGAAGACTGGGCCTCGAGCGAGCCGGAAGTATGTTCGTCGCTGGAGGGGGGCCTCGGGCGAGACATAGATCCTCTGGGGTCGGCTGCCCTTGCCCGTGGCTGGGCTCGGGCGAGGCGTGATCGAGTCCCTTGAATGGACCGATCCCTGACTTAGTCGCACCCATCAGGCCTTTGCAGCTTTGTGCTGATGGGGGTTACCAGCTGAGAATTAGGAGTCTTGAGGGTACCCCTAATTATGGTCCCCGACAGTAGCCCCCGAGCCTCGAAGGGAGTGTTAATACTCGCTTGGAGGCTTTTGTCGCACTTTTTTGCAAGGGGACCAGCCTTTCTCGGTTGCGTTTTGTTCCGGTGGGTGCGCGCGAGCGCACCCGCCGGGTGTAGCCCCCGAGGCCTCGGAGGAGTGGTTTGACTCCTCCGAGGTCTTAATGCCTCGCGCAATTCTTCAGCTGGTCTGGTCGTTCCCTCATGCGAGCTGGCCGTAGCCCGGGTGCACGGTCGAGTCCCAAGTCCTCGGGCTGGTATGTTGACGCTGTCAATGGTTTGGCCGGAGCCGGGTTTGCGAGAGCAGCCCCCGAGCCTCTGCTCAGGGCGAGAGGACGGTCAAGGGCAGACTCGGCTTTTTTACATACGCCCCTGCGTCGCCTTTCCGCAAGGAGGAGGGGGAAAGCGCCATGTTGCCCTCGGAGGGCGTCGAACATGGTGTCTCCGGTGAGCTGCTGGTGGGTAATCCGAGTGGACGCCCGTGCCCCATTTGTTAGGGGTCGGCTAGAGGCCCGGAGGCGCGCTCAAAAGTACCTGCGGGTGATCTGCCGGATCCGGTCCCCTGTCGACGGGGTCCGAGGGCTCGATGCCTCCCTCTGATGGGATTCCGTTACAAGATCGTTCCCGCTGGTCTCGGAAATGTCCTAGGGTACCTCGGGACCGTAGCCCGAGCCTCGGTTATGTATCGAACGTACCCAGGGTCATCCCTCGCTCTATGTCTGAGGCGGCTGTGAACCCTTCGAGGGCCAGCCTACGAACCCCTGATCAGTAGTGGGCGTGGAGCCCGAGTAGCCTGAGGCGACCGTTGAACCCTTCCGAGGGGCCGGCCTTCGAACCTCTAACCAGTAGTGGGTGTGGAGCCCACGCGCTCTGAGGCGGTTGTTAAACCCCTCCGAGGGGCCAGCCTTTGAACCTCTGATCAGTAGGGAGGCTCGGAACCTGTTTCCTTCACGGAGAAGGATCCTTTTCAGGGTATCCCCCTTTCCTGGTCCCTGTTGTAAGAGAGAGAAAGAGGAAAAGGAAAAGGATACGAAATCGAATGACGTGGCGTACCTTTTTTGACGCGGTCATTATGGAGAAGGCAAAGCGTCGCTCGCTTCCCCTGCCAGAGGCGCCGCCTGTCCCGCCGCGGAGTTAATGCGACGGGGCGAGCGGTTCGCGGGGCAGCCGTTGCGTGTGCGCGAGCCGTTCGAGGAACGGCCGTTTCGCTTTGAGTTTTTGAATCCCGCGGCGGGTCCGGGCGAAACGTTGAACGGGTCTCGCCTCGGTCTTTATATACTCGGGGGAGGGTTTGGCGATGGTTCTTTGCTCCGCTTCTCGCCTCCTTCTTAGGTTTTCGCAACCTGAGAGGTTTAGCCAGAGAAAAGGAAACCGCCCACCCAGTCCTTTCCGCCGCCACCCCTTTTGCTCGGTGATGGCCGACCGGGTGACCATCGTCTCGCCGCGCGACCCATGGCCTTTCTCCACAGTCACGGCGGATGACCTGGAGGATCTTGTTGCTGAGGGTTTACTTCGCCCTCTCTCTGATGAGAGGCAGTCGGAGTGGATTCCCCCCCCCCCCCGCGAGCGGAGCCGCTCCGTCCCCGCCGCCGGGGTACGTCGTGAGCTTCGTCTCCTTCCACGAGAGGGGGTTCGGTGTGCCGGCAAGCCGCTTCATGCGGGCGATCCTGCACAACTATGGGGTGGAGTTGCACAACCTCAGCCCCAACTCCATCTCGCAAGCCGCCATCTTCGTAGCGGTGTGCGAAGGATACTTGGGGATCGCCCCCCATTGGGACTTGTGGACTCATCTCTTTTCCGCGGAGCTTTTTGCTTCGCCGACGGGGGAGAGAAGGGTCCGCGCGGCAGTGCGGGCCGGCGACTGCATTCTCCAGCTGAGGCAGTCGCGGGCGTCGTTGTACATTCTCGCCATCCTTGCGTCCTCGAATAAAGGGTGGCAGCGCCGGTGATTCTACCTCCGAAATGACGGTGAGATGCTCCCGCCGTTTTCCCAGCGAGTGGTCACCGTCGCCGCCGATGCTTGGCGCTACGGGACCCCGCACGACAGACAGAAGAACCTCGAGCCCCTTCTCAAGGCCCTGGAGGCGTTGCGGAAAGGGGGACTTACCGCCGCAGGAGTGATCGCCACCATTCACCGCCGTAGGGTGCTTCCCTTGGCGGAGCGGCGGTTGCTGCTTTGGGAGATGACGCCGGAGGCTGACTTGGAGGGCTCGCGGATGTCCTCGGATCCCCTTCCCATCGACGTTCTCCACGGGCGGGTGGCCGTCGCGTTGGGAAAACCGGACGCCAGCGCCTTCTTTCAGCCCTTGATGCACCTCGACCACGGGTGTGTGACCCTGGTGAGTGTTCGTTCCTTCTTTCTCGCTGCGTCGGATTGCCCTTGGTCCTTACGGTCGAGACTTTTCATCTGTCTCCAGGAGGTAGGGTGGCACAAGCCTTCCCGGCCGCGGGTTCCGGAGGACACGGTGGACCGAGTAGCGCGGCGGGTTGCCGCGGAGGAGAAGAAGAAGAAAGACGCAGAGAAGGCTCGGGCCCGCGAGCGGACGCGGGCCCGAGACGCCTTGGAGAAGCTCCATCGTCGGCAGGAGAGGGATGGACTCCCGAGGGAGGCGTCGCCGGAAACGCCTGACGACGACGACGATGATGAAGATGATGACGAGGACGATGACATGGCTGCCCGTCTCGGCCTCAGCCCGGGTTTGAGGCTAGGCCAGGAGTCGTCAAGCCAGCCCTCGAGCGGGCTGGCGCCGTCAGTTTCCGGAGTCGGGACGCCGAGGTCCCGGCCCGAAGAGCGGGGGCAGACCGAGGGGGTACTTGACCCCTCGGCCGGGGAAGTTGAGGTGACCCCGGGGAGTCAGGCCGAGGCGTCTGTTCCCCGAGAGCCGTCGCCCACGCCGGCAGCGCAGGAGAGCGGCCCTCAGGTCGTCGTGGCAGCGCTTGGGCAGTCCGTCTCCCGGGCGTCCAAGGTGCCCAAGGCGAGGACGGTACCGAAGCTGGCGACGAGGCGGACCTCGGCGGTACCTTCGGGGGTCGAGATCCGAGAGACCTCTCCTCAGGCGCGGTTGATCATGGCCCGGAGCGGGTAAGTACTTTGGAACGTCTTCGTCCTGGCTCCTCATTCGTATGTCCCGACCGCAACTTTTCTTTCCTCCTCAGCAAGCGAAGCCATGGCCTGACCGATCTGGCTCCCCGGAAAGCCCTTAAGACGGCGTCGGCTTCCGCAACCGATGCCGCGCCGGGCCTCGCTGTTCAGCTGACCTTCTCGCAAGGCGCTCCACAGCGGGGGGCTCAGGCGGCACCAGTCGCCGTGGAGCGAGTTCCCGAGGTCGGCTCTTCCGCCGAGGCGGCCATCGTGCTGGAGGAGGCGGCTGGCGCGGACGTGGCCTCGGGCCCACCAGACATGCCGCCGGTGCTAGCGCCTGCTGCTGCTGAAGCCGCTGTCGTCCCAGTCGAGGAGCGACCTGTTGCTGCCGACGCTGAGATGGCCGAGGCGTCGGCGCTCGGTGCCTCGGAGGAGGGGGGCGTGGAAACGCGATCTGTCCCGCCGAGCGGCAGCCTTGTCCCTGCGCGGCGGAGCTCCGAGAGGCGGCGCCAGTGGCTCCGGTTCCGGACCCGTGAGGCTTCGGATCCCTTCTTCATTCTTGACGATGAGCGGGAGGAGTAGTCTTGGGACGAGCTCCGCGAGTGTGCCGAAGCAACGGTGGGGTCGCTCCGGTCATCACTGGAGGTCTTTTGCAGGGACGTCCCCAAGATCCTCCAGGTAATGGTTTCAGGCATACCTTTTTTGTGACCAAGGCGTCTTTTGTGACGCCCCGCTTCCTTCCCTCAGGATCTGACGGATCTGAGCGCCGCCAAGTCGTCGTTCATCCGCCACGAGGTCGATATATGGGGCTCGCTGCGATCCCTGAGGACCTCGCTCGCCGGGGCTACTGCGCGCCTCTCCCAGCAGGGCGCCGAGGTGGCGGACCTTCGGTTGCTCTACGCCGATCTGAGAGCAGAGGCGGCAGCGGCACGCGCAGAGGCGGCAGCAGCACGCGCAGAGGTGCAACGACGGCAGTCGGAGTTCGACCAGGTCGCCGATGAGCGAGTCCAATCTCGGGGCCGGGCTGCCGAGGCCGAAAGCCGGGCTGGAGCCCTTGCAGCAGACCTAGCCGTAGCCCAGGCCGCAGCCTCGAAGCAGCGTGCCCGAGCCGGAGTTATGTCCTGGCCATTTTCGGTTTTCGTTTCAGCTTGTTTCCTTCGCTTGTGTTTGAGGCCTTGCGCTCTGGCCGTTCGCAGAGCTCGAGTCCGCCCTTAATGAGTCCACCAGGGCGCTTGCCGGGGCAGCCGAGCAGAGGGAGGCCGACCACGCGGCCATATCCGAGGCCATCTCGGACTTCTATCGGGTCTTTGGCTTCGGCGACGTCCCCTCAGGAAGCTCCCCTCAAAGTCGCCTGCAGGCCTTGGGCGATCACGTGCGCGGCAGACTCCGCGAGGCGCTACACCACGGCGTCAGGCGGGCCTTCGCCGTGCTTGCTTCCCACCACGTCGTGGATCTGGAGCGGGTTAGCGAGGGGTATTGCCTTCCTGACGAAGATGAAGCCGCCCTGGCTGAAGTCCAGAGGCTCGACGCGGCCGCCGCGGGCCTGAGCGCAGTGCTGGCGACCACCTTCGAGGCAGAGATCCTCCCGCCTGTGCCGTCGTCCGAAGCCGGGGTGGACTTTGCCGAGGGCGGGGACGAAGCCGAAGGCGCGGCTCCTTCCCCGGGCGACGCCTAACTCTGTCGGAGCAGTTTCCTTTGAATGCACGTGTGTCTTTTGCGGCCGCTGAGGCCTGAACACTTTATTATTGTAGTATAAAGTCGTGCCCCTTTTCCTTTCATTTTGCGTGTCCGGCCCCGCTTGTCAGTAGCAGGGTGGCTTGCCCAAGTAGGAGTCATTTTTCGTGGTAGGTGACGAGTGAGGTATCCGTAACCCAGAGGCGTAGGTGTCCCTCGGCTCAGTCAGCCTTGCCACTTACATGCACCCGCGTTCGCTTCTTGGGGTCCTGCTACCGACATAGCCGGGGGAACGCGGAAGCCTTTTTGATTGAAAATTTTGACGTGGAGGGGGTTCCCCCCTTTTTAGCCCCCGAGGGAGGGTCGGGCTTTACCGAGGCAAGGCTGACCCTTCCTTGATGACCAAATTTTGTGTGGGAACGAAGTATACGAACAACTTGAAAACATCTTAAGGGTAGAAGCGATGTAGTTGTTGGATGTTCCAAGTGTTGCTGTAGACCTCGCCTTGACTGTCGGCCAGCTTGTTTGTTCCGGGCTTCAGAACTTTGGCGATGACGAACAGCCCTTCCCATGGGTGCGTGTAGCCCTCGGGTGCCTTCTGCAAGGGGCCGACGAGGTCCAGACCCCACACAGCAAAAGGCCAGGTGATGGGTATCGTCTGTAGAGCCTGAGCGGGCAGGTGGGTCTGCCTCGCGTAGAACTGACACCCTTCGCAGGTGCGGACAATTCTAGTGGCGTCGGCCAGTAGAAACCTTGTCGAAAGGCGTTTCCAACAAGGGCTCGAGGTGCTGCGTGATGGCCGCAAGCCCCCGAGTGTATCTCTTGTAGGAGCTCCTGGCCTTCGGCGATGGAAATGCATCGCTGGAGAATGCCTGTGGGGCTGCGGTGGTAGAGCTCCTTCCCATCTCCCAGCAAGACGAACGACTTGGCACGTCGCGCCAACCGCCGAGCTTCAGCCCGGTCGAGGGGTAGCTCTCCTCGGTGGAGATATTGCAGGTACGGGGTCTGCCAGTTTCGATTAGGCGTGACCCCGCTTCGCTCCTCCTCGACGCGCAGTGCCTCACCCTCGGGGGCCGAGGGTACCTCGGGCCGAGCCGAGGGTGCCTCGGGCCGAGCCGAGGGTGCCTCGGGCCGAGCCGAGGGTGCCTCAGGCTGGGCCGAGGGTGCCTCGGGCTCGGGCGTGTCATCGATCTCGACGGAGGGTTGATGCAGGTCTCGGGAGAAGACGTCCGGGGGAACCGTTGTTCGCCCCGAGGCTATTTTAGCCAGCTTCTCCGGCAGCGGGGGGCACCAAGATGGGCGCGTTCGTGAGGAGCGCCTTCAGGTTCCCGAGGGCTTCCTCGGCCTCAGGGGTCCAAGTGAAGCACTCGGCCTTCCTTAAGAGGCGGTACAGAGGCAGACCTCTTTCGCCGAGGCGCGAGATGAAGCGGCTCAGAGCCGCAAGACATCCCGTGACTCTCTGTACGCCCTTCAAGTCCTTGATGGGCCCCATGCTGGTGATGGTCGTGATCTTCTCTGGGTTGGCCTCGATGCCCCGCTCGGAGACAATGAACCCCAAGAGCATGCCTCGGGGAACCCCAAAGACACACTTCTCGGGATTAAGCTTCACGCCTTTCGCCTTGAGACATCGGAATGTCACTTCAAGGTCGGAAAGGAGGTCGGAGGCTTTTCTCGTCTTGACTACGATGTCATCGACGTAGGCCTCGACCGTCCGGCCAATGTGATCGCCGAACACATGGTTCATGCACCGCTGGTACGTCGTACCCGTATTCCTCAAGCCGAACGGCATGGTGACATAGCAGTACATGCCGAAGGGGGTGATGAAAGAAGTCGCGAGCTGGTCGGACTCTTTCATCCTGATTTGGTGATACCCTGAGTAGGCATCGAGGAAAGACAGAGTTTTGCACCCAGCAGTGGAATCCACGATTTGATCGATGCGAGGCAGAGGGTAGGGAACCTTCGGACATGCTTTGTTTAGACCAGTGTAGTCTACACACATCCGCCATTTCCCTCCTTTCTTTCTCACAAGCACAGGGTTGGCAAGCCATTCGGGATGGAATACCTCTTTGATGAACCCTGCCGCCATTAGCTTGTGGATCTCCTCGCCTATGGCTCTGCGCTTTTCTTCGTCGAATCGGCGCAGAGGCTGCTTGACGGGTTGGGCTCCAGCTCGGATATCCAGTGAGTGCTCGGCGACATCCCTCGGTATGCCAGGCATGTCCGAGGGACTCCACGCAAAAACGTCGGTGTTTGCGTGGAGAAAGTCGACGAGCACTGCTTCCTATTTGGGATCGAGCTCGGAGCCGATCCGGATCTGCTTGGAAGCGTCGCTGCTGGGGTTGAGGGGGACGGACTTAACCGTCTCCGCTGGCTCGAAGTTGCCGACGTGGCGCTTCACGTCTGGCACCTCCTTAGAGAGGCTCTCCAGGTCGGCGATGAGGGCCTCGAACTCGGCGAGGGCCTCGGCGTACTCCACGCACCCGACGTCGCATTCGAACGCGTGTCGGTACGTGGGGTCGACGGTGATGACCCCGTTGGGGCCCGGCATCTTGAGCTTGAGGTAGGTGTAGTTGGGGACGGCCATGAACTTCGCGTAGCATGGCCTCCCCAATACTGCGTGGTAGGTTCCTCGGAACCCGACCACCTCGAACGTGAGGGTCTCCCTTCGGAAGTTGGAGGGTGTTCCGAAGCAGACAGGAAGGTCGAGTTGTCCGAGGGGCTGGACGCGCTTCCCGGGGATGATCCCGTGGAAAGGCGCAGCGCCTGCCCGGACCGAGGACAGATCAACACGCAGGAGCCCGAGGGTCTCGGCATAGATGATGTTGAGGCTGCTGCCTCCGTCCATGAGGACCTTGGTGAGCCTGACGTCGCCGATGATGGGGTCGACAACGAGCGGGTATTTCCCCGGGCTCGGCACGTGGTCGGGGTGGTCGGCTTGGTCGAAGGTGATGGGCTTGTCGGACCAGTCTAGGTAGACTGGTGCCGCCACCTTTACCGAACAGACCTCCCGACGCTCTTGCTTGCGGTGCCGAGCCGAGGCGTTTGCCGCTTGCCCACCGTAGATCATGAAGCAGTCGCGGACCTCGGGGAACTCTCCTGCCTGGTGATCTTCCTTCTTGTCGTTGTCGCGAGCCCTGCCACCCTCCGCGGGTGGCCCGACCCTGTGGAAGTGGCGCCGAAGCATAGCGCACTCCTCAAGGGTGTGCTTGACGAGCCCATGATGATAGGGGCACGGCTCCTTGAGCATCTTGTCGAAGAGGTTGGCACCTCCGGGGGGTTTCCGAGGGTTCTTGTACTCGACGGCGGCGACAAGGTCCGCGTCGGCGGCGTCGCGTTTCGCTTGCGACTTCTTCTTGCCTTTCTTCTTGGCGCCGCGCTGAGTTGACGCCTCGGGGGCATCTTCCGGTGGGCGGCCCTGGGGCTGCTTGTCCTTCCGGAAGATAGCCTCAACTGCCTCCTGGCCAGAGGCGAACTTGGTGGCGATGTCCATCAGCTCGCTCGCCCTGGTGGGGGTCTTTCGACCCAGCTTGCTGACCAGGTCGCGGTAAGTGGTGCCGGCGAAGAACGCGCCGATGACATCTGAATCGGTGATGTTGGGCAGCTCGGTGCGCTGCTTCGAGAATCGCCGGATGTAGTCCCGGAGAGACTCTCCCGGCTGCTGTCGGCAGCTTCGGAGGTCCCAGGAGTTCCCAGGGCGCACGTACGTACCCTGGAAATTGTCGGCGAAGGCTTGGACCAGGTCGTCCCAGTTGGAGATCTGCCCCGGAGGCAGGTGCTCCAACCAGGCGCGAGCGGTGTCGGAGAGGAACAGGGGGAGGTTGCGGATGATGAGGTTGTCATCGTCCGTTCCACCCAGTTGGCAGGCCAGCCGGTAGTCTGCGAGCCACAGTTCTGGTCTCGTCTCCCCCGAGTACTTTGTGATAGTAGTCGGGGTTCGGAACCGGGTCGGGAACGGCGCCCGTCGTATGGCGCGGCTGAAAGCCTGCGGACCGGGTGGTTCGGGCGAGGGACTCCGATCCTCCCTGCTGTCGTAGCGTCCCCCACGCCTGGGGTGGTAGCCTCGGCGCACCCTTTCGTCGTGGTGGGCCCGACGGTTGCAATGATGGTGCTCGTTGCCGAGGCGACCCTGGGCCGCAGGCGCTGTGTCGCGCGTGCGCCCGGTGTGGGCCGAGGCTTCCCGCATGAATCGGGAAGTCGCGACACGATGTTCCGAGGGGTACCCCTGCCTTCGGGAGGCGGAGCTCTCGGCCCGTCGGACCGCGGCGCCCTCCAGGAGATTCTTGAGCTCTCCCTAGATTCGCCGCCCCTCGGTGGTTGATGGCTCCGGCATAGCGCGGAGAAGCATTGCCGCTGCAGCCAGGTTCTAGCTGACTCCACTGGAAGCGGGTGGCGGCCTCACCCTGACATCGTCGGCGATGCGGTGCTGGATACCCTGGGGTAGATGGCGCACTTCTCCGGCCGGAGGTTGGCCCGCCCATTCCTGCCCGATGTCCCGGCGGATCGGCTCAAGCATTCCTGCTCCCTCGTTGAGCCTGGCCTGCACCCCACGGATTTGCTCGAGCTGTGGGTCATGACCCCCCGCCTGAACGGGGACCACAGCTAGCTCCCGTAGGATGTCAACGCGAGGCACAGGCCTAGGGAGATCACCGTTCTCCGGCATACCAAGATGGTTGCTGATAGTCGCCTAGAGGGGGGGTGAATAGGGCGAAACTGAAATTTACAAATATAAACACAACTACAAGCCGGGTTAGCGTTAGAAATATAAACGAGTCCGCGAGAGAGGGTGCAAAACAAATCGCACGCAAATAATGAAGTGTGACACACGGATTTGTTTTACCGAGGTTCGGTTCTCTCAAACCTACTCCCCGTTGAGGAGGCCACAAAGGCCGGGTCTCTTTCAACCCTTCCCTCTCTCAAACGGTCCCTCGGACCGAGTGAGCTTCTCTTCTCAAATCAAAGCCGGGAACAAAACTTCCCCGCAAGGGCCACCACACAATTGGTGCCTCTTGCCTTGATTACAATGGAGTTTTGATCACAAGAACAAGTGAGAAAGAAAAGAAGCAATCCAAGCGCAAGAGCTCAAATGAACACGACAAATTACTCTCACTAATCACTAGGGCTTTGTGTGGAATTGGAGAGGATTTGATCTCTTTAGTGTGTCTAGAATTGAATGCTAGAGCTCTTGTAGTAGTTGAGAAGTGGAAAACTTGGATGCAATGAATGGAGGGGTGGTTGGGGTATTTATAGCCCCAACCACCAAACTTGACCGTTGTCTGGAGGCGTCTGCGCGATGGCGCACCGGACAGTCCGGTGCACACCGGACAGTCCGGTGCCCCTGCCACGTCATCACTGCCGTTGGATTCTGACCGTTGGAGCTTCTGACTTGTGGGCCCGCCTGGGTGTCCGGTGCACACCGGACAGGTACTGTTTGATGTCCGGTGTGCCAGCATGGGCGATTCTGACTTCTGCGCGCGCAGACGGCGCATTGAATGCGCGGCAGAGAGCCGTTGGCGCGGAGACGACCGTTGTCCCGGAGTTGCACCGGACAGTCCGGTGCACACCGGACAGTCCGGTGAATTATAGCGGACGAGCCGTTGGCTTTTCCTGAAGCTGGCGAGTTCCTGAGGCCGACCTCCTTTGGCGCACCGGACACTGTCCGGTGTACACCGGACAGTCCGGTGAATTTTAGCCGAGTCGCCCCTGGAATTCCCGAAGGTGAAGAGTTTGAGTCTGAGTCCCCTGGTGCACCGGACAGGTACTGTTCACTGTCCGGTGGCACACCGGACAGTCCGGTGCGCCAGACCAGGGGTGCCTTCGGTTGCCCCTTTGCTCCTTTATTGAATCCAAAACTTGGTCTTTTTATTGGCTGAGTGTGAACCTTTTACACCTGTATAATCTATACACTTGGGCAAACTAGTTAGTCCAAAGATTTGTGTTGGGCAATTCAACCACCAAAATTATTTAGGAACTAGGTGTAAGCCTAATTCCCTTTCAATCTCCCCCTTTTTGGTGATTGATGCCAACACAAACCAAAGCAAATATAGAAGTGCATAATTGAACTAGTTTGTATAATGTAAGTGTAAAGGTTGCTTGGAATTGAGCCAATAAAACTACTTACAAGATATGCATGGAATGTTTCTTTCTTATTTAGCATTTTGGACCACGTTTGCACCACATGTTTTGTTTTTGCAAATTCTTTTGTAAATCCATTTCAAAAGATCTTTTGCAAATAGTCAAAGGTAAATGAATAAGAGTTTGCAAAGCATTTTCAAGATTTGAAATTTTCTCCCCCTGAATCAAATGCTTTTCCTTTGACTAAACAAAACTCCCCCTAAAAGAGATCCACCTCTTAGTGTTCAAGAGGGTTTTGATATATCATTTTGAAATACTACTTGCTCCCCCTTTGAACATAATAGGATACCAATTGATAAATACTTCTTTGAAAACACTAAGTTTTTGAAATTGGTGGTGGTGCGGTCCTTTTGCTTTGGGCTCATTTCTCCCCCTTTTTGGCATGAATCGCCAAAAACGGAATCATTAGAGCCCTCGAAGTAATCTCTTCCCCTTTGGTCATAAGTAAACGAGTTAGGATTATACCAAAGACGAAGTCCGGTCCTTTTGCTTTTGAGCTTTTACTCTCTCCCCAAGGATGAAGTCCTTTTCTTTGATGCTCATTTCTCCCCAAAGAATAGAGAGTTGCTCGGAGTGATGGCGAAGTATGAGATACGGAGTGGAAGCCTTTGTCTTCGCCGAAGACTCCAATTCCCTTTCAATATACCTATGACTTGGTTTGAAATAGACTTGAAAACATATTAGTCATAGTACATAAAAGAGATATAATCAAAGGTATTCAAAAGAGCTATGTGTGCAAGCTAGCAAAAGAAATTTCTAGAATCAAGAATATTGAGCTCATGCCTAAGTCTGGTAAAAGATTGTTCATCAAGAGGCTTGGTAAAGATATCGGCTAATTGATCTTTAGTGTTAATGTAAGAAATCTCGATATCTCCCTTTTGTTGGTGATCCCTAAGAAAATGATACCGAATGGCTATGTGCTTAGTGCGGCTGTGCTCGACGGGATTGTCGGCCATTTTGATTGCACTCTCATTATCACATAGCAAAGGGACTTTGGTTAATTTGTAACCGTAGTCCCGCAGGGTTTGCCTCATCCAAAGCAATTGCGCGCAACAATGTCCTGCGGCAATGTACTCGGCTTCGGCGGTGGAAAGAGCGACCGAATTTTGCTTCTTTGAAGCCCAAGACACCAAGGATCTTCCCAAGAACTGGCAAGTCCCCGATGTGCTCTTCCTATTAATTTTGCACCCTGCCCAATCGGCATCCGAATAACCAATCAAATCAAATGTGGATCCCCGAGGGTACCAAAGCCCAAACTTAGGTGTGTAAGCCAAATATCTCAAGATTCGTTTTACGGCCGTAAGGTGTGATTCCTTAGGGTCGGATTGAAATCTTGCACACATGCAAACGGAAAGCATAATGTCCGGTCGAGATGCACATAAATAAAGCAATGAACCAATCATCGACCGGTATACCTTTTGATCCATGGACTTACCTCCCGTGTCGAGGTCGAGATGCCCATTAGTTCCCATGGGTGTCTTGATGGGTTTGGCATCCTTCATCCCAAACTTGGTTAAAATGTCTTGAGTGTACTTCGTTTGGCTAATGAAGGTGCCCTCTTGGAGTTGCTTGACTTGGAATCCCAGAAAATACTTCAACTCCCCCATCATTGACATCTCGAATTTCTGTGTCATGATCCTACTAAACTCTTCACATGTAGACTCGTTAGTAGACCCAAATATAATATCATCAACATAAATTTGGCATACAAACAAGTCATTTTTAAGAATTTTAGTAAAGAGTGTAGGATCGGCTTTTCCGACTTTGAAGCCATTAGCAATAAGGAAATCTCTAAGGCATTCATACCATGCTCTTGGGGCTTGCTTGAGCCCATAAAGCGCCTTAGAGAGCCTATAAACATGGTTAGGATACTCACTGTCTTCAAAGCCGGGAGGTTGCTCAACATAGACCTCTTCCTTGATTGGTCCATTGAGGAAGGCACTTTTCACGTCCATTTGATAGAGCTTAAAGCCATGGTAAGTAGCATAGGCCAATAATATGCGAATTGACTCAAGCCTAGCTACGGGTGCATAGGTTTCACCGAAATCCAAACCTTCGACTTGTGAATACCCTTTGGCCACGAGTCGAGCTTTGTTCCTTGTCACCACACCATGCTCATCTTGCTTGTTGCGGAAGACCCATTTGGTTCCTACAACATTTTGGTTAGGACGTGGAACTAAATGCCATACCTTATTTCTGGTGAAGTTGTTGAGCTCCTCTTGCATCGCCACCACCCAATCCGAGTCTTGAAGTGCTTCCTCTACCCTGTGTGGCTCAATAGAGGAAACAAAAGAGTAATGTTCACAAAAATGAGCAACCCGAGATCGAGTAGTTACCCCCTTATGAATGTCTCCGAGGATAGTGTCGACGGGGTGATCTCGTTGGATTGCTTGGTGGACTCTTGGGTGTGGCGGCCTTGGTTCTTCCTCATCCTCCTTTTCTTGATTATTTTCATCTCCCCCTTGATCATTGCCATTATCTTGAGGTGGCTCATCTTCTTGATTTTGCCCTTCATCAACTTGAGCCTCATCCTCATTTTGAGTTGGTGGAGATGCTTGCATGGAGGAGGATGGTTGATCTTGTGCATTTGGAGGCTCTTCGGATTCCTTAGGACACACATCCCCAATGGACATGTTCCTTAGCGCGATGCATGGAGCCTCTTCATTACCTATCTCATCAAGATCAACTTGCTCTACTTGAGAGCCGTCAGTTTCATCAAACACAACGTCACATGAGACTTCAACTAGTCCAGTGGACTTGTTAAAGACCCTATATGCCCTTGTGTTTGAGTCATAACCAAGTAAAAAGCCTTCTACAGTTTTAGGAGCAAATTTAGATTTTCTACCTCTTTTAATAAGAATAAAGCATTTGCTACCAAAAACTCTAAAATATGAAATGTTGGGCTTTTTACCGGTTAGGAGTTCATATGATGTCTTCCTGAGGATTCGGTGAAGATATAACCGGTTGATGGCGTAGCAGGCGGTGTTGACTGCTTCGGCCCAAAACCGGTCCGGTGTCTTGTACTCATCAAGCATGGTTCGTGCCATGTCCAATAGAGTTCGATTCTTCCTCTCCACTACACCATTTTGTTGTGGAGTGTAGGGAGAAGAGAACTCATGCTTGATGCCCTCCTCCTCAAGGAAGCCTTCGATTTGTGAGTTCTTGAACTCCGTCCCATTGTCGCTTCTTATTTTCTTGATCCTTAAGCTGAACTCATTTTGAGCCCGTCTCAAGAATCCCTTTAAAGTCTCTTGGGTTTGAGATTTTTCCTCTAAAAAGAATACCCAAGTGAAGCGAGAATAATCATCCACTATTACAAGACAATACTTACTCCCGCCGATGCTTATGTAAGCAATCGGGCCGAATAGATCCATGTGGAGTAGCTCAAGCGGCCTGTCGGTCGTCATGATGTTCTTGTGTGGATGATGGACTCCAACTTGCTTCCCTGCTTGACATGCGCTACAAATCCTGTCTTTCTCAAAATGAACATTTGTTAATCCTAAAATGTGTTCTCCCTTTAGAAGCTTATGAAGATTCTTCATCCCAACATGGGCTAGTCGGCGGTGCCAGAGCCAACCCATGTTAGTCTTAGCAATTAAGCATGTGTCGAGCTCAGCTCTATTAAAATCTACTAAGTATAGCTGACCCTCTAACACACCCTTAAATGCTATTGAATCATCACTTCTTCTAAAGACAGTGACACCTACATCAGTGAATAGACAGTTGTAGCCCATTTGACATAATTGAGAAACAGAAAGCAAGTTGTAATCTAAAGAATCTACAAGAAAAACATTGGAAATAGAATGGTCAGGAGATATAGCAATTTTACCCAATCCTTTGACCAAACCTTGATTTCCATCCCCGAATGTGATAGCTCGTTGGGGATCTTGATTTTTCTCATATGAGGAGAACATCCTTTTCTCCCCGGTCATGTGGTTTGTGCACCCGCTGTCGAGTATCCAACTTGAGCCTCCGGATGCATAAACCTACAAAACAATTTTAGTTCTTGACTTTAGGTACCCAAATGGTTTTGGGTCCTTTGGCATTAGATACAAGAACTTTGGGTACCCAAACACAAGTCCTTGACCCCTTGTGCTTGCCCCCAACATATTTGGCAACTACTTTGCCGGATTTGCTAGTAAGCACATAAGATGCATCAAAAGTTTTAAATGAAATGGCATGATCATTTGATGCATTAGGAATTTTCTTCTTAGGCAACTTAGCATGGGTTGGTTGCCTAAAACTAGATGTCTCACCCTTATACATATAAGCATGATTAGGGCCAGAGTGAGACTTCCTAGAATGAATCTTTCTAATTTTGCTCTCAGGATAGCCGGCAGGGTACAAAATGTAACCCTCGTTATCCTGAGGCATGGGAGCCTTGCCCTTAACAAAGTTAGATAAGTTCTTTGGAGGGGCATTAAGTTTGATATTGTCTTCCCTTTGGAAGCCAATGCCATCCTTGATGCCAGGGCGTCTCCCATTATAGAGCATACTTCTAGCAAATTTAAATTTTTCATTTTCTAAGTTATGCTCGGCAATTTTAGCATCTAATTTTGCTATATGATCATTTTGTTGTTTAATTAAAGCCATATGATCATGAATAGCATCAATATCAACATTTCTACATCTAGTACAAATAGTGACATGCTCAATGGTAGATGTAGATGGTTTGCAAGAATTAAGTTCAACAATCTTAGCACGAAGTATATCATTCTTATCTCTAAGATCGGCAATTGTAATTTTGCAAACATCAAAATTTTTAGCCTTAGCAATCAAATTTTCATTCTCTAATCTAAGGCTAGCAAGAGAAATGTTTAATTCTTCAATCCTAGCAAGCAAATCATCATTACTATCTCTAGAATTGGGAATTGAAACATTACAAACATGTGAATCAACCTTAGCATTTAAACTAGCATTTTCATGTCTAAGGTTGTCAATCATCTCACGGCAAGTGCTTAGCTCACTAGACAATTTTTCACATTTTTCTACTTCTAGAGCATAAGCCTTTTTAACCTTAACATGTTTCTTGTTTTCTTTAATTAGACAATCCTCTTGGGAGTCCAAAAGGTCATCCTTTTCATGAATAGCACTAACTAATTCATTTAATTTTTCTTTTTGAGCTATGTTAAGGTTGGCAAAAAGGGAACGCAAATTATCCTCCTCATCACTAGCATTATCATCACTAGAAGATTCATATTTAGTGGAGGAGTTGGTTTTAACCTTCTTCTTTTTGCCGTCCTTTGCCATGAGGCACTTGTGGCCGACGTTGGGGAAGAGGAGTCCCTTGGTGACGGCGATGTTGGCGGCGTCCTCGTCGTCGGAGGAGTCGCTTGAGCTTTCGTCGGAATCCCATTCCCGACAAACATGGGCATCGCCGCCCTTCTTCTTGTAGTACCTTTTCTTCTCCTTTCTTCTCCCCTTCTTGTCGTCGCCTCGGTCACTGTCACTAGATATAGGACATTTAGCAATAAAATGACCGGGCTTACCACACTTGTAGCAAACCTTCTTGGAGCGGGACTTGTAGTCCTTCCCCCTCCTTTGCTTTAGGATTTGGCGGAAGCTCTTGATGACGAGCGCCATTTCCTCATTGTCGAGCTTGGAGGCATCTATTGGTTGTCTACTTGGTGTAGACTCCTCCTTCTTCTCCTCCGTTGCCTTGAATGCAACGGGTTGGGCTTCGGATGGGTCGCCAAGCTCGTTGATTTTCCTCGAGCCCTCTATCATGCACTCAAAACTTACAAAATGCCCGATAACTTCCTCGGGGGTCATTTTAGTATATCTAGGATTACCACGAATCAATTGAACTTGAGTGGGATTAAGAAAAATGAGAGATCTTAAAATAACATTTACCACTTCGTGGTCGTCCCACTTCTTGCTCCCGAGGTTGCGTACTTGGTTCACCAAAGTCTTGAGCCGGTTGTACATGTGTTGTGGCTCCTCCCCTTTTTGAAGCCGGAACCGACCGAGCTCCCCCTCGATCGTTTCCCGCTTGGTGATCTTGGTGAGCTCATCTCCCTCGTGCGCAGTTTTGAGTACATCCCAAACCTCCTTGGCGCTCTTCAATCCTTGCACTTTGTTATACTCTTCTTTGCTTAAAGAGGCGAGGAGTATCGTCGTTGCTTGAGAGTTGAAGTGCTCGATTTGGGCCACCTCATCCTCATCATAGTTTTCATCCCCTACGGATGGTACCTGCGCACCAAACTCAACAACATCCCATATGCTTTTGTGGAGCGAGATTAGATGAAATCGCATTAAATCGCTCCACCTAGCGTAATCTTCACCATCAAAAGTTGGTGGTTTGCCTAGTGGGACGGAAAGTAAAGGTGTATGTTTGGAAATGCGAGGGTAGCGTAGGGGGATCTTACTATACTTCTTGCGCTCTTGGCGCTTAGAAGTGACGGAGGGCGCATCGGAGTCGGAGGTAGAAGTTGATGAAGTGTCGGTCTCGTAGTAGACCACCTTCCTCATCCTCTTGTGCTTGTCGCCTTTCCGATGCGGCTTGTGGGAAGAAGATTTTTCCTTCTTCTCTTTGTGGTGAGAAGAAGATTTCTTCTCCTTCCCTTTGTTGGAGGAGCTCTTCTTCTTCTCCCTCCTTTTGGTGCGGGACTCTTCCGATGAAGTACTTCCTTGGCTTGTAGTGGGCTTTTCGCCGCTCTCCATCTCCTTCTTGGCGTGATCTCCCGACATCACTTCGAGCGGTTAGGCTCTAATGAAGCACCGGGCTCTGATACCAATTGATAGTCGCCTAGAGGGGGGGTGAATAGGGCGAAACTGAAATTTACAAATATAAACACAACTACAAGCCGGGTTAGCGTTAGAAATATAAACGAGTCCGCGAGAGAGGGTGCAAAACAAATCGCACGCAAATAATGAAGTGTGACACACGGATTTGTTTTACCGAGGTTCGGTTCTCTCAAACCTACTCCCCGTTGAGGAGGCCACAAAGGCCGGGTCTCTTTCAACCCTTCCCTCTCTCAAACGGTCCCTCGGACCGAGTGAGCTTCTCTTCTCAAATCAAAGCCGGGAACAAAACTTCCCCGCAAGGGCCACCACACAATTGGTGCCTCTTGCCTTGATTACAATGGAGTTTTGATCACAAGAACAAGTGAGAAAGAAAAGAAGCAATCCAAGCGCAAGAGCTCAAATGAACACGGCAAATTACTCTCACTAATCACTAGGGCTTTGTGTGGAATTGGAGAGGATTTGATCTCTTTAGTGTGTCTAGAATTGAATGCTAGAGCTCTTGTAGTAGTTGAGAAGTGGAAAACTTGGATGCAATGAATGGAGGGGTGGTTGGGGTATTTATAGCCCCAACCACCAAACTTGACCGTTGTCTGGAGGCGTCTGCGCGATGGCGCACCGGACAGTCCGGTGCACACCGGACAGTCCGGTGCCCCTGCCACGTCATCACTGCCGTTGGATTCTGACCGTTGGAGCTTCTGACTTGTGGGCCCGCCTGGGTGTCCGGTGCACACCGGACAGGTACTGTTTGATGTCCGGTGTGCCAGCATGGGCGATTCTGACTTCTGCGCGCGCAGACGGCGCATTGAATGCGCGGTAGAGAGCCGTTGGCGCGGAGACGACCGTTGTCCCGGAGTTGCACCGGACAGTCCGGTGCACACCGGACAGTCCGGTGAATTATAGCGGACGAGCCGTTGGCTTTTCCTGAAGCTGGCGAGTTCCTGAGGCCGACCTCCTTTGGCGCACCGGACACTGTCCGGTGTACACCGGACAGTCCGGTGAATTTTAGCCGAGTCGCCCCTGGAATTCCCGAAGGTGAAGAGTTTGAGTCTGAGTCCCCTGGTGCACCGGACAGGTACTGTTCACTGTCCGGTGGCACACCGGACAGTCCGGTGCGCCAGACCAGGGGTGCCTTCGGTTGCCCCTTTGCTCCTTTATTGAATCCAAAACTTGGTCTTTTTATTGGCTGAGTGTGAACCTTTTACACCTGTATAATCTATACACTTGGGCAAACTAGTTAGTCCAAAGATTTGTGTTGGGCAATTCAACCACCAAAATTATTTAGGAACTAGGTGTAAGCCTAATTCCCTTTCAGTTGCCTTCGGAGGGACCCCCTAGATCGACGTGGAAGCATTCACGACTTGGGCCGCAGTCCTCATCGCCGAGGCTGCGGCTACCGTCGGAACAGTCGGAAAGGCAGTAGTCGCATGCGGTCATGAAGTCCCGCATGGCACTAGGGTTACCAAGTCCGGAGAAATCCCAACAGAAGTCGGACACGTCATCTTCCTCGGACCCCGAGGGCCCGTAGGTCGAGACGTCCGTCAGCCGGTCCCAGGGTGACCACATACGAAACCCCAGAGGGTTTGGACTCGCCTCTACGAGAGCGTCCGCCAAAGCGAAGTCGCTTGGCGGGTCGAGGCTGAACCCAAAGGGCGTGAGATGGGAATCGGTGGGTACCTCTTGGTCGACGGGCGGTGACGAAGTCACGTCAGGGACTGACTGCACCGTCGTCTCAGGTACGAGGGTGACGCCTAGCAAGCCTTTCGCGAGCGTGCTGGCGTCGTCCGTTTGCTTGGAATTGGCGTGTTGCGGGGAGACGGCGTTCGTCTTCGTCTCAAACGCGAGGTCGATGCCCGACGTGCCCCCCGTTGGGGCGCCGGCGCCGTCGACTCGCTCGACAGCCGACGAGGTGCCGCCTCCTGCTTGGCCTTGGTTGCCCCGCCTCCTCCTCCGTCGGCGGGGGAGAGGGCGGGGTGAGCTCGAATGTTGTTCTTCCACCACGCGGGGAAGACGTCGTCGATTTCGCCGACGGCGGGCGGGCTGTCGGCCGCCATTGTCGCTGTCGCACGGCGGGGGAAGGAGTATCATGTCGTAGCTGCCGTCGAGGGACATGAACTCAAGACTCCCGAAACGGAGCACCGTCCCGGGCTGGAAAGGTTGCTGGAGACTGCCCATCTGGAGCTTGACGGGAAGCTGTTCGTCAACACGCAGCAGGCCCCTACCTGGCGCACCATCTGTCGGCGTTTCGAGACCGGGGGGTCCCTGGGCCGGCGAGTGAAATGTTGCCGCGTGCCCCAGCCCAGATGGGTCGGCGCGAGACAGAGCGCAAAGGGGGGAAAAAGGCAGCCGGAGCGAGAGAGAGGTGGGAATCCCGCAGCCTTCGTGTTTGTCCCGCGCCCAGGTCGGGTGCGCTTGCAGTAGGGGGTTACAAGCGTCCACGCGGGAGGGGAGCGAGCGGCCTCACGCGAGCGCCTGTCCCGTCCTCTTCCCTGCGCGGCCAACCCTCCGTAAGAGGGCCCTGGTCCTTCCTTTTATAGGCGTAAGGAGAGGATCCAGGTGTACAATGTGGGGTGGAGCAGAGTGCTAACGTGTCTAGCAGAGGAGAGCTAGCGCCCTAAGTACATGCCATCGTGGCAGCCGAAGAGGTTTTGGCACCCGGTTCGTGTGGTGTCGTGGCCGTCGGAGGAGCGCTGGAGCCTGGCGAAAGGACAGCTGTCGGGGCTGTCGAGTCCTTGCTGACGTCCTCTTGCTTCCGTAAGGGGGCTGAGAGCCGCCGTCATCATAGAGCGTGCGGGGCGCCATCATTACTTGTCTGGCGGAGCGAGCCAGATGGGACGCCGGTCTTGTTCCCCGTAGCCTGAGTCAGCTTGGGGTAGGGTAATGATGGCGCCTCCTGTTGACGTGGTCGGTCCGTGCCCTAGGTTGGGCGATGTGGAGGCTCCTCCGAGGTCGAGGTCGAGTCTGTCTTCCGAGGCCGAGGTCGAGTCCGAGCCCCTGGGTCGGGCGAGGCGGAGACCGTCGGCGGAGGCTAGGGCTAAGTCCGAGCCCTGGGGTCGGGCGAAGCGGAGTTCGTCGTCTTCAGGGGCTGAGCCCGAGTCCGAGCCCTGGGTCGGGCGGAGCGGAGTTCGCCGTCTTCCGGGGCTGAGCCCGAGTCCGAGCCCTTGGTCGGGCGGAGCGGAGTTCGTCGTCTTCAGGGGCTGAGCCCGAGTCCGAGCCCTGGGGTCGGGCGGAGCGGAGTTCGCCGTCTTCCGGGGCTGAGCCCGAGTCCGAGCCCTGGGTCGGGCGGAGCGGAGTTCGTCGTCTTCAGGGGTTGAGCCCGAGTCCGAGCCCTGGGGTCGGGCGGAGCGGAGTTCGCCGTCTTCCGGGGCTGAGCCCGAGTCCGAGCCCTGGGTCGGGCGGAGCGGAGTTTCCTATGGTGCCCGAGGCCGGGCCTGGCTGCCTGTCAGCCTCACTCTGTCGAGTGGCACAGCAGTCGGAGCGGCACAGACGGCGCTGTCCTTCTGTAGGCCGGTCAGTGGAGCGGCGAAGTGACTGCGGTCACTTCGGCTCTGTCGACTGGAGGACGTGCGTCAGGATAAAGGTGTCAGGCCACCTTTGCATTAAATGCCCCTGCGATTTGGTCGGTTGGCGTGGCGATTTGGCCAGGGTTGCTTCTTGGCGAAGACTGGGCCTCGGGCGAGCCGGAAGTATGTTCGTCGCTGGAGGGGGGCCTCGGGCGAGACGTAGATCCTCCGGGGTCGGCTGCCCTTGTCCGAGGCTGGGCTCGGGCGAGGCGTGATCGAGTCCCTTGAATGGACCGATCCCTGACTTAGTCGCACTCATCAGGCCTTTGCAGCTTTGTGCTGATGGGGGTTACCAGCTGAGAATTAGGAGTCTTGAGGGTACCCCTAATTATGGTCCCCGACAATCATATTTTATTTGCAAAAATAAATATATATAAAAAAGTTGACGTGACGCTGAGGTGGCGGTAAGCTAGCGATAACGATTATGCATTGGAGTGTTGCTATAGTTAAGGACTAACGTTAGTAGATAGAGATCAATCGATAGCGACGTGATGGCCGTTAGGAATGGAACGAGTCTAACGCAACATAAAAGTCTAACATAACTCAGTCTAAAACACTGGTATGTGGGAATTCAAGGGGAGGTGCTCGCATGCAGGGGCTGATCTATACCTCCGGCCATTTGGTCCGTAGCACATGTATGATCCATGTATTTTTGTATAAATTTGTGTTTAATAATCTAGTTTAAAATCGTTAAGATTAAAGGGAACTTATCAGGAGCAAATCAAACACTTGGTACAAAACGTGAAACCAGACATAGAAATTTTTCAGAACAATCCCCACCGTGTACCAGCTTTCAAAACTACTCTTCTATTTCCCCTGCTATATTTTTAAATACACACCGCTACCTCCAACCACATGTTGGTTTGGACTTGATATATTTCCAAGATAAAAAGAGAAGAAATTTCTGGTTCCGCCCGAGCTCTCGCATATGTGGGAGAAGGAAGGGGCAAAGAGTGATCGAGAGAAAATGGAAGAGATTTGGCAGTGGCAGCCATGCGACCTACCCACCCGCAATTTCACAATTTCAACTGCAAAAAATGGTCCACATTTTCACAGATTTCAACTGCAAAAAATTGTTGACACACTAAATCCAAAAATCTTTACTATTTCTAACTGTCGTTGCACGTAGTGCTGGGAGTATGGACCGGTCTTTTCGGGCCAGCACGAGCACGACCCGAAAATAAGAGTCCAAAGCACGGTCCGACACGAAATAATTTGGGCCGGGCTAGCACGGTCCGAAGGCGGGCTTGGGCCGGGCCTCAATTTCTGGCCCGTCGGGCCCCAGCACGGCCCGCATAGATGGGTCGGGCTTGGGTCGGCACGGCCCAATTAAGCTCAATCTATTTAATTTCTTTAATTTAGTAAGATATCGACTTTATATTGTTGTTATATTTAGAGTTTATGTGGTCAAATAATGCTAGAATTGTTTAATATCTTTAATTTAGTAAGTTATGAACTTTATATGATTATAATATTTTGATTTTATGTGGTCAAATACATGGGCCGAGCTTGGGCTGGCACGGCCCAAAGAAGGCACGACGTGGTTTAGGACCGAGCTGGGCCACTGTTTTTATACTTCGGGCTGGCACGACACTGCCCAAAAATTATTTGAGCTTTGCTGGCCCGAACCCGTTTGGCACGAAGCACGATGGGTTTGGACCAAGCTGGCCCGGCCCGGCCCAATTCCCAGCACGAGCGACCTACCCACCCGCACCTCTGAAAAACTTCCAAACACGTCGAATTCGCCACGCGTCGATCCCTCACTGGCCGGTCAGACGAAGCTAGCTCCCCATTGGCCCGAAGCCATGGCCCACACCCGCCTTGTGGCAGCCGCCCGTACGCTCACCTCCATCGGACCCATCCGTCAGAGAGGCAAACACGTCTAGTGAGCCCACCGGGTGGGTGAGCGGAAACCTTAAACCCACCCGCTCCCCGGGCTTCTATAAGCAGCTCCGCTCGCGCTCCACCGCAGCGACCGATAGAACACGACCCTGGGACCGGGGCTCAGATCGGATCGCATCAGATCGAAGGCGTCCAGAAGTTTCCATCGGGCGTCGCCGGTATGGTGATCCGCAGGGGTTCTTCGTACGCCGTCGCGGCACTTCTCGCGCTCGCCTCTGTCGCCGCCGTCGCCGGCGAGGTATTCTTCCAGGAGAAGTTCGAAGGTGATTCCCTTGATCCCACCCCTCAAACGGTGCGATCTGGCCTGTTACGGTGCGGCCCATGTCTTAGGCACGAATGCTGCTCGTTCATGCTATTTAGCCGTGTGGTTCTGTGATAAGTGGTAGGGGGTTCGCTCACAGGATGTAGCGGCGCCGTCTATGTATGGTGTTCGGTACTACAGTCATCTCGGGCCTGGATCCTGCGGCTGTGAATTGTCGTGTGGCAGTTTGAATTCTCTGTTCGAACTGTGTCGCCCTTTGGTCAGTATTAAAATGCGTTGTACAGTACGGCGAATCTTATGTCATTTCTGCGGAGGCGAACAAATTTTATACTATTCGTAGCCTTTGACCTGAACATAATCTGATTTGGGACTCATGTCGTGATGTTTATTTAGGAGATATAAATGCCAATGTGCGCATTAGTATTTGTGTTCATGTTTTACTCCTAGTTGATTGGGAACACGTCGTCGTGCACTTCTCCAGATTCCACATTATGAATTATAGGATCTCCAATACTGTCTGTCAGTTTTGTATACCGCGAAACATTTTCTAATGTTTATATTACCATCTGTGACATTTCTGCGCTGTTGTGATGGCCAGATGGCTGGGAAAGTCGGTGGGTCAAGTCCGAGTGGAAAAAGGACGATAACATGGCTGGTGAATGGAACCACACCTCGGGGAAATGGAATGGAGATGCAGAGGACAAAGGTTAATTCAAAACGTCAGAAGAATGGTGATTTCAGTTTATTAGTTAATACGTTTCATGTTGCAGGTATTCAAACCTCCGAGGACTACAGGTTCTATGCCATTTCAGCTGAATACCCTGAATTCAGCAACAAGGATAAGACCCTGGTGCTGCAGTTCTCTGTGAAGCACGAGCAGAAGCTTGACTGTGGTGGTGGTTACGTCAAGTTGCTGGGTGGTGATGTAGACCAGAAAAAATTCGGTGGGGACACAACTTACAGGTAGCCTATGGATATATTCTTGTACTTTTTCTCCCTATCATATCTGATCTTGTAGTAGTAGTTAACTTCATTCTTCTGTATGCAGCATTATGTTTGGACCAGATATCTGTGGGTACAGCACCAAGAAGGTTCACACTATCCTGACAAAGGATGGCAAGAACCACTTGATCAAGAAGGATGTGCCTTGTGAGACTGATCAGTTGACTCATGTTTACACTTTGATCATCCGTCCCGATGCAACATACAGCATTCTCATCGATAATGAAGAGAAGCAAACTGGCAGCATCTATGAGCACTGGGATATTCTTCCCCCTAAGCAAATCAAGGACCCAGAGGCTAAGAAGGTGAATACATAATATTTATTGTTGTGAATTTCTTTTCTTGAACCTGTTTGTAATAATTGAGGTTTATGTGTTGATGATTGTAGCCTGAGGACTGGGATGACAAGGAATACATTCCTGACCCTGAGGACAAGAAGCCAGAGGTAGTGTTTTATTTCTTGGCACCATATGCTTATTATTAGTGAAAAGTCTTAGGGCATGTATAATGCGTGTCTTGAGTTGTGTCTTCGAATGTATCTATGGGGGTGAATGTAAAAAAACTCAAGACATGTATCTTGACAAAGACACAGTGTCTTAGCTCTATGTTCGAGACAGAAGACTAGCTGATTGGTCACTTTAATTTATTGAATACTCTGATTGGTACAATGAATATAGTAAGACACATGTTTTAGACATGTCCACTATATTATGTTGTGTTTTAGTTGTGTCTTATACTTGGAGTACCGTGCAACAGTGTCTAGGTTGTACAAGCCCTTACCTGACCACAATTTAAGAGCTTCTATTGTATAACATTTGATGAGATATTTTATTACTCAAGTCCCTTCTAGTTTCCTTAATTCGTTTAACAGTACAGCTCATTGCTTTTTTCATTACTTTTCAGGGCTATGATGATATTCCCAAGGAAATTCCTGACCCTGATGCTAAGAAGGTACTTATGTGGTTATTTGTTATGCGGTCTGTGTCGTAGGATGGATAACAGCATGGGTTTATAAATTCTAAAATGTGCATTGCAGCCTGAGGACTGGGATGACGAGGAAGATGGTGAATGGACTGCCCCTACCATTCCCAACCCAGAATACAAAGGACCATGGAAACAAAAGGTATGGCAGTTCCTTGAACTGTATACAAACTGACATCAATTCATATTCTGATATCTGACAGCATGTTTCACTTGCCAGAAAATCAAGAACCCTAACTACCAGGGTAAATGGAAGGCACCTATGATTGACAACCCAGGTATGTTTCCCTGAAATTGAACCTTGTATCTTCTTACTATTTGGTTATTAGAATATTAGTGCTGAACCTATGTCTTATGCTTCACAGATTTCAAGGATGATCCGTACATTTATGCATTTGACAGCCTGAAATACATTGGCATTGAGCTGTGGCAGGTTGGTGTTGGATAGTCAGATCTTCCTTTCTTGTTCAGAATGACATCACAGTTATGCCCTTTTTTTCTATGTACAGGTTAAATCAGGCACTTTGTTTGACAACATCATCATCACTGATGATCCTGCGTTGGCCAAGACTTTTGCAGAGGAGACATGGGGCAAGCACAAGGAGGTGTGTTTTTTTCCTCGTAACAGCTCTCAATCAGTAACTCAGGGTTGATTCATGCATGCACTAACTATGTTGGTCCTTATCAGGCAGAGAAGACTGCTTTCGATGAGGCTGAGAAAAAGAAGGAAGAAGAGGTATATTTCAACACCATATAGTGTTTTTGTGATGGGGTATATCCGTATATGCATGAGTGTCTGGTATATTGGTATTTCTGTATGTTCTGTCTTTGTCATGCATCCTGGCCCATGTTGGCATACGGATTAGTTTCCTTAGGTTGAACTGAATTAACTGTAATCAGTGCTCAACACATGCGAGTTTAACTGATAAAATTACTGAGTTTAACCGTTCACTGTTGTGATTTTTGTGTCCTGCGTATTAACATTGGATTACTAAGGCTGGGTTTCTGAACTCTTCTTTCTGAGTCACAACGTTTGTGCTTCTGTTAGAGGTTTTCATGTCATTGATTGTGATTCTCTTTCTCTTCTCAACAGGAAGCCGCCAAGGGTGGCGATGATGACGATGATGACCTAGAGGTCAGCATTGCATCTATCTTATTCTTCCTGGGCCATTTTGTTTCCTATGCAGTTTAAATGATCTAATAAAATGCACATGTATTAACCTCAGGATGAGGCAGACGATGACAAGGCAGACGATGACAAGGCCGACTCTGATGCCGAGGATGACAAGGACTCTGAGGAGCACGTAAGTTACTCATCCGTTTCAAGTTCTCATTCCTGGCCCACCATTTTTCGTGGTCCGGTCCATGTCCTCACAATATGTCACAAATGCCATCTGCAGGACGAGCTCTAGATGATGAGTATGATAGAGGTGGCCACTGACATTGGTGCCGTTGGCCTGGATTTATCAGCTCTTCCATTTTGTTCTCCTTTTCTGTTATCAGAAACTTTAGGACATTGTTAAGAAGCTGAGGGACAGTATGGGTCGTAGCGCTTAGTCATTTTTCCCATTAAAATCGATAGCACTGCAGGAAGATCTTTTCCCACAATTGTTATATTTCATCCTGATGTTAGATGTCAGCTGTGTTAGTTTATTGAGAACTGTTTAATTAGTCAAAAAAGAAGAATAATACAAGCATTTGGTTCTATTTTCTCCTAAAAAATTAATTCTCCTCGTCTCATAAGAATTTAATCAAATCAGTACATCAGAGCAGTACAACTATGCAGCGTCAAGAAGCATTGGATACGAAAACAAAATAAAATCGATTAATCAGATTGGGTAGACCTGATTGGGAGTGGAGACTTGGAGGCCCCGGGGTCCTAGTCCCAACTGGTGTGACGGCGTGAGTCATGCCGAGGCCGTGGACTGCCGTCGTGTCACGAATGGGGATGGTGGCGACTGAGCACGAGAGTTTAATTCTGAAAATACAATTTTGAAATGTAGTTGGTGGACCGTTTTGGGCTGTATTGTGATTGTGGTGGCCGGTTGGTATATAAGCTAGGCTTGTAATAGTTATGAGGGATACGAATGAAGAAAACAATACTTTCCTGTACCTTTCTTCTCCTTCTGAATCCATCTGTTCTTCGCACCCTGTTCTTCGCGCTCAACTCCGGTGACCGTCGGACTTTCTACCTCCGGTTGTGACAAATTGGTATCAGAGCCATTTCGCGGCATTGACTGTCGCGGAGGGGTCTTTGTTCCGGCTCGGGAACGAAGGGTTCTGTGGGTCGTCAAGTTGATTCGAAGCCACAACGCCCAGTCGTCAAACCTCGCAGGCACGACAACTCGTCTCGGTGATGGACGACGTCGAGAAGCGTCTTGCCGAGAAGTTCCAGGAAGTTTGGGATGCCTCATCCGCGACGCTGATGGAACTATCTAAGAAGATGGATGGATTCAACGTGCTGTCAACAAAACTGACAGAGATGGAGAAGAGACAAATGGAGGGAGAGAAGTTGATTCAATACCTGCAGACGAAGATGGACCTGTCTATGAAGTCGCTGACTCAAGTTTCTCAGGACCAAAATCGATTGGCGACCACGGTATCAAGCGCAATTAGAGGGATGAAGGCAACTGGTGATGGGTTGATTGGGCCTCCTCCGATCCAGCTAAGAAATACTCAGGTACCTCCTAGAATACCTACAACCGTGGAGGATGGGAGTAGCAGTTTGGGTATGGATGCTAGAAATGATTTAGCGATGGACATGGAAGGGAGGAAGAACTGGTTGCCCAAGTTGGATTTCCCATTCTTTGATGGAGAGGAAGCAAGTGTATGGATGGATAATTGTGAATCATATTTTGAGATGTACCAGATCCCTGCAGGGTTGAAGGTTTGTGCAACATCGTCTATGCACCTAAAAGGGAAGGCAACCCTATGGTTTCAAGCCTCGCGCGATACATTGGGTGTACTACACTGGAACCAATTTAAGGGGGCTGTTCTAGAGGAGTTTGAGGCAAATACTCATTATGATAAGATGCTGGAAGTGTTGACCCTTCGACAGAATGGATCTATCTTAGAATATAAAAGTCATTTCGATATGCTGGTGTACCACATTAGACTGTTTGAGAAGGCTATCAGTGAAACATTCCTGGTAACCCAATTTGTGTTGGGTCTCAAACATGAGTTAAGGGTAAATGTGGAGGTTCAGTTCCCTCAAACTGTGTCGATGGCTGCTCAGCTGGCTATGAAGTATGAAGGTTGGCAGGCCAGACAACCGATGGGCAACAAAAGATTTAATGCAGCAAAGGGGAATCCTACCCTCAACACCAAGGATACAAATTAATTCCAAGGGGAACTTTGGAAGGCCAAACAATTGAAGGAATACCGCATGGTGAATGGCCTTTGTTATCGTTGTGGGGAGAAATATGTACCTAGACACAAATGCAAGGTGGAAGCTGCACCAGAGCCCAATGGTATTACTATTGAAGAAGGTGGAGATGGGGGTCCTATGTTGTCAGATGAGGTCTTAAATTTTCTGGAGTCCAGTTGGGAAAATAATGAGGAAGGAATGGTAGTATCCTTGAATGCCTTGAGTGGGACTAAATAGACCAAATGCATCAGATTGAGGGCTCAGATTCAAAATCAGTTGATACTACAGTTGTTTGACTTAGACAGCTCTAACACTTTCATTAGTGAGTTAGCTTACAGCAGAATCCAGTGTACAACTCAAGACATTGTTCCAGTATCTGTCAAGGTGGCAAATGGACAGACAATAATTTGCAATAAGAAGGTGGTACAACTGGAATGGTGGTGTTGTGGTAAAACATTCGTGGTAGACGCTTTTGTGCTGCCCGAAGCAGCCTATGACATGGTGATACGTATGGACTGGCTAGAGAAGTTTAGTCCTATGTTGTGTGTGTGGGATAGAAAGTGGGTTGAATTCACTTATGAAGGAGAGATTGTAAGATTACAAGGACTAAACTCTAGTGTTGGGGACTTGTTCTCAAATACTATGAATTAAGAACAAGGCAACACAAAACGTTAAAGGTTAATGACCTTCGTCCTTCGAAACATTATTTCCCTTAGGATATAATGATCTTCAGACGAAGGTCATAAAGGACGTACCTTCATCATCACAACATATGTTAAAGAAAGGAGAAGCATGTGAAATATAAAAGACAACATAAATAATTATATAACATTATTAATTCAACTTTATTATATCATCATGGAAAGGTAGAAACAATATTGAATTACAAAAGTACCTTCGGCTTGACAGAAGGCAAAAAGTGTAATAGTGACGCAAAAGCAAGTATCAGTCAGCGTGAACAGTACGGGTGTACTGTTCACCTATTTATAGGCACGGGACACAGCCCGTGTAAAATTACATCCAGGCCCTTTACATTTGCTAATAACTATAAGGTAATCCATCGAGGTCTAAATAGTCTTTTCCCTTTTAAGTCGGTTCCCCTTTTCTGCCGTTATGCCGAAGCTCCCTTGCATGTAGCTTCGGCGCTGCGTCAACCTTCGTATTGTTCATGCTCTTCACACCGTGTGATTCTGATCCAAGACAGAAAGCGCCTGTTCATATATTACACTCGGAAAACATTGTTAAATTATGTTTTTGAGGACCTTCGGAAGACGAAGGCCCCCAACAGTAGCCCCTCGCAATATTAATTTGTTAGAATAACGAATTCATATTGCGACATGGACGAAGACCCTAAGCTGAAGGTCTGAAAAAACACCTTCACTTTGCTAGAATAGCAACAGTCAATGACAGACGGGGGCCCTCCAACTTGGAGTGCGCTGGGCGTATAAATAGGATCTCACACCGACTGCATTTGATACACTGCTTGTGCCATTTGCCTTATTTTCTCAATTTGTTAACTTGCTGCTTACTAACACTTGATAGCTCTCAGGCTTTTTAGCTTCGGTTTGAAGGACACGTTTTCGCCATTTCCGAAGATAAGATGTCTCAAGACAAGAAGACAGTTGTTGAGACGAAGCTAACCGAAGAGGACAAGCTTCTTGAGGAGAAGACTGCTGGATTTGTTGAGTCAATAGCGAAAACGAATACATAGAAGATTACTAAAGAAATTCTGGAAGGCTTGTCTGAAGATACTGATGATAGTGACAACTATGATGTGGAGAGTGGGGGCGAAGACTCTAAAGATCGGCCCTGGCGACCAAGTCATGCAGTCTTCGGGACATCAACTATCAAACAGAGTCATCTTGATAATATGAGAGGAAGGTATTTTCGAGATATGTCTGTTGTGAGGGATGACGTAGATAGAGCCGTTCCTGCTCCCGAAGAAAACGAAGTTGTAATCTACCAAAGCTTCTTCAAAGCTGGACTTTGGTTCCTGTTGAGCAGGTTTGTGGTTGAAGTTTTGAAGACATACCAGATTTTCCTTCACCAGATCACTCCTGAAGCAGTTATTAGAATGGGGATCTTTGTCTAGGCTATGAGAAGCCAAGGTCTAGAGCCAAGTGCAAGATGCTTTTGCAGTATGCACGAACTTTCGTACGATATGAAGCCCTGGGGTAAAGAACAATATCATAACAATTTTGGTTGCTACAGCTTCGTTGCTCGCTCTGGCGCGAGCTACCCAGTGCCGACGTTTCGGAAGAGATGGCCCGGGGCCTGGATGGAAGAGTGGTTTTACGTGAAAAATGATTTGAAGGCGAGAGAAGACATTAAAGAAATCATCATGCGCCCCATCTGGTCCCGCTTCGGCCTCCGAAAGCCGAAGGTAGAAATTGATGAGGCAGCCGAAGCATGTCGGAGGGCCTTCAGCACAGTTTGCTCTTTTATCGGGACAAGAAACTTAGTTCAAGAACATGTAGCCTACAGGATATGGCCACTGATAGACAGCTGGGAAATGCCAAAAGAAACCATCACTAACCCTAGCGAAGGCGGCCTGGTTCGATTGAAGTATACCTTCAAGTTTGGAGACCAGTTTGTCGAACTAGATGATGACTGGCTGAAGTGTGTTGAAAATACTAGCGATGAGTTACTTGGAGCATATTCCAAGTCCGAAGATAATGCACTATCTGCGGCCTTCGGGAGCCGAAAAAAGAAAAGATTAAATAGAGTTTTTGATGCTATTGGATTTGTGTACCCTGACTATCGCTACCCGCCACGGGGGCAGAAAAGAAAGGGTGCAACCTCTGGAAAGGTTGTTGCTTTGGTTGCTCCAAGCGAGCCTGCGTCGAAGAGGAAAAAGTTGAAGGTCCTTACCCACCGACCGCGCTACATTGAACCGGCCATAGTGCCTGAGTTTGGCGGGGAAACTTCTTCAGCTGCTGCCCCAAAGGAGCCAATTTCTTCTTCGTAGAAAGCTGAAGAACCGGCCACCTTGCCGAAGGCACCCTCAGCCAAGTTAGCTGAGCCGAAGACTGATAAAACTGAGGATCCAAGAATCGAAGGAATAAAAACATTAGAAGTTTTAAGCCCTTTGGCAGCAGTGACAATGCCGAAGGAACAAAAAGGTCTTGCGGCGACCCCAAGAGAAAAAGGATGGCAAGTGTACTAGATGTGCTGGAGACGGTAAAGGCTTCAAGCTCTACTCCAGGGAAAATTGCCAAGGCTTCGAAAGTGCAAATTGAAGCCAGAACAAAACTGACCGAAGCCGAAGCTGCAATGAGCCAGGCCAACGCTGAAGTTGGGCCTTCAGAGCCTGCTGATACACAACCTTCGGGATTTGAAGAGAAGGCAGCAGAGGAAGAGGCTATAGAACAGAGTTTGCCTGAGAAAACTCCTGCACCTGCTCCCGAAGCTTTAAAATAAAACATTGAATATATCATCCGTCATGCTTCGGGAAAGAAGCTCTCTAAAGAAGAAGAACGAGAAGCTCAACACTATGCCCAGAAGCTGAAATATCCAAAGGGGGCATTAGTATTCAACGACAACGGAGAAGAGGATTTCTTGTACTGTCTCCCAGACAGCAAGGAGATATCTGTCTACCGGGAGATGAGCAGAAGCTTCGGATTCCCAACATTAGAAGATGGGCTTTCAGTACTGTCGAAGGATGAATTGACCGACAGTTTAGCATATAATAGTATAAAGGTGTGAAAATCAACTTTTTGTACTTAAAAATGAATTTTTTCATTTGTTTATGCTTAAAACTATGCTCCTTTTGCAGGGCTTGATCCTTAGCAATGCCCTCAGGGCACAGAAAAATATCGAAGACGAAGGATGCACTATAGCCCTGAACAACCTTCGTTCGGAAGTAATTGAACTAAGGAACGAAGGTCTTGAAAAAGATAAAATATTAATTTCATTGGTGAGCAAAATAAAAGAAGACGAGGCTAGTTCCAAAGCACAAGCTGAGGCCCAGAAAAGTGAAATTGAAGACCTTTGGAAACAGTTAGCCGAGGCCAAATTAAATGCGCTGTTGCCGAAGCTGAACGAGATGCCAGTGAGTACTGGAAAAATTATTGTGAAAGAACAGTTGCAGAACTTCGCTCATCAAAAGAAAGATGTTTTGAAAAATCTGTGGAATGCGTAAAAAAGATAAAGACTAGCTTCGCCAACGTGGGCGCGTACTCAAGCGAAGATAACTTCATACGGGGCGACCCTGAAGGAGTAATCGAGTGGATCAGCGATGAGGCCGAAGCCTTTGAAGAGATTTTGAGTGACCGCGGAGACGTCTGTGCCTTCTCTGGTGCGAGGGGAGTTGCAGCTATTTTGGAGAAGGCAGGGTGCGAACATGTTAAAACTTTGGCCCAGGCCGAAGCTGCCTTCTTCATTGATGATACGAAGGATCCCTCGGTCGAAGCAAGCTCAATAGGCGGAAAATTTTTCACTGATATCTGGGAAAATGGCGGCCGAGGGATGGCCCATGAAATAATGAAGAAGAACGAAAAAGATATTCATGACACTCGAGAAGCAACAAAAGCAGCTGAAAAAGCTGCGGAACTTGAAAGACGGATATGTATTACTTAATGGCTTTTAACTTTGTTGTTTATTTTTGTGACTCTGAACTAATTCATGTCTTCTACCACAGCTGGACTATCTCCTCCCCAGAGCCATTCGACCCACTGGCCGACCCAGAGACAAAGAAAACAATAGAAATTATTAATATGGCCGAAGCTATTGTGGATGAAGTTGTTACCAAGTTGTTAACCGAAGCTACAGAAAAAGTTCTGGAGGAAGAATAGTAGCTGTTGTAAAAACATTTTCTAGAATATTAATGTAACATTTGTTGAACTATGCTTGTAATATTTAGTGCTTATAGATTTGAATGTAATATATGAATCGTTTTATAATTCAGTTCTTTGCGATGCATGAAACTTCATGTACATACCGTTTTTGAGCCTTCGGCGAAAAAACACCTTCCCTTCTTTTTATGCTTCATAAAGAAGAGCTTTTATGCTTCGTAAAAATCCTCCATATTTTGTAAAACATCAATGCTTTGTGAACAATAATTCCCTTTTTCCGCATCCGAACTGATGAAGCTATAATTCTCAGCTTACTTTGTGCATTAGCATCTTTTCATTTTTTGTATAGCATTGCCCGAAGATCAACCTCGTTTTCAATTGATGTTATTGATATGACATGATGTATGATGTGATGCTATGCGATATGATGTGATGATATGATGCAAAGAATGATGCTAATGTATTGTGACAATAAATGCCCAAGCACACATATCCGAAGCTTCATCCACAACCTTCATTCCCTAAGGAATGACTGAAATCTCTTTGCCGTTTATTTTTCGGCTGCACCGTTTATTTTTCGGTGTAAGTTCTGCATCCCCTAAGGAACGTCTTTTGAACTTCTTCACCTTCTATTTCGGCGGTATTCGCGTTGACTTTTCACGCTTCACCTTATATTTTGGCGGTATTTGGCTCTGCATTCCCTAAGGAACGACTTTTGAGCAGAAAACTTACACTGCGGTCTCTTAGGAACGACTTTTTGAAGCTTCGACAAACTTACATTGCACTCTTTAAGAACGACTTTTTGTGGCTTTGGTGAAACTTTTACTGCAATTTTTGGCTCTGCGTTCCCGAAGGAATATCTTTTTGTAGCTTCGGCATTCTCGTAATTCTGTGACGAAGGTTTATTTCATTTTGATATAAACGAAGCTAGTACAGGAATTTTTAAAATAACAAGAAAATTAGGTTTACATTGATTGTTCCTTATTAAAAAGAAAACGACAATGAATGTAAAAACTGTGCCAAAGGTAGGATATGTGTCAGTATATGTGTTTTGATTCTGGCACAATGCTATTAACTGTGCGAGCTTCGGACCCCTCCCTGAAATCTCGCTGCTGATGGGTCTGTTGACTCCCTTCTGGCTGCTGGCCTCGAGAGTAGGCAGGCTGTAGTGGTGGCGGAGGTGGAAGATGTGGCCAAGAAACTTGCGGCTGACTAGCCGAAGCAACAGAAGCTGCGGGATGATTACCCACATATTCTGGTATATAGGGTGAATGACGACACGATCAGTGTGCAGGACTTGCTTCGGTTGACTTTGCCGGGCTTCGGCTTCTGCAATCTTCTTTTGCTTTTGGATGGTGATTTGACATGTTCTTGTATTGTGGCCCTTGTCTTCACCACAAAATAAGCAGTAGATCTTCCTGAGCTGGTCCCCATATCTTTCTCCGAAGCCCCTGGCGCCTTTGCCTCTTGGAGCTGGCGGCCGGAAAGAGCTTTGTTGCTGCCCCGAAGCTTGCAAAGAATACTGCGGCCTCTGCTGTTGACTTCCTCCGTCATCACTCTGGGTAGAGTTGTGAATTGACCTGACGTGCCTCGGATGGATTCTTCCTCCGAAGCCCCTGGTCATTTCAGAGAACCTGTATGCTTCCTCCCTTCTTTGGCGGAAGTCATTGTCAGCCCGGATGTATTCATCCATCTTCTGAAGCAGCTTCTCCAGAGTCTGTGGGGGTTTTCTGGCGAAATACTGAGCAGTAGGTCCTGGACGAAGCCCCTTAATCATGGCTTCAATGACAATTTCATTGGGTACTGTAGGCGCTTGTGCTCTAAGACGCAAGAACCTTCGGACATATGCCTGGAGGTACTCTTCATGATCTTGTGTGCATTGAAACAAGGCCTAAGCTGTGATTGGCTTTGTCTGGAAGCCTTGGAAACTTGTCACCAGCATATCCTTGAGCTTCTTCCACAAAGTAATGGTTCCTGGCCGAAGAGAAGAATACCATGTTTGGGCCACATTTCGAACTGCCATGACGAAGGACTTGGCCATGACAGCTGCATTGCCTCCATATGAAGATATAGTTGCTTCATAACTCATCAAAAACTGCTTCGGGTCTGAATGCCCATCATACATGGGAAGCTGATGTGGCTTATATGATAGGGGCCATGGGATAGCCTGTAGTTCTGCTGCCAAGGGAGAAGCATCATCAAAAGTAAAGGTATCATGATTAAAATCATCATACCATCCATCGTCGTTGAACAAGCCCTCTTGATGAAGCTCCCTATGTTGGGGCCTTCGATCTTGCTCGTCTTGAGCAAGATGGCGTACTTCTTCAGTGGCTTCATCAATTTGCCTTTGAAGATCAGCCAGGCGGGCCATCTTCTCCTTCTTCCTTTGTACTTGTTGATGGATTATCTCCATGTTTCTGATTTCTTGGTCCAACTCCTCCTCCTGGAGTGTTGGACTAGTGGCCTTCCTCTTCTGGCTTCGGGCCTCTCGAAGAGAAAGGGTCTCCTGATTTGGGTCCAGTGGCTGCAGTGCGTCAGCCCCTGGCGCTGAAGCTTTCTTCGGTGGCATGACGAAGGTCAGTGCTTGTCGAAGGTGGTCGAAAAGGGTTCACCGGAGGTGGGCGCCAATGTTGGGGACTTGTTCTCAAATACTATGAATTAAGAATAAGGCAACACAAAATGTTAAAGGTTAATGACCTTCGTCCTTCGAAACATTATTTCCCTTAGGATATAATGATCTTCAGACGAAGGTCATGAAGGACGTACCTTCATCATCACAACATATGTTAAAGAAAGGAGAAGCATGTGAAATATAAAAGACAACATAAATAATTATATAGCATTATTAATTCAACTTTATTATATCATCATGGAAAGGTAGAAATAATATTGAATTACAAAAGTACCTTCGGCTTGACAGAAGGCAAAAAGTGTAATAGTGACGCAAAAGCAAGTATCAGTCAGCGTGAACAGTACGGGGGTACTGTTCACCTATTTATAGGCACGGGACACAACCCATGTAAAATTACATCCAGGCCCTTTACATTTGCTAATAACTTTAAGGTAATCCACCGAGGTCTAAATATTCTTTTCCCTTTTAAGTCGGTTCCCCTTTTCTGCCGTTATGCCGAAGCTCCCTTGCATGTAGCTTCAGCGCTGCGTCAACCTTCGTATTGTTCATGCTCTTCACACCGTGTGATTCTGATCCAAGACAGAAAGCGCATGTTCATATATTACACTCGGAAAACATTGTTAAATTATGTTTTTGAGGACCTTCGGAAGACGAAGGCCCCCAACATCTAGTAAAGTGCAAAGGCTGCAAGAGATCTCTTTGAACAAGTGAGTAAGTGGCATAGAGGCAACGAAATTTGGGCTGTGGCCATGTTGCAAATAATATCCAACCAGGAGAAGGTGGAAACAAAACTGATTCCTCCAGACATACAACAAATCCTTGACAAGTTTGAAAGGGTATTCAAAACACCTGACTCGTTGCCTCCCTCTAGAGAATATGACCACACCATTACCTTGTTGACTGGTACAACACCTGTTAATCTGAGACCCTATAGATACTCTCCTTTGCAAAAGGTTGAGATTGAAAGACAGGTGCAAGACATGCTAAAGTACGGGATTATTACTAGAAGTGTGAGTCCTTTTGCTTCTCCAGTATTACTTGTGAAGAAAAAAGATGGCAGCTGGAGATTATGTGTCGACTATAGGAAACTAAATGATATCACTGTAAAAAATAAGTTTCCTATGCTAATTATTGATGAATTCTTGGATGAGTTATCTGGAGCCACATATTTTTCCAAGTTGGACATGGCATCAGGCGTTCATCAAATCATAATGGCAGAGGCAGATGAACTGAAGACATCCTTCAAAACTCACCATGGTCATTTCCAATTTAGAGTTATGCCATTCGAATTGACTAATGCTCCTACCACATTCCAATGCTTAATGAATGTGGTGTTCCAAGATTTGATGAGGAAATGTGTGCTCATTTTCATGGATGTCATACTGGTATATAGTCCAACGTTGGAGGACCATGCCATTCACTTGAATAAGGTCTTTCAAATCCTTCAAGACCACCAACTGTACGCTAAAAGAAGCAAGTGTTCATTTGCAGTTCAGCAGATCGATTATTTGGGGCATGTCATATCTCATAAAGGGGTTGCAACTGATCCTTCCAAAACAGTTTCAATCACCAGATGGCTAGTTCCTACTTCCCATACTGAGCTCAGGGGGTTTCTAGGGTTAACTGGCTACTACAAGAAGTTTGTGAAGGGGTATTGTATGATGGCCAAACCCTTAACCTCCATTCTTCAACAGAAGCAATTCACCTGGTCTTCTGCAGCTCAGACAACATTTGAAGAATTAAAGTCTGCAATGATATCAACTCCAGTGTTGGCCTTACCAAACTTTAATGAGTTTGTAATTGAGACAGATGCATCTGATAGAGGCATAGGGACAATGTTATCACAAAATGGGCACCCTATTGCTTTCTACAACAAGGCACTTGGGGTCAACAATAGCAAATTGTCAACCTATGAAAAGGAGTCTTGGCAATTTTGATGGCAGTCGACAAGTGGAGATGCTACTTACAAAGGGGATCATTTGTCATTAGATCAGACCATAAAAGTGAAAGGGAAATAGGGTTTAACCTTTTCTTATAAATAATTTTGGTGGTTGAATGCTGATAGTCGCCTAGAGGGGGGGTGAATAGGGCGAAACTGAAATTTACAAATATAAACACAACTACAAGCCGGGTTAGCGTTAGAAATATAAACGAGTCCGCGAGAGAGGACGCAAAACAAATCGCAAGCGAATAATGAAGTGAGACACACGGATTTGTTTTACCGAGGTTCGGTTCTCGCAAACCTACTCCCCGTTGAGGAGGCCACAAAGGCCGGGTCTCTTTCAACCCTTCCCTCTCTCAAACGGTCCCTCGGACCGAGTGAGCTTTCTCTTCTCAAATCAACCGGGAGCAAAACCTCCCCACAAGGACCACCACACAATTGATGTCTCTTGCTTTGATTACAAGTGAGTATTGAACACAAGAAAGAATGAAAGAGAGAAAGCAATCCAAGCGCAAGAGCTCAAATGAACACGACAAATCACTCTCACTAGTCACTAAGGCTTTGTGTGGAATTGGAGAGGATTTGATCTCTTTGGTGTGTCTAGAATTGAATGCTAGAGCTCTTGTAGTAGTTGGGAAGTGGAAAACTTGGATGCAATGAATGGTGGGGTGGTTGGGGTATTTATAGCCCCAACCACCAAAAGTGGCCGTTGGGAGGCTGTCTGTTCGATGGCGCACCGGACAGTCCGGTGCCCCCTGCCACGTCATCACTGCCGTTGGATTCTGACCGTTGGAGCTTCTGACTTGTGGGCCCGCCTGGGTGTCCGGTGCACACCGGACAGGTACTGTTTGCTGTCCGGTGTGCCAGCATGGGCGATTCTGACTCCTGCGCGCGCATTTATTGCTCTGCAGGTAGCCGTTGGCGCGGAGGTAGCCGTTGCTCCGGAGTCGCACCGGACAGTCCGGTGCACACCGGACAGTCCGGTGAATTATAGTGGACTAGCCGTTGGAGTTTCCCGAAGCTGGCGAGTTCCTGAGGCCGACCTCCCTTGGCGCACCGGACACTGTCCGGTGTACACCGGACAGTCCGGTGAATTATAGCCGAGTCGCCTCTGGAAATTCCCGAAGGTGGCGAGTTTGAGTCTGAGTCCCCCTGGTGCACCGGACATGTCCGGTGGCACACCGGACAGTCCGGTGCGCCAGACCAGGGGTGCCTTCGGTTGCCCCTTTGCTTCTTTGTTGAATCCAAAACTTGGTCTTTTTATTGACTGAGTGTGAACCTTTTACACCTGTATAATCTATACACTTGGGCAAACTAGTTAGTCCAAAGATTTGTGTTGGGCAATTCAACCACCAAAATTATATAGGAACTAGGTGTAAGCCTAATTCCCTTTCAATCTCCCCCTTTTTGGTGATTGATGCCAACACAAACCAAAGCAAATATAGAAGTGCATAATTGAACTAGTTTGCATAATGTAAGTGTAAAGGTTGCTTGGAATTGAGCCAATATAAATACTTACAAGATATGCATGGATTGTTTCTTTTATTTTTAACATTTTGGACCACTTTTGCACCACATGTTTTGTTTTTGCAAATTCTTTTGTAAATCCATTTCAAAGATCTTTTGCAAATAGTCAAAGGTAAATGAATAAGAGTTTGCAAAGCATTTTCAAGATTTGAAATTTTCTCCCCCTGTTTCAAATGCTTTTCCTTTGACTTAACAAAACTCCCCCTAAATTGAGATCCACCTCTTAGTGTTCAAGAGGGTTTTGATATATCATTTTTGAAATACTACTGTCTCCCCCTTCTTGAACATAATGGAATACCAATTGAAAATACTTTTTGAAAAACTAAGTTTTTGAAATTGGTGGTGGTGTGGTCCTTTTGCTTTGGGCTCATACTTTCTCCCCCTTTGGCATGAATCGCCAAAAACGGAATCATTAGAGCCCATTAAGTACTATCTTCCCCTTTGGTCATAATTAAATGAGTTAAGATTATACCAAAGACGAAGTCCGGTCCTTTTGCTTTGGGCTCTTACTCTCTCCCCCAAAGACAAGGTCCTTTTCTTGGAGCGATGGCGAAGGATGAGTTACAGAGTGGAAGCCTTTGTCTTCGCCGAAGACTCCAATTTCCTTTCAATACACCTATGACTTGGTTTGAAATACACTTGAAAAACACATTAGTCATAGCATATGAAAGAGATATGATCAAAGGTATATAAATGAGCTATGTGCACAAGTTAGCAAAAGAAATTCCTAGAATCAAGAATATTGAGCTCATGCCTAAGTTTGGTAAAAGTTTGTTCATCAAGAGGCTTGGTAAAGATATCGGCTAATTGATCTTTAGTGTTAATATAAGAAATCTCGATATCTCCCTTTTGTTGGTGATCCCTAAGAAAATGATACCGAATGGCTATGTGCTTAGTGCGGCTATGCTCGACGGGATTGTCGGCCATTTTGATTGCACTCTCATTATCACATAGCAAAGGGACTTTGGTTAATTTGTAACCGTAGTCCCGCAGGGTTTGCCTCATCCAAAGCAATTGCGCGCAACAATGACCTGCGGCAATGTACTCGGCTTCGGCGGTGGAAAGAGCGACCGAATTTTGCTTCTTTGAAGCCCATGACACCAAGGATCTTCCCAAGAACTGGCAAGTCCCCGATGTGCTCTTCCTATTAATCTTACACCCTGCCCAATCGGCATCCGAATAACCAATCAAATCAAAAGTGGATCCCCGAGGGTACCAAAGCCCAAACTTAGGTGTATAAGCCAAATATCTCAAGATTCGTTTTACGGCCGTAAGGTGGGATTCCTTAGGGTCGGATTGGAATCTTGCACACATGCAAACGGAAAGCATAATGTCCGGTCGAGATGCACATAAATAAAGCAATGAACCTATCATCGACCGGTATACCTTTTGATCCACGGACTTACCTCCCGTGTCGAGGTCGAGATGCCCATTTGTTCCCATGGGTGTTTTGATGGGCTTGGCATCCTTCATTCCAAACTTGCTTAGGATGTCTTGAGTGTACTTCGTTTGGCTGATGAAGGTGCCCTCTTGGAGTTGCTTCACTTGAAATCCTAGAAAATACTTCAACTCCCCCATCATAGACATCTCGAATTTCTGTGTCATGATCCTACTAAATTCTTCACATGTAGATTCGTTAGTAGACCCAAATATAATATCATCAACATAAATTTGGCATACAAACAAATCATTGTCAAGAGTTTTAGTGAATAAAGTAGGATCGGCCTTGCCGACTTTGAAGCCATTAGCAATAAGGAAATCTCTTAGGCATTCATACCATGCTCTTGGGGCTTGCTTGAGCCCATAAAGCGCCTTAGAGAGCCTATAGACATGGTTAGGGTACTCACTGTCTTCAAAGCCGGGAGGTTGCTCAACATAGACCTCTTCCTTGATTGGTCCGTTGAGGAAGGCACTTTTCACGTCCATTTGATAAAGCTTAAAGCCATGGTAAGTAGCATAGGCCAATAATATGCGAATTGACTCAAGCCTAGCTACGGGTGCATAGGTTTCACCGAAATCCAAACCTTCGACTTGGGAGTATCCCTTGGCCACAAGTCGAGCTTTGTTCCTTGTCACCACACCATGCTCATCTTGCTTGTTGCGGAAGACCCATTTGGTTCCTACAACATTTTGGTTAGGACGTGGAACTAAATGCCATACCTCATTCCTCGTGAAGTTGTTGAGCTCCTCTTGCATCGCCATCACCCAATCCGAATCTTGAAGTGCTTCCTCTACCCTGTGTGGCTCAATAGAGGAAACAAAAGAGTAATGTTCACAAAAATGTGCAACACGAGATCGAGTGGTTACCCCCTTATGAATGTCGCCGAGGATGGTGTCGATGGGGTGATCTCGTTGGATTGCTTGGTGGACTCTTGGGTGTGGCGGCCTTGGTTCTTCCTCATCCTCCTTCTCTTGATCATTTGTATCCCCCCCTTGATCATTGCCATTATCTTGAGGTGGCTCATCTTCTTGATTTTGTCCTTCATCAACTTGAGCCTCATCCTCATTTTGAGTTGGTGGAGATGCTTGCGTGGAGGAGGACGGTTGATCTTGTGCATTTGGAGGCTCTTCGGATTCCTTAGGACGCACATCCCCAATGGACATGTTCCTTAGCGCGATGCACGGAGCCTCTTCATTACCTGTCTCATCAAGATCAACTTGCTCTACTTGAGAGCCATTAGTCTCGTCAAACACAACGTCACAAGAAACTTCAACAAGTCCTGAGGATTTGTTAAAGACTCTATATGCCCTTGTGTTTGAGTCATATCCTAGTAAAAAGCCTTCTACAGTTTTAGGAGCAAATTTTGATTTTCTACCTCTTTTAACAAGTATAAAACATTTGCTACCAAAAACTCTAAAATATGAAATATTTGGCTTTTTACCGGTTAGGAGTTCATAGGATGTCTTCTTGAGGATTCGGTGTAGATACAACCGGTTGATGGCGTAGCAAGCGGTGTTGACCGCCTCGGCCCAAAACCGATCCAAAGTCTTGTATTCATCAAGCATGGTTCTTGCCATGTCCAACAGAGTTCGGTTCTTCCTCTCCACTACACCATTTTGTTGTGGAGTGTAGGGAGAAGAGAACTCATGCTTGATGCCCTCCTCCTCAAGGAAGCCTTCAATTTGAGAGTTCTTGAACTCTGTCCCGTTGTCGCTTCTTATTTTCTTGATCCTTAAGCCGAACTCATTTTGAGCCCGTCTCAAGAATCCCTTTAAGGTCTCTTGGGTTTGAGATTTTTCCTGTAAAAAGAATACCCAAGTGAAGCGAGAATAATCATCCACTATTACAAGACAATACTTACTCCCGCCGATGCTTATGTAGGCAATCGGGCCGAATAGATCCATGTGGAGTAGCTCAAGCGGCCTGTCGGTCGTCATGATGTTCTTGTGTGGATGATGGGCTCCAACTTGCTTTCCCGCCTGGCATGCGCTACAAACCCTGTCTTTCTCAAAATGAACATTTGTTAATCCTAGAATGTGTTCTCCCTTTAGAAGCTTGTGAAGATTCTTCATCCCAACATGGGCTAGTCGGCGGTGCCAGAGCCAACCCATGTTAGTCTTAGCAATTAAGCAAGTGTCGAGTTCAGCTCTATCAAAATCTACCAAGTATAGCTGACCCTCTAACACTCCCTTAAATGCTATTGAATCATCACTTCTTCTAAAGACAGTGACACCTACATCAGTGAATAGACAGTTGTAGCCCATTTGACATAATTGGGATACGGAAAGCAAATTGTAATCTAAAGAATCTACAAGAAAAACATTGGAAATAGAATGGTCAGAAGATATAGCAATTTTACCAAGACCTTTGACCAAACCTTGATTTCCATCCCCAAATGTGATAGCTCGTTGGGGATCTTGGTTTTTCTCATATGAGGAGAACATCCTTTTCTCCCCGGTCATGTGGTTTGTGCACCCGCTGTCGAGTATCCAACTTGAGCCCCCGGATGCATAAACCTACAAAACAATTTTAGTTCTTGATTTTAGGTACCCAAACGATTTTGGGTCCTTTGGCATTAGAAACAAGAACTTTGGGTACCCAAACACAAGTCCTTGACCCCTTGTGTTTGCCCCCAACAAATTTGGCAACTACCTTGCCGGATTTGCTAGTAAGCACATATGATGCATCAAAAGTTTTAAATGAAATAGCATGATCATTTAATGCATTAGGAATTTTCCTTTTAGGCAACTTAGCACGGGTTGGTTGCCTAGAACTAGATGTCTCACTCTTATACATAAAAGCATAGTTAGGACCAGAGTGAGACTTCCTAGAATGAATTTTCTTAATTTTGCTCTCAGGATAACCGGCAGGGTATAAAATGTAACCCTCGTTATCCTGAGGCATGGGAGCCTTGCCCTTAACAAAATTAGACAAGTTCTTAGGAGGGGCATTAGGTTTGACATTGTCTCCCCTTTGGTAGCCAATGCCATCCTTAATGCCAGGGCGTCTCCCATTATAGAGCATACTTCTAGCAAATTTAAATTTTTCATTTTCCAAGTTATGCTCGGCAATCTTAGCATCTAGTTTTGCTATATGATCATTTTGTTGTTTAATTAAGGACATGTGATCATGAATAGCATTAATATCAACATCTCTACATCTAACACAAATAGAAGTGTGCTCAACGGTAGATGTAGAGGGTTTGCAAGAATTAAGTTCAACAATCTTAGCATGTAGTATATCATTCTTATCTCTAAGATCGGAAATTGTAACTTTGCAAACATCAAAATCTTTAGCCTTAGCAATCAAATTATCATTTTCTACTCTAAGGCTAGCAAGAGAATCATTCAATTCCTTAATCTTAGCAAGCAAATCATCATTATCATTTCTAAGATCGGGAATTGAATCAATACAAACATGAGAATCAACCTTAGCAATTAATCTAGCATTTTCATTTCTAAGGTTGTTAATGGTCTTATGGCAAGTGCTTAGCTCACTAGACAATTTTTCACATTTTTCTACCTCTAGAGCATAAGCATTTTTAACCTTAACATGTTTCTTATTTTCCTTGATTAGGAAGTCCTCTTGGGAGTCCAAGAGATCATCCTTTTCATGGATGGCACTAATTAGCTCATTTAATTTTTCTTTTTGTTCCATGTTAAGGTTGGCAAAAATGGTACGCAAATTGTCTTCCTCACCACTAGCATTATCATCACTAGACGATTCATATTTAGTGGAGGAGTTGGATTTAACCTTCTTCCTTTTGCCGTCCTTTGCCATGAGGCACTTGTGGCCGACGTTGGGGAAGAGGAGTCCCTTGGTGACGGCGATGTTGGCGGCGTCCTCGTCGTCGGAGGAGTCGCTAGAGCTTTCGTCGGAGTCCCACTCCCGACAAACATGGGCATCGCCGCCCTTCTTCTTGTAGTATCTCTTCTTCTCTTTTCTTCTCCCCTTCTTGTCGTCGCCCCTGTCACTATCACTTGATAATGGACATTTAGCAATAAAGTGACCGGGCTTACCACACTTGTAGCAAACCTTCTTGGAGCGGGACTTGTAGTCTTTCCCTCTCCTTTGCTTGAGGATTTGACGGAAGCTCTTGATGACGAGCGCCATTTCCTCATTGTCGAGCTTGGAGGCGTCTATAGGTTGTCGACTTGGTGTAGCCTCCTCCTTCTTTTCTTCCGTTGCCTTGAATGCGACGGGTTGAGCTTCGGATGTGGATGGATCATCAAGCTCGTTGATCTTCCTTGAGCCTTCGATCATGCACTCAAAACTTACAAAATTCCCGATAACTTCCTCGGGGGTCATTTTAGTATATCTAGGATTACCACGAATTAATTGAACTTGAGTGGGGTTAAGGAAAATGAGAGATCTTAGAATAACCTTAACCATTTCGTGGTCGTCCCACTTTGTGCTCCCGAGGTTGCGCACTTGATTCACCAAAGTCTTGAGCCGGTTGTACATGTGTTGTGGCTCTTCCCCTTTGCGAAGTCGGAACCGACCGAGCTCCCCCTCGATCGTTTCCCGCTTGGTGATTTTGGTGAGCTCATCTCCTTCGTGCGCGGTTTTGAGCACATCCCAAACTTCCTTGGCGCTCTTCAACCCTTGAACTTTGTTGTACTCCTCTCTACTTAAAGAGGCGAGGAGTATTGTTGTTGCTTGAGAGTTGAAGTGCTCGATTTGGGCCACCTCATCCTCATCATAGTCTTTATCCCCTACGGATGGTACCTGTGCACCAAACTCAACAACATCCCATATACTTTTGTGGAGTGAGGTTAGATGAAATCGCATTAAATCACTCCACCTAGCATAATCTTCACCATCAAAAGTTGGTGGTTTACCTAATGGGACGGAAAGTAAAGGTGCATTTTTAGAAATGCGAGGGTAATGTAGGGGGATCTTACTAAACTTCTTACGCTCTTGGCGTTTAGAAGTTACGGAGGGCGCATCGGAGTCGGAGGTCGATGTTGATGAAGTGTCGGTCTCGTAGTAGACCACTTTCCTCATCCTTTTGTGCTTATCCCCTCTCCGATGCGGCTTGTGGGAGGAAGATCTCTCCTTCTTCTCTTTGTGGTGCGAAGAAGATTTCTTCTCCTTCCCTTCGTTGGAGGAGCTCTTCTTCTTCTCCTTCCTCTTGGTGCGGGACTCTTCCGATGAAGTGCTCCCGTGGCTTGTAGTGGGCTTTTCGCCGGTCTCCATCTCCTTCTTGGCGTGATCTCCCGACATCACTTCGAGCGGTTAGGCTCTAATGAAGCACCGGGCTCTGATACCAATTGATAGTCGCCTAGAGGGGGGGTGAATAGGGCGAAACTGAAATTTACAAATATAAACACAACTACAAGCCGGGTTAGCGTTAGAAATATAAACGAGTCCGCGAGAGAGGACGCAAAACAAATCGCAAGCGAATAATGAAGTGAGACACACGGATTTGTTTTACCGAGGTTCGGTTCTCGCAAACCTACTCCCCGTTGAGGAGGCCACAAAGGCCGGGTCTCTTTCAACCCTTCCCTCTCTCAAACGGTCCCTCGGACCGAGTGAGCTTTCTCTTCTCAAATCAACCGGGAGCAAAACCTCCCCACAAGGACCACCACACAATTGATGTCTCTTGCTTTGATTACAAGTGAGTATTGAACACAAGAAAGAATGAAAGAGAGAAAGCAATCCAAGCGCAAGAGCTCAAATGAACACGACAAATCACTCTCACTAGTCACTAAGGCTTTGTGTGGAATTGGAGAGGATTTGATCTCTTTGGTGTGTCTAGAATTGAATGCTAGAGCTCTTGTAGTAGTTGGGAAGTGGAAAACTTGGATGCAATGAATGGTGGGGTGGTTGGGGTATTTATAGCCCCAACCACCAAAAGTGGCCGTTGGGAGGCTGTCTGTTCGATGGCGCACCGGACAGTCCGGTGCACACCGGACAGTCCGGTGCCCCCTGCCACGTCATCACTGCCGTTGGATTCTGACCGTTGGAGCTTCTGACTTGTGGGCCCGCCTGGGTGTCCGGTGCACACCGGACAGGTACTGTTTGCTGTCCGGTGTGCCAGCATGGGCGATTCTGACTCCTGCGCGCGCATTTATTGCTCTGCAGGTAGCCGTTGGCGCGGAGGTAGCCGTTGCTCCGGAGTCGCACCGGACAGTCCGGTGCACACCGGACAGTCCGGTGAATTATAGTGGACTAGCCGTTGGAGTTTCCCGAAGCTGGCGAGTTCCTGAGGCCGACCTCCCTTGGCGCACCGGACACTGTCCGGTGTACACCGGACAGTCCGGTGAATTATAGCCGAGTCGCCTCTGGAAATTCCCGAAGGTGGCGAGTTTGAGTCTGAGTCCCCCTGGTGCACCGGACATGTCCGGTGGCACACCGGACAGTCTGGTGCGCCAGACCAGGGGTGCCTTCGGTTGCCCCTTTGCTTCTTTGTTGAATCCAAAACTTGGTCTTTTTATTGACTGAGTGTGAACCTTTTACACCTGTATAATCTATACACTTGGGCAAACTAGTTAGTCCAAAGATTTGTGTTGGGCAATTCAACCACCAAAATTATATAGGAACTAGGTGTAAGCCTAATTCCCTTTCAAATGCCCAACACAAATAATTGGACTAACTAGTTTGCTCTAGATTATATATTCTACAGGTGCTAAAGGTTCAACACAAACCAATAAAAAGATCAAGTTAGGGTTCAAAATGAAAGGAGCAAAAGAAACCGAAGAGAACCCTGGTATGGCGCACCGGACTGTCCGGTGTGCCACCGGACAGTGTCCGGTGCCCAGGGCCGTACGACTTCAAACTTGCCACCTTCGGGTTTCAGAAGAGCCGCTCCGCTATAATTCACCGGACTATCTGGTGTACCACTGGACTGTCCAGTGCACCAGCGGAGCAACGGCTAGCGAGCACAACGGTCGACTCCAACGGTCGCCTGCAACGTGAACAGTGCGCGGATAGTTCGCGCAGAGTCAGAGCAGCCGCCAGAAGGCGCACCGGACAGTGAACAGTGCCTGTCCGGTGCGGCACCGGACTGTCCGGTGCCACCAAACGACAAAGCTCCAACGGTCGAAACAGTCAGAACCTAACGGTTGGGTGACGTGGCTGGCGCACCGGACAGTGCCCGGTGGCGCACCGGACTGTCCGGTGCGCCCATCGACAACAACCTACCCCAACGGTTGAATTGGTGGTTGGGGGCTGTAAATACCCCCCAACCACCTCCACTCCAACCATCCAAGCATTCACTACTTCTCATTCAATACAAGAGCAATAGACACCACTCCAAAGACACAATTCAAGAGATCGGTCCGCTCAAAGTCTCAAAATCCACTCTAGTCGTGAGAGGATCATTTGTTTTTTCTTGTGCTCTTATTTGCTTGGTTGGCTTTCTTCTTCCTCATTCTTGTTCTCTAAGTGACTTGTAATCAAAGCAAGAGACACCAAGTGTGTGGTGGTCCTTGTGGGGTCTAAGTGACCCGTTTGATTAAGGAGAAAGCTCACTCGGTCTAGGTGACCGTTTGAGAGAGGGAAAGGGTTGAAAGAGACTCGGTCTTTGTGACCACCTCAACGAGGACTAGGTTCTTTGGAACCGAACCTCAGTAAAACAAATTACCGTGTCATCCGCTTTATTCTCTTGGTTGATTTGTTTTCCACTCTCTCCCGGACTTATCTTTTATTCTAACGCTAACCCCAACTTGAAGTGTGCTTAAAGTTTGTAAATTTCAGTTTTCGCCTATCCACCCCCCTCTAGGCGACTTTCAATTGGTATTCGAGCCCGTTACTTCATTAGAGTCTAACCACTCGAAGTGATGTCGGGAGATCACGCCAAGAGGGAGACCGTGACCGGTGGCAACAAGTCCACAAGCTCGGGGAGAACCCATTCGAGGGAGTCCAGCCACAAGCATAAGGAGGCATCCACTTCCTCCATCAAGTCACAACGGAGAGGTGACAAGAAGAAGAAGATGAAAAAAGTGGTCTACTACGAGACCGATTCTTCGTCGCCCTCCACCTCCGGCTCCAACACGTCGTCCGTCACTTCTAAGCGCCATGAGCGCAAGAAGTTTAGTAAATCCCCTACGCTATCCTCACATTTCTAAACGCACTCCTTTACTTTCTGTCCCATTAAGCAAACCACCGGTTTTTGATGGTGAAGATTATTGTATGTGTAGTGATAAAATGAGGCATCACCTAACCTCACTCTACGCTAGCATTTGGGACATTGTTGAGTTTGGAGCATAGGTACCATCCGTAGGAAACGAAGGATATGATTCAGACGAAGTTGCCCAAATCCGGCACTTTGACTCCCAAGCCACTACTATACTCCTCGCCTCTCTATGTCGAGAGGAGTATAATAAGGCGCAAGGGCTAAAAAGTGCCAAAGAGATTTGGGATGTACTAAAGACCGCACATGAAGGGGATGAGGTGACCAAGATCACCAAGCGGGAGACGATCGAGGGGGAGCTCGGTCGATTCGTCCTTAACCAAGAGAGGAGCCACAAGCTATGTACAACCGGCTCAAGACCTTGGTGAATCAAGTGTGCAACCTCGGGAGCATCAAATGGGATGACCATGAGATGGTCAAGGTTATTCTAAGATCCCTTGTTTTTCGCAATCGTACTCAAGTGCAATTAATACGTGGTGATCATAGATATAAGCTAATGTCTCCTGAGGAAGTGATAGGGAAATTTGTGAGCTTTGAGTTGATGATCAAAGGCTCCAAACAAATCATCGAGCAAGACGGCACCTCCACACCCGAGGTGCAACCCGTCGCATTCAAAGCGACGGAGGACAAGAAAGAAGAGTCTACATCAAGTAGGCTCCCCATCGACGCCTCTAAGCTCGACAACGAGGAAATGGCGCTCATCATCAAGAGCTTCCACCAAATCCTCAAGCAAAGGAGGGGGAAGGATTACAAACCCCACTCCAAAAGGGTGTGCTACAAGTGTGGTAAGCCCGATCATTTTATCTCTAAATTCCCTATGTCTAGTGATAGTGACAGGGACAACGACAAGAAGGGGAGGAAGAAGGAGAAGAAGAGATACTACAAGAAGAAGGGCGACGATGCCCACGTGTGTCGGGAATGGGACTCCGACATGAGCTCCACCGACTCCTCCTCCGACGAGGACGCCGCCAACATCGCCGTCAACAAGGGACTTCTCTTCCCCAACGTCGGGCACAAGTGCCTCATGACAAAGGACGACAAAAGGAAGAAGGTAAAATCTAGAGCCTCCACTAAATATACAACATCTAATGATGAGGATTGCTCTAGTGAAGATGAGGAAAATTTGCTTACCCTTTTTGCCAACCTTAACATGCAACAAAAAGAAAAATTAAATGAATTAATAGGAGCTATTCATGAGAAGGATGAACTCTTGGATAGCCAAGAGGAATTCCTTATTAAGGAAAACAAAAAGCATGTTAAGGTGAAAAATGCTTATGCTCAGGAAGTAGAGAAAAATGAAAATTTGACGATGGAGCTTAGCATTTGCCATGACACCATTTCCAACCTTAGAACTGAAAATGTTAATTTGATTGCTAAGGTTGAAAAATTAAATGTTTGTCATGATTCGATTGTCAATCTTAAAATGATAATGCTAGTTTAATTGCTAAGATTGATAAATTGAATGAATCAATTGCTAGCCTTAAAACTGAGAATGAAAAGTTAATTTCTAAGGCTAAAGATTTAAATGTTTGCAATGTTTCTATTTCCAATCTTAGAAATGAGAATGCTATTTTACATGCTAAGATTGATGAATTAAATACTTGCAAACCCTCTACATCTAGTGTTGATCATAATACTATTTGTACTAGATGTAGAGACATTAATGTTGATGCTATTCATGATCACCTAGCTTTAATTAAACAACAAAATGATCATATAGCACAACTAACTTGTAAAATTAATGAGCATGAGATAGAAAATGAAAAATTTAAATTTGCTAGGAGCATGCTCTATAATGGGAGACACCTTGACATTAAGGATGGCATTGGCTTCCAACAGGGAGACAATGTTAAACTTAATGCCCCCAAAAGATTGTCTAATTTTGTTAAGGGCAAGGCTCCGATGGCTCAAGATAACGAAGGTTATATTTTATACCCTGCTGGTTACCCTGAGCACAAGATTAGGAGAATTTATGCTAGGAAGTCTCATTCTGTTTCTCATCATGCTTTTATATATAAAAATGAGGCTTCTAGCTCTAGGCAATCAACCCATGTTAAATTGCCTAAAAAGAAAACTCCTACTGCATCAAATGATCATAACGTTTCATTCAAAACTTTTGATGCCTCTTATGTGCTTACTAACAAATCAGGCAAAATAGTTGTCAAATATGTTGGGGGCAAACACAAGGGCTCCAAGACCTGTGTTTGGATACCCAAGGTGCTTGTTTCTAATGTGAGAGGACCCAAGACCGTTTGGGTACCTAAGAACAAGACCTAAATTGTTTTGCAGGTTTATGCATCCGGGGGCTCAAGTTGGATAATTGATAGCGGATGCACAAACCACATGACAGTGGAGAAAAAGATGTTCTCCTCCTATGAGAAAACAAAGACCCCCAAAGAACTATCACATTCGGGAATGGAAATCAAGGTCTGGTCAAAGGACTTGGTAAAATTGATATATCACCTGACCATTCTATTTCCAATGTTTTTCTTGAAGATTCTTTAGATTACAATTTGCTTTCTGTTTCTCAATTATGTAAAATGGGCTACAACTGTCTTTTTACGGATATAGGTGTTACTGTCTTTAGAAGAAGTGATGATTCAGTAGCATTTAAAGGAGTATTATATGGTCAGCTATACTTAGTTGATTTTAATATAGCTGAACTCGATACTTGCTTAACTGCTAAGACTAATATGGGTTGGCTCTAGCATCGCCGACTAGCCCATGTTGGCATGAAGAATCTTCACAAGCTTCTAAAGGGAGAGCACATTTTGGGACTAACCAATGTTCATTTTGAGAAAGACAGGGTCTGTAGCGCATGTCAAGCAGGAAAGCAAGTTGGCTCCCATCATCCACACAAGAACATCATGACGACCGACAGGCCGCTTGAGCTACTCCACATGAATTTATTCGGCCCAATCGCTTACATAAGTATCGGCAGGAGTAAGTACTGTCTAGTTATTGTGGATGACTATTCTCGCTTCACTTGGGTATTCTTTTTACAGGAAAACTCTCAGACCCAAGAGACCTTAAAGGGATTCTTGAGACGAGCTCAAAATAAGTTTGGATTGAGAATAAAAAAGATAAGAAGCGACAACGGGACAGAGTTCAAGAACCCTCAAATTGAAGGCTTTCTTGAGGAGGAGGGCATCAAGCATGAGTTCTCTTCTCCCTACACACCTCAACAAAATGGTGTAGTGGAGAGGAAGAATAGAACTCTATTGGACATGGTAAGGACCATGCTTGATGAGTACAAGACTTCGGACCGGTTTTGGGCTGAGGCAATTAACACCACCTGCTACTCCATCAACCGGCTCTACCTTCATCGAATCCTCAAGAAAACATCGTATGAACTCCTTACTGGTAAAAAGCCTAATGTTTCATATTTTAGAGTCTTTGGTAGCAAATGCTTTATACTTGTTAAAAGAGGTAGAAAATCTAAATTTGCTCCTAAGGCTGTAGAAGGCTTTTTACTTGGTTATGACTCAAACTCAAGGGCATATAGAGTCTTCAACAAATCCACTGGATTAGTTGAGGTTTCTTGTGACATTGTGTTTGATGAGACTAATGGCTCCCAAGTGGAGCAAGTTGATCTTGATGAGCTAGATGATGATGAGGCTCCGTGCATCGTGCTAAGGAACATGTCCATTAGGGATGTGTGTAGTAAGGAATCCGAAGAGCCCACACAAGCTCAAGATCAACCGTCATCTTCCATGCAAGCATCTCCACCAACCCAAGATGAGGATCAAGCTCAAGACAATGAAGAAGAAGATCAAGAAGATGAGCCACCTCAAGAGGAGGATAATGATCAAGGGGGAGATGACAATGATAATGACAAGGAAGATGATCAAGAAGGACAGGGTCAAAGACCGCCACACCCAAGAGTCCATCAAGCGATTCAAAGAGATCACCCCGTGAACTCCATCCTCGGTGATATTCATAAGGGGGTAACAACTCAATCTCGAGTCGCTCATTTTTATGAACATTACTCTTTTGTTTCCTCTATTGAGCCTTACAGGGTAGAGATGAGCATGATTTGGTGACAAGGAACAAAGCTCGACTTGTGGCCAAGGGATATTCACAAGTCGAAGGTTTGGATTTCGGTGAAACCTATGCACCCGTAGCTAGGCTTGAGTCAATTCGTATATTACTTGACAATTCTATACTATACTTAAAGCACCAGTTTCAACGATCGTCACGCGTCATCTTTTTACAAATAACCCCTCACGGCTATTTCAAATTAATCTGTTGCACGCCTATAGATGGCCAAACGGCGGCCCAGCATGGGCCAGGCCCACGGGCCACAACTCTGGCTCAGGGACGTCATGCCGGCCAGCTGACTGTGTCAGGCCAGCCCGTTAGACGTCGGCCCATTTGATTAAATCGGCGTAGCCCTGGGACGTCATGCCGGCCAGCTGACTATGCCGGGCCAGCCCGTTAGTCGTCGGCCCATTTTATTAAATCGACGTAAAATATTAAAAATAGTGCATGAGGTGGGGTTTGAACCCATGCCCTGATGAAAGAAGGGCGATAGACACTAGGTGAAGTTGTCTAACCAGTAGAACATCATGCTCAAATGTTTTCAATATTAAATATAAATTATATATATGTATATACGTTTTTTTGTAAAATAAAAAATATAATCGTGTTGGGTCGGGCCAGCACTATGGGCCGAGGCTACAACCCAAGTACGACACGACGTTCTTGGCTCTTGTAGGCATTAGGTCGTTTCGGAGACCACATTGACGTAATGGACTCCATAGTGTTTGAGGTTGCTGAATTGGATGAAGCAACAATGATTGTCACACTAGCAGTAAAATGAAAGGTTATTTGTTGGTTTTAAACGTTAGTAATTGCTACGAATTAGCATAATTTATATGCAACACATCCAGTTTTTATTGATGCATGACTTTAGTAATCACTTCATATTTTGATCTATCTTTTTTATAAGTTTGACTTTATGTGACTTATTTTAGAAACTTGAGCTCACAAACTCTCTTATTTGGTCTCTGTATGGTGGAATTATATCATTTTATAATCTCTGTTCGTTCAGTCAGTCAATGTTAACTCTCATCTAATCGCTCACTTTATTGGTCGTGTTGTACCAAGACATATTGCATGGAGTAAACAATAACATCAGTTAGACAAATTAAAAAAAATATTTTACAAAGAGCGGAGACAATCAATAAAAAATCTTGAAATTTTTTTATGGATAATTTACGTTGGTATTATTGTAAGCCGTCGCAACGCACGGGCAACCGACTAGTAAATATTTATACGAGACTAACACAACTTGAACGGATCAAATCAGAGTTATAGATTTTAAGTTATGAATTTCTAAGGATTTTATGTGTTTTGTACAAGATTAAATAGGATATGAATTTTATTGTGACATTCATGTCAAAACAGTGGTACTAAATTATGAACAATAATATTATAAAATTATAGAAATCGGAATGGACTCATTTGGACTTAATATAAATTTTCTAGGGATTAAACAAATTGTAGCCATTATTTTCATATTAAGAATCCATTTCTAAATTTATTTCCCTGATTTCCTAACTTTCTGGACTGGCGCAATGTTATAGAGAAAGGCAGGGTTTAACTCATAAAATATTCCAGACTCAGTGAACACTACCCCCAGGATGGCGTGTTTATTCGAGTAAACTTGAGGGGCTCTTTTAAAAGACTTCCAGGGCGAAGGGGTATCAGCAACTGTGGACCGTTGGATTAGATTTGAACGCGCTAGATTAGATCTGCCAAACAAAAATGTTCCCACGCCATCCCAGCCGTTCGATCCAACCCCAACGTCCCAGATCACAACGCGAACCGGTACGAGCCCGCGAGCGCAGGATCCCGATCCAACGGTCTACGAGCATGGTTCCCTTTCACCCGTACGTCCGCTGATCTCCGGCCGACATTGACTCGACCGAAACGGAATGCAGATTCCTATCGTGGCCGTTGGCAAGGAATCTAACGGCTGCGCCCGGTTCATCCCCCCCCGGCGACTGGCGTGGTGGCGCAGGCGCGGCCGAGGCGGTGCCCTCGCCGGAATTCAACCAATCCGGCCACCAACCGGATCAAACCTAGCGAATCCTATACTGTTCTAAAGGGAAGGAGGAGGCGAACCCGATTGAAAGCATACCGGGGAGGGACTCTGTCTGTAGATCACGTCTCGCGATGTGGCACGGCCCGGCGATGGAAGCCAGACGCCGACAAGCGATTAGCAGAGCCCCGGCTCCAAGCTCCGCCCGCAGAAAACCCGAGCAGCTTCCCTGCGATCTAGCGAAGCTCTACGACCAGCCGCACGCTCCGATTGTGGGCGGTGTGTGAGTTCCTACCGCGGCGGACCACCCGTGCATGATGATGGCGGCGTAATCCACCCGGTTCTACGACGATGGTGGTGGGGTTACGAGGAATAGAGGAGAACCGGTCCTAGGCCTACGACTTTATAGCCCTGGGGAGTCGGTCCATGGCTCCCTCAACTACCTCCGCGATCGGCGCAGGCACTCCGAGCTCCGCGGATTCGAGCGCGCATGGGTAGGAAACGGTCAGACGATGCGGGGTTCGTGGCACAGTGGGCCACGGGTCCACAGGCGAGCGCGCGCATGAGAGTCTGGCCGGGCGAGGGCATGTACGGCTGGCGCAACGACCCACGGATTTCCCGGCGGCCGGTGTGCGGATGAGCGAGTCGCGCGCGAGAAGAAGAAGACCCGACCCAAGGCCGACCGGTGGGGCCCGCGTGGTAGTGCGGGCGGTGATACGCGCAGCGCGTGCTTGCGAGAGAACGACGAGGCTGACCTGCGGGCCTGATGCGCAATGACACCGAAATTGCCGGCCGAGCAGGGAAGCCTAAATGGGCCGCGAGGAGGAAGATCCAGCCCAAACATGTTTTTTTCTCTTTTCTCTTTTTCTTTTCTATATTCTTCTCTCATTTCTAATCCCTCCCTTTTAAATTCAATTCAATTCTAACACATGTTTTGAACTTCAACTTTTCAAATGTCAAAATATTTCCTGATATAAAATCTATTGTTTACAATATTATTTTGTCTATCCTTTTCCTTATCATTTATTTATGGAAGGAGTAAATGGTTTTATTAAAAATTCCCTTCTATTTTCTATTCTATGTTTTCATTTAAAATTTTGAGGTCAAGTTTAAATTATGATTCTTTATTTCAACAAAATGTATCCCACAATTTCATAAGTATGAGATGCCCACTTTCTCGTATGACTATTTTAATATCTTTAATTGATTATGAACAAGAAAAGTTCTACTAAATTCCAAAGGTTTCAAAAATTCTAGAAAAACAATATCCTAGATATTCTTATTTCTTTATTTTATCATTTTATGATATATATTTTTTTCTCTACCAATTTTAGGTCTTACATTCACAATGGGTTCAATGGTTGGACTCTACAAAGCTATGGTATAACTCAAGTTACCACTCTTCTTTGAAATTATCTCCCTTCAAAGCTCTGTATGGAGTGGATCCAAACTGGGGGATGCTACCTATTCCTATGTCTTTGGACCCTCAGATGCTCAGCTCACATTACAGCAGCGCCAAGATTTCTTGAATTGATCAAAGTTAATCTGGCTACGGCACAAAATCGGATGAAACAGTATACTGATGCTAAGAGATCTCCAAGACAATTTCAAGTGGGGACATGGTATATTTGAAACTCCAACCGTTTGCCCAATCTTCAGTGTTTCATAGACCATGTGCTAATTTGTCTTTCAAATATTTTGGTCCCTTTCCCATCTTGGAGAAGTTGGGTACTGCTGCCTACAAGATCTAGCTTCCTGCATCGGCAGCCATTCATCCAATATTCCATGTTTCACAACTCAAGCCTCATGTTCCTAACAACGTTCCAGTATTTAGGGATTTACCTACCCCAACATTCTCTAAAGATGTTGTTCCTATGCCAGAAGCCATTTTAGACCGGCATTTGGTCAGGAAAGGGTCTGCAGCTGTAACTAATGTGTTGATCAAATGGATGGGTCTTCCAGCCGACATGGCTTCTTGGGAGGATTATACCGTGCTCAAATCTCGTTTTCCACAAGCAACCATCTGGGGAACAACTGGTTCTTCAGGGGAGGTATTGTCACGAATGGGGATGGTGGCGACTGAGCACGGGAGTTTAATTCTGGAAACACAATTTTGAAATATAGTTGGTGGGCTGTTTTGGCCGTATTGTGATTGTGGTGGCCGGCTGGTATATAAGCTAGGCTTGTAATAGTTTTGAGGGATACGAATGAAGAAAACAATACTTTCTTGTACCTTTCTTCTCCATCTGAATCCCTCTCATGTTCTTCGCGCTCAACTCCGATGATCGCCGGACTTTCTACCTCCAGTTGTGACACGACGAAGGCACCCTGGCAGCGAGAATCGCCAGTGAGTGGCGAAGGGGACCTGCTGCGGAAGGATGCTCGTGGCGTCGTGACGAAGAGAACAATCGTCGCAGAGCGACCATTTGCGGCGCCGTGAGTAGATGCGGGGAACAAAGAGGAAGATTGTTTCAGTGGTGGGTAGAAGGTGGGAATAGAGACAGTGCCCATGGGAAAGTGGGAAAATGGCGCGGAACAAAAAAAGCGCCACATTACTTCGAGAATTGGAATAGTATAGCCACATTTAGAGAACAACTGAGGTTAAATCAGAAGGGATTAATTTTAAGAAGTTAATTTAGGGGATTGTTGGAGAGATGTTTTCATCTAAACTCTCTAAAATACTAATTTGAGAAGTTTCTTAGAAAACTATTGGAGTTGCTCTAATACCGTTATACAAAAGATGGACAAACCATATCTAAGACCGACCCAAAATGGCACACGTCAAATGGCAGGCAAATGGTATGCTTGCCTCAAGCTAAAGTGTTTGCATGGACATGCAAAAATATGTCGTATGATTGGTTGGCACGCTCGTCAACGCTAGACTCGCACTAGTATGGACGGGCTGGGATCTAGAAACCTCCCATCCCGCGTGTGCAGATCAGTCTCTGCATGTGTATATAACCATTAACCAATCATCGGTTTATACGCAGTCATGCGAAGTACATGAGCGCGGATAGCAGGGAAAACAATCATGTGGATGGAGTTTCCGACGGAACATGAATTTGGGTAGGCAAAATGGTACGATTGCTTCTGCCAACCTCTGTCTCTAGTGCGTATTAAATGATTCCCAGTCTAAATTATTGCTCCCGTCTCCCGTGGGCGCGTGCAGGTGATGCATTGAGGAGAGAGTATCTATTTTTAGCCCTCCTCCGGCTGGGCACGTAGATTGGAAGTGTTTATACACACGACTACACGAGGCAAAAACTCCACTTACATCTTTCGTTAGGGTCAGTCTAAGCCTCTAAGGATGCAAATTTTAAGGTGTCAGACTATCTCTAACAATATCCTTTATATATATTCCGGAATATCTTATTTTTTCACTTATACATACTTTAGTTTTGCTTAATTTATTGTTTAATTTATAAAAATAAAAAGACTAAAGAAGAGAGAGAGTCTACCTGTGTCTTTAGCAATCAGTTACAAAAGTAAGTGTTTTTTGCGAGAAGACATGTTTACCCTTGATTTGAGTGTTCATATGTTTACTATGGATAATAAGTTGTATATATTATTTTTTGTTAATAAAAATTCTCAAATATAATATTATCTCAAGATTAGTCGAAATCATATAAATAAAGTTTTTATCTAAAAAATATCACATGATCATTATATTCTAGTTCCATGCAAAAAAAAGAGATGTTTCCACAAGATCATGAAATGTGTCCATTATAATAAAACTTTTTCAGAGGTTGACTGATCGGGAGGATATCGTATACTTGGTGTATCTATCCACGATAGTAGACACAAAGTCATGAATGAGTATTGAATAATTAACTATTTTATAAACAATACATAACATCAATACCAAGTGTCAGACAAGTATAAACCAAAAGGCTATACTGCTAACAACTGTATAGATCCTACCAAATACACATACAAAATAGACAAAGTGCATGTGTTTGAAGCAGACACCAGTTTCCTAGATTGAAACATGTCGGGTACCGTAATTAGGGGTACTCCCAATGCTCCTAAACACGGCTGAAAAACATCTTCAGAACAAACCATAAACAGCTGATAAAGCGCGTTTCAACTCAAGGCCTCGTCTACCAAGGGACGCGACCTCATCCGAGCCCAGCCACGGGCAAGGACGGTAGTCCCGGACGGATTCACGCCTCGCCCAAGGGTCCCCTCAGTCGGCAGACGCACCCCCGTCTCACCCAAGGCTAAGCTCGGGCGAACTTTGTCGTGCAGCGACCTTGGCCAAATCGTCTTACCAACCGACCGTATCGCATGCACATTCAATGCGGGGATCGCCTGACACCTTATCCTGACACGCGCGCCTCAGTCGGCAAGGTCGAAGTGACCGTAGTCACTTCACCCTTTCACTGACCGTTCTGACAGGAAAACAGCATTGTTCGCCCCGCTCCGGCTACTGTGCCAACCACCAGGGTAAAACTGACGACAGCAGGTCTCGACCTCCCCCGAGTTCAGCCTCGGGCGCAACAGGGAGCTCCGCCTCGCCCGACCCCTGGCCTCGGCCCCGACCTCAGGGAAGGTCTCCGCCTCGCCCGACCCCAGGCCTCGGCCTCTCGCCTGAACTTGGGCCTCGGCCACAGCCTCGGCCTCGGGAGGAGTCACATCCTCGCCCGACCCCAACCTCGACCTTAGGAGAAGTCTCCGCCTCACCCGACCTCGACCTCGGACCGACTACGCTACAGGGGATACATCATTGCCCTACCACTAGCTAGCCACCCTTCGCTACGATGGAACAAGACCGGAGTCACATCAAACTACTCCGATAGCAGGTAATGATGGTTCCCCGCGTGCGACCATTACGTCGATGGCTCTTAGCTCCTTACGGAAGCAAGAAAACGTCAGCAAGGTCCATGCCGCACCGCCAGCTATGTTTCTACAGGGCTCAAGGCACTTCTCTGACAGCCACGTTAGCACACGTGCAGGGCTCAAGGCACTTCACCGCCAGCCATGTTAGCACATAGCTACACCCCATTGTACAGTTGGGTCATCCCCTTGTATCTATAAAAGGGGACGTCCAGGGCCTTCCTAATGCACGGGGACAACAGGCACGCAACAACGAGACAGACGGACACACGCAGGGACGGGGCGAGCAAAGAGAGGCAAGCAGAGTAGGAGAGACGCGGAGGAGGCTAGCTCAGACAGCTCACCTCAAGGCCAAACCCTCTATCTCTCTCTCTCTTTCTCTCGCTCTCGCTCTCGCTCTCTCGCGATGCTTGTAACCCCTACTACGAGCACCCCGGTGCAAGATAATATAAGCCTCATCCTCCCGCTTGTGTTCCATCTTGCATCAACCCATCTGGGCAGGGACACGCAGCGATAAATTCACTGGTCGGTTGACGGTCCTCGCGGGTCCAAAACGCCGACAAAACACATGCTAGTTTCGCTATTTTTTGTAAGAAATAGTAACAACTAAAGGCAGCTACATCGCCAACACATACATATGAACTACATATATGCATCTAGTATATGTACAAACGTTGGATCGTGAGCATCCAGAAGAGTGACGTCGGCTAGCTTACCTAGAAGATGATCGGGTTGGGGTGACCATGGAGAAGAGGGTGGTGACAAAGGCCTCAACCTTCTCCATTGCGCATCTCTACCCCACCCCAAACGAGCCGCCCTTGTCCGCTTGCCCTGCCGCGCAGGGCGGAGCTAGAGAGAAAGAGGGGGTGCACCACTTTATAGAAATAGAAGCTATGTATGAGTTTTAAGAAAATGGGTTCAAATTTTAAGGGTAATAACTGGTTTTTCGATTTTTTTCCTGGGTGCGATCGTACCCACACTGGATAACCTGGCTCCGCCCCTTTCACCGCGGACAAGCAACCATGCCCTGACGAGTAGCCTTGCTTCGCCCCCGACGAGGAGCCTCGCCCCTCCCTGACGAGCCACCCTGGCCCGCGCCCGCCTGCCAGTTCGACCACCAAGAAAGGGAGGTCACCTCTATCCTTTTGGTCTGATATGGAGAACGATGCCCTCCACGTCTGAGTCGACGACCTCCTCGATGTCGCCTTATTTTCTACTCCTATCGACAACTAAGGTGTAGGGAAGAAAAGTTCTGGTGTGGAAGGAAGTAAAGGGAAACACTATTCTCATAACCAATGTTAGTGGTGGGTAAATTATTCACAACTCCATATAATTGGTTTTGAGGGATTTCATAATAGCAAAAGCGATACTCCAAATTTTTTGTAATACAACTTAAAAGACTCCATGAAGTTAACAACTCTAGAGTTAAACTGTTTGATAAGATTTTATCTAGCTTTCTTTAGAGTTTAGCTCTGGAGCTATGCCAAACATGCTCTTAGTGTCCATCTTTTGACCAGAGACATACATTTAAATCTGAGGTGCACAGTCTGCACGAAATAGACGTTATAACCATCATTTTGTGAATAAATTGGAAATTTTATAATATGAACATAAGATTTTAAATTGTAGATGTGGATTTCACAATTGAACCTACCTGTTATAATCTGCATGAACTAGTCTGTTGTCATATTAAGTCATCTAAAAAATTGATTAGTTTTGCTCAAATTTTTAAGTAATTTTGATTAGTTTTGCTTAAACTTTTAAGTGTGAATATAAGGCTTTAGTTCTAAGATTTAATGTAAGTTCTATGTATAGACAAAGTCTTGTTAATCTGCATATAGTTGCGCACTGTTATAATGAATCATTCTTAGCAAGTTTCAATTAAATTTACTAAGATGTGAAAGCAATATTTTTATTTTAGGGTAAAATAGTAATAGAAGGTAGCAGTTTAAGTCAAAGCATCGAGTTTGAATAAAATTTATTCCTTTCCAGTGGGCATAGACAAGACTAGAGGATGAAAGATTGAAATAAATTTGAATACGGAGAAATATAGATTTGTCTAAACCCTATCTATTGGCAGGTACACATATATCTCTATGTATATACCTAACACATCTCTTCTCTACAGTATCGTCTATGTTTACGTGGATAGCCTGACATTGACGTACAATACCGCCTCACATTGACATGTTTATCAAATTGGGTCACCCCTGGAGTTCGTGGAACATATCCAATCATTCAATAGATCCTTAGGTACTTACGACATACTCCTTCCGTTCTTTTTTATTTGTCGCGTTTTAGTTTAAAAATAAGCTAGCGAACGATAAATATTCGAGAACGGATGTAGTGCTTATTTTTGAGGTTTTGTTTCCTATAATTAAATTTAAAAAATCACAAGAGCTAGATTTGAAGTCCTATGCACAAACGAACAAATGTATGGATCATTAAAGTTCAAAAGAGAAAACACACTAGATAGAGTAGATGCCATCTGAAACCAGGTTTGCGACCAGCAATGATACATATATCACGTTGGTGGGACTGTAAGGAAAAGCACGACCCATAACTCATCACTACAATGCATGCATACAGTCTCGTTTGCGATTTGCGCCACTAGACTTTAGAAAAATCTGGACAGAAAAAGATTTTACGTGTTCAACATATTAAAATGTGGGCACGTAGCATCCCAAGATTTTACAGTGGTCTGTTGATACTTTATGCCAAACAAAATGCGTCAATAAGTGGGAAATGAGAAAAAAAGATTTACATGTACACCATGTTAAAATGTGGGCATGTAGTATCCACAGAATGCAGCAGTAGTTTGGAACAGCTTTGGCTCCTCCAAAAATAACTCCGGCTCTAGCTCTCTAGCTTCTCTTCGAGAGCAGCTCCTCTATAGAAGTTAGTGTTTTTTAATAGAGTAAATCGTTTGACAAAACGACTTTTCATGACGCGAGAGAAGAGTAAGATAGAGATGAGCCACTAGGAACCAATTTTTTTTTGGCTCTGGCTTCTCTCTACAAAAATGTCTCTGCCTTCTTAGTGCTCTTTGTTGAGAGCTCTTTTTTTAGACTGTTTGGAAGGGCTCTTCTAAGAGCCAGAGCCAGTTTGGGAGCCCTCCCAAACAGGCCCTCAATCTACAATGGTACCTGAAATTCCTCAAAAACAATGGTACCTGAAAACATAAAACGTCAGGAAAGGGACCTCATACTCGAATTTAATGTGCTAAATGGCACCATCAGACAGGGAGAAAGTATATTCCATCAACTGCACATTTTACAGCAAATAACAATCTTGTGTCTGTTAACAAGAAATTCAGGCATCATCAAAATGTTGAACAGTGGAATTGAGATTTTTTTCCCGAAACAATGGACATTTGGGCACTGTATTATTTCTTGTCCTTATGAGTAAGCATTGTACAAATCTGAGATCTCTCTTCTGCTCAGCATCAGTACATCTGGAACTTCTCTTTAGTCTTTTCAAAGACTTGCTCAGCGATCAATGCACCATTGCCGTCAGCTTTCTTGATCTCCAAGTTGGCCTTCTGGTAGAACCCAGTGCCTCTCAGAGCATCTGCAATGAAGTCATCAAATCCAATGGCGATGGCAGCCTCTGCCTTGGCCCCATAAACCAGCCTCTGTTGCAAGAGGAGTAGGCATGTTTAGACAACACTCAATAAGCTCCAGCTATGCTTAATCATTTTAGGCAATCAGTCAGAACAGTAAAGTACGAACCTTGATTCGGGAGAGATGAACTGCACCAAAGCACATTGGGCATGGCTCGCAGGACGCGTAAATTTCGCAGTCTGAGAGCTCAATTTTCCCAAGCTTTTTGCAAGCCTAAAATATGGACATACATCAACCATCAAACCACACAGCAAATAATGGAATTAACTGCCAGGAAGATTACAGAACGAGATCAAAGTAATGACAATTTTCCTTAGAGCAACTGCTAATGGTAGCCTTCAGGTAATTTACCTCTCTAATTGCAGTTACTTCAGCATGCGCAGTAGGGTCAGTGTGCTTCAGAACCATGTTATGGCAGCTGACTACTACTTCGTCATTACAGACGACAACTGCTCCGAATGGACCTCCGTCACCGCAATCGACTCCTCGATATGCTTCTTCCACTGCTTTTGTCAAGAATTTGTGATCCCTGTCTTGCACAGCTGCAAAATTCACCAAAATGCGTGTCTTAGATCAGTTTTCTTGCTGCTGTTACATAAAAGCAAATTTTACCAAATGGTGAAACTGTGACCTTAGAGGTCATTGGTCAATGGCAATGTTGAACTTCTGCCAGCAGGTAAAGCTGTGCAACGACAAGGGAATTAGACTAATAATTATTATTACTGCAGCAATGCTCTCACCTTCCTGATAACCAGCAAATGCAGAAGCAACCGAGATGGTTCCATCCTTTGACTCCACAACTGCAGTAGGAAAGCGCATACATTAAGGTCATGATTTATCAGAAGAAACCGATACGTTAATGTTCGTTATTATACAACCAATTTTAAGCGACCAACTTCAGCAATTTTCCTTGTCCTTGAACTTGTATCCATCCACAAAGAAATCAGGTTGGCAGGCAACAAAAGTTGCAGCAGTCAAAAATAATGTAGGACCCTTTAGGAGCAAGACATAAACTTCGGTTTAGTTCAAGACTTCAGTTATGACTTGTACAGTCAATAGTTTGGCTCAATTTCCAGACAACAGATCATCGGTTAAGCAATTCAGACATCATTCCATCCATGGGAAACACTTAGTCACTCCCCCACTTGTAAAAAGATCAATTTTCCGTCAGACAGCTGAATGTTCTAGAAGAAGGGTCATTGCTCGGGATCTGCATGAACAGCGCAGAACCTTATGCGTGGAGCCAAACGTCACATTACCATTCCTTTTATTAGGTACTGTCCGTTGCATCCAACCGGTACAGTCTGTCTACTTGACGTAGTTTAGAAAAAGAAAAGTTGTTCTTGTTCCAGGATTTGTCCCAGGATGTCATGCCTGACGACGTATGTATTTTTCACTAGGCAAGCAGACTGACGGACCTTCAAAGGGAAACAGCACGACGACAAAACTACAAAATCATATGAACGCATTTGACATGTGGACCTGCATCTGCATCTCAAAGGTACATGCATGTGCATCCACCAACCCTTTTGTGGTAAGATCCAGGTTCGTGATGCACAATCTGATTGGAATCTGACGGGAAAAGGGCACTCCACAGAACAAGTAGTAACCGACGGGGATTCATGCCCCGGAACAGGATCGAGAAGAACCGGAGCAGAGCCTACACGAGGTAGATGAAACGACATGCCCCGTCGCCCCGATGGCCCCATTGGCGCCGCCGCGCCAGAATCGCTGGCTCAATCACCCCCCCCCCCCCCCCCCCCCCACCACCACATCTTGCTCCCCCGAGACAGAACCGAGAACAGAGCTGGAATTCGAACCAGGGAGCGGGTGCGGGGTAGGGGCAAGCGAAGCGGCCGCAGATCGTACAACGCACCGGATCAGTTACTGCTATCCATCACGTACGATAAGAGAGAGACGTACCTTGCGCCTCATCCATGGTTGGTGGTCGGAGAGAGGGGAGAGGGCTCCAGCAGCAACTTTTGAGCGAGAGAGAAAGGGGGGCGACGGTGCCGAGATTCCTGGGTCGTCTCGGCTTTTGCCGCGATGGATGGCGCTGGCGTCTCGTGCTCTCCCGCCGATCGGGTCGGGTAGGGGTGTCGTCTAAAAATAAGAACCACCCAAGGTCACTGCGGAGTGGGGCAAGATGACCACCCTGTCCGCGGCTGGGCTGATTGGGACTTGGGGAGGCGGGCGACGACGCCGTCGGAACGAACTCTACGGACCTGGAGACGTCATCAGGTCCGACGGCGCCGACCACCGTCCGGCCACGCATAACACATTCACGTCTTCATCACCCACGCTGGAGACGTCACGTTGGAGCTTGCACGTTTTCCTCGTTGCCCTGCCTGCTTGGGCGTCCCCTCCTCGTTGTAGCGGATGGATTCTTCGTCGGCGTCATTTGGTACCTCATTATTTCTCCTTACGTGTGGGCAATGCAAAAAAAGTAGTTTAATAGTATCTTCACCGGAGCTCTTAACATACACTAGGTAAATATCCGTGCGTTGCAACGGGGTAAAAAGTGCAACTATAACATATGTATGGACATGTGTTGTGCAGAAAACAAGCAAATCACTGTGATAAACTCATAATGACTTGTCACCTTGTTCGAAGGGGAAAAGGTGATCCTTAGTCTTACAACTTTAAGAAGAGAACCATACATGTAGCACCGCATTACTCCAATAATAAAACAGGTGTAGGATTATGTTGTCTCTATCTGGGAAAGACATGTCCAAAGATTAAAAAACTTCAGTTCATCACTAAGAAAAAGCATAAAAGTGATTAAGAACACTACCATCATAGATCTCTTGATTTTCAGGATCACTAAGGACCTCGTAAGCCTGAGCTAGCTCCTAGAACTAAAACAAATTCATGAGTTCTTAGTTTTCGTCACAATCATAAATCCCATTTATACAGCCTTACAACTAAACATTGCCATATTCATGCAAAATAGGTAAAATGACCTATATATACATCACTACTGGTTCTGTCAAGCAGGGTCAAAAGCACCATGATAAACTGTGGAGGTGGCAGTGCGGGCGAGCTTGGATGTATATATCAGCATATGAACCAAGTAACAGTAGCAGCAGAGTTTCAATGATTATAATTCCATGCTTAGATCATAGAATTGTTCAGTATCTTTCTCATCGCTCGCTAGTGCTGATTGGGTATAATGTATATGGAAATGGAGATATGAAACAGTGTTAACTGATACTATCTTCAGAGCTGGTGAAAGAAACTTTTCCCCCCTGAGTGTAATTAATTGGCGAGAGAAACTAATGCAACGTCCTATTTTGTTTCACCTTCTTGTAGTTGTAGGGCTTGGCAGGGAACACTGGGGCACCTTGAACAGATCCTCGTTGTCGTCCTTCTCTGCCGGCGACACAACGATGAAGAAGTCCCTGCTTGCAAGTATTGGGTGACAGGCATGTCGTCCCGCAGGTTCCAGTCGCCGAACGTCGGGATCCGGCGCCACTTGCTGTCATCTTGCGCCTGTCAGAAAAAAACGAAACAAAATAGAGCTTACTCCTCTGGTGAAAGCTTGGAAGCCAGTCTTGGAAGCAAGAAAGACAATATGTGCATGTATGACACATACGTGCTTGTTTCAAAAGAAAATGAACACTATTAAGAGCTTAGTATGTCTCTCAGATTTACAGTAGATAACTACTCCTATATAAGACGATCATATCATTTCCAACTGCCATGGCTTGTTTCTCTGTTAGCAAGGACATGCTCAAGGCCGGACCTAGGAATGTGCGAGCCGTGCGCTCGCATAGGAGCTCCAAAAATTGAGGGTCCCAAAACTTAGCAGATCTATTCTAGTTTTATGATTTTTTACGACACATATTAATAAGTAGCACATATTTTTCTCCTTACCATGCTGCTGCGCTGAAGTGGAACTATCGAGCGCTGCACCAAAAAATGAATCTTTATAGGATCTTAACATGTTTGTCCGCGTGAACGAAGTTCTCTAAATTAAAGCTACTAAATTTATATTTGTGTTTTACTATGACATAAAAATGTATTATTTAGACACAATAAGAGGAATATATCAGTTGAAAAAAAGTAAGGGAGGCTTACCTGCTCATCCCCATGCTCCTGTCCCGCTGTGGCATTCCAGCAGGCTGCATGATAACGATTTATAGGCCGACGTCTTCCTGGAGTCAGTAATAGCATGTAAGCTTGTTATTTTGCTTCAGAATATGAAGGGACGATTTTTATTGATGTGGATCATTTTACACATGTAAATAAGGGACATCATGAAATGGTAGAATGCATCTTACAGATTTGGTAAATGAATGCAATGTAGAAACACATATAAGATTAGTGCATAATCAAAGAATCATTACCTTCAAACAAGTGAAAGCTTTGACAAAGGAAGTATTCAGGATCTGTGATGAGATGCAGAAGCACTAACTGTTTTGAAATTAGTTGAACAAATAGATTAAACAAGACAGAAAAATAAATATCAATACCCCAAGTTGCTTGTTATCTGCTCAGCTCAAGTAAAAATTGTGGCAAGATCGATGACAACTATCTTAATCTTAGAGCTGCTTAATCTTGTCTTGCAAACCCTGGACACATCGAGTTATTGTAAATATTGAACTTTGTTGGCTTTACCTGCAGAGGCAACAATCAGGGTCAAATAATAACTTGTACTATTGTATCATCTGCGTTATCAAGCAAGACGATCAATACTGGAGAAATACAGAGTAGAGTGTGTGTGCAATACTGGAGAGCAGAATATTCCTGCAAATATAGTACGCAGTTGCTGTTCGCCTTTTTCTTATGCATGCTTCTGCATTAGTATAATAACTATATATTTACTGCACAGGAAAAAAGAAGAAACACGATAAATGTGCAGGAAAAAAAGAGAGGGACAGTATGGTCTATGATATTGCAGTAAGCTTGTTGTGTAACTTCTGTTGGTTGTCAGGGGCAAATGTTCATTGTGTAGGGTATCAGTTTCGATGCAAAATAAAATAAAATTTTCTCTAGGATTGTCATAAACCAAAACTAAAAAAATAATATATCTACAAGATCTTTGCAAATCAAAAAAATGTGGGGACAGAAATTCTTGGGCACTTGATCACATTACTCATACAAAAAATCGAATAGGCATAATATTAAGAGTACTTATACAAATCTATAAACAGAGACGGCCATAGTAAAAAAACGCAGAACACACTCACTATCTACATTATATACGCAGTACACCCTGGCCTCACTTACAGATACGCACAACACAAAATGTCAGCTGCAAAATTCAGCGGTTAGTAGACCTCCACATTCCATTGATCTCCCCTCTTCAGCTGCTTCTTGTAGTCGAACCAGTCGATTCTTGACATTTAAGTAAGCAATATATGCCACACAAGTCTCAGCGCCACCATCAATTTCACAGCAAGAGCAGTTGGAACTAAGGGTTCAAAATTAAAGATTATTTGCATACCGTCTTTTTCAGCTAGTGACACCATAATGTCATCGATACCGTTCTCCATGCCTTTCAGCCCACACATGTAGACGTAGGTGTTGTCCTTCTTCAGGAGCTCCTACAATTCCTCTTTGTACTCCGCCATCCGGGTCTGGATGTACATCCTCTCCCCCGCCGCGTTCGTCTGCTCCCGGCTGACGGCGTAGTCGACCCGGAAGTTCTCTGGCGCTCTCTCCTTCATCTTCCTGAACTCCTGAATAATGCACAAGAGCACCTTGTAGAGATCGATGTACTGACCTCCTTGTACAGATCGATGTACTGACCTCCTTGTAGAGCAACGAGCTGCTCGTTGGAACACCCAGGAAGAGCTAGCCTAGACCTTTGAACTGCACAAGAGCGGCTCACACATTATTTGCCATTCTCTGTCCAGTGTGTGAACTTTACAACACCGCTGCCTGTAACTTGTACTCGTCATGCTTCTCAAAGAACATCTTCCACAGGAACGATCGGAACAGAGCGATACCTGTACCGGTGGCAAGCTGGAAGCAATTGGCAAGCATGACTGTAATTAAAATCTCTGGTTGTCGTCAGTGTGTATGTAAGGTACTGGACTGGAGTCGGCTCTGAAGCTTACCATTATAATGGTAGCGTTGGGGTCTTTGGGCATCAACATTTCTTTGCCGACTGGTCCTGTTATCTGGACGTTATCACCTGGCTGCAGATCACCTGCATTATGATATGAGCACGCACAGGGGAACACGCTGGATCAGATATTCGGGTGCCAATCAAGTCAGATCAGGATTTGTAGAAGAAGATTGTGTGCTGACCTACCGCGGCGGCCGCATTCCTGTCCCTTATCCTCCTATCTGATGGCACGCGACTCCCGCCTCTCCTCCGACCCTCCTCCGCCTCCGCATCATCGTCCGTGCCACACCGCCTGGCGTCCTCGGCGGAGCAGAACAGCGCCTTCCGCGCCCCGGCCCTGCCGCCAAAGCGCAGCCACGATGGGGACTGCGAGCCCGGGCGGAGCGCTGGGGAACCACCAAGCCGAAGCGCAAAGGGCATGGCAGCGACGTCGTCAGTGACGGTGAGGGAGAGCCTGGGCATCAACGTCGGCGGCAGTGGAGGTTATCAATGTGGTTGGTCGCTAGGATTTTTGGGTTGGGGGTTTTGGTCATCCCTTGTGAGCTGTGAGCTAGCGTGGGGAGCGCGCACGGTAGCCGGGAGGCTCCTCCATGGCGCGTGCTACGACGGCGGCTGTGCCTAGGCGGGCGTGGAATCGCGACGGGCGGCCGTGACTCGCGGCGGGAGGACGGGCGGGCGCGACGTGCGTGTGACCCACGCGCGTTGGGCGGGGAATCACGGCTGGGTGGGGGCGGGCGAGCGACGGGATCCTCGGCGGGGGAATCGCGTCTGGGTGGGGGGCGGGCGGGCGGCGGTATCCTCGGCGGCGATTGTCTGCCGTGCGCGCGCGGGATCCGCGGGAGGCTGGGTAGAGCGGGGGCAGTCTACAGATGACGCTTAATAGTTGTAGAGATTGTTTTACAAAAGTGTCTTCAATTCATTTTTCAGGGCCCCTTTGGTAGGGCTTATTTTTCAGCTTCGGCTCTGGCTCATGCAAAAGTTGTGCTAAACACCTCTTTTTCAAATGGCTTCACCAGTGAAGTGCTTTTCCAAAATGAACTAGAGGGCATGAGCCAAAAAAAGTGGCTCACCCGGCTTTAGCTCACGTCATTTTTGCACAATAGCCCTCCCACCAGTCCAAATTATTATTTTTTGGTCCTCCCCTCAATCCCTAGCCACGTACAGGAGAGATATACATATACAAGGGTCTTTCTGAAAAACAACCTATAAGCCGTTTTGCCAAATGATTTTTAGAATAGCTTTGGCTCATCTAAAGAAGTGGTTTCACCTCGTGAGCCAGAGCTAAAGCCGTTTTTGGAGAAGTCAGAGCCCTGCCAAAGGGGCCCTCAATTAGAATATATGAAAGCACTACTGTGACAGGTTACTTAACAACTTGTCTTCTATGTTTATTTTTTTTCTCCGCTCACGACTTGAAGTTTCCGATTCTTAAAAAAGATTCGGTACTAAATTTTCTCTGGTTTTTTGTTCCCGCCCAAACGTCTTTATTATCAATTCCTAGATAGAACTGATATTAAATTTTCTTCCTATAAATTTGGCATTCCTCGAGGCTTTCTCATTCATGAGCTCGTACGTTGAGCCCCTCTGACCACACCACCATTGAGTGTTAGGATAACTTGTTATCGCCATTGCATGCAACATTGATACTTGTCCAGAGCCGTACCTGAGAGGGTGCGGTTGGTGCGGCCGCACCGGGCCCCCCAAAACAGAGGGCCCCTAGCCACTGAACGCTAGCACTTTTTCCTGTTAAATCTATCTGTTCTAGACACAAATACACAAAGAGCGATGCGCTATCGACCAGTCTCATTTAGATTGTTAAACTAATGTCTCAATTACTTATCGAATATTCCATCCAGTTCAAAATAGTATTTGTTTTAGCTCTTGATTTTTATGTTTATATTCAACTATATAATGATGAATCCACTAAAGAAGCAAAACAAATTCTATTTTGATATAGAGAGAGTATTATTTACCTGCTGACAACCATTATTTTAACAAGGACATCCATTATTTTTAGCTCAATATTAAACCCTAGTTTTTTGTTTTATGTGTTTTTATAGAAACCCTACTAAGATACCATGAAATGTAGAAGTTAAATCATGAACTAGCCCTTAAGAAGAAAATAAGATACATTCAATAGCCCTTAGGGCTATAAATGGTGTATTATGAACTATGTTTTAGTAAATTAGCGCTTAGAGTTTTGAGTGATGTTTGAGTTCAATATTTTTTTATTTCCTCCGCTAAGGGCTGGTTTGCAACTATTTGTCACTTTCCTTCCTTGTCGTCGTTGTCTTATCGCCAGCACTGTGGTAAAGATGAATCATGAACTAGACCTTAGTAAGGCAATGAATAGGTGTATCCAACTAGATATTATGGCTATGAGTGATGTTCTAATAAACTAGTCTTTAGGGCTATGAGTGATGTTTTAGTAAACTATCCCTTAGGGCTATATTTGATGCTATAAGTGATGTTTCAGTTGGAACACTTCAAAAAGAAAGGAAGGAACTACTGCCTTTTGATTTAATAAAATATCTCGGCTCTAAGTGTACACACATTACTAGTTTTAAATGTTACTATGCTACTTGCTTGTATATTTGTATATATGTCCCATTAGTACTAGTTTGAGCCAAGAATTGGTACTAAAGCAACTAGAACTAAATATCGATGTATTTAGCCTCTGTTGCTTAGTACCAGTTGGGAATCCGCTAGTGTAGTCGATTCTTAACCAATATTGAATGCACTTTCTCTAGCAATGTGCTCTAACTCATAATTCAACCTACACCAAAAAGAAAAATAAGTCGATCCTTATTGTTGGGGGCCTTCGGCTTCCGAAGGTCCTCAAAAACATGATTTAACAATGTTTCTGGAGTATGATACATGAACATGTACCTTCGGACTTAGGTCAAAATCACAGTGTGAAGAAGCACAAAGAATACGAAGGATGGCGCAGAGCCGAAGCTATGCGTAGGGGAGCTTCGGCGTGATAGCAGAAAAGGAAACCGACTTAAAGGGGAAAAGGCTATTTAGACCCCGATGGATTACTATAGAGTTATTAGCAAATGTAAAGGGCATGAGTGTAATTTTACATGGGCTGCGTCCCGTGCCTATAAATAGATGAACAGTGCTCCCGTACTGTTCACGCTGACTTGGCATTTGCTTTTGCGTCACGCTTGTACTTTGGCCTTCTTTCAAGCCGAAGGTACATTTGTAATTTATTATCATTTCTATCTTTCCATAATAATAAAATAGAAGTGAGTTAATAATAATATTTAAGTGTTTATGTTATTTCTCATACTTTATATGAATCCTTCTTCATTATTTGTTGTGCTGATGAAGGTGTGTCCTTCATAACCTTCGTCCGAAACTCATTATATCCCAAGGGAAATAATGCTTTGAAGGACGAAGGACTTTAACGTTTAACAATTTCTGTGTTGCCTTGTTCTTAATTCATAGCATTTAAGGACAAGTCTCCAACATTGGAGCCCACCTCCGGTGAACCCTTTTCGACCACCTTCGGCAAGCATAGACCTTCGTCATGCCGCCAAAGAAAGCTTCAGCGACAGGGGCTGCCATTCTGCAGCCGCTGGACCCGAACCAGGAGACCCTTTCTCTTCGAGAGGCCCAAAGCCAGAAGAGGAAGGCCACCAGTCCAACACCCCAAGAGGATGAGTTGGACGAAGAGATCAGGAATATGGAGATGCTTCATCAGCAAGTGCAAAAGAAGAAGGAAAAAATGGCTCGGCTAGCTGACCTACAAAGGCAGATTGACGAAGCCACTGAAGAAGTACGTCATCTTACTCAAGATGAGCAACACCGAAGACCCCAGCACAGAGAGCTGCACCAAGAGGGCTTCTACAACGAGGATGAATGGTATGAAGATTTCCATCATGGAAATTTTGCTTTTGATGATGCTTCTCCTCTGTCAGCAGAACTGCAGGCTACACCCTGGCCCCCGTCTTACAAGCCACCTCAGCTCCCTATGTATGACGGACACTCAGATCCGAAGCAGTTTCTGATGAGCTACGAAGCTACCATATCTTCATATGGAGGCAATACTGCAGTCATGGCGAAATCTTTCGTCATGGCAGTCAAGAATGTTGCACAAACCTGGTACTCCTCTCTTCGGCCAGGAACAATCACATCATGGCAGAAGCTGAAGGACATGCTGATCACCAGTTTCCAAGGGTTCCAGACGAAGCCGGTTACTGCTCAAACTTTGTTCCAGTGCACGCAAGATCACGAAGAATACCTTCAGGCATATGTCCGAAGGTTCTTGCGTTTGAGGGCACAAGCGCCAACAGTGCCTAATGAAATTGTCATTGAGGCCATGATCAAGGGGCTTCGGCCAGGACCTACGGCCCAATACTTTGCCAGGAAGCCCCCTCAGACCCTGGAGAAATTGCTTCAGAAGATGGATGAATACATTCGCGCTGATAATGACTTTCAGCAGAGAAGGGAGGAAGCTTACAGGTTCTCCGAAATAACCAGGGGCTTCGGAGGGAGAGTCCACCCAAGGCATGTCAGATCAATCCACTCTACTCAGAATGACGACAGAGGAGGTCAACAGCAGAGGCCGCAATATTCCTCCCAGGCTTCGGGGCAGCAACAAAGCTATCCTCGGCCTCTAGCTCCAAGGGGTAGAGGCGCCAAGGGCTTCGGTGGAAGGTTTGGGGATCAGCCCAGGAAAATTTATTGCCTATTTTGCGGTGAGGACAAGGGCCATACTACAAGGATGTGCCATGTCACCATCCAGAAACAGAAGGAGATAGCAGAAGCTGCTGCCCAACAGAACCAGCCGAAGCAAGTTATGCATACTGCTTCGTATCATTCACCATACATACCAGAGTATGTGGGTAACCATCCTGCAGCTTCTGTTGCTTCGGCAAGCCAACCTCAGGCATCTTGGCAATAGCCTCCACCTCCACCACCAATGCAACCCGCATATCCCCAAGGCCAGCAGCCAGAAGGGAGCCAGCACACTCACCAGCAGCGAGACTTCAGGGAGCAGTCCGAAGCTCGCACAGTCAACAGTACTGTGCCAGAATCGAAGCACATCTACTAAGAGATATCCTACCTCTAAAATAGTTTTTTCATTTGTCATAATTTTCTTTTTTATTAAGGAACAATCATTGAAAGCCTAGTTATTTTGTTGTTTTCAATTTCTTGTAATAACTTCGTAATTGTCATGATATAATAAACTTTCTTCATAGATTCACGAAGTTCCAAAAGTCGGTGAACCACGAAAGTTGTTTTCAAAAGAACGTGGGGTTCACAATCATATTACAAGTTTTGCCGAAGCAATAAAAAGTCGTTCTAAGGAACGCAACCTAAGTCTTGACGAAGCAACAAAAAGTCGTTCTAAGGAACGCAACGTAAGTTTTGCCGAAGCAACAAAAAGTCGTTCCTAAGGGAGCGCAGCGTAAGTTTTCTGCTCAAAAGTCGTTCCAAAGGGAATGCAGAGCTTACAGCGAAAAATAAACGCTGATTCCGTCAAAATATAAGGCGAAGCGCGAAAAGTCAACGCGAATACCGCCAAAATAGAAGGCGAAGAAGTTCAAAAGACGTTCCTAAGGGAATCCAGAACTTACAGCGAAAAGTCAACGCTGATACACCGAAAAATAAGCGGTGAAGCCGAAAAATAAACAGCAAAGAGATTGTGTGTTCTATTGTGGGAATGTGTGTGTATCTTCGGCACAAATATCATTTTGCATAGCATAACATCATCACATCATTCGCATAACATGGCATCATACATCATATTGCATCAATGGCACAAGAAGGGGATACAATGATGATCTTCGGAAATTGTTTCGAAGAAGTTGTGCCAAGGCACAAAATAAGTTTTGAAGAAGTACAGCTTCATCAACTCTAATATCAAAGGAGATCTATTGCTTACGAAGCATAATGTTTTTACAAAATATGGGTATTCTTCACGAAGCATGAAAAGAAGGGAAGGTGTTTTTTCGCTGAAGGCTCAAAAACGGTATGTACATAAAGTTTCATGCATCGTAAAGAATTGAATTACAAACACCTCATATATTACATTCAAAACTACAAAATGTTACACACTTTGTTCAGCAAATATTACATTAATATTCCAAATGTTTTTACAATAATAAGCTATTCTTCTTTTAGAACTGCTTCCGCAGCTTCGTTTAGTAGTCGAGTAACAGCTTCGTCCATAATAGTTTCGGCCATCTTAGTAATTTCATCTTCCTTTTTTGCTTCGGGGTCGGCCAATGACTCGAAGGGCTCCGGGGGAGGAGATAGTTCGGCTGCGATATAAAACACAAATAAGTCCGAAGTCACAAAAATAAAACATAAAGTTAAAACAATTAGGCAATACCTATCCGCCTTTCAAGTTCTGCAGTCTTTTCAGTTGCCTTTGTTGCTTCTCTAGCATCGTGAGTATCTTTTTCACTTTTCTTTATAATTTCGTGGGCCATTCCTTGGCCACCATTTTCCTAGATGTCAGTGAAAAACTTTCCACCAATTAAACTTGCTTCGGCCGAGAGGTCTTTTGTATCTTCAATAGATAAGGCAGCTTTGGTTTGCGCCAAGGATTTTACGTGTTCGCAACCTATCTTCTCCAGGATAGCTGCAACTCCCCTCGCGCCAGAAAAGGCGCAGACGTCTCCACGACCATTTAAAATTTCCTCGAAAGCATCGGCTTCGCCGCTGATCCATTCAATTGGGCCCTCAGGATCGCCTCTTACGAAGTTGTCCTCGCTGGAGTATGCACCAACGTCGGCAAAGCTTGTCTTTATTTTTCTCACACATTCTATGGATTTTTCATAATATCTTTCTTTTGAAGACCGAAGTTCTACAGCTATTTTCTCCCAATAATTTTTCCAGTAATCACTGGCGTCTCGGTCAGCTTCGGCAATTGCACATTTTAATTTTGCTTCTGCCAGCTGTTTCCGAAGATCTTCAATTTCGTATTTCTGGGCTTCAGCTTGGGATTTTGAAGTAGCTTCATCTTCTTTTATCTTGTTCACCAATGAGTTTAATATTTTATCTTTTTCAAGACCTTCGTTCCTTAGCTCAATTACTTCAGAACGAAGGTTGTTCAAAGCTATAGTACATCCTTCGTCTTCAGCACTTTTTTGCGCCCTGAGGGCGTTGCTAAGAATAAGGCCCTGCAAAAGGAGTGCGGTACTAAATATAAGCAAATGGAAAAATTTTGTTTTTAAGTACAAAAATCTCATTCTCTCACCTTTAAGCTGTTGTATGCTAAGCTGTCGGCCAATTCATCTTTTGATAGCACCGAGAGCCCGTCTTCTAGTGTCGGGAACCCGAAGCTTTTGCTCATCTCTCAGTAGACAGAAATATCCTTGCTGTCTGGGAGACAATACAAGAAGTCTTCTTCTCCGCTGCCGTTGAATATCAACGCCCCTTTTGGATATTTCAGTCTCTGGGCATAATATTGAGCTTCTCGCTTTTCTTCTACAGATAATCTTTTTCCCGAAGCATGTCGTACAATATAATCAAGAGCTTCGGAAGATGCTTCGGGAATAGGAATGGCAGTTTTTTCAGACAGAATTTGTTCTGCAGATTCTTTTTCCGCTTCTTCTTCTTCGATTTCCAAGGATTTCTCCTTGGCGGGCTCTGAAGGCCCAGCTTCGGTCTCGGCATGACTTTGTGCAGCTTCGGCCTCAGTCTGTTTTGTTTCAATTCGCGTTTTTGAAGCTTCGGCTGTTTTCCCTGCAGTAGAGCTTGAAGTCTTTATTTTCTCCAGTAGATCTAGTACGTTGACCATCCTTTTCCTCTTGGCGGTCGTTGTAAGATTCTTTTGCGCCTTCGGCACTGTCACCTCTGCCGAAGGGCTTTTAACTTCTAATATTTTTGTTTTTTCGACCTCTGCCTCTTCAATATTAATGGCCTTTGGCTCACCTGATTTGGCTGGTGATGCCTTCGACATTGTAGCCAGTTCTTCATTCCTCTGTGTGAGGGCAGATTCTTCGGCTTTAGTAGCCGAAGAGGTCTCGCCGCCAAATTCGGGCACGTCGGCCGGTTCAATATATCGCGGCCGGTGAGTAAGGACCTTCACCTTTTTCCTCTTCGGCGCGGGCTCGCTTGGAGCAGCTGGAGCAGCATCCTTCCCGAAAGTTGCACTCTTTCTCTTCTGCCCCCGCGACGGGTAGCGGTAATCAGGGTACATAAACCCAATAGCATCGAAAACTCTATTCAGCCTCTTCTTCTTCCGGCCTCCGAAGGCCGCAGATAACGGGTTATCTTCTGCCTTTGAGTATGGCCCAAGCAGTTCATCGCTTGTAGCTTCGATACATTTCAGCCAATCATCATCTGGCTCAACAAACTTACCTTCATATCTGAAGGTGTATTTCAACCTAACCAGCCCACCTTCGTCAGACTTGCTGATAGTCTCCTTTGGCATTTCCCATTTCTCTACAAGTGGCCACACTCTGAAGGCTATGTGCTCCTGCACTAAATCCCTTGTCCCGATGAAAGAGCAAACTATGCCAAAGGCCTTTCGGCATTCTTCGGCTGCTTCATCAATTTCCACCTTCGGTTTCCGGAGGCCGAAACGCTGCCAGATAGGGCGCATGATGATCTCCTTAATATCCTCTCATGCTTTTAAATCATTTTTCACATAGAACCATTCCTTCATCCAATCTCCGGGCCATCTCTTCTGAAAAGTCGGCACGGGGCAGCTTGACCCAGAGCGAGCAACGAAGCTATAGCAGCCAAAATTGTTATGGTATTGCTCTTTGCCCTAGGGTTTCGTCTCATATAACAGTTCGTGCATACTGCATAAACTTTTTGCATTTGGCTCCAAGCCCTGGCTCCTCACGGCCCAGACGAAGATTCCCATTCTTATGATTGCTTCGGGAGTAATTTGATGAAGGTAAACCTGATATATTTTTAAAACTTCAACCACAAAATTGCTTAGGGGGAACCGAAGCCCAGCCTTGAAAAAGCTTCGGAAGATCATGACTTCATTCTCTTCGGGAGCAGGAGAAGTCCTGTCTCCGTTGTCAGCCCTCACGATAGACACATCTCGAAAATATCTTCCCCTCATATTGTCGAGATGACTGTTTAATAGTTGATTTTCCAAAAACCGTATGACTTGGTCGCCAAGGTCGATCTTCGGAGTCTTCGCCACCGCTTTCCACATCATAACTGTCACTATCACCGGTGTCTTCAGATAAACCTTCTAAAATCTCTCTAGTAATCTTCTCTGTATTTGTTTTCGCTATTGATTCAAGAAAGCCAAGATTCTTCTCCTTAGAAAGGCTCAGCTTCGTTTCAACAACAACTTTCTTGTCTTGAGACATCTCTTCGAAAATGTTGAAAATGTGCTCTTAAGGTCGAAGCTAAAAAATCTAAAAAGCCAGGCAAAGCGCTTGTAGGCAAGAGCTAAAAATTGAGAAGGTAGAGCAGATGGCAAAAAGCGTGCCAAATGAGCTCGCGGTGTGCTCTTATTTATACGCCTAGTGCGTTGCAAGTGGGAGGGCCCCGCTTGTCATTGACTGTTGCTATTCTAGCAAAGGGAAGGTGTTTTTTCGGACCTTCGGCTTAAGACCTTCGTCCATATCGCAATCTGAATTTATCATTCTAACAAATTAATATTGCGAGGGGCTACTATTGGGGGCCTTCGGCTTCCGAAGGTCCTCAAAAACATGATTTAACAATGTTTCTGGAGTATGATACATGAACAGGTACCTTCGGACTTAGGTCAAAATCACAGTGTGAAGAAGCACAAAGAATACGAAGGATGGCGCAGAGCCGAAGCTATGCGTAGGGGAGCTTCGGCGTGATAGCAGAAAAGGAAACCGACTTAAAGGGGAAAAGGCTATTTAGACCCCGATGGATTACTATAGAGTTATTAGCAAATGTAAAGGGCATGAGTGTAATTTTACATGGGTTGCGTCCCGTGCCTATAAATAGATGAACAGTGCTCCCGTACTGTTCACGCTGACTTGGCATTTGCTTTTGCGTCACACTTGTACTTTTTCCTTCTTTCAAGCCGAAGGTACATTTGTAATTTGTTATCATTTCTATCTTTCCATAATAATAAAATAGAAATGAGTTAATAATAATATTTAAGTGTTTATGTTATTTCTCATACTTTATATGAATCCTTCTTCATTATTTGTTGTGCTGATGAAGGTGTGTCCTTCATAACCTTCGTCCGAAACTCATTATATCCCAAGGGAAATAATGCTTCGAAGGACGAAGGACTTTAACGTTTAACAATTTCTGTGTTGCCTTGTTCTTAATTCATAGCATTTAAGGACAAGTCCCCAACACTTATAATCTAAAATGCTAGCCATCGAGACATTTTATCTTTTACGATTTTTTACAATATACAATCAATAAGAGGAAGGTGTTCAGAAGACTATATATAATTTTTCGAATGCAAGATAACTATGCCCGAACGGCTCAACAACCTATTGTCTATTAATCTTAGTTGAAATTTTATATACAAAATATCCATAAAGTAATATAGAAAAGCATGGCATACATGATCAATATTAACAATATTAATTTACTTGTAACTAGTTGATAGTTCATCATAAGAATGAACTCGCGGGAAATAACAATGACAAATAAAAAATAAGATAGAGACAAAGGTATACCCTTAAACTGAGTCAGTGTTGGAGCCACCAGAGACGCTATTCTATGAATTAGTTGACATGATCTTAGGGTAGTTGTTCGTAGGAAGCGGTCACGTCGAACGCTTCCCAAAAACTTGATCTGTCACTTATGCCTTGCAGGATCACCAAATGCCAATGGTTTTGAAGGCCTTCTTACTATGGCTTATATGTGCGCATAAGCAGAGTCGGGAGAGCTAGAAAGCAACGCAAATAAATGAAGGAATTTGTGTATGGTGTCACTTGGGGAGGGAGGCTAATGTATTTCATAAATAGACGGGGTGCTCCAACGTCAGTTCGAACAAACGAATCAATCCACAAATGAGTTCCACCATTACTTGAAACGTCTGAATAAAATTAGTCAATGGTGGTAACAGATGCCATCATCCGTCTATTATTGTATGTTAAAAACGACAACATTTTACATCGTCGAGCATATACACGTCATGTATTGTATTGTATCGACTTGACACGACATGTCAACGTCTGAATAAAATTAGTCATTGGTGGTAACAGATCGATATGAATGATCTTATTACTTAAGTGACTTAGGAAGTAGGAGTGGGAGGTCACTCTCTAGGGATTGAAACCTCGACATCAAGGGTGTGTTTGTTAGGCGTGAGGCAGAGTGGAGCATGAGGGGAATTGCTATAACAAACCTTTTTCTCTACTTAACTATCTCAACCAATAGTCTAGGTATTTATCCCCTCCTAAGTTAAACTCTAGTAGGAACCCTCAAATTTGTGCCATTGTTTTGTATTTAGAGGCTCCTTGTATTTTAGAGCTCAATCTTTTTTACTTCTGCTCAAGAAGTAACCCTCAAATCCATTTCAACTAAGAATGAGATGCAAGATACATTTTTCATTCTCAAATTTCTTTCCCCAAGCTCTATCGACTAAGGTATGAACACATGGGATAGGGAAAACATGCATATATAGAAGCCACACTAGAAGAGTCTTCTTAAGGCATCGAGATAAGTCGTGTCGCCAGCCATAAGGAGGAAGAGATCATGCACAATAGAAGCCATTACATAGGAAGGCAAGAAAGCCACATTGAGAGTAGCCATTAGAATAGGAAAAAGGGGCATCGATGAGTAGGACTTGCCTAGAATGGAGGAGGCCAGATCTAGCAGGAATGATGGAGAGGCATGATGGGACATTGATTGGGATTAAACTATTGTGGAACCGCAAAGCTTGGGAGCAGTGTTTGGGGAGGAAGTCGCGTCGGGTGTTGTTGGGAGGAATTATTGGGCCTAGGATGGGCATTGAGGAGCGATACAAGGGGTGAATCTAAAGTGACACATGGGACCAATGCTAGAAATGGTTGAGCATAAACTCCCTCTAGAGCCCGCAAGAATGAGGGTTAGAGGGGTCGAAGGATTTGGGGGCTCTAAGGGCCTACTTCGGACAACTCTGCTAGCTCTAGATTCATCTAAACTAGATTTGGATTAAAAAATTTACCCAACATATGTAACTCCACTAACTCCATTGGTGGATCTGCTCCACCAAATCCATGGATCTAGCACCAGATTAACCAAATCGGTGGAGCATCTCAAGTGGTGATCGTCCAAACTTGAGTTGGCGGAGCTAGGAAAAATTACCCACCATTACAACTCATGACACAAAATTAACGTTTTATTTCTTTATTCCCCCTTTTCCTCCTCATTGTGACCTCTCAATGCATGTGGTTCCATGGATGTCATGAGCTTGGCCACTATCACGCCCGCTAGCTGAGGCTCATGGCCGCTACCAACCCTTGTGTTAGAGCCACGACTGTGCGGGAGCCGCATGCTGCCAGTCGTGTGCTTCCTTGGGGCCATATGGGAGCTACCCATGCATGCGTGCACCTTTGCACATCACTTCATAGCAATGGACACACTGGAGCCACCGACAACAAACAATGTGTGTCCTCCTTCGTAGTTGCGCTCGGGTGTGGGCGCACCTAGAGGGGTCATGTTCGTTCATATGCATGGGAGGAAGAAGGGAGGAGGACAAAAGGAAAAAATGAAAAGGTAAGACATGGGGCCTAGGTGAAAGTGACTAAGTGAGATAGAGAGAAAGGTGGAGCTATACCAAACACCTTTAGCTCCACTAGCTGCTCCAAGGTGGATACATGTGAACCCTAAATCTAGATTCACCTTTTTTATGTTTTTACCTATCCCAAGCATGCTTTAGTAGTAGATTTATTAGATCTTGTTTTTTTCTCAAGCTAGCCCTCAAATTTAGTTTCGAGGGCTCAAGTAGGGGCTCTAGTTGAGTTGCTCTAACAAGCTAATCTAAGGACCTATTTTGGACTCCTCCACGAACTTTGTTCTATAAACTCCATCGTGAAGTATCTTAAAAAACTAGAGTTTCTAGACAACTTCTTTAGATTCTCTTATAACTCTACTTTTTTTTCTAGGAGTAGAGTTTGTGGAGCTGCAATTGTGTTCAGTAAAAAACATAGGTGTTGGGGGTCTGCTTCGTCGCCGAAGGTCCCATAAGAAGAAACACCTTCGGAAGATTGACACAAAGCCAAAGCTATCAATCAGAAAGCTTCGGAGTACATTTCCAAATGTACCGACTTAAAGATAAAATGACCAATTGGCCCGTGATAGCTCGTATTATTATTGTAAACCTTTGTAAAGGGCATGGATGTAATTTCTCACAGGCTGCGTCCTGTGCCTATAAATAGATGATCACTGCCCCTGTACTATTCACGCTATCTTGTATTCATTCGTGCGTAACGCTTGGATTTTTGCCTTCTGTCAAGCCGAAGGTACAAATGTGATTAAATATCATATTTAAATATTCAAGTTTATATAATGAAAATATGTGAATGATGTTATATGATTATTCATGTTATCTTTCATGTTTCATATGCTTTGTCTTTCATTATCGTATACCATGATGATGAAGGTACGTCCTTCATGACCTTCGTCCGAAGATCATTATATCCTAAGGGAAATAATGCTTCGAAGGACAAAGGACATTAACATTTAATACTTTGTGTTGCCTTGTTCTTGACTCATAGCATTTGAGAACAAGTCCCCAACATTGGCGCCCACCTGCCTCCACTGATTTGAGCTGATGGCTTCGTTCAACAATCAAGCTGAAGTTGTTTCGGCTACGAAGCTGGTGTTTCTGATAACAGGCGGTTCATGCTCAGAACCGACCAACAAGAAGCAGAAGAAGGAGGCTCAGAGAAGGGTATAATATGTTGGAGTGCAGGGACCTTTCATCAAGTCAAAATGGTCTCACATCCCAATTACCTTCTCCCAGGAGGACCTTCAGCTCAAGGATTACCCTCATAATGATGCTAAGGTCATATCTTGTGTCATCAAGGGATTTCTGGTCCACAATGTTTTGGTTGATACAGGCAGTGCAGCTGACATCATATTTGCTAAGGCCTTCAGATAGATGTGAGAGCACCTAGAGGGGGGGTGAATAGGTGATCCTGTAAAAACTTAAAACTTAAAGCCACAAAAGTGTTAGCACAATGAAATCAAGTGGCTAAGGACCGAGCTCTTGTGAAACATAATAGTCACAGTGAGAACAAGCACAAGAGACATGATGGTTTATCCCGTGGTTCGGCCAAGTACAACACTTGCCTACTCCACATTGTGGCGTCCCATCGGACGAGGGTTGCACTCAACTCCTTTCAAGTGATCCAAAGATCCACTTGAATACCATGGTGTTTTTCTTTCTTTCACTATATCCCGTTTGCGAGGAATCTCCATAACTTGGAGCCTCTCGCCCTTACAAATGATGATCACAAAGAAGCACGGATGTAAGGGAAGGAAAAGCAACACACACAAATCCCGGCAATACGCACACACACAAGCCAAGACTTGAGCTCAAATGAAACACAACAAGTTCACCACTAGAACGGAGCTCAAATCACTAAGAATGTCAATCGAGTGTGCAAAGATGGAGTGCAGGAGTCTTAGAATGTTTAGAGTATGCTTGGTGTACTCCTCCATGCGCCTAGGGGTCCCTTTTATAGCCCCAAGGCAGCTAGGAGCCGTTGAGAGCAATCCAGGAAGGCAATTCTTGCCTTCTGTCGGGTGGCGCACCGGACAGTCCGGTGTGCCACCGGACAGGCACTGTTCAGTGTCCGGTGTAGATTGCTTTCTTAAATTGGAGCAACCGACCGTTGAAAATTTGGAGCCGTTGGCGCACCAGACACTGTCCGGTGCACACCGGACAGTCCGATGCCCCCATCAGACCGTTGGCTCGGCCACGCGTGTCACGCGCGGATTGCGCGGCCGACCGTTGGCTCACCGGACAGTCCGGTGCACCACCAGACAGTCCGGTGAATTTTAGCCGTACGCCACCGACGAATTCCCGAGAGCGGCCAGTTGACCAGATGCCAGCCTGGCGCACCGGACATTGTCCGGTGCACCACCGGACAATGTCCGGTGCACCCAGACTGCGCTGAGTCTTGGCTGCTTCAGCCAAGTCTTTTTCTTTTTCTATTTTCCCTGATTCTAGCACTTAGACAAATATGTTAGTACACAAAAACCATGTACTAAGTCAAGAATCATACCTTCTTGATGTTTTGCACTTCATCCACCATTTTGCACAATTTGCACTTAAACCATTTGTGTTGGGCACTTAATCACCAAAATACTTAGAAATGGCCCAAGGGCACATTTTCCTTTCAAGATGCAAGAGCCAGAGGACAAGATTCATGACGCTATACACCCTCTTTGTGGCTTCGTAGGAAGGCAGATTGCAGCGCTCGGCAAAATCACGATGCCAGTGACCTTCAGATTCGTCCACAATACAAGGACTGAACAAGTTGTGTTTGACATCGTTGACATGGAATACCCCTACAATGCAATCATTGGTCGTGGGACACTCAATGCTTTCGAAGCAATACTTCATCTAGCATATCTATGCATGAAGATACCTTCGGAACAAGGGCCCATTGCTGTTCATGGTAGTCAGGAAGCTGCTAGAAAAGCCGAAGGAAACTGGACAGACTCAAAAGCAATCCACAATATAGATGGAATTGAAGCTTGTGAACAATACAAGTACAGAAGAGAGAAGGCTGCTTCGGCTGATCAGCCGAAGCCTATGCTTCTATGTGAAGACATAGCAGAGCAGAAGGTACTGCTGGGGTCTCAGCTATCTGAAGAACAGGAGAAAACCTTGATAAGGTTTTTATTCAACAACAAAGATGTTTTTGCATGGTCGGCCAATGATCTCTGTGGTGTAAACAGAGACGTCATTGAACATTCACTCAATGTCGACCCATCTTTCAGGCCAAGAAAGCAAATGCTTCGGAAAATGTCTGATGATAAAGCTGAAGGTGCTCGAAATGAAGTCAAAAGACTTCTCAGTGATGGTGTTATTAGAGAGGTAAAATATCCAGAGTGGCTAGCCAATACTGTTATGGTGAAGAAAGCCAATGGCAAATGGAGAATGTGTATTGATTTCACGGATCTCAACAAGGCCTGTCCGAAGGACGAGTTTCCATTACCAAGGATAGACTCTCTTGTGGATGCAGCGACTTCTTCAGAACTTATGAGTCTGCTGGATTGCTACTCAGGATATCTTCAAATATGGATGAAGAAGGAGGATGAGCCGAAGACTAGCTTCATAACTCCCAGTGACACCTATTGTTATCTTCGGATGCCTGAGGGGCTCAAGAATACTGGAGGAAGTTTCAGTAGAATGACAGCCAAGGTCCTTCATTCCCAGATAGGCATAAATGTGCTAACATACATTGATGATATCATAGTAAAAAGCACGAAGCAAGAAAATCATATCACTGATCTGCAAGAAACATTTGCTAACATCAGACAAGCTGGCCTGAAATTAAATCCTGAAAAATGTGTCTTTGGAATGAAGAATGGTAAGTTCCTTGGCTGTCTAGTTTCAACAAAGGGGATTGAAGCTAACCCAAGCAAGATCGAAGCCATCCTTCGAATGGAACCGCCAAGCACAAAGAAGGGGGCCCAACGGTTGGCAGGAAGACTGGCTTCATTGAATAGATTTATATCTAGATCAGCAGAAAGAAACTTGCCATTCTTTGAAATACTAAAGTCAGCTGAAGTCTTTCAATGGGGCCCAACTCAACAGAAAGCCTTCGAAGAGCTGAAGCAATACTTGATTGATCTAACAACATTAACTCCACCTGCGCCTGGGGCTCCGTTACTATTGTATGTGGCAGCTTCGCACTCTGCAGTGAGTGCGGCGCTTGTACAGGAGAAACTGGAAGGACAAATTAGAAAGCAAGCCCCAATATACTTTGTCTCCGAAGTTCTATGTTTATCAAAGAAAAACTATACAAAATTGGAGAAGGTGTTGTATGCTGTCTTAATGGCCTCCAGGAAGCTTCGACATTATTTTCAAGCATTCCATATAATTGTTCCTTCATCACAGCCTCTGAAGGATATCATGAGGAACAGAGAGGCTACTGGAAGGATCGGAAAGTGGGCTGCGGAACTCAATGAATTCAACATTGATTATGTGCACAGATCCCCAATTCAGTCCTAGGCGTTAGCAGACTTCATCGCTGACTGGACGCCAGGGGCTCAGGAAGAAGAAGCAAATAAAGATGCCGAAGCTTGGACAGTGTTCTGCGACGGTTCCTGGGGAACCTTCGGGGCAGGTGCGGCTGCTGTCTTAGTTGCACCTTCCAAAGTCAGAACATGCTATGCAGTAAGGCTTGATTTCAGCTGTATAAATAATATTGCTGAATACGAAGCTTTACTTTTGGGGCTTCGGAAGTTAAGGGCGATGGGGATAAGAAGGGCGGTCCTTAAAACCGACTCCCAAGTTATTTCTGGACATGTTGACAAGAGTTGCAAGGCAAGAGATCCAAAGCTTGAGAAATACCTGGACACAGTCCAAAGGCTTGAAGCTTCTTTCGAAGGGTTTTCTATTAAGAATATTCCACGAGGAGAAAATGAGCACGCTGATTTGCTAGCCAAGTCAGCGGCACAGGGGCTGCCTCTACCTTCGGAAGTATTTTTTGAGACAATAAGAACACCTTCAGTGGAACTTCTCGAAAGAGCAGTGCTTACTATATCTACTGTTCATAGTGAAGATTGGAGGACTGAGATTATATCTTTCCTCCAAGGTAATTGCCTTTCAGATGACGAAGCTTATAATAAGAGAATGGAGGCAAGAACAAGACCATATGTAATGATAGAAGGGGAGTTATACAAACATGGAGTCTGCTCTCCACTTCTCAAGTGTCTATCCAGAACCGAAGGTATAGAGCTGATGAAGGAAATACATGCAGATTTGTGTGGATCTCACATTGGATCTAGACCTTTGCTGGGTAAGGTCTTCAGACAAGGATTTTACTGGCCGAAGGCAGCTTCGGATGCAACGGATATGGTTCAAAAATGTGAAAATTGTCAAAAATGTGCAAGAGACCATAAACAACCTTCGTCGTTAACCCAACTAATTCAGCCAACCTGGCCATTGCAAAGATGGGGCCTGGATTTGTTAGGTCCACTTCCACCAGCACAAGGCAATTTACGATATGTTGTGGTGGCTGTAGAATATTTTTCCAAGTGGATTGAAGCGAAGCCTCTGGCCACGATAACTTCGGTCATAGTCCAGAAATTCTTTTGGCAAAACATTGTTTGTCGCTTTGGCGTACCAAGGGCTATAACTGTGGACAATGGAACACAGTTTGATGCCGAAGCTTTCAAGGAATTCTGTGATCAAATCGGCACGAAGATTCATTTTGCGTCAGTCAGACATCCAGAGTCAAATGGACTTGTCGAAAGAGCAAATGGTATTATAATGACAGGAATAATGAACTTAATTTTTAATCAGCCCAGAGGAAAGTGGCCAGAAGAGTTGATTAAGGTGGTGTGGAGCCACAATACGACCGTATCAAGATCAACAGGTTTTACGCCATTCAAGTTATTATTTGGTGACGAAGTTATAACCCCAGAAGAAGCTAAAATGGGGTCAATAAGAACAACAACTTCGACTGAAGACGAAGTTGATTATCATGTGGCAAAAGACACTATAGAAGGGGTCAGACTTCAGGCTGTGGAAAACATTAATAAATATCAAGCCGATACAATAAAATGGCGCGACAGAAAAGTCCGACTGAAAAATATTAAGCCAGGGCATTTGGTGCTTCGGAGAGTGGCTAATCCAGACACAGTAGGCAAATTACAGCTGAAGTGGGAAGGACCTTTTCTGGTGGTATCTTCATCAAGGCCCGGTTCTTACAGATTAAAGGATATGGATGGCAATGATATTCCTGTGACACCCCAGTGTCACCTAGGGTTTCTCTCAAAGTGCTAACCCATGAACCATCATCTTATGTGAACCAAATTTAAGTATGAGAATCAAATTGACTTAAGAATAAAGGATCCACCAAGCCTATACTTAAAAGTATCATGATCAAAGCAAATGGGTTTTTCAAAAAGGCAAAATGTGCAACCCCAACAAAAACCCTAATTGAGCCCTATGAACAAAATTCAAGAAAATGGGGAAAAGAGTGTGAAAAATTTAGAATCATGGCTTGGGCCAATTATAAACATTGAAGTATATTTAATAAGAAACAATAAAGATTCAGGAAGCTTGGCCAAAATAATTCAAATAAAACCCCAAGCAAGCTTCTCACGTGGGGACTCAATAGGAAATTCTGAATTTCAGACCTTGAGCCAAAGATCAAGCGTGTTCACCTTGATCCCTAACTCAATTCCTAATGACCCCATTAACAAAAATGTGCCTAACTAACCCCTCTGTCGCATGCCAGAAGATGGCATTGGGACGCGATCCCTAGACACGACAAAACCCTGGATTTGCCTCGGGTTTGAGCAGGGAGACAGACCGGATTTCCGGGCTCCATATCTCTGCAACCAGTAGGCAAAATCCTATGACCCCCACACAAGATCGGTAACTTGTAGGGAGGAGAAGAGGTTTTGTGCACTGACCAAGGCGAGAGCAGGCTCGGATGAGTTACCACACGCGCCAGAACTTGGCCAGAATGCACGGGCACACGTGTTCGACCCTGGTCGGCACGCCGGCGCTCGCCCAACCCGCGTGCGCACTCGCCCCGGCGTTCAGTCAAGTCCGCCACGCGCCCTTGCCCTCGGTCGTGCCCGCCCGCGTCTATAAAGCCTCCCCGGGCGCGCCTCACTTCACCCCGCGCTCACCATCACAGGCCAGCCACCCCTCCTTAGCTCTAGCGAGCTCTTTTCCGCCCGCCATTGCCGCCAGAGCTTCGGCCGCCGTGGCCAGCCCACTCCAGTCACCCCAAGTCACGCCAGCGCTTCGGTTAGCTCCGCCAGTGGCCTGTGAAGCTTTCCAAGCCCTCGGACCCGGTAGAACTTCAACGGAAGCCCAAGATCACCCTCGCCGGACTTCGGTCGCCCGCCCCCGCGCATGGTCTGAGCTCTCCGGTGAGCCATTCTTCAATTCCTCGCGCGCACCCCTTCCTTGATCCCTGGTGAAGCTCTCTGACCCGTTTGATTGGTCAATTTCGCCCTGGATAGGCCGGACTCCTCGCCGCCGACGAGCTCCCCCGCCTATGCACGTGGACCGGCTGACTCCGACCATCCCCGACGGCGACCCGCACATCGTCGTGACCGTCAGGACCTCCCCTACACCCTCGGCCACCTCACCGGAGCAATCTCGCTGCAGGTAAGCCCCTCCGCCATTTCTTCCGCCGTGGGTACTGTTTAATTTGGGGAAAGGACCTCGGGTTAGGATTAGAAGAACCCAGGGGGTTTTCTGCAATGTCAGTGACTCATTTGAATAGTAGCCTAGGGACTAATCTGTGAGGAAAACTTAAAACACCCGCTAGGGACCCCGTTGCAAAGTAGTTTTCCATTTAATCAATTCTGTTTTATCTTTTTAATAAACAGAGAACTTAGAAAATTTATAACTTGATGAATTCTTAACCAAAAGTTTTCAAACTAATTTTGCTAGATTCTGATAATATGAGCTATCATTTAAAAATAATGAACCCTATGCTTTCTGTTCTAATTTTTAGAGTTTAAAATTAAAAACAGAAGTTGACCAAACCTTGTTTAATTAAGGAAAATTAGTTTTGCTTCTGTACTGAACCTAAGAAAATTTGTAGATGTTCAAACCTCATTAAAGCACTGTTTAAAAATAGTAAGAACCCCAATATTGAAAAATATAGTGTAGATATCCATTAAAAGCCATTTCTGCCCAAAACTTAGGAAAATCCGAAAGGCACTAGAAATTAATGAACAGTGAGTGAAATTATTTTTCCCAGTTTGCTTAAGTAACAGAGAACCTAAGAAAAATAAAGGGACCTCTAGTCCAGATCAGTTTTAAAGTGAAATGTGTTGTTTAGCATTATTCCAACTAGAAATCAATTATTAGAATTACAAAACCAGACCCAAAATCGATAATAAAAATTCAGTGGACTTGTAACCACCAAAACCCCACTGCAAAAATAATGAACACCCTAGCCCATCATTTTAAGTAGGGTAAATAAATATAATATGATATTGAGTCATTTTTCAAATAAATCATGAATAACCCATAATAATACAATAATGGGCAAATAAAATTTTGCTAGGTCAATGATGAGATAAGCCACCAGAGAAAAATGCAAACCCATTAAAAAGATGCAAAATAATACCTATTGCTAATATTTTATAAGAAAGGTCATTTAATCCAATTAATGCATACCACCCCTTCCCTTAAGCAAAAAGATGCCAAACTTCAGAATGATTGCTCTTGCGCAAAATAGAAGCTAAGAAAAATAAGAAATCTGTTGTTGATATTTTTCAAATATAGTGGTAGTAGAAAGCACCCCTTTGGCTAGAAACTTTAGAAAATCATAGTAAAATAACTAATAAGTATTAATGGCTAGAATTTTGTGCCAAGTCATGTTATAGCACCTAAAGGCCAGAAAAAATAAGTTTTAGAGAATTACCTACTATTAAATGATAGTTGTAGTTCAAAGCACCCCTTCTGCCCTAAAATTTGGTAATTTTGTCCAGAGAAGACTATTCACTTTCTGATCCCCAAATTTTGAGACAGAGAACTATACACCAGTAATAAGCCACTGTAATTTTTGCAATTTTTTTGGAATTTTATTAACGCAACTTGTAGTTCAAACCCACTCCAAAAACTTAAAGAGAATAAAGAAAAAGAAGAGAGAAATAAATCTCACTCCAATAAGTCCAACTTGAATTCTTGTCAATTCTCACTAAGGCTTTAAAAAGAATTCAGTGGAACCCCAAAAATAAACCTACCACTTAACTTAGCTAAGTTTGATCCAATTTACCAAGAATACCACCCAAAAGTCTCACATACGTAAGGTTTAACTCTATCTAACTCAAGTAGACCATACACCATCAAAAGTTGAAATTACTAAAGCACATATCATATCATGCATATATCTTACGCATTGCATTCATTAGATTGTAATCTCGTCGACGGAGAGTACGTGCTCATCCCCGAGCAAGGAACTGTCCAAGAGGAGGACCAGGAGCAAGCTTCCGAGGCTGCTATCGAGGATCTCCCTGCAGCCCCAGCTATTGAAGGCAAGCCCCGGTTTATATGCATAACCGTATTATTATATGCTACTTTACTACACTTAATGCTTGTAGGATTGTAATGTGCACTTAAGTGTAGGAGTTGCTTGAAACCTCTAGTTGCATGAACTTAGGATTCCTTTTTGAGATGAATACTAGTATGCTAGGTCGAGTAGCTGCTTGCTAATGAGGATCTCGGTAGAAGTCGAGTGATTTTTCTAGCACTCGCGCGAGGTCAGGAATTGATTGTATTCATCTTGATAACAGGATCTATGTTAGTCTATGGACTTGGATCCAGGGAGGATGCCTTGTCCATGAGACGGGAAAAAGGAATTAAGGATTAATGTGTGGATACCTGAGTCAAGCTTTTGAACGTACTAAGCACATGTCGGGAAAAATGGTAACCGGTAAACCTAGTACCTGAGTGAAGCCAGGCGTGGACTTTATCCCTCATGCGACCTGAGACTGGGTCTCCCATGCTAGCTATGGTGGGTACAAGTGCGGTCACTGCACGGCGGCAGCCGGGGTCAGTGGAGCATTGTATGCCAAGGCGGTGAGGCCTGGACGCGAACGGGGAATCGATGACGACGTTTGTCATGTGCGGGGTCGGAGTACCCTGACATGCCGTGTGTTTAGGTTTACCTTGCAAGGATAAAACTCGATTCGAATCGTCTGCTTCTCGCAGCTAATGAGACTGCTTGACCCCTTGTACTGCATCGAGTAAGAAGTGAAATGAGGTTACATGAGATAATTTGTAGATTGAACTAAATGCTTGTCGCCATGTATGCTTAGAAGGAGCAAACCTAGCTAAGATAATGATGCTAGAATTTGAAAAGCTAAAGATGGATTTTAGAAACAGCTAGTGCTTTTGGCAAACCAAACCCCTCAGCCAAACAGCTGCATAGTCTAGAGGTAGAGGAGTAGACTCCTCACACCGGGTAAGTCTAGCTGAGTATTAGTATACTCAGCCTTGCTTGTGGCATAATTTTTGCAGGTACAATTCAGGAAATGGTTGACAGTGTGACTTGGCCTACCACCCTGCCACCGGGTTGGACGGTCGAGTGGGATGTTGCTCCGGCAGGAGAGGAGCACGAGGAGTAGTGGGCTAGGCCTTGCCCATTATCTCATTACCGACGACATCGATTATCCGCTGCATTTTATTTTGTGAACTCTTATTTGCTACTCAAAAACTCCGATCTATGTAATAATTCAGCACTTAATTTGAGGTTTCCTGTTTTATTGTATTTCTTCTGTGACTCACCTTCGAGTGAGAATGTGGAATTTGATCCTGGTTAAGTGGCTCTATCAGACTAGATCTGAAGGACTGACGGGTTATTTCGATTTAAGTGTGTTACGGCCCCTGAGGCGTGACTTAGGCACTTAAGCTGGAATAATTCGGGTGGTTCTGCCATAGCTGGTATCGGAGCCAGGTTCCACCACAGAGAAGGACAAAAAACCATGAATACCATTTTCAAAAATTAAAACTTGCCTAGAAACTGCTACGGATCGTCAGGACTAGACCGCTAGACCTAGGACGAAAGGCCTTAGGCATAGAGGGAGAAATAGGTGGCTAATTAATTAGGCCCCGTGGGCCAGTACTTAGGGTGTGTTTGGTTTGGCTTTTGGCTTTGGCTTTTGCCCCCTAAAAGTCAAAAGCCAACCAAAGGGCTGGATCCAGGAAGCAGCTTTTTCTAAAAGCCGACTTTCTCGCAGTGCAAAACTGAAAGCACCCCTGGACATGCTTTTACTGGCTTTTGGATGGAACTGTGAAAATATATATCGAAGAACTTTTAACGACTTTTAGTGGTTTCCACCAAACGGTTTTTAGCTTTTTAACAGCTCACAGCCTACAACAGCTTTTTTCACAGCTCACAGCCCACAGCAACTTTTTCCATAGTCACAGCCCAACCAAACAGACCCTTAGACTTTTTAAGGATGCCCTAAGAGCACCCTATTATTTGGAGAGGAGACGTTACTTCCAGCATGCATGCATTATAAACACAAAAGGGAATTAAAACTTGAGCTAACCCACTTCCTTTAAAACCATTCGGGCTCTCTTTTTCTTTTTCCTTCCACCATAATCTTTACCTTTGATACCCTTCCGCAGATGAATTCACCCACCCCCGCCAGTGGAGGAGACATTCGTTTTAGTTCCGACTTCCTTTCTCATGATGGCTTTCCTTTCATCTTGTGGGAAGTGCTTAACTCCGCTGGTTACCCTACGCCTCCCTTGTACACGGTGCAGTTGTATGAGGAGCATCGGGTACCTCATTGTCGGGTCTGGCTGACTTTGGAGGCTCATCCCCTTCAGCCGGGTTGGCGTTCTCTTTATTCCGAGACAATTGGACTCAGGACGGACGACACCGTTGAAGCGGCAGCCATGAAGACTCTGACGACTTTCTGTGGCAACCATCACCTGGAGATGGTGATGCACCCCTTGGGACTCTTCCCTGCTGAGAAGAAGGATGGTCCCATGTGGTGTAACCGCGTGAGCCATGTGAAGGATGTGTGGGCGATGTATCCTGACTTAGTTGGGAGGGTCACTGTTCAGTGCATGAGTGCGCTGTACCGCCTTCAGGCCCTTCAGAGCGACGCTATGGCACTCCTTGCTAACATCGCTCAAACTGCCAAGCTCACTCTCGACAGTCGGGAAGATTTTGTGGTCGATCTATCCACCGAGTTGGTAGAGAAGGATCTGCAGGTGGAAAGGCTGAGCCAGCGCATTACCACCTTGGAGCAGCAGGTGGAGATCCGAGACAACACTATTGATGTCTTGGAGAACCAGCTTCACGATGTGCAGAGGGAACTCGAAGAAGCGAATGACCACCTGGACATGCACCACTTGGAGATGGAGGCCAATGAAGCTGGAAGCGAGGGAGAAGAGGCTCCCGAGGAGCTAGGACCAGCCCCTGGTGCCAATGGAACTACCTCCGCGATGCCTCCTTCACCCGTATCCAGTGTCGCTTCCACCGCTCAGGGTTAAGCAGTCACTTCGACACTTTTAGGCGGATAGAAACCTATGCGAGCTTAGTTAATGTCAGATTTTGGACTAGGCTTACGGGTACCTTCCCCTGATTGATGTAACCCTGTGAACTTTTGAAATCTGTGGGATGTTTGTCACCATGTTATCTTCATTTCGAACCTAATATTATGATTATGGCATTTTTCCTTCCATATGAGATGATATTTTGTCGTTCGAAACTGTGAGTTGGGATAACAATGGCGGCAATCTCTATTTCAGATGGCAGCTAGGCAGCGTCGCGGGCATAACGAGCAGGTTCCCCCGCCACCTCCTCCAGCTCTCACAGTGCAGGAGCTGATGGCCAAGCAGAACGAGATTCTGCGACAGCCCTTGCAGCGCCAGCGCCAGCCCCACCCTCAGCAGCATGGTGGAGGCCAGCATCAGCGACCTCCGGCAGCGGCAACCTACCAGGAGTTTCTGAGTATGCAGCCGCCCTTGTTCACCAAGGCAGAGGATCCGTTGGACGCCGACATGTGGCTCCATGTCGTTGAGTCCAAGTTTCCCCTCCTCACGAGAGACTGCCCTGATGAAGCCAAGGCTCGCTTCGCCGCACAGCAGCTTCGCGGCCCTGCTCGGACTTGGTGGGACCACTTCCGTGCTATGCTCCCCGCTGATCATGAAGTGTCTTGGGAGGAATTCAAGACTGCTTTCAGAGGGCACCATATCCCAGCTAGCATTCTTGATCGCAAGCTGAATGAGTTTCTGGCACTCAATCAAGGAACCCGCACGGTACTGCAGTATGCGCAAGCTTTCAACGACCTGTGCCAGTATGCAGGGTACCATGCTGATTCTGATGAAAAGAAGAGAGATCGCTTTCGCAGGGGTCTTAAAACCAAGCTGCGGGAACGACTCAACACTGTCCGGGCTGATAGCTTCAATGAGTTGGTCAACCTGGCCATCTCCCAGGAGGATTGCATTATAGCTCACCGGGCAGAGAAGAAGAGAAAGGCACCAATGGCAGCACCATCCGCTCAGGCCCAGAGGTTCCGGATTGTTTCTCACAATCAGAGCAGGGGTTTCCAGCAGCAGGCAGGCAGATGGGTGATCAGGCCACCTCAGCAGCAGCAGCCGGCACCCAACCGCTTTCCAGCTCCCGCTCCAAGGAACAATCAGCCTCCGCAGCAGCAGCAGTTCCACCAGGGCAATGGAAACAAGTGTTTCACTTGTGGCAATGTAGGCCACTATGCCAAGAATTGTCCCAGGAACCAGCAGAGGCAGATGCCAGCACCGAATCAAGACAAGGGAAGAAAGCAGAAGGTACAAGTCAGGCAAGGGAAGCTAAACTTCACTACTCTGGAGGAAGTACCTGAGGGAGCTCCTATCATGACCAGTATCTTTTCAGTTTATAATCAACTTGCTTTAATTCTATTTGATTCTGGTGCATCTCATAGTTTCATTAGCCAAAAGTTCAGTGCTAAATGTGAACTGCCATTCTCTCATTCAAAAGGGTCATTTATGATAGTCACACCTGGGGGTAAAATTTCAACTAATCAATTAAACCAAAGTGTGCTTATTCAACTGGGAAGCCACATTGTCAAAACCACCCTTCTTGTGTTGGGTTTGGAAAATGTGGACATTATTCTGGGAGCCAATTGGATGACCTTGCACCAAGTTGTGCTTGATGTAGCCAGCCGTACCGTGGAAATTAATTCTCCGTTCTGTGGGAACTTCACCTTAATTCTACCCAGTCAGGGTTCTACTCAGTCATGTGCTTTCTCTATGACGGAGTTACCTCTGAAGAAGATCCCAGTGGTCTGCGAGTATGCAGATGTCTTTCCTGATGAATTGCCAGGAATGCCACCAGACCGGGATATTGAATTTGCCATTGAATTGCAATCGGGAACGACACCAATTTCCAAGAGGCCTTACCGAATGCCACCCGCTCAGTTGGCAGAATTAAAGAAGCAATTGCAGGAGTTGCTGGATAAGGGATTTATTCGCCCAAGTACTTCGCCTTGGGGATGTCCAGCACTGTTTGTGAAGAAGAAGGATGAAAGCTTGAGGCTGTGTATAGATTATCGCCCTCTTAATGCGGTAACTATCAAGAACAAGTATCCTTTGCCTCGTATTGATGTTCTTTTTGACCAGTTGGTCAGGGCCAAGGTGTTTTCTAAAATAGACCTTCGCTCCGGCTACCATCAGATCAAGATACGAGCAAGCGATATTCCAAAGACGACATTCTCAACCAGATATGGGCTATATGAATTTTTGGTGATGTCATTCGGGCTGACAAATGCACCAGCATATTTCATGTATCTGATGAATTCTGTTTTCATGCCTGAATTGGATAAATTCGTAGTGGTGTTCATCGATGATATTTTGGTGTACTCAAAGAACGAAGAAGAACATGCCGGGCATTTGCATGTAGTGCTTCAACGTCTGCGAGAGCACCACCTTTATGCCAAGTTGTCCAAGTGTGATTTTTGGCTAAAGGAAATCAAATTCTTGGGTCACACTATCTCTCAGGAAGGAATAGCTATTGATCCTGATAAAGTGCAAGAGGTGATGAACTGGAAGCCACCAACGACTGTCCGTCATATTCGAAGTTTTCTGGGATTAGCTGGTTATTACCGAAGATTTATTCCGGATTTCTCTCGAATTGTGAAGCCTATAACTGAGTTGCTGAAGAAAGAAGCCAAGTTTGTTTGGAGTCAGAAGTGCGAAGATGCCTTCCATGCATTAAGGCAACATCTAACCACAGCACCAGTATTAGCGCAACCCGACAACAGCAAGCCTTTTGATGTATATTGTGATGCCTCTGGTACTGGACTAGGTTGTGTCTTGATGCAAGACAACCGAGTCATTGCTTATGCCTCAAGAGCACTGAGGCCTCATGAGCAAAATTATCCCACTCATGACCTTGAGTTGGCAGCAGTGGTTCATGCATTAAAGATGTGGAGGCACTATTTAATAGGAACCCACTTCAACATCTTCACTGACCATAAGGCCTTAAGTACATCTTTACTCTGGCTGATCTCAACATGAGACAGAGAAAATGGCTAGAGCTGATCAAGGATTATGACCTGGAGGTACATTATCACCGAGGAAAAGCCAATGTTGTAGCAGATGCCTTGAGTCGGAAGTTGCAATGCAATTGTATTCTGATGGATTCTCGCATCAACACCTTATGTGATGAGTTGAGCAAGATGCAAATAGAAGTGATCCCTTCTGGTGCTCTGTCTCACATTTCTGTCGAGCCAGCTTTGCAAGACCAGATCATCATGGCCCAGCTCAGTGACAAGGGAGTGCAGATTATCAAGAAGAATCTCCATCAGAAGGTTGAGAAGTATAATTGTTTCCGCCAAGATGAAAAGGGTGTGTTATGGTTCAAAAGCAGATTGGTGATTCCTAAAAACCAGGACCTCAAGAGGAAAATCTTGGATGAGGCTCATCTCTCCAAATTCTCTATGCATCCGGGAAGCACCAAGATGTATCATGATCTGAAGCCTTTGTATTGGTGGACCAGAATGAAGAGGGAGATAGCCCAGTATGTATCAGAATGTGACACCTGTCAGAGGGTAAAGGCAAGCCACTTGAAATTAGTTGGAGCTTTGCAACCCCTATCTATACCTTCATGGAAATGGGATGACATCAGCATGGATTTCATCGTGGGTCTGCCCAACACCTCTCGTCATCATGATTCGATTTGGGTTATTGTGGACCGACTGACAAAAGTGGCACATTTTCTTCCTGTGCACACCACTGATAAGGCTCAAAAGTATGTAGAGTTGTACATTGACCAGATCGTGTGTTTGCACGGATTACCTCGGACCATTGTTTCTGACCGAGGAGCCCAATTTGTTGCCAGATTTTGGGAACAACTGCATGAGTCTTTGGGAACCAAGCTAATCAGAAGTTCAGCTTACCACCCACAGACTGATGGTCAGACAGAAAGGGTAAACCAAATTCTGGAGGATATGCTGAGAGCTTGTGTAATCGATTGTGGCAAGAACTGGGATAAGCACCTCTCCTTGGCAGAGTTTGCTTATAACAACAGTTATCAATCCAGCCTGAGGATGGCACCTTTCGAAGCTCTCTATGGAAGAAGGTGTAGGACACCACTCAATTGGTCTCAACCTGGAGAAAGAGGAGTTTTTGGACCTGACTTAGTAACTGAAGAATCTAGAAGCTGCTCAGGCCAGGCAGAAGAGTTACCATGATAAAAGAAGGAAACCTCTCCAGTTCAAGGTGGGAGATTTCGTGTACCTCAAGGTATCACCCACCAAGGGAGTGCAAAGGTTTGGGATCAAAGGCAAGCTAGCCCCTCGTTACATTGGACCTTATGAGATCATAGAAGCTTATGGACCCGTGGCATATAAGCTGAAGCTACCTTAAAAAATGTCTGCCATTCACAGTGTGTTCCATGTATCTCAGCTGAAGAAGTGTGTTCGATTGCCGACTGAGATCATAGCAGAGCCAGAATTGGAGATAGAACCAGATCTATCGTACCAAGAGTACCCTTCCAAGATTCTGGATTGCAAAGAAAGATCAACTCGAGCTAAATCGATCAAGATGTACAAGGTCCAGTGGAGTAATCACTCAGAGGAAGAAGCTACTTGGGAAACCGAGGAATTCTTGAGATCCAACTTCCCCGATTGCCTACCTAAGGAAGCTGGTATGTAATCACACCCAACCCTTCCTCCTGCCCTTCGAATCTAAAATTCAGAAGTATAGTCTTAAATCAGAATGAAGAAATCATGAAACAAAATTTAAGAAGGACTTCCTTCTGAAGTTGCAAAGAGAATGACATTCAAAGAGCAGTTTGCCCTAATAATAACAATAATCACCCACTTCCTATAAGTCTCACCCTTCGCTTCACCCCGGGAGGACTCTGGCCCGAATCTCGGGACGAGATTCCTTTAAGGGGGAAGGCTGTGACACCCCAGTGTCACCTAGGGTTTCTCTCAAAGTGCTAACCCATGAACCATCATCTTATGTGAACCAAATTTAAGTATGAGCATCAAATTGACTTAAGAATAAAGGATCCACCAAGCCTATACTTAAAAGTATCATGATCAAAGCAAATGGGTTTTTTCAAAAAGGCAAAATGTGCAACCCCAACAAAAACCCTAATTGAGCCCTATGAACAAAATTCAAGAAAATGGGGAAAAGAGTGTGAAAAATTTAGAATCATGGATTGGGCCAATTATAAACATTGAAGTATATTTAATAAGCAACAATAAAGATTGAGGAAGCTTGGCCAAAATAATTCAAATAAAACCCCAAGCAAGCTTCTCATGTGGGGACTCAATAGGAAATTTTGAATTTCAGACCTTGAGCCAAAGATCAAGCGTGTTCACCTTGATCCCTAACTCAATTCCTAATGGCCCCATTAACAAAAATATGCCTAACTAACCCCTCTGTCACATGCCAGAAGATGGCATTGGGACGCGAGTCCTAGACATGACAAAACCCTGGATTTGCCTCGGGTTTGAGCAGGGAGATAGACCGGATTTCCGGGCTCCATATCTCTGCAACCAGTAGGCAAAATCCTATGACCCCACACAAGATCGGTAGCTTGTAGGGAGGAGAAGAGGTTTTGTGCACTGACCAAGGCGAGAGCAGGCTCGGATGAGTGACCACACATGCCAGAACTTGGGCAGAACGCACGGGCACACGTGTTCGACCCTGGTCGGCACGCCGGCGCTCGCCCAACCCGCGGGCGCGCTCGCCCCGGCATTTAGTCAAGTCCGCCGCGCGCCCTTGCCCTCGGCCGTGCCCACCCGCGCCTATAAAGCCTCCCCGGGCACGCCTCACTTCACCCCGCGCTCACCATCACCGGCCAGCCACCCCTCCTTAGCTCCAGCGAGCTCTTTTCTGCCCGCCATTGCCGCCAGAGCTTCGGCCGCCGTGGCCAGCCCACTCCAGTCACCCCAAGTTGCGCCAGCGCTTCGGTTAGCTCCGCCAGTGGCCCGTGAAGCTTTCCAAGCCCTCGAACCCTGCAGAACTTCACCGGAAGCCCAAGATCACCCTCGCCGGACTTCGATCGCCCGCCCCCGCGCGTGGACCGAGCCCTCCGGTGAGCCATTCTTCAATTCCTCCCGCGCACCCCTTCCTTGATCCCTGGTGAAGCTCTCTGACCCGTTTGATTGGTCAATTTCGCCCTGGATAGGCCGGACTCCTCGCCGCCGACGAGCTCCCCCGCCAGCGCACGCGGACCGGCCGACTCCGACCATCCCGACGGCGACCCACACATCGTCGTGACCGTCAGGACCTCCCCTACACCCTCGGCCACCTCACCGGAGCAATCTCGCCGCCGGTAAGCCCCTCCGCCCTTTCTTCCGCCATGGGTACTGTTTAATTTGGGGAAAGGACCTCAGGTTAGGATTAGAAGAACCCAGAGGGTTTTCTGTAATGTCAGTGACTCATTTGAATAGTAGCCCAGGGACTAATCTGTGAGGAAAACTTAAAACACCCGCTAGGGACCCCGTTGCAAAGTAGTTTTCCATTTAATCAATTCTGTTTAATCTTTTTAATAAACGGAGAACTTAGAAAATTCATAACTTGATGAATTCTTAACCATAAGTTGTCAAACTAATTTTGCTAGATCCTGATTAATATGAGCTATCATTTAAAAATAATGAACCCTATGCTTTCTGTTCTAATTTTTAGAGTTTAAAATTAAAAACAGAAACTGACCAAACCTTGTTTAATTAAGGAAAATTAGTTTTGCTTCTGTACTGAACCTAAGAAAATTTGTAGATGTTCAAACCTCATTAAAGCACTGTTTAAAAATAGTAAGAACCCCAGTATTGAAAAATATAGTGTAGATATCCATTAAAAGCCATTTCTGCCCAAAACTTAGGAAAATCAGAAAGGCACTAGAAATTAATGAACAGTGAGTGAAATTATTTTTCCCAGTTTGCTTAAGTAATAGAGAACCTAAGAAAAATAAAGGGACCTCTAGTCCAGATCAGTTTTAAAGTGAAATGTGTTGTTTAGCATTATTCCAACTAGAAATCAATTATTAGAATTACAAAACCAGACCCAAAATTGATAATAAAAATTCAGTGGACTTGTAACCACCAAAACCCCATTGCAAAAATAATGAATACTAGTATGCTAGGTCGAGTAGCTGCTTGCTAATCAGGATCTCGGTAGAAATCGAGTGATTTTTCTAGCACTCGCGCGAGGTCAGGAATTGATTGTATTCATCTTGATAACGGGATCTATGTTAGTCTATGGACTTGGATCCAGGGAGGATGCCTTTACCATGAGACGGGAAAAAGGAATTAAGGATTAATGTGTAGATACCTGAGTCAAGCTTTTGAACGTACTAAGCACATGCCGGGAAAAATGGTAACCGGTAAACCTAGTACCTGAGTGAAGCCGGGCGCGGACTTTATCCCTCATGCGACCTGAGACTGGGTCTCCCATGCTAGCTATGGTGGGTACAAGTGCGGTCACTGCACGTCGGCAGCCGGGGTCAGTGGAGCATTGTATGCCAAGGCGGTGAGGCCTGGACGCGAATGGGGAATCGATGGGGACGGTTGTCATGTGCGGGGTCGGAGTACCCTGACATGCCGTGTGTTTAGGTTTACCTTGCAAGGATAAAACTCGATTTGAATCATCTGCTTCTCGCAGCTAATGAGACTGCTTGACCCCTTGTACTGCATCGAGTAAGAAGTGAAATGAGGTTACATGAGATAATTTGTTGATTGAACTAAATGCGTGTCACCATGTATGCTTATAAGGAGCAAACCTAGCTAAGATAATGATGCTAGAATTTGAAAAGCTAAAGATGGATTTTAGAAACAGCTAGTGCTTTTGGCAAACCAAACCCCTCAGCCAAACAGCTGCATAGTCTAGAGGTAGAGGAGTAGACTCCTCACACCGGGTAAGTCTAGCTGAGTATTAGTATACTCAGCCTTGCTTGTGGCATAATTTTTGCAGGTACAATTCAGGAAATGGTTGACAATGTGACTTGGCCTACCACCCTGCCACCGGGTTGGACGGTCGAGTGGGATGTTGCTCCGGTAGGAGAGGAGTACGAGGAGTAGTGGGCTAGGCCTTGCCCATTATCTCATTACCGACGACATCGATTATCCGCTGCATTTTATTTTGTGAACTCTTATTTGCTACTCAAAAACTCCGATCTATGTAATAATTCAACACTTAATTTGAGGTTTCCTATTTTATTGTATTTCTTCTGTGACTCACCTTCGAGTGAGATTGTGGAATTTGATCCTAGTTAAGTGGCTATATCAGACTAGATCTGAAGGACTGACGGGTTATTCCGATTTAAGTGTGTTACGGCCTCTGAGGCGTGACTTAGGCACTTAAGCTGGAATAATTCGGGTGGTTCTGCCACAATTCCTAGATCTTGGAACGCGGATGAGCTTCGACGGTATTATGTATAGACTGATGTAATCTTTTTCAGTTCTCTATGGCACCATTTTCCTTTCCAAAGGGGGAGAAAGGTTTTTAATGGGGCCATAGTTTGTAATTTTTCCTTATTCAGATCCACGAGAGCATAATCCCCCAAAATATGTAAATGTAAAATATGAGCATGCACCATCGAGTGCAAAGAAAAAGAAAAAACAGGGAGAAGCTCGAAAGTCGTCCCTAAGGGGATGCAGAGCATGCCGAAGCTACAAAAAGCCGTTCCTAAGGGAGCGCAACGTAAGTTTTCTGCTCAAAAGTCGTTCCTAAGGGAATGCAGAGCCAAATACCGCCGAAATATAAGGCGAAGCGCGAAAAGTAAACACAAATACCGCCGAAATAGAAGGCGAAGAAGTTCAAAAGACGTTCCTAAGGGGATGCAGAACTTACACCGAAAAGTAAGCGGTGCAGCCGAAAAATAAACGGCAAAGAGATTTCAGTCATTCCTAAGGGAATGAAGGTTATGGATGAAGCTTCATATGCGTGTGTGTTTGGGCATTCATTTGCACGGTACATTACATCATACATTGCATTCATAAACATTCATTTAGACATACATAGGATCATCATCATATCATACAGATACAGACAGTTGCTTCGGCTCTAAGGATACAGCTTCAAAAGCAGATTTATGCTTCGTTGTGTACAAGAAGGGAAGGTGTTTTTTCGCCTTCGGCTCAAAAAATACAAGTTTCGTCCACATCAAAGCACTTCATACATTGATGGAAAGGTAAAATTATATTACAAAGTATGGACAAATTTACAGAGTAGAATTTGATTACAATATTCTTTATAAGGGTTAATACAAGAGTTTTCTTAGAGCTTTTCCACAGCTAGATATTCAAGCTTCATCATCATCTGTTGAGCTTCGAATCGTCTGCTAAAGCTTCGGTTCATTGTTCCTCGGCTTCGTCATCCTGTACATATTAAAGCATTATAAGGAAAATTCATGTTTCAAGGAAAATGTAAGCACAAGGTATGATTTTATTACCGGCTTGAGGTGACTTCGAGCTTCGTCACCAGCTAGGCTTCGTCCACCCTTTGTCCAGATTTGCTTTATAAATCTGTTTCCTATGCTTCGAGCAAGACTAGGGATATCAATCAAATCTACTGGTGATAAGCTAAAGTTTGGTCTATTAACAATCTTCCCATGCGTGCAACCAGACTTCATGAAGGCAACAGCTATGCCCCGAGAAGCTAGCAGGGCACATAAATCACCGTGTCCAGCTATAACTTCATCAAGAGCATCAACTTCGCCCTCAATGTGTTCGAAGGTCCCTGGCAGGTCTTCAACCGAAGGACTGAAATTCTCAGAGCTAGCTCCAACCGAGTTGAAGACCTGTTTTAGCCGCTGCACGCATCGGTTGCTGAACTCTAGACATTTATCTTGAAGTTCTTTCAATGATTTTTTGCAAATTTGAACTTTTTCGACTTCAGCCTCAAATTTCGTATGAAATTTCTGCTTTTCTTGTTCGAAGATTTCTGACTTTGAGATAAGTTCCTTATTCAATCTTGCAATTTTGGCTACAACTTCTGCCAGTAAACCCTCTATTGTCTGAAGTTCGAAATCTTTCTTTTCAAGAGCAGCTACTTGATCTTTTATTTTGCTCTCTAAACCTTCAATTATAACTTCATGTTTTTTATCTTCAAGGTCCTGTTGCATCCTCAAAGCTTTACTTAATAGCATACTCTGTACAGAGGCAACCTTCGTTAGAGAACACCTTCGTTGTTAAAAACAATGAAAAGTCGAAGAAAAGTTTTTATCTTGAAATTAGAATAGAACAAACTACCGACGATATGATGTCGTCGGTAGCGGCTGATATCGGTCTCAAGCTTCGGGAAACCAATACTCTTCGATAGAGTACTGATAACATTTGCTCCAGTTCAGTCTCGGAGACAACCTAAGCTTTCATCGTCAATACCGCCGAAGAGTAGCGCCCCTAGCTGATACCCGCAGGATATGGCATAGTCTCTCAACTCTTCTTTCTCAGCCTTTGACAATTCTTGCCCAATTAAATTTTGAAAGTTGAAATTTTCTTCCTCTGAAGTATCTTCGGCTATCTCCTTCTCTTTTCCAGGCACTATGGCCATGGTCTCTTCGGCGGCTGTAGCAGCTTCTTCTGCGGCCATATCCAGAAGCATTTTTATCAATATCAGAGAATGTGCTTTCTAGATTCGCATCTTCGACCGTTGCAGCTTCGGCATTAGCAGCTTCAGTAGGTGCAGTGTTGGGGGCCTTCGTCCTCCGAAGGTCCTCAAAAACATGATTTGACAATGTTTTCCGAGTGGATTATGTGAACAGGTATTTTCGGATCCAGAATTATGAATATGGAGCACGGCCAGGACGAAGCCTGAACCAGACGAAGGTCGAGTGTAGCCGAAGCTGTGCGCAGGGAAGCTTCGGCGCGATGGCAGAAGGGGGAACCGACTTAAAGATGAAAAGACTTCGGGGGCCTCGACAGATTTCCATAAGCCGTTAACAAATGTAATGGACATGGATGTAATTTTACGTGGGATGCGTCCCGCGTCTATAAATAGATGAACAGTACTCCCGTACTGTTCACGCTGACTTGACATTTGCTTTTGCGTCACGCTTGTACTTTCTACCTTCTCTCAGGACCGAAGGTACATTTGTAATTTGAAATCATTTCTATTTTTCCATGTTAATAAAATAGAAATGATTCTGCGATGATGCTTATATTATATTTCATGCTTTATATAAGTCCTTCGTCATTATCTGTTATGTTTGCGAAGGTATTTCTCTTGTGACCTTCGTCCCAGACTCATTATTTCCCGAAGGGGACATAATGCTTCGAAGGACGAAGGACTTTAACACTTAACACTTTTTATGTTGCCTTGTTCTTAACTCTTAGCATTTGAGAACAAGTCTCCAACATTGGCGCCCACCTCCGGTGAACTCACTTCCACCTCGAGTCTTCGTGAACACCCTCGGAAGCTATAGACCTTCGCTATGGCGCCGAAGAAAGCTTCAGCGGCTGGGGCTGCAGCACTACAACCGCTGGACCACAATCAGGAGACCGTCTCTCTTCGGGAGGCCAGAAGTCAGAAGAGAAAAGCTGTTAGCCCGACGCTTGAGGAAGAAGAGCTAGACCAAGAAATCAGAGAAATGGAGATGCTACATCAACAAGTGCAGAGGAAGAAGGAGAAGATGGCCCGCCTAGCTGAGTTGCAAAGGCAAATTGACGAAGCTTCTGAGGAAGTTCGCCATCTCACTCACGATGAACAGAACAGAAGGCCTCATCAGAAAGACCTCCATCAGGAGGGCTTCGTCAACGAAGATGACTGGTATGATAATTTCCATCAGGGAAATTTTGTTTTTGATGATGCTTCTCCTCTGTCTGCTGAGCTGCAGGCTACACCTTGGCCTCCATCCTATAAGCCACCCCAGCTCCCCATGTTTGACGGGCACTCCGACCCGAAGCAATTCTTGATGAGCTACGAAGCAACAGTGTCTTCGTACGGGGGCAACGCTGCAATCATGGCGAAGTCTTTCGTCATGGCCGTCAGGAATGTTGCTCAGACCTGGTATTCCTCCCTTCGGCCAGGAACAATCACTTCATGGCAGAAGCTGAAGGATATGTTACTGACCAGCTTTCAAGGATTTCAAACGAAGCCGGTTACAGCTCAAGCCCTCTTCCAGTGTATTCAGGATAACGAAGAATACCTTCAGGCGTATGTCCGAAGGTTCTTACGATTGAGGGCGCAGGCACCAACGGTGCCCAATGAAATCGTTATCGAAGCCATGATCAAGGGGCTCCGTCCTGGACCTGCAGCTCAATACTTTGCTCGGAAGCCTCCTCAGACCTTGGAGAAATTGCTCCAAAAGATGGATGAGTACATTCGTGCTGACAATGACTTTCGCCAAAGAAGGGAGGAGGCCTTCAGATTTTCTGAGATGACCAGGGGCTTCGGAGGAAGATACTACCCGAGGCATGTCCGTTCCATTCACAACACTCAGAATGATGATAAGGGGAGTCAGCAAAACAGGCCGCAGTGCTCCTCACAGGCTTCGGGGCAACAACAAACTTTCTTTCGGCCACCAGCTCCAAGAGGCAGAGGCGCCAGGGGCTTCGGCGGAAGATTCGGAGATCAGCCAAGGAGACTGTTTTGCCTATTCTGTGGAGAGGGCAAGGGCCACACCACTAGGACGTGCCATGTTACAATCCAGAAGCAAAAGGAACTAGCCGAAGCTGCATCTCAACAAGCTCAGTCGAAGCAGGTTATGCATACTGCTTCGTTTCATCCGCCTTATGTCCCACAATACATAGACAACCACCCTGCGGCTTCTGTAGCTTCGGCAAGTCAACCTCAAGCTTCCTGGCAGCAGCTTCCGCCTCCACCTCCATTGCAGCAAGGTCAACAGCCAGAAGGGAGTCAATACGCTCCACATCAGAGGGACTTCAGAGAACAGTCTGAAGCTCGCACAGTCAACAGCACTGTGCCAGAGTCGAAGCACATTTATTGACATATCCTACCTTTGATAGCAGTCTTTTCTATTGAGTTTTATTTTCTGTGAAGCAAAAAACATTGATAGTTTTCATGTAATAATTTCGTTGTTTCCCACGAGGAAAATCTATTTGCTCCACAGGCCTAAGTTGCTGAAGCCTAAAACTTTTTCCGTTACCAAGGAGGACCTTCGGATTAAAAATCCTTCGGAGTAACAGAAAGTCGTTCTAAGGAACGCAGAGTAAGTTTATGAAGTCACAAAAAGCCGTTCCAAAGGGAGCGCAGTGTAAGTTTTCTGCTCAGAAGTCGTTCCTAAAGGAATGCAGAGCCTACAGCGAAAAGTCAACGCTGATACCGCCTAAGTGAAAGGCGAAGAAGCTCCTAAGGGAGGCTTACAGCGAAAAGTCAACGCTGATACCGTCTAAGTAAAAGACGAAGAAGCTCCAAAGACGTTCCCAAGGGAATGCAGAGCTTACGAATATATTTTATGTGTATCTCCGGAACAAATGTCACATGCATAACATAACATCATCACATCATTTTGCATAGCATAAGCATCATACATCATATTGCATTTGGCAAGAGAAGGAGATACTCTCAACCTTCGAAAGGATGCTTTGAGAAAGTGACATCGAAATTGTACAGCTTCGGAATACAGCTTCGGAGAATATTTTTACGAAACATGGGCGAGCTTTATCAGATCAATATCGAAGTTGTATAGCTTCGGAGTATAGCTTCGAAGAATGTTTTGACGAAGCATGGATGTGATTCATCAGAATAATTTTAACGGAGAATGCCTTCTTCACGAAGCATGAAAAGAAGGGAAGGTGTTTTTTCGCCAAAGGCTCAAAAATGGTATGTATTTAATGTTTCATGCATCGTAAAGAATTCAATAATGAAAGGAGATTTGTATATTACATTCAAATGTACAAAGTGTTACATAGGTTACACTTTAAATGATTTTTCCAAATAGCATCTAATCTTCTCTCAATACTTCTTCGGCGGTCTCATTTAGAAGTTGGTCAACAACCTTGTCCAAGATAGTTTCGGCCATTTGTTTAATTTCTTCGTCGACATTTGATCCAGCAGTTTCTGAGGGAAGAGAACATTTCTTCATTACTTTTGCAAACCTTGAGCAAAGTTTGGAATAAAAATTACAACACAATAAGAGCGACTAATTGGTACCTAATTGCCTTTCGGGCTCTGTACTCCTTTCGGCAGCTTCTGCCACTTTTCTGGCGTCATGAATGCCTTTTTCGCTCCTTTGGATGATCTCTTGCGCCATTCCTCGGCCGCCGTCGTTCCAGATATCAGTAAAAAATTTGCCACCAACCACGCTTGCTTCGGCCGAAGGGTCCTTGACGTCTTCGAAAGATAAGGTAGCTTCGGATTGAGCTAAAAATTTTACATGCCCGCAACCTTTCTTCTCTAAGACAGAAGCAATTCCTCTGGCGCCCGAAAAAGCGCATATGTCGCCACGACTGTTCAGAATCTCTTCGAAGGCCTCTGCTTCGTGGCTAATCCATTCCAGCGGACCTTCGGGATTGCCTCGAGAGAAATTCTCTTCGCTGGAAAAGGCGCCTACGCTGGCGAAGCTGGATTTAATTTTATTCACACATTCTACAGATTTGACGTAGCATTTCCCCTGAGATGTGCGAAGCTCCTTAACTTTTGATTCCAATTTGCTGACCATAAAATCACTAAGTTCTCGTTTCGTTTCCTCAAGCGCGCGCTCCTCTTTAGCTCTAGCCAGCTGTTTCTGAAGATCTTTAATCTCGCGTTTTTGAGCTTCGGCCTGGGCCTTTGAAGCAGCTTCGTCTTTTTTCACTTTATCTACCAGTGTAAGCAGAATTTTATCTTTTTCCAAAGCTTCGTTTCTCAGTCTGATAACTTCGGAGCGTAAATTATTAAACGCAATTTCATAGCTTTCATCTTCGGCGCTCTTTTGGGCTCTTAGTGCGTTGCTTAGGATCAGGCCCTATACGAAAAAGAATTCATATAAGAAAAAAGGAATGAGTTGCGTAAAAATAAGGGGGTTTTTCAAGTGTTTAATTCCTATACCTTCAGGCTGTTGTACGCAAGACTGTCTGCGAGATCTTCTTTCGTCATGGCGCTTAATCCAGATTCAAGCTTCGGGAAACCAATACTTCTGGCCATTTCTCGGCAGACAGATAGCTCTTTGTTGTCAGGCAGGCAGTATAAGAAGTCATCTTCATTCGTTCCATTGAATATTACTGCCCCCTTCGGATATTTTAGTTCCTTTGCATAATGGATGGCTTCATGAGTTTCTTCTTCGGATAGCTTTTTCCCCGAAGCATGTCGTATCATGTAATCACGCATGCTGGCAGGTGCTTCGGGGATGGCGGTGTCAGTTTCTTCAACTAATACTGGTTCTGGAATTTTTATTGCTTCGGCTTCAAAAGGTTGCTCCTTGTAGGGCTCTGAAGGCCCAGCTTCAGCTTCAGCTTGTTGAGCCGAAGCTTCAGTAGAAGCTTCAGCAACTTCAACACTCTTTTTTGGAATTGTGCTTGAAGACTTAATTGTCTCCAAGACGTCTAGTACATTTACCATTCTTTTCCTTTTTGGGGTCACTGATGGCCCCTTTTGGTTTTTTGCTGTTTCAATATTTACTGCAGGACTCAAAACTTCTAATGTTTTTTCCCTAGTCGGCTTTTTCGCTTCTTCCATTTTTTCTGTGGATGGTGCTTCGGCCATCTCTGCAGTTTCTGGCAGCAAGGTTGGCTGTTCAGTGAACTCAGGCACCGAAGCTGGTTCAATATAACGCGGCCGATGCGTAAGAACCTTTATCTTTTTCCTTTTCGGTTCTGGCTCGCTAGGAGCAGCTGCAGCTTCTTCTTTTGCAGAGATTGTGTTTTTTCTCTTCTGCCTTCGAATGGGATAGCAGTAATCAGGATAGACAAACCCAATGGCATCAAATACCCGATTCAGTCTCTTCTTTTTTCGGCCTCCGAAGGCTGCTGACATTGCATTATCTTCAGCCTTCGAGTAGGTCCCGAGTAGCTCATCACTTAAATTGTCAATGCTTTTCAACCACTCATCATCTGGCTCAATAAATTTATCTCCAAATTTGAAGGTGTACTTCAGTCTCACAAGCTCACCTTCGTTGGCCTCTTTTATGGTTTCTTGTGGCATTTCCCATTTCTCAGCAAGCGGCCACACCCTGAAGGCGATATGTTCTTGTACTAAGTCCCTTGTTCCTATAAAAGAACAGACAACGCCGAAGGCTCTTTGGCACTCTTCGGCGGCTTCGTTCATTTCAACCTTCGGCCTCCGAAGGCCGAAGCTTTGCCAAATAGGACGCATAATTATACCTTTGATGTCTTCTCGTGCTGATAAGTCATTTTTCACATAAAACCATTCTGTCATCCAATCCCCGGGCCATCTCTTCCGAAAGGTTGGTACGGGACAGCTTGCCCCGGACCGAGAAACGAAGCTGTAGCAGCCAAAGTTGTTATGGTACTGTTCTTTGCCCCAAGGCTTTGTTTCATATAATAATTCATGAACATTACAGAAGCTTCTTGCGTCAGGCTTCAGACCTTGGCTCCTCGCGGCCCACACGAAGATATTTAGCCTTATAATTGCCTCGGGAGTAAGTTGATGAAGATAGACTTCGAAGATTTTCAACACCTCCACGACGAAGCTGCTCAAGGGGAATCGCAATCCAGCTTTCAAAAAGCTTCGGTACACCACAACTTCATTTTCTTCAGGGTGTGGACAAGTTTTTTCCCCTTCGTCCGCCCTCACAATGGACAGATCCCGGAAATACCTTCCTCTCATATTAACAAGATGATTCTCTTTGATAGTCGATTTACCATAAACTGAATGGCTTGGTCGCCAGGGGCGATCTTCGGAGTCTTCGCCACCACTGTCCATATCATAACTTTCACTGTCACCAGTATCTTCAGACAGCCCCTCCAGAATTTCCTTGGTAATCTTTTCTGTGTTGGACTTCGACATCGCTATAAGAAACCCTAGGTTCTTCTCTTCATCAAGACTCAGCTTCATCTCAGCAGCAGCCTTCTTAGCAGCTTCAGACATCTTCGGAAGCGCTAAAAACTGTTTTTAAAAGCCGAAGCTTCAAAGCTAAAAGATCAGCAAATCTTAGTGCACAAGAGCTAAAAATTTTAGTGGGCCGAAGCAGAGGGCAAGTGTGCGTACCAAATCAGTTCGCGATGTGATCTTATTTATACGCCTAGGGCGTTGAAAATTGAAAGGCCCCGCTTGTCAGTAGATGTTGCTATTCTAGCAAAGGGAAGGTGTTTTTTCGGACCTTCGGCTCAAGGCCTTCGTCCATATCGCAATCTGAATTTATTATTTACAAATTAATATTGCGAGGGGCTACTGTTGGGGGCCTTCGTCCTCCGAAGGTCCTCAAAAACATGATTTGACAATGTTTTCCGAGTGGATTATGTGAACAGGTATTTTCGGATCCAGAATTATGAATATGGAGCACGGCCAGGACGAAGCCTGAACCAGACGAAGGTCGAGTGTAGCCGAAGCTGTGCGCAGGGAAGCTTCGGCGCGATGGCAGAAGGGGGAACCGACTTAAAGATGAAAAGACTTCGGGGGCCTCGACAGATTTCCATAAGCCGTTAACAAATGTAATGGACATGGATGTAATTTTACGTGGGATGCGTCCCGCGTCTATAAATAGATGAACAGTACTCCCGTACTGTTCACGCTGACTTGACATTTGCTTTTGCGTCACGCTTGTACTTTCTACCTTCTCTCAGGACCGAAGGTACATTTGTAATTTGAAATCATTTCTATTTTTCCATGTTAATAAAATAGAAATGATTCTGCGATGATGCTTATATTATATTTCATGCTTTATATAAGTCCTTCGTCATTATCTGTTATGTTTGCGAAGGTATTTCTCTTGTGACCTTCGTCCCAGACTCATTATTTCCCGAAGGGGACATAATGCTTCGAAGGACGAAGGACTTTAACACTTAACACTTTTTATGTTGCCTTGTTCTTAACTCTTAGCATTTGAGAACAAGTCTCCAACATGCAGCTTCGGTAGCTGTAGTGCTCTCGACAGCTGGTGCCTTTGACGACGAAGTCGGCGGTGGTGTTTCTTCAATAGCTTCAGTCACAGTAATAATCCTTCGTTTTTTCGGCCCAACAGACTTCTTCGCTACCGAGGGCTCCTTCTTCTTCTGTAAAAGCTTCGTCAGATGTGGCCCCAGTGGACTTAGCTTGATAGGCAAGGATTCAGTCATTACCTTTAGAATCTCTTCCACGTCGGTAGCAGAAGGTGTTGAAGGAGTCTCTTCTTCCATATCAGTCGCCTTCTGCTTCGGAGCTGCAACTTTCCTTTTCTTCGGAGCAACTGCCTTCGGCTCAGGGCTTAATTTTTTCCTCTTCAGAATTTCTTCATCTTCTTTCACCATTCTAGCAGCTTGTCTGCCCACAACACTAACAATTCTTTTTCTTTTTTGCCCTTTGGCGCCCTTGTTCAATCGTCATAGTCAGGATATTCAAAATTTAGGGCATCCATTACCCGATTCAATCTTCGCTTCGGTCGGGCGCCAAAGGCTGCAGTCAGCAACTGATCTTCTTTTTTCGTATAATTGCCCAAAATCTCATTGCACATAACTTCAATTGTATCCAACCATTCTTGGCAAGGTTCTTTGAAGTGTTTCTTGAATTTAAAATGATAGGGCAGCCGAACAAGTTCATTCTTCTTCTTCTCTCCTTCAAGCTTCGGCATACCCCATTCTCTTAGCGTTGGGAATACTCTGTTGGCTAAGTATTCTTGAACTAAATCCCTAGTTCCAATATGTTCAGACACAACTCTAAACTCGCCCACATCATATGGGCATGGTACCCCCGGCGTCATGTTGCACTGAGGCCTAGTCAGCCCGAAGGTTAGCTCCAGCGGGCTCTAAACTAGCTTCTCCTTTTTCTTATCAATCTTAACATAAAACCATTCAGATTTCCAATCGATCGGCCATTTAGTGTGATAGCTAACCACCGGTGTCTTCATGTCTTTGCGATAAGCAAAATTATAGCATCCGAAGTTCTCATGCAGTCCGTCTTCTCTAGCCTTTGTCTGATAGTGAAGTTCATGTACTCGGCAGAAGGCTTCGGCGAGCGGCTCCACCCCTTGGCTTCGGAGAGCCCAGATATACACGCTGAGCCTAACAATGGCGTTAGGGGTCAGCTGATGAAGATAATCTCAAAATTTTCCAAAACATCTGCAATCATCCCGTGCAGAGGAAATCTCAACCCTGCTTTGAAGAAGCTCTTAAAAACTACCACTTCATCATTTTCTGGTTTCGGGATAGTCTCTTCCCCGCCAAAGCGAATCAACTCCTTCTCGGCTTCTCTGAAGTAGCCTTGCTTCATCATCATGGCCATATCAGCTTCAGACACAGTCGACTTCCCAAAATCCAAATGGCTAGGCTTCGATGGCATAGCGGTGTTATAATCAATCTCTTCTTCACCAGTATCGCCCTCTTCAATATCTGTCTGCTCGGTTTTAGTAGCAGGTGCACCTTCCTCAGAAGCGCCCTCCGTCACAACCAGTCCCGACCGCCTCATAACTTCGGAGATCGGAGCAGTTTCAGCGGCTTCGGTTTCCTCTCCGTAGCGTGTAACCCTAGCTGTTGAGCGCACCCTGGCCATTTGATGTTGAATTTCTTGCGTTTTGATGAAGTTGATTATTTTTGCCGAAGCTCCCTCTTGTCATGAATCTAGAGAAAAGTGATCCTTTGATTGAGAATATGGTGAACAAGCTTCAGCTGTGGTCAAATTTTTCGGCAGCACAACAGTGCAATAGCAGTAAATGTTGTGGTAACTTCACATCTACCCGTCTGTTTATATAGTGCTGCAGGTGGGAAGGTGAATCGTCAAGCCGCTCGCACCCGCTGAACATTCACCCGCACTCGCTGAACGGTGGACCATGGTGCCCAAGGAGCTGAATCACCAGATCACGTGTACCCGTTGTATGGTGGGACCACCATTCACTCAGAATATTTAAATCGTTTCTCGGCAACGAGCTAAGGGAAGGTGTTTTTCGGACCTTCGGCATTTCGAAGCCTGAGAGAGTTTTTCACAGGTCGAGCTCGTCACGAAAAACGATCTGGCACCGTGAAGGGGCTACTGTTGGGGGTCTGCTTCGTCGCCAAAGGTCCCATAAGAAGAAACACCTTCGGAAGATTGACACAAAGCCAAAGCTATCAATCAGAGAGCTTCGAAGTACATTTCCAAATGTACCGACTTAAAGATGAAATGACCAATTGGCCTGTGATAGCTCGTATTATTATTGTAAACCTTTGTAAAGGGCATGAATGTAATTTCTCAGAGGCTGCGTCATGTGCCTATAAATAGATGAACAGTGCCCCTGAACTGTTCACGCTATCTTGTATTCATTCATGCGTAACGCTTGGATTTTTGCCTTCTGTCAAGCCGAAGGTACAAATGTGATTAAATATCATATTTAAATATTCAAGTTTATATAATGAAAATATGTGAATGATGTTATATGATTATTCATGTTATCTTTCATGTTTCATATGCTTTGTCTTTCATTATCGTATACCATGATGATGAAGGTACGTCATTCATGACCTTTGTCCGAAGATCGTTATATCCTAAGGGAATTAATGCTTCGAAGGACAAAGGACATTAACATTTAATACTTTGTGTTGCCTTGTTCTTGACTCATAGCATTTGAGAACAAGTCCCCAACAATAGGATAAAGTAAAAAATGTAACAGAGTACTGTGATACTTACTCTAATATTTAATCTTCCTAAAATAAGGAGAAGATCTTGGGAGATATCCGTGGGGCCCACTTGCTGGTTATTATTATGTCATTTATAATCCATATTATTATTGTGACATTTATTAAGTCTAGTTTTGGAATACATTTTTCTTCTATAGTCCCTTTAATTGACATATAGATACAAATACAGGTACGTTACTACGACGATGCACAATAGACGATCATGATTTCTCTTTTGGTACACAACAAGAATACTGAAAATCCCCGTCGGCTACTTTAATCCCCGTCGGTTTTGTCCCAAGCCGACGACAATTAAACAATCCCCGTCGGCCATTCCCTAGCCAACGAGAGTTAATAATCCCCGTCGGTCTCTGGACCAAGCCGACGGGAGTTACTAATGTTAGGGACGCACCCGAGAGTCCAAACTTCATTTCTTGTCTCTAATTTCTACCGCCGCTGTCGCCCGTGTTCTGCATCACAGCCGCTGCCACCCGTCTTGTCTCCCACCGCCGTCGTCGCCGGTGTTCTCCCCCACCGTAGCCGTCGCCCGTACCCACCCTGGCCACAGCCGCCGCCGGTACTCGCCGCCGGGAGCTCCCACCGCCACCTGAGCTCTCCCCCACCTGCGCCGCCCGCCGCGCTGACTCCTCCCCCACCGACGTGGGCCGCTGACTTCTCTAGCGATGGCCGCCGTCCCACCCATGCCCCACCTTCTCCTAGCCGCGGCTCCAATGTACTCGCGCTACCACTGACGCTGCACCAACTCCGATCGACGTTGTCCATCATCGTCGTCCGTGTCCAGGTGTTTGCTCTATAACAGTTAAATAAATTGTTTATGATTAGCAGTATAAACAAATGGTTCATGATTAGAAGTATGATGTAACGCCCTGAATTTGGGGGTAGAATTTTTTTCCTCTTTAATACTCACCAAATTCAGGTGTTACTCTCTTTTCTCTTCCCGTTTCGCTCTTTCTTCCCATTTTCAAAGCCATATAACGACTGGTGTCCGTATCGTGTGTAAACAAAAACCTAAGTTGACATGGGTGTTGCATCATGCCGAAGCATATTTCTTTTGCCTGATGTTGTGTTTTATCGCACGTCTGTCTCGCCTCGTTTCGGATTTCGGTTCGCTATTGGTTTCCGATCAGTGGTCGTGTGCGTTGTGGGTTTCCGTACCAGCCCGCGACCCAGCCCAGCCCAGCCCAGTTTGCCCGGCCCGACGCGCCCCTAGCGTCCCTCCCTCCCCCCATGCGCCCCCTCTCTCTCCCTTTCTGTCATTTGTTTTTCCCGCGCAACAACTCTCTCTCCCTCTCTCCCACCTCTCTCTCTTCCACCTCGTGTCCTAGGTGACCCGGTGACGGTTATCGCCGGATTTTTGGATCCCCAAGGTGAGCTCTCCCTCCCCCCTCTCTCTCTCCCTCCCTCCCCTTTCCCCTCTACCCTGCGCGCGTCCCCGCCCTTCTCTCCTGCGCGCGCGCCCCGGCGGCTCCCATGGCGCGACTCCGGCGGCCCCCTGGCGCGGCCCCAGCGGCTCGCCCTACGCGCGGCCCCGACGGCTCGCCCTGCGCGCGGCCCCGGCGGCTCGCCCCAGCGCGCGGCCCCGACGACTCGCCCTGGAGCGGCCCCTGCGCGTGGCCCCGATGGCTCTCCCCGGTGCGGCCCCCGCTCGACCCCTGCGCGGCGTCCCCGCCCTGCCCAGCGCGACCTGCATGGCCCTCGGTACGCGCAGCGCGTTCTCGCACGCGCAACCCTAGCATGCGCGACATCTAAATCCTGGTTTAATTAATTTTAAACTAAGCGTAGTTAGCGTGTTGCGTCGCGCGCTTCGTCGCGCGACGAATTAGTTTAATTTTAGATTATTTAATGTACTGCGTCGCGCGCTTTGTCGCGCGATGATTCAATTTAATTTTTAGATTATCTAATACGTTGTGTCCCGCGCTTTGTCACACGACATTTCGTTTTGAATTCAGTTTAAGCGACGTATGCTATGCTTGACGTTATTTTCATAATTAATTCAAGTGTTTCGTTGCGCGCTTTGTCGCGCGACGGTCCGTTCAATTTCAAGTTTAGTCTAAGTGTTGCGTCGCGCACTTCGCGACACGACGATTCATTTTATTTTCGGTATAGTCACATGTGCCGTCGTGTGTTTCACCACACGACAATTCTTTTGAACTTACCGTAAACTGTTCATAATGATTAAACACGTAGTGCAACTTTATTTTATGCATAGCGTGATTGTCAGATTAATATGGTTATGTTTAGGAAAATACTATAATCCATAACTACTTAACGTAATTGTCTTTCGACCGTAGCCTCGGCCGTTGTTTTCTCTTTCTCGCTTAGTCGTAGGTGCAAGCCCTGCGCCGAGCGTCTGCTTATCTACTGTACTTTACTGTCTGGTGTATTGTTCCTTTTATATTGAATTTGTGGAATATATGTTTGAACTAGTATAGATAACAGTCAGTTGGCGGAGTCCGAAGGAGTTGCGGGTGAAGACCCTGAGCAGCAGCTGGTTGGTGAAGGCAAGTGTCCCTTGACCCATCTATGTCCTACTCATTCTTATAATTCACTCCCCGCATTTACATAATTTATACCTAAGGATTGACTAGCTTTTGTTTATCTTGTCCTTGTTTACCTATTTGGGTTGGGTTATTTTGGTTTAGCTTCATGCTAGTGCTTCACATTAATCAATGAACATAATGAGATTATTTATGATACACTGTTTTCCCTTTTGATTATGATGATGATACTGTGATATTTAAGGGGACTCGAGCGGTTTCTCGAGTGCCTCTCCGTAAGGACTGGTTCGTTGAATAACCGCCAAGGAAAACAGTGCAACCATGAGGGTGGAATGGGACGCCCTTAGCTGAATAATTAGAGGGACTTGGGTGTGGTTCGCTTTGCCATCGTGCCGTCAATGGGGCTCGGTGTATGCGACTCGCTCTACCGAGGGTGGATTGCCCCTTGGGAGGAGCGCGGTACATTTAGGAAACCTAATGGGCGGCGACAGCCTCAGGGAATCTTTGTAAAGGCTACGTAGTGAAACCCTGCCTGTTCACCTTGGTAGTGTTTAAGGGTTTGATCGGCCCGAGGCAAGAGGGAATCACAGCTTGTGGGTAAAGTGCGCAACCTCTGTAGAGTGTTATGAAACTGATATATCAGTCGTGCTCGCGGTTATGAGCAGCCAAGGGATCTCCATTGATTAGTGATACTTTGATCAGAGATGTTTGGTTTACAGGTGGTGACGAGGATGATGGTTTGATTATGCTTATGGTAAAGTTTCTGGTATTCTTTCTGTTTGGAAAGGGTACTTTTGGGTTAACAACTTGGGTTAATACTAAAACCTGGCTCTCTACTAGTAATAATAACCTGACCAACTAAAAGAAACCGCTGGACTTTAACCCCACATAAAGCTAGTCCACTACAGCCAAACGGGACAATTGCTGAGTATGTTGATGTGTACTCACCCTTGCTTTACACACCAAACCCCCCGGGTTGTCCACGTTACAACCACTGCTCAGAAGAATATGAAGTCATGGAGGAGGACTTCCAGTAGTTCCAAGAGTACGATGAGTTCTAGGCGTGGGTTAGCGACAAACCCCCAGTCGGCTGTCTGTGAAGGCCGTGTGTATCTATGTTTCTTTTCCGCACTTCGATAACTGTTAATAACTATGTGGATGTCTCGGACATCATGATGTAATCGACTATTACTACCTTTTATGTTATTATTTGAGCACTGTGTGATGATGTCCAGTTATGTAACTGTTGTGTACGTGAATTGCTGATCCTAGCACGTACATGGTTCGCATTCGGTTTGCCTTCTAAAATCGGGTGTGACATAGGTGGTATCAAAGTCGTGCTGACTGTAGGACCGCTAACCTAGAGTAGAATGGTCGTTCTAAGGACTATAGACCTCTATTATCACCTTTACTTTGGTATCCCTTGAAAAGTTGGTCATATCGACCAAACCTATGTTCTATTATATATATTATACCTTGATGAAAATTTTGTTTATTCTAATTCCTAATTTTTTATGGTCTACTTGCTGGTCATATTAGTTCTGTTCTCACTCTTATGCTTACGGTGTCTTTTGTAGATGGCTCATCTTAGACACACCGCACGAAAGTCAGTCATTCCTTTCTTGCCTTCTCGTCTCGCGGAGCGTCCGCTTCGCCGTCCGGTGACTGGTCAGTCTAGCCATTTGGAGAGGCTGCACTACCGCCTGCACGAGGAGCAGGAGCATCGGCGACAGGAGCTGGAGCAGTAGGGCTCTTCTTCCTCGCCTCAGCAGAAGGTAGAGTCTGTGAGGAGCTGCTCTCCTGTGCCCCCACTGGAGGCGCCCCCTGCACCACCACTGGTCGTCCCGGCCGCTGGAGTAGCTGTTGGAGGATACCCCGACGACGAAGGAGATGACAGTAGCTCGAGCCACAACACCGACCATTCAGAGGAGCAGGAGCCGGAGGGATGGGTTGCTCGACCCATCACTCGTGACGCCGCTCGCGGGTGTCACTTCCACGATGCGCTCGACACCTTGTTGCGCCAGACACTTGACCAGCGTACCTGGTCTATTGAGTATCGCTGTGTTGTCTTCTAGAATAGTCGTGGGGTTTGCCCGGACCGCTGGGAGGTGACTTGTTTGGTGCGCCGTCCAGAGAACAGTCTCTGGGGTGTGGAGGTTTGCTCAGAGCATTACTCTATCTATGAGCGGGATTCAGCTGAGGCGGCCATGCAAGATGTTGCACGATGTGCGCTTTCACACTATTGCTCAGTGCTCGGTGGGGTGGCCGATGGTCTCGACCTGAGGTATTACCCCCGCCATCCATCTGGCAGCACATGAGGAGTGGTTGTCTCACCTGTTGGTGAGGACAATCCTAGTTTGAGCAGCACATTCAACCTAGCCGCCGTGCTAAACACGGAGCTTTGACCATGCTTTAGATGAGCTGAGTAGGGCCCGTGCTGAGATTGCCTAGCTGCGGGCTGAGCGCGTAGAGCACCATCACCTAGAGGATGGCTCTCCCGCCCCTGTCGAGACTCAGCACCCGTACCGCTCACCTCAGCGTGGACACCATGCCTATGGTAACCCCGACTGCAAGACCAGGATAAATTTAGAACCATAGATCGTCAGCGTCGGACCTTGTAATTAATGTTTAAAATAAAAGTCTTAGCCTTAGCCTTAGTCTTACTCTCAGTTAGTTTTAGTTAGATAGTGTAGTTTGTTTATCCTGTGTTTTTTATGTTTGTCATGATGGACTATGATGGATTTGGATCTTTGTAATGACTATCGCCAGAGTGTGGGTACCCCCTGCACTTTGGTTTACCTGTTAATGTTAATAAAATTAGTTATCTAGTTGGAAAGCCTTTTATTCTACTTATCTCTTTATCTGAGAAGTTGTGTTTGCCTGTGTTGGGAGTCAGTGAAGATGTTCATTTGTTCAGCATTGTGGAAGAATTCTATACTCTTTTCTATGTTGCAAGATTTGCAAGATCAGCTCTGATGTGTGATTGCATTCTGCAGATGTCAAACAACAGGCGCAGAGGAGGAAGGCGTGCTCAACAGGAGCAGCCAGCACCGCAAGATGAGGCACCTCAGCAGCAGTTGGTACCACCGCCCCCGATGACGATAGAGCAGATGTTCTTGATGCAGACTCAGGCAGTCCAAGCCATTGGTCATACTCTGGCCGCTATGCAGCAGCAGCATTAGCCCCACCTCAGATGCCTCAGATGCCTAGAGAAAAGCGTGTTGAATTCATGAGAGGTCATCCCTCAGTGTTTGCTCACTCTGCTGACCCCATGGATGCTGAAGATTGGCTGCGTACCATGGAGCGGGAGTTGCACACCGCTCAATGTGACGACAGAGAGAAAGTTTTGTATGGTCCTTGTTTGTTGAGAGGAGCAACTCAGTCTTGGTGGGAGTCCTACCTCGCCACCCACGCCAATCCCGATACCATCACTTGGGAGGAATTCATAGATAATTTCCGTCGGTATCATGTTCCAACAGGTCTGATGACAGTGAAGAAAGAGGAATTCCTGGCGCTCAAGCAAGGACCCATGTCTGTCAGTGAGTACCGAGACAGGTTTCTGCAGCTGCCCCACTATGCTCCTGAAGATGTTAGCATAGATGCCAAGAGGCAGTATCGTTTCTTGAGAGGCTTGGTTGATCCCCTGCATTATCAATTGATGAATCATACCTTCCCCACGTTTCAGCATCTGATTGACAGAGCAATCATGACAGAGAAGAAGCGCAAGGAGATGGAGGATCGCAAGCGCAAGATTGGTGGACCTCAGCCTAGAAGCAGCAATCGCCCTTGTCTCTCAGGCAACCCACCTCAACAGCTCAAGCAGAATCAATGTCCGCCTCAGTAGCAGTTTCAGAGGCAGTACCCCCAGCACTAGCAGCAGAATCGTCAGAACAGTTAGACTTGAGGAAGTCCGTTCTAGAGGCAGAACCAGCAGGCACCTTGCCTCCCCGCCCAGCAACCAACCAGACCAGTCAAGTAGCCCTAGTGCAAGGCGGAAGCAGAGCATGTTTCCATTGTGGAGAGCAAGGCCATTGGGTAATGCATTGTCCAAAGAAGGCATCCTAGCAGCAGTCAGGCCCTAGTGCTCTAGCGAAGTAGAATGTGTCTCAGCCAGGAGCAGGCAACCACGTCCAAACATGCTACAACCATGGGAGACTGAACCATTTGGAAGCTGAAGTCGTCCAGGAAACACCAGGCATGATAGTAGGTATGTTTCCAGTCGATTCCCATATTGCAGAAGTATTATTTGATACTGAAGCAACACATTCATTTATTACTGCATCATAGGTAGAAGCACATAATCTTCCAATAACTACCATGTCAACACCCATTCAAATTGATTCATTCGGTGGTAAAGTTTGAGCCGATAGTTTTTGCTTGAATGTAAGTGTGGAAATAAGGGGGATAGAGTTTCCCACTAACCTCATAGTAATGGGTACTCAGGGAAAAGATGTCATCCTAGGGATGAATTGGCTAGATAAGTACCAAGCAATTATCAGCTGTGATAAGAGGACAATTAAGTTGGTGTCCCCACTAGGAGAAGAAGTGGTAGCTGAGTTAGTCTCACCCAAGCCAAAGAAAGGAGGTTGTCATCAGATGGCTATTGATAGCAGTGAGGCAGATCCACTCGAGACTATCAAGGTTGTGTCAGAGTTTTTGGATGTGTTTCCGAAAGACTTACCAGGTATGACACCTGAGCGGAAAGTTGAGTTTGCCATAGAGCTTCTTCCTGGTACTGCCCCCATTTCTAAAAGAGCTTACAGGGTATCTGGACCAGAGTTGGTTGAACTCAAGAAGCAAATAGATGAGCTGTCAGAGAAAGGTTACATCAGACCAAGCACCTCACCTTGGGTCGCCCTTGTCCTATTCGTGGAGAAGAAAGATGGCACCAGGCGGATGTGCATCGATTATCGAGCTCTGAATGAGGTCACGATCAAGAACAAGTACCCCTTGCCCAGAATAGAAGATCTGTTCGACCAGCCGAGAGGAGCCAGCGTGTTTTCAAAGATAGATCTTAGGTCAGGTTATCACCAGATCAGGATTCGACCTTCAGACATTCCGAAGACGACATTCATTACTAAGTATGGGTTGTATGAGTTCACTGTTATGTCTTTTGGCCCGACGAATGCACCAGCCTTCTTCATGAATCTGATGAACAATGTATTCATGGATTATCTCGACAAGTTTGTGGTGGTATTTATTTATGATATTCTTATATATTCTCAAAGTGAGGAGGAGCATGTGGATCATTTGAAGATGGTATTGCAGAGATTGGAGCACCAGTTGTATGCAAAGTTGAGCAAGTGCGAGTTCTGGATTGATGAAGTCCTGTTCTTGGGTCATATAATAAATAAAGATGGATTGGTTGTGGATCTGAAGAAAGTGGCAGACATTATGAACTGGAAAGCGCCAACAGATGCCCGAGGAATCAAGAGCTTCATTGGAATGGCCGGATATTATCGACGATTCATTGAAGGATTTTCGAAGATTACGAAACCGATGATAGCTTTGCTAGCCAACAAAGTGGAGTTCAAGTGGACCCAGAAGTGCCAATAAGCCTTTGAAGCGCTGAAAGAGAAGTTGACTACAACGCCTGTCTTAGTTTTGCCTGATGTGCACAAGGCCTTCTCAGTGTATTGCGACGCTTGTAACACTGGCTTGGGATGCGTATTGATGCAAGAGGGAAGAGTTGTGGCCTACTCGTCCCGACAACTGAAGGTTCATGAGAAGAATTATCCAATCCATGACCTAGAGTTGGCAGCAGTGGTTCATGCACTGAAGACATAGAGGCACTATCTGTACAGACAGAAGTGTGATGTCTACACAGACCACAAGAGTATGAAGTACATATTCCCTCAGTAAGAGCTGAATATGAGACAACGAAGATGGCTAGAGTTGATCAAAGACTATGAGTTGGAAATTCATTACCATCTAGGCAAAGCGAACGTGGTAGTAGATGCTTTGAGCAGGAAAAGTCAAGTCAATATGATGGTCGCTCATCTGATGCCTTATGAGTTGGCCAAAGAATTTGACAGGTTGAGTCTCAGATTTTTGAACAACATGCGAGGAGTAACAGTTGAGTTAGAACCCACCTTAGAGCGGGAAATCAAAGAGGCACAGAAGAATGATGAGAGGATCAATGAAATCCGGCAACTGATTCTAGAAGGAAGAGGCAAAGACTTTCAAGAGGATGCAGAAGGTGTGGTATGGTTCAAAGACCGTTTGTGTGTTCCCAATGTTCAGTCCATTCGGGAGTTGATCCTCAAGGAAGCTCATGAGACAGCTTATTCCATAGATCCCGGAAGCCATCTAGGCAAAGCGAACGTGGTAGTAGATGCTTTGAGCAGGAAAAGTCAAGTCAATATGATGGTCGCTCATCTGATGCCTTATGAGTTGGCCAAAGAATTTGACAGGTTGAGTCTCAGATTTCTGAACAACATGCGAGGAGTAACAGTTGAGTTAGAACCCACCTTAGAGCGGGAAATCAAAGAGGCACAGAAGAATGATGAGAGGATCAATGAAATTCGGCAACTGATTCTAGAAGGAAGAGGCAAAGACTTTCGGGAGGATGCAGAAGGTGTGGTATGGTTCAAAGACCGTTTGTGTGTTCCCAATGTTCAGTCCATTCGGGAGTTGATCCTCAAGGAAGCTCATGAGACAGCTTATTCCATAGATCCCGGAAGTGAAAAGATGTATCAGGATCTGAAGAAGAAGTTCTGGTGGTAGGAATGAAAAGGGAGATCGCAGAGCATGTGGCCGTATGTGATAGTTGTCAAAGGATCAAGGCAGAGCATCAGAAGCCAGTTGGGTTGTTGCAGCCATTGCAAATTCCTCAGTGGAAATGGGATGAAATCAGGATGGATTTCATAGTCGGATTGCCTTGCACTCGAGCCGGCTACGATTCCATCTGGGTAGTGGTGGACCGCTTAACCAAGTCAGCCCACTTCATACGTGTCAAGACTAGCTACAACAGTGCAATATTGGCGGAGCTATACATGTCCCGGATTGTTTGTCTTCACGGTGTACCAAAGAATATAGTGTCAGACAAAGGAACGCAGTTCACCTCTCATTTCTGGCAGCAATTGCATGAAGCCTTGGGTACACACCTGAATTTCAGTTCAGCTTATCATCCGCAGACAGACGGTCAGACTGAAAGAACTAATCAAATCCTCGAAGATATGCTAAGAGCCTGTGCGTTGCAGGATAAGTCTGGATGGGACAAGAGACTACCTTATGCAGAATTCTCCTATAACAACAGTTTCCAGGCCAGTTTGAAGATGTCACTATTTCAGACGCTTTATGGAAGGAGTTGTAGAACTCCGTTGCAATGGGATCAGCCTGGAGAAAAGCAAGTGTTCATACCAGACATTTTGCTCGAAGCTGAAGAGAACATCAAGATGGTTCAGGAGAACCTGACGATAGCGCAATCAAGGCAGCGAAGTTATGCAGGCATAAGAAGGAGAGAGCTAAGTTTTGAAGTCAGAGATTTTGTCTACCTAAAGGTATCGCCTATCAAAGGAGTAAGAATATTCGGAGTTAAAGGCAAGCTAGCACCCCGATATGTTGGTCCGTATCAGATTCTCGCAAAGCGTGGAGAAGTGGCCTATTAGCTTAGTCTGCCAGAAGGTTTGTCAGTAGTGCATGATGTCTTTCATGTGTCTTAGTTGAAGAAGTGTCTGCGTGTGCTAGAAGAGCAGTTGCCAGTGGAAGGTCTGGAAGTCCAAGAAGACTTGACCTACATAGAGAAGCCAGCGCAGATTCTTGAGACTGCAGACAGGGTCACCCGGAGGAAAACTATCAGAATGTGCAAAGTCAGATGGGGTCACCACTCTGAGGAAGAAGCAACCTAGGAGCGTGAACATGATCTGATGGCCAAGTATCCCGAACTCTTTCCTGGCCAACCTTGAATCTCGAGGGCGAGATTCTTTTAAGGGGTATAGGTTTGTAACACCCTGGATTTGGGGGTAGAATTTCTTCTTCTTTAATACTCACCCAATTCAGGCGTTACTCTCTTTTCTCTTCCTGTTTCGCTCTTTCTTCCCATTTTCAAAGCCATATAATGACTGGCATCCGTATCGTGTGTAAACAAAAACCTAAGTTGACATGGGTGTTGCATCATGCCGAAGCATATTTCTTTTGCCTGATGTTGTGTTTTATCGCATGTCTGCCTCGCTTCGTTTCGGATTTCGATTCGCTATTGGTTTCTGATCAGTGGTCGTGTGCGTTGCGGGTTTCCGTCCCGGCCCGCGACCCAGCCTAGTCCGGCCGGCCCGACCCGCCCCTCCCTCCCACATGCCCCCCCCTCTCTCCCTTTCTCTCATTTTTTTCCCGCGCAACAACTCCCTCTCCCTCTCTTCCACCTCTCTCTCTCCCACTTCATGCCCTAGGTGATCCGGTGACGGTTATCGCCGGATTTTTGGATCCCCAACGTGAGCTCTCCCTTCCCTCTCCCTACCTCTCTCTCTCTCTTCCTCTCCCTCCCCTTTCCCCTCTTCCCTATGCGCGTCCCCGCCCTTTTCTCCTGCATGCACGCCCCTGCGCGCGGTTTAGCGGTGCGGCCCCGGCACAGCCCCCCTGTGCGGCCCCAGCGCGACCCCTGCGCGACGTCCTCGCCCTACCCGGCGCAGCCTGCTTGGCCTCGGTGCGCTCAGCGCGTTCTCACGCGCGCAACCCTAGCGTGTGCGACGTCTAAATCACGGTTCAATTAATTTTAAACTTAGCTTAGTTAGCGTGTTACGTCGTGTGCTTCGTCGCGCAATGTTTCATTTTAAATTCAGTTTAAGTGACGTATGCTGTCGTGCGCTTCGTCGCGCGACGCTTGACGTTATTTTCATGATTAATTCAAGTGTTTCGTTGCGCGCTTTGTCGCGCGATGGGCTGTTCAATTTCAAGTTTAGTCTAAGTGTTGCGTCGCGCACTTCGCGGCGCGACGATTGATTTTATTTTCGGTTTAATCACGTGTGTCGTCGTGCATTTCGCCGCACGACATTTCTTTTGAACTTATCGTAAACTATTCGTAATGATTAAACGCGTAGTGCAACTTTATTTTATGCATAACGCGGTTATTAGATTAATATGGTTATGTTAAGGAAAATACTGTAATCCATAACTGCTTAACGTAATTGTCTTTCGACTGTAGCCTCAGCCGTTGTTTTCTCTTTCTCGCTTAGTTGTAGGTGCGAGCCCTACGCCGAACGTCTGCTTATCTACTGTACTTTACTGTCTGGTGTATTGTTCCTTTTATATTGAATTTGTGGAATGTATGTTTGAACTCGTATAGATAACGGTCAGTTGGCGGAGTCCGAAGTAGTTGCAGGTGAAGACCCTGAGCAGCAGCTAGTTGGTGAAGGCAGGTGTCACTTGACCCATCTATGTCCTACTAATTCTTATAATTCACTCCCCGCATCTACACAATTTATACCTAAGGATTGACTAGCTTTTGTTTATCTTGTCCTTGTTTACCTATTTGGGTTGGGTTATTTTGGTTTAGCTTTATGCTAGTGCTTCACATTAATCAATGAACATGATGAGATTATTTATGATACGCTGTTTTCCCTTTTGATTATGATGATGATACTGTGACATTTAAGGGGACTCGAGCGATTTATCGAGTGCCTCTCTGTAAGGACTGATTCGTTGGACGACCGTCCGGGAAAACAGTGCAACCATGAGGGTGGAATGGGACGCCCTTAGCTGAATAATTAGAGGGACTAGGGTGTAGTTTGCTTCGCCGTCGTGCCGTCAATGGGGCTCGGTGTATGCGGCTCGCTCTGCCGAGGGTGGATTGCCCTTTGGGGAGGAGTGTGGTACATTTAGGAAACCTAACGGGTGGCTACAGCCTTAGGGAATCTTTGTAAAGGCTACATAGTGAAACTCTGCCTGTTCACCTTGGTAGTGTTTAAGGGTTTGATCGGCCCGAGGCAAGAGGGAATCACGGCTTGTGGGTAAAGTGTGCAACCTCTGCAGAGTGTTATGAAACTGATATATTAGATGTGCTCGCGGTTATGAGCGGCCAAGGGATCTCCATTGATTAGAGATACTTTGATCAGAGATGTTTGGTTTACAGGTGGTGACGAGGATGATGGTTTGATTATGCTTATGGTATAGTTTCTGGTATTCTTTCTGTTTGGAAAGGGTACTTTTGGGTTAACAACTTGGGTTAATACTAAAACCTGGCTCTCTACTAGTAATAATAACCTGACCAACTAAAAGAAACCAATGGACTTTAACCCCACATAAAGCTAGTCCACTATAGCCAAACGGGACAAGTGCTGAGTATGTTGATGTGTACTCACCCTTGCTTTACACACCAAACCCCCCAGGTTGTCCACGTTGCAACCACTGCTCAGGAGAAGATGAAGTCGTGGAGGAGGATTTCTAGGAGTTCCAAGAGTACGATGAGTTCTAGGCGTGGGTTAGCGGCAAACCCTCAGTCGGCTGCTTGTGAAGGCCGTGTGTATCTACGTTTCTTTTCGTCACTGCAGCGGCTGCTATCGTGGCTAGATTTCATAGAGCACCGGTCGGACGAGATCCTAGCGCCGTGCTACATCAGGTGCGGCGCATGGTGGCGGAGCAGCCGTGCTGCCTGATGCACGTGGTGTGGGGCAACGCCGCTAGGCTCATCGGCCTCGAGTACGACAGCGCCCACACCATGGTCAACGTCACCGCCAAGTGCTTTTTGACTGTCCTCTTTTAGCATCTTAGGATCTAGATGAAAGCATGAGCTTTTTTGACTGTCCTTTTAGCCTCTTAGTCTCTAGAGGACAATCCTATTGTGTAGTGTGGTAGTGCAGCCTCTAAGGCTATAAATATGTGTCCCCAACCCTTAGATGGGTATGACATTTGAGTAGTGTGTGAGAAATAAACGAAAATTGCCCCAACTCGTAGTGTCATCCTCTCGATGAGAGTTAGAGTCCCGCTGCTTACAATTGGTATCAGAGCCAAACTATCCTGCAGCCTAAACATCTCTTGCTCACCTCCTTCTCGCGCCTCTCCCCACACTCAATCGGCAGCAAGAGCTCCAACTGTTCCTTCCTCTCCTGCAAAGACGAGCAGCCTTTCGTCTAAGACAGCCTCTTCCACACGCAACGACCCCTCACTAGCCCACCATGTCCCTACGCTCGGTCACTTCGAGTGCGTGGCGCCAGCAGGAGGCCGAGGTCTCCACGGCACAAGAACGGAGCGAGCAGCAGCGGCGGCTACAGCGACAGCGGTGAGGGCAGCACGACTGGCGGCGGCAGAACTGACAGCAGCGAGAGTGGAAGTAGAAGCAGCAGAGGCGGTGGATGCTGCACGTGCGGCGGCAGCAGAGCTCGAGGCTCTGCGTGGCAGTAGAGCCGGCAGCTCTGCTTCTATCGACGACAACACCGACAAAGAGCTTAGGCTGGCGAGGGAAGCAGCACGAGAGCAGGCGGCAGAGTGGGCAGCCGCGCATCCCCATGGGGCATGCGTGGCGGCAGCCCAGATAGGAGCCGACGCGCCGACGCCGCTCCGGGCGAGGGCGCACGCGACGGCAGCTCAGACGGGCGTAGACACGCCGGCGTTGCTCCCGGCGGCGGCGACCGAGTCGACGGAGATCGCGGCCTCTACCGGCGGCGTGGCTCTCCCTCCCTGGATCGGTACCATGGTTGCCGCGGGCCCAGGCCATTGTCAAGGACATCGGTCCCAACGGTGGGTGGCCTACCCTCACCAAGACCAACTACGTCGAGTGGGCCACGGTGATGAGGGTAGGGCTCCAGGTTTGCCACATGTGGGAAGCAGTTCGGTACGACAACATTGAATACCACGAGGATCGACGGGCGCTGGATGCCCTCATTGCTGCAGTCCCGCCTGAGATGCAGTTTTTGCTTTCCCAGAAGCGGACTACCAAGGAGGCCTGGGACGCCATCGCTGCGACCCGCATCAGCAGCAACTGTGCCCGCAAGACCACACTGCAGGCACTTCGCAAGGAGTGGGAGAACCTGGTGAAAGTTGCCTAGAGGAGGTGAATAGGCGAAACCTGAAATTTATAAACTTAAACACACACTAAGGTCGGGGGTTAGCGTTAGAATTAAATTCAAGTCCAAAATAATATCTCTCTTGCTAGGAGTTGCTCAAGGATTGCAGATGACGTATGGGAGCCAACTCAAATTCACACTAGCAAGGAAACGTTAGAGAGGGAAAACAAATCAAACAAGAATCAAGGCGAGTGAACACAATAATTTGTTTTACCGAGGTTTGGTTCCAAAGAACCTAGTCCCCGTTGAGGAGGTCACAGAGACCGGGTCTATTTCAACCCTTTCCCTCTCTCAAACGGTCACTTAGACCGAGTGAGCCTTTTCCTTAATCTCTTGGGTCACTTAGACCACGCAAGGACCACCACACACTTAGGTGTCTCTTGCTTCGATTACAAGCCACTTGAGAAATAGAAGGGAAAAGAAAAAGGCCAAACCAAGCGACAAGAGCAACAAAAGAACACAAATGATCCTCTCACAAGCCCTAATGCACTAGAGTTGATTTTGGGGCTTTGAGTGGATTGATTGCTTTGATTGTGTCTTGGAGTGTTGGGCTTTTGCTCTTGCAATGAATGAGAACTCAGAAATGCTTGGATGGAAGTGAATGAGGTGGTTGGGGGTATTTATAGCCTCCCAACCACTTCTAGCCGTTGGCTGATTTTTGCTAGCGAAGGGCACACCGGACAGTCACTGTGCACTGCTCGATGCGCGCCACGTCAGCACAACCGTTAGGGTTCGGAGCTGGTCGACCATTGGAGCCTTTGTCCTCTTGCTGCACCAGACAGTCCAGTGGTGCATCGGACAGTCCGGTGCCCTCTGACTTCTGCACTCTGACTTCTGCATTTGCACTATTCACGCAGAGTACTTTCTGCAGTCGACCGTTGGCGCTAGGTAGCCGTTGCTCCGCTGGCTCACCGGACAATCTGGTGGCACACTGGATAGTCCGGTGAATTATAGCAGAGCATGCCCTGGAGTTTCCCGAGAGTGACTGGTTCGAGGGGGCGCCTGGCTGGTGCACCGGACAGTGTCCGGTGCACACCGGACACTGTTCGGTGCACCATTTTCCACCACATTTAAGTCTTTTTGCTCCAATTAAATTGTGTCCCTAACTTGATTTCTTTCTTGGTTTGTGTTGAACCTTATGCACCTGTAATACATGAATTCTAGACAAACTAGTTAGTCCATGTGTTTGCGTTGATCATCTAACACCAAAATTAATTATAGGAAATGGTTAATCCTATTTCCCTTTCACCTGGCCTTCAAGCCAGGTAAGGATGTTGATGACTTTGCTCTCCGCCTCAACACTCTGTTGCAGAAGATGGTGCAGTTCGGCGACGACACCTACGATGAGGAGAGAGCAGTTGATAAGCTCTTCTGTTGCATCCCCGAGAAGTACAAGCTGCTTGCTCGCTCGATCGAGTCTCTGCTAGACTTCTCCACGATGATGATTGAAGAGGTGATAGGTCGTCTCAAGGTGGTCGACGGCGACGAACCACAGGCTCCCTCTGGGCCTATCACTATCGTCGGGAAGCTACATCTCACTCGGGAGCAGACAGCAGTGGGAGGCCTGCCAGGGTGACAAGAAGAAGGTGAGTCCTCCTCGACACGAGGCCACAAACGCAGTAATCTGCGCAAGGCGCGTGGAAGCGCCCAGGCCGGGGCCGAGGACATGCTGAGGGTGGTGCCCATGGAGATGCCCAAGGCAGCACCGTCGGCAACAAGAAGCTGGCACGAGACGACGACTGTCACAACTATGGCAAGCTTGGCCACTGGGCCAGTTACTGTCGACAGCCACGACATGGCCAGGCCAATGTCGCACAGGCGGAGGCAGAGGAGGAGGCTCTGCTCCTAGCACATGCAAGCACCGAGCTATCTCCAGTGGCACCGACCGCAGCGGCACTCCTCCACCTTGATGAGTCGAAAGCACGCGCTTTCCTCGGCGATGGCTCCAACAAAGACATGATCGAAGGATGGTGCCTCGACACCGGTGCCACTCATAACATGACCGGCCGACGGGAGTTCTTCACCGAGCTTGACTCTAGCGTCCGAGGCTCCGTCAAGTTTGGGGACGCCTTCGACATAGAGATCAAGGGCATCGGCTCAGTCGTCTTCACTGTCGCGTCTGGTGAGCACATGCTACTCACCGGAGTCTACTACATCCTCGCATTGAGGAACGCTATCATCAGCTTGGGACGGCTGGATGAGAATGGTTCGCGTGTGGAGGTCGAGCACGGATTCATGAGGATCTAGGATCCCTCTCATCGCCTTCTTAAGAAGGTACGCAGGAGTCCAAATCAGCTTTACATCCTCAATGTGAAGGTGGCACAACCTTGCTGCCTTGCTGCTCGTTGGGACCACGGGGCATGGCAGAGGCACGAGCGTTTCGGGCACCTTAACTTCGAGGTCCTGAAGCGGCTCAGTGCCAAGGAGATGGTACGAGGCCTGCCATGCCTTGACCATGTGGAGCAGTTCTGCGACGTCTACATGTTGACAAAGCAGAGACGACTCCCCTTTCCCCAGCAGTCGAGCTTTCAAGCCAAGGAGAGGCTCGAGCTCGTTCATGGGGACTTGTGTGGCCCGTTGACACCAGCCACACCAGGAGGACGACACTACTTCTTGTTGCTCATCGATGATCTCTCCCGCTACATGTGGGTGATGATCCTTGGTAGCAAGAGAGATGTTGCGAACGCCATCAGGCGTGTGCAGGTCGCTGCGGAGGCGGAGTGCGACCGCAAGCTGTGCGTGCTGCACACCGACAACGGTGACGAATTCACAGCGGCTGAGTTTGCATCGTACTGCGAGGATGAGGGCGTTCAGTGCCACTACTCCGCACCGTACAACCCGCAGCAGAACGACGTTGTCGAGCGTCGCAACCAGACGGTTGTGGGGATGACTCGGGCTCTCCTCAAATAGAGGGGAATGCCGGCTGTCTTCTGGGGAGAGGCGGTGGTGACAGCGGTCTACATCCTCAACCGCTCGCCCACCAAGGCACTCAATAGGATGACACCGTACGAGGCTTGGCATGGGCACAAGCCGGTGGTTTTTCACCTACGGGTCTTCGGCTGCCTCGTGTTCACCAAGGAGCTTGGCCACATCAGCAAGCTCGACGACAGGAGCACCCCAGGGGTGTTCATTGGCTACGCGGAGGGCTCGAAGGCCTACCACATCCTTGACCAAGAAACATAGCGTGTACGCACGGCGCGTGATGTAGTGTTCGACGAAGGGCGAGGATGGGCATGGGACAAGGCGGTGGACGACGGCACGACTCCGACGTACGACGACTTCACCATCGAGTACGTCCACTTTGAGGGAGCTGGGGGAGTAGGCAACTCTTCTCCGAGCAAGTCTACCCCAGCCCCCAAGTCTCCAACGACGCCAGCGCCACGCTCTCCTATTTCGGCTACAACGAGCTCTTCACCACAACTCAATCCAGCCACGACTCTGGCTCCAGCGAGCTCTCCGTCACCACGTACTCCAGCACTGATGGTACCCTCCCCAGGAACATCCTCTCCGACGCCAGCTCGGGTCGAGCATGACCCAGTGGAGCTCGTGGCCCCGCTCTCCCACGACGAGGAGCGCGTCAACGCGTGCTACAACAGCGAGCCATTGCGGTATCGAAAGGTGGAGGGCCTTCTCATTGACTCGTTGGTGCCAGGCTCGGCGTCTCGCATTCTGGCAGGAGAGTTGCATCTTGCATGCGACGATGGGAGCCTCAGTCTTTCACAGAGGCCGAGAAACACGTGGCTTGGTGTGTCGCGATGCAGTCGGAGATGGACGCAGTTGAGACGAACCGCACTTGGGAGCTCGCTGATCTCCCTCATGGTCATCGCGCGATCACCCTTAAATGGGTGTTCAAACTGAAGAGGGATGAAGTCGGCGCCATCGTTAAGCACAAGGATCGCTTGGTGGCATGCGGTTTCTTACAGCAGGAGGGGATCGACTTTGACGATGCTTTCGCCCCCGTGGCACAGATGGAATCCGTGCGACTCCTCCTTGCACTGTCAGCCCAGGAGGGCTGGCACGTTCATCACATGGACGTCAAGTCGGCGTTTCTTAACGATGACTTAAAGGAGGAGGTCTACGTACACCAGCCGCTAGGTTTTGCGATCTCTGGCAAGGAGGGCAAGGTGTTGCGCCTGCGTAAGGCTCTCTATGACCTGCGACAGGCACTGAGGGCGTGGAATGCCAAGCTAGATTCCACACTCAAAGGAATGGGCTTCACGCGAAGCCCGCACGAGGCGACCATCTATCAGCGAGTAAATGGAGGAAGTGCCCTGCTGGTGGGTGTCTACGTCAACGACTTGGTGATCACCGGCGCCAAGGATGCAGAGGTGGCGGCATTCAAGGAAGAGATGAAGGCCACCTTTCAAATGAATGACCTGGAGCATCTCTCCTTCTACCTGGGGATTGAAGTGCACCAGAGAGACTCCGGGATCACACTTCGCCAGACCACCTACGCCAAGCGCATTGTTGAGCTGCCTGGGCTCACCGACTGCAACCCAGCTCTCACTCCGATGGAGGAGAGGCTGAAGCTGAGTCGCGACAGCACGACGGAGGAGGTGGACGCTACACAGTACCGGCGTCTTGTGGGGAGCCTTCGCTACCTCGTCCACACACGTCCTGACTTGGCATACTTTGTCGGCTATATTAGTCGGTTTCTGCAGTGACCGACGACAAAGCATGAGCAAGCTGTGAAGAGGATCATCCGCTATGTTGCAGGGACTCTCAACCACGGTCTCTACTACCTGAGGTGCCCTGGGGAGGCACACCTTGTCGGGTACAGCGACATCGACCACGTCGGTGACATCGACACTATTAAGAGCACGAGCGAGATCCTCTTCTTCCTCGGCAAGTGTCTCATTAGCTGGCAGTCGGTCAAGCAGCATGTGGTGGCCATGTCCAGCTGTGAGGCCGAGTACATAGCGGCCTCCACTGCTTCGACTTAGGCACTCTGGCTGGCTCGACTGCTCGGTGATCTCCTCAGGAGAGACACTGGAGCGGTGGAATTCAGGGTAGACAGCCAGTCCGCTCTAGCATTGGCCAAGAACCCCGTGTTCCATGAATGAAGCAAGCACATCCGGGTGAGATACCACTTCATTCGAGACTGCTTGGCAGAAGGGAGCATCAAGACGCGCTACATCAGCACCAAGGATCAGCTTGCAGACCTGCTCACCAAGCCCCTTGGGAGGATCAAGTTTCTTGAGCTTTGATCCAGGTCCGGGATGGCCCAACTTTCCCACAAGACGACGCCCAAGACTTAGGGGGAGAATGATGGAATAAGTCTTGAGCATCTGTGGAGGACAACGTGCTGCAGGACTAAAGGGACAACATCCCCTTTAGCATCTAGAGGATAGCATGAGCTTTTTGACTATCCTCTTTTAGCATCTTAGCATCTAGATGACAGCAGGAGTTTTTTGACTGTCCTCTTTTAGCATCTTAGCATCTAGAGGACAACATGAGCTTTTTTGACTATCCTCTTTAGTCTCTTTTAGCTTTTAGCATCTATAGCACAATTCTGTTGTGTAGTGTGTTATATAGTGTGGTAGTGCAGGCTCTAGGGCTATAAATATGTGTCCCAACCCTTAGACGAGTATGACATTTGAATAGTGTGTGTGAGAAATAAACGAAAATTACTCCAACTCGTAGTGTCATCCTATCGATAAGAATTAGCATCCCGCTGCTTACACAAATGAGTTACACAAATGAGTTAATCCACAGAGCGCGCGCGCACGTACATACCAATATACCATATATAACACTTATAAAAAATTCTCCATATCACGCTATAATTTTACTCAGTATATTATCTGTCGTCACAAATACTCCTTCCGTTCCAAAAATCTAGTTCTTTCTAGTCTACTTTTTTGAGTCCACGCTCATTCAAATGACAATAAACTAGCCAATGGCGCGCGCCAGCGCGCAAAACTTTTTGGCACAATCATAAAGACAAAATATTATATTCTACATATATACATTGAAGACAGAACATTATATTATATATAACACATGATCATTATAGGATATATGCCAAATTACAAACAATACGTCTTTAATATCACCTTGGATCACATCTATATTAGGATGCATAAACAAAAGATAATTAGATATTTTCTTACAAATAAGGCATAATCTATATACATTTGTTAATTGTTGGTGTATCGAAGGCATAATTCTGAATTCTATGTGATATCCCTTTTAACATGTATGTTAAAGTAAGTTAGTGACATCGAAAGTACGTATTAAAAACTTAATAAAAGGTAATTATTCATATCATCTGAAACTTAAATATTTTTTTAGAAGGCAATACAATAAGAAGAAATGACATCTGCAAAAGGTAAAAATAAGAAATGATAGAGAGAAGTCTACATTTTTGGGATAATATTGCACCTCTAAAATGCCTTTTGTTAGCTCAGAGCGAATATACAAAGGAAGCTCCACACTACGCGATTTTAGTTTTTGCAATATTTTTTCTAGGGGAAAACACATTTAGGGTTTCTAATGGGATAATATTGCACCTCTAAACATGCCTTTTGTTAGCTCAGAGCGAATCACCCCTTCTTTTAGGGAAATACAACACCGTAAACTCGTTTGTAAAGCAGGTAAAAGAACGAAGAAGCATGGCTTTTAGGTAGCATTTGAAGCGCACGAACGCGTGAGTGGATGCGCGGCGACCAGTAAAATACAAAGGAAGCTCCACACTACGCGATTTTAGTTTTTGCAAGATTTTTTCCAGGGGAAAACACATTTAGGGTTTCTAATGTGACATAAAAAAGAGACCAAAAATAATTTGTGCCTTTCGGTGTAGATGGAGAGAAAAAGGGAACAAAAAAGCATGTGATTTTCGGTGTAGATCCGAGAGCACATTACAAATGTTTCAAACCAAATACAAGAGAAAGGTACAGTGAGTAATGAACATGGAAAAATCGAAGGGAAGCATGAAAATGATCTATTTACCTAAAAACGACAGACACGGGAGATATCCACCGGCGTAGGCAGCTGCACCGTCGCTGCTGCCTCGGTAGGGTCGTCCTGGTGCGACACGGTAGGTAGAATGGGACCCTTCTAATAGTCGATGTTGTTCATTTTTTATTTCCTTTTTTACAGCAAGATAGATCGGCCACACGTGCTGGTGAAGCAGCTGAAGGCCACGGGATCCTTCTAGGCGATGTTGTTTCCCATTTTTTTTTTATTTCCTTTCATAACAGAAGCAGCAGGCCAGCAGCCACGCGCCCACGCATACTGGTGGAGCAGTCGGAACAGCTTTCGGCCACGTGTACGGCTACAATGCGAAGTAGTATCTGCAGGTGTGTCTAGGATTTTGTAGCCGACGTGGACGGTCTATATGGGGAGGAAGTTGCATCGGCTTAATAAGTAGAAATATAGACATACATGTGGATGACATTCATATGTTAATGAATAATGAATGCATGATTATTTGTCTAAAACAAATTATATTTTGGAACGGATGGAGTATCATAATTCTCGTATATATACTTCCTCTGTACCAAAATAAAATTCGTTTTAGGTAATAGTAGATTCATCAAAGTCTTGATGTATGTGTTTTATATACAATTATAGATTCATCGTCATCTATTTAGATATAGATATAAAAACCGAGAGATGAAATGACTACTGTTCTGAGACGAGACGAAGTAAGTACTATTTTTTACTCTTTTCGTGCCATCGCAAGCGACATATAAGGCTAATTGCTCATAAATAATGAAACATGTCGCATGATGACTTGTTGCCTTTTGTCTTGACTATTTTCATTAAATTATTTATTTATAACCTAGAGCAAATTATTTGGGGGGGGGGGGTGGAAACAGAGGACTTGATAGAGGTCAATATTACCGGTCCCGACCGATGTTTGTTTCATTCTTAGGCTGCGTTCGTTTGTTCAGGATTGGGGCCGGAATGGTTTCAGGTGATCAAAGTCTATACAAATTAGATAAACATTCCTGGTTGGATTGGTTCTAGGCCACGATTCCGGAACAAACGAACACACCCTTAATTGAGTTAGCATTTGGCACGGTGCAAGATCCGCTAAGGAAAACACTGCACAAGCCACAAGGAAACGCATGGATCTGCTGGTAACAATAATGGGCTTTCATCCAAGAGCCAGGGTGCTACACGAGCTTCAGTACATTTATACATAGACACACAACTGCTACATTTACTAGTGATGATGATGATGATCAACAGCCAGCAGTGAACCACTGATGCTGGCTGGGGTGTGTGCTTGCAGAACACAGGGCGAGATCAACTGAAAAGGAAGGAATTAGTTATACGCTGGTGCTCTGCTCTCATTTGTGCCATATATATATACACACACAACATGCGAGCCGTCCATTCCAATCCAAGGATTACGTACAAGAAAGTAAGAGCAGCGCAAAACGATCCTCACCCTTTCTTGGGCCTGGAGAAGAACCCGCCGAGGCTGAGCCCGCCGTTGCCGCCCTCTTCAGCGGCTTTCTTGGGCGCCGGGGCGGCGGCGGCCTTGCCCTTGCTCCCCACCTTGTTCAGGACGGGGTCCGTCTCCAGCAGCTGCTCCTCCTTGTACAGCGCGCCGAAGATGGTGTCGAACAGGCCCTTCTCCTCCACCCGCTTACCCGCCGCCGCCGCGACGAACTTGGTCGTCGCCGCAGGGACGTGCGCCGCAGAGGGGCGGCCCATGCTCGTCGTCCTGGCCGCCGGCGATGATGCCACGGCCGGCGCGACCGTGCCGAAGCCTACTGATGCCATGGCTGCGTACGGTGTACGGGTGTACGCGTGTGGCTGTGCGGTGCGTGTCTGGGGGCGCGGGGCCAAGGATTCTTCTGGGGTTCCCGGCTCTCGTATTTGGCCCGGAACCGGAAGCTCGTGCCGTCCACAAGCGGCTTATCCACACGCCGCTGCACGGTTCAGCGCTTCATCTCACCCAACGAGAAATGGTTCATCTTTGATCTACGACATGTTCAATTCAGTAGCCCTAGCCCATGCCACAACGTTCTTTTTTTCCAGACAAGACAAGATTTAAAATAGAGACCTTTTAATTACTTTTGATATATAATACTAATATAAACACTTGAGATAAATCTAAAAACGTTACGAGCAAAACAAAAGAAATATATTATTGTATTGCATTAAAAGCTTCTTCTAACATATATATATACTATATAAAGCATCGGTTTTTATGGTTTTCGTCGTCGTCGTGGCCCTAACATTTATCTATCTATCTATCTACTGTATAAAGCACTCGTTTTCATGGTTTTTATTGTCGTCGTCGTGTCCCTAACATTTAAATGTTTTTCATTGTCGTCGTCGTCGTCGTCGTGTCCCTAACATTTAAATTTTTAGAGGCAAATTATTGTGTATGCTCCAATAGTCTACTTAAACAAAATTTGAAAAAAAAAGACTAGACTCAATTTTTAAAAAAAACGTTCTCCAGACGGCCCACTTTGCACCTGCGTATGGGTCTTCACTGTTCACGGACTACAAAAAGCACCAATCCTTGCACCTGCGTATGAGCGTTGCGCTATCTTCGTATGGGCATCCCCTCCAGCCGTACGCGTGGGAAACATAAACGTGGAGCCTCAATGCACACGGAGAGATGGATTGAGGAAGGATAGAACGCGTCGGATGCTAATTTTTTAGGAAGAGAATGCGAGAACAAGAAAAATCACTATTCTTTACTGATGATATCTGTTTTGTTTTAGGTTAGTTTACATTCTTTTGAAGTTGGTCTAACGTCATCAATGACGTCAAACGAAGCAGCTGCGTCTTCATTGGGCACATATGACATATGTCGCCGGCCGCCGTTTGGACGTTAGCAGATGGATCCGAACATCTTTTTCTTGTCAAGGACAAATTTTGTTGCCACGCATAAATGACGCATGTATGTATGCCAACACACGTAATCAATTCGATCATCGACACGGCCCGTAAGTGAAATTTAGACCCTTTTTGGCAGGCCTATGGTTGCTCTGAAATACCTCCAGCTCTTGTTTGTCTAGCTTTCTTGCTTCTCTGGAAGAGCTAGAGTTGTTTTAAATTTGTTTGATAAAACAGTTTCTCTTTGTATTTTTTAATGACGTGTGGAAAATATAGGAGTAGCCGATAAAAATCAGGTTTTTAGTGTTCTTGCTCTCAACAACAACAAAAAAAACGATCTAGCTAGTTCTTGACAGGCATTCAGCCTTTTTTATAGTAACCGTATGGCTTCATTGCGTGCGCGTGACTGCTACATACCTTGTGTTCGCTAGCTAGCACTCTTGTTTGTCCATCCATCAGCAGTAGCGCACAGTTAGCAATAATGGCCGGCGCCCAAGAAGCTGGCGACGCCCCTGGTCATCAGCCGTGCGCGCGGCGCGTGCTGGTGTTCCCGCTGCCCTTCCAGGGCCACATCGACCCGATGCTGCACCTGGCGGGCGTGCTCCACGCGCGGGGCCTCGCGGTGACCGTGCTCCACACGCGCTTCAACGCGTTGGACCCCGCGCGGCACCCGGAGTTCCAGTTCGTGGCCGTCCCCGACGGCACGCCCGCCGACGTCGCCGCCATGGGGAGGATCATCGACATCATCCTGGCCATGAACGCCGCCATGGAGGCGTCGCCGGCCGTCGGGGAGGCGCTGCGGGCGTCCGCGGTCGCGGGGCAGGACGGGCGGCCCCGCGCCTCGTGCCTCTTCGTCGACGCCAACCTCCTCGCCGTGCACAGGGCGGCCAGGGCGCTCGGACTGCCCACGCTGGTGCTGCGCACCGGGAGCGCCGCCTGCCTCGGCTGCTTCCTGGCCTACCCCATGCTCCACGAAAAGGGCTATCTGCCTCCGCAAGGTTTTCATTCACTCTTTCGTCAAAGAAAATTGCACATCGGGTCGAGTCAAGAGACGATGAAGATTCACGATCTCTGAAATGAATTATGATGTCCTCCTATACGTTGCTGGCTGCTCCAGAGTCGCAGCTGTGCACGCCGGTGCCGGAGCTGCCACCACTCCGAGTGAAGGACCTGATCTACTCGAAGCACAGCGACCACGAGCTGATGCGCAAAGTCCTCGCCCGGGGCAGCGAAACAGTGAGAGATTGCTCCGGCGTCGTCATCAACACAGCCGAGGCACTGGAGGCAGCCGAGCTAGGGAGGCTCCGCGACGAGCTGGTCCACCTCCCGGTGGTGCTCGCCGCCGGCCCACTCCACAAGCTCTCCTCCTCCAGGGGCGCCGGGAGCAGCTTGCTCGCCCCGGACCACAGCTGCATCGAGTGGCTGGACGCGCAGCGGCCCGGGTCGGTGCTGTACGTGAGCTTCGGGAGCCTGGCGGCCATGGACTCGAGCGAGCTCCGGGAGGTGGCATGGGGTCTGGCGGAGTGCGGCCACCCCTTCCTATGGGTCGTCCGGCCCAACATGGTACGAGGCTGCGACGTCGACAGCGCGCGGCAGCTGCCGGATGGTTTCGAGGACGCCGTCAAGGGCAGAGGCGTGGTGGTCCGCTGGGCCCCGCAGCAGGAGGTGCTGGCCCACCGCGCAGTGGGTGGGTTCTGGAGCCACTGCGGGTGGAACTCGACTCTGGAGGCGGTCAGCGAGGGGGTCCCGATGATCTGCAGGCCGGACGCCGTGGACCAGATGATGAACACGAGGTACTTGCAGGACGTCTGGGGCGTCGGCTTCGAGCTCCAAGGGGAGCTGGAGAGGGGGAAGATCAAGGACGCGGTTAGGAAGTTGATGGGTGAGCGGGAGGGAGCTGAGATGAGAAGAGCAGCGCAAGAGCTTTGCGCGAAACTAGCAGGCTGCTTGGAGAGCACTGGGTCTTCTCAGGTTGCCATTGACAAGTTGGTTAGCTACATTCTGTCTCTGTGAATCTTCTGTTCTATGGCGTATGTGTGTTCCGCTGGGTTAGCATTGGCAGCAGCTTAACAGCTGGTACTCTTATATGGACAATTATTCCTGTCAATTATATGTAGTGTTCTCTTTCTCTAGCTATTTTTTAATTTCTCTACACACCAGCTTCTGATTTCGTTTTACCGCCTTCCATATCGGAGATATTATAAACCTGACTCCCTTTCAAGCTCTCCCCGCGCTTCACGGGACCTCTGCCCTCTGCCGGCTGACGCGTGTCCTCTCCCCCTACAGCGTTTTCTCTACCGCGTCCTGCTCCACGGCCAAGTCGACCTCGTGTAGATGGAAGATCCAGTGATCGAAAAGAATGTTGTAGGCAGAATTAACATTTCCTGTTGCTACTGGGTACAGAAGTACTATTCACCACTCTGTTTGGACAACATTTACAGGTGTAGAGAATTTCAGACGGCAAAAAAACCATGGAAGGTTCTGTTTTAGCTCTAGATACACAGACCACTTTGTAGCTGATGTAGCCACTAATAAAATCCAACTCATCGGTCATCGCATATGGTTCAAACTGAAGTTCAGTGCATCAAGTAATTCAAAATGGAATCCAAGCTGAAGGTAAGATGCACTCGCCTCAGTGTTTCCTTTGTACCGCGACGAACTTTGTAGTGGATGGTTGGGAGACCAAGGCGCTGGTGAGCCTCGTAGCGGTGGCATCCAGAGAAGCCTGAAAAATATTCAGGACCTGAAAAATGGATCTAGACCTCCAAATAGTGACAGCACGAGTGACTAATTCGTTCTGGAATCTTAGAGTACCCACCATAATAGACCCCGTCGACCTCCAGGACATCAATCTGCAGTAGTCAAGAAACAGAGCCAAGTAAAAAAATCATAGCAGCCAGAAAGTCCAGTAATGTGCTCCATAAACATGGCTCAGATACAGGAAACAGAAGGCTAATGATCCTAACAAAGCTCAATCTAATTAAATTGGTGTATTTTTTTCCTGCTCATTGTGAGTACATAAGAGTTTAAGAAAACTAACGCACAGTTTATGGAGCACAGCATAGGATCCATAAATGTGCACAGCTCTTATTGGATCGTGATGAACAAATTGTCATACTTATCTGATGTTGTATTGTATCTATAGTTCCGAACAACAAAGAACAACATTTAAGTACATCCACACATATTTAAGAGAACCGTCATGTTTCGCATAATGTCATATCATGGAGGCATTGGCTCAGAATTTAATTAATTGATTCACATGTGCTAAATTCCTAAGAAGTGTGCTTGAATCTGACAGAAAACCCATCTAGGTAGACCAGGACTAAACAATAACTGTACTCGTGGATGATGAAATATGGAAGGAAAAGAATAAAGATACACATATAGATACCCACAGGTACTTGGAGGCTGATGACACGGATACTGTCCATGAGTTCTTGCACCTTGATCAGATCATTGGCCCGCGTTCGCACAACAGCACTATTGTATACCATTTTCGGTGGCCATGATTATTTTCGGCAGTCAGGATGTAGCCACCGAAAATAATCAGTTGTTTTTGGCGGCCAGAGCAGACCGCCGAAAATAACGCTATTTTCCGCGGGCGTGTCAGTGGCCGCCGAAAATAACATTATTTTCGGCGGATACTGACACAGCCGCCAAAAATAGTGTATTTAAAATGGTCGGGCTCCTTCTCTGTTCTCTTTGTTTCTCTCTCGCTCGACTCGCGCGCGTCGTCGCAGCCCAGCCGCCCCGTCAGGCCAAAATAGTCGTGGTAAATTTTCGGCGGCTAGACGCCCCCGCTGCAAATAATCCATTACTTTCGACGGTTGTTCTGCTGGCCACCGAAAATAAGCTATTTTGTGCGGCTAGATATCAGCCGCCGAAAATAGTGGCTTATTTTCGGCTTATTTTTCTGGCGGCCAGAGACCGCCGAAAATAGGCCTAAAGCCGCCGAAAATAGTAGCTTATTTTTGGCGGCCTCTGGCCGCCGAAAATGACTGTTCCTGCTGTAGTGTCGCATCAGTGGCCTCCGGATTTGGTCCAGTGGAATTTTCATTATCACTGGGCCCTTCGTTTAGTCTGTTGTGAATGACTGCACGACTGCACCTACATCACCAAAGTGTAGACCCGTTTATACATTCAGCACCATGAACTCCACTCGTAATCATTTTTCACACAAGAAAAGGAGCACAGGGAAACATATTTTAGCATGCTGAAACTGTTGGTGTCATGGTGTGTCAACATATGTCGTGTGTCCAGGGAAATTACGCAATTTTTCACAGAAGAAAAGGAGCACAGGGAAACATATTTTAGCATGCTGAAACAGTTGGCGTGTCAACATATATCGTGTGTCCAGGGAAATTACGCAATGAAATTAGTATCTCTAGCCATATTAGAAGACATGTGTTCAGCAGGACACTCATCCCCTAACTTTTTTTCTTAATTTCTTTGAAGCTACTCGCAACATGAAAATCCTAAACCTCCCACGGCCCCGCTATCTCCGACGGCTTCGTTGGGAGCCGTCGGACATAAGGGAATACGTCCGACGGCTGTCAGTTAAGCCGCCGGACATACCCTTATGTCCGACGGCTGTCAGACAAGCCGTCGGAGATAACCTTATCTCCGATGGCTCCCAACTACGTTGTCGGACTTAAGCGAATTTAAGCCTACGGCACTCGAGCGCGCCAGCACGCCCATGATGTCGGTGCCCGCCCACCCCGCGGCCGCTTATGGCTTATGTCTGACGGCTTAGGGCTTATGTTCGATGGCTTTGGTTGTCGGAAATTTCATCTTTTACTGTTGTGATTTCTGTACCGGGTAGTGTGAATTTGCAGGGGAAAAAACCAAAATGAACTTCCAATGAGTTTGCACCGAACTATGAAATCGTGAACCCACGATTTAGTTGCTTGAATCAACTCACTTGGGCACGCCTGCATCATGCACACCCGAGAGACCACAGCAAATTCAGTAACACTAGGATACAATGTTTGACAAAAATTAAATCCTCTACACCAGTTCTTCAACTCAAGAGATACCAACTTCGTGGGCTGAACTCAAGTACATGCACTCCAATAATTCAAAAACAAAACATGTTGCGGTACAAGAAGGGATCGAACAAAGGGGATCATGCAGGTACGCCAGGTTCCTGCTCCTCGTCCCGCTCGCGCTCCTTCCCCTTCCCCGAGTGAAGGAAGTGTATGGAACCGTGCTGCAGGGGAGGAGGACGGCGGGCCCACCGCCAAATTTAGGGTAAAATTCGGAGAAGAAATTTTGGTGGGTTCCGATTGAAATCGGTAACTAAGGAAACAGTTGATAAAATGCCGCACCGATTTCAATACTGTTTTTGATAAAAAAATTCCGATACCGATTCTATTTCCAAAAAATATCATTTCCGGTGAATCCAATCTGAATTTTTTTTGAAAACGGTAACCTGAATTCTAAAAAATTCTGAAACTGTTTTCATCACTAACTAGAGCAGTCCAACACGAAACCAGCCCTTGCTTTCAGTAGGTTCTGCTGCAATCTCCACACATGGTATCTAATCCATTGTGACACATATGGCGTTGAATGGTTTAATCTATCTGCTACAGATACTAGAGACCACGGTACAGCTCCACTCATCGGAGTTATTAAAACCTGAGCCGGTTTGGAGCGCCGTCCGCGCTTCACGGGATGTTTGCCTATCACAGGCCGACGCATGGCGGAGTCGCGGACTCGAATTTTTTCTCCAACCTGGATATGAGTGGTGCCGTGTCCGTGTCCTCTCTCTGGGACTCTCTCCCATCTTGCTCTCTCCACACCACTTCCCTCGGGATCCGTCGTCTCCCTCTTACCGTGCCTCTGTCTTGTGCTCGCCGATTCCATACGACGGCTCCGTGCTTCCACTCTCTCGGCGCTGCTCTCTGGCCCCAGACGGCACGCCCTTTCCTCCTGGTTCCAGGAGGGCGACCCTGTGAGCGTGGTGCAGCACGGGCGTGGACCCTCCGAGGCATCCAGTCGCAGCCGCCATCTCTCTCCTCATCTCTTGTTCGGCGCACGTGAGCAGCCAGTTTCTTTGATTTGGGTGGCCCCGTCCCATGCTCAGATCCAGGCAGGCTTTGAATGGTGCTACTCTGTTTGCTCCATCTGTCTAGGCCTATGCTAATAGGGATCCTAAAAGAGTGTCCTTTGTCCTTAAAAAACACCAAATATTTCTGTTAGAAAAGCTTATACAGAATACGATGTTCGTATATTTTGAATAGGGGAAAGGTTACTTGACTTGACAGAATCATTTTACAATGGAAACAGACAGCAAATTGTACCAATACTAGCACATGTTATATGTGTTGATCGAAGTAATCGATTCTGAAATCTTCCACACGCAAATTTTTGGTTCAATGCTTGGAGTTTCAGCTGGATTTATTTGCTAGAAAGGGCCCATGGTACATACATAGGCATGCATGCATTGCCAACATATAGATTTATTTACTGTATATTTATCTGCAAATATACGTATAATCATGATGTTTTTGTTTATGTGAAACTTATGCTGCTTTATAGAATCTATATGGCGCCCGATAGGGCGCAGCTGATTCTAGTATAAGCAATAGTATAGGGAACTTAGAAACTGTATGGTGCTGCAAACAATACTAGGAACTCATACCACCATTTGGTACGTGCTATCGTACTAGTGCGGTAGTGCCCACGCTTAAGGGCTTCTTTGGAATGCGGGATTTTTTTCCGTGTCCTGCGTTTTTCCTGTGAAAATGAACTGATTTCTATAAAATTATTATATGATTCCTCTAAAAATCTTGCATTCGGAAGGAGGCCTAAGTGTGCTACACCAATTACCAACTATATTATACCCAAAAGAGTGCACTTTGCTACTTGCCATTGCAGCAAGACATGCTCAACATTGTGGGATGACTAAAGCGTGCAACTATATATGACTTCATGACTATAACAAGATGAGTTGTTGAGACTCTACTGGATGGGGTTCATCATTCAATAGGCAAGTGACTCTCTCTTCCCTTAGCCTATAAAAGAGAGAAGTAAGGCAACATATAAGGGCAGCCAATCCAGTAGGGTTGATTCACTTAGGTTCAATTCAGATTGAAGAACTCAAACTCATTTAAGGTGTTAAAGGGCATGCATAGAGGTGAATTAGGGACTAGTAGCCAAAAACTATCACCGAAACCAAATGGGAAGGAATAGCTAAGAGGTCATAGCGCTCGGTTGATATCTAAGCTTGTAATTTTCATCGCCTTTATGTCCATAAATCCACCATACTCAAAGAGGAATCAACCAAACCTCTATAAACTGCTCATGTCTTGGTAATTAGGCTGCACCCACCATTAGGGTGCCTCCATCGTATGCCCCTTGCTTTATCTATAGACTTTATCTCTCGTTTGGGTACTTACGATACCCTGGTGTTGTATCACGGTGACATTTGGTGTGCCAAGTAGGCTTATTTCTTTCTTAAATTTGGTGTGTTTTTGTTGTGCTATGCAACTATGGTGTCACCGGTACATCCACTCAATGGAGTACTCACCTCTGACACCTCATCTAGCAACACTAATCGCGAGCCATGACATAGACGACATTGTAATCATGCTCAGTCTTGTCTTCCATTACTGCTAGCTAGAGGACATGACATGGTAGGGTCACATGTTACTGACCCCTTAGATCACACTTTAGTTTGAGCTCCTTGTAGAGTACGCCACACCCTAGAGGCATCATAACACATGCCTCCCTAGGATCTAGGGGACCATGACCCTTCAATACATGCCACTCCCCTAGATTTTCGTTAGGACAATCACAAGGTAATCTATAAGCATGAAGATTCCTCATAGTGGTGGTCATCCTAGCAAGCTCGTCGGCATCTCGACTTCAGCACCGATGATGTCATTGGGCCTCTTGACACCGTGAAAGCCTTCTTCACAACCCTCCAATGCCTAACATCAGAAAAGTAGACAATGAGAAATGAAGATGGAATGTTGCTAGGTTCATAGTCATTGCTAGGGTTAACTTTGGACCCTCTCAACCCATACAACCTCACTATGAGAAGGTTATAACCAGCCACGATGTGTCAATCATCACTCATATGCCCCGATAGTAGCCTCTCTAGGTCTACCCGCTAGGGTTGTACCCTAGATTTTAGAGTCATGGCACATGGATATGCCTCCTCATCTTTAGCCTTATGCACTACAACATTGACTCCTCATGCTACACGATGATACATGCGAGGTTGCCATTGCAATGAGGGAGCTAGCGGACAGTCGTACCTTCTCACGTTAGTGCCACCTAGAGGTATTGCTATGCAGGTGGTCTATCCTTTTTGGTGTCGGTTGTATGGTGCTCACCCTTGTGCTTTGGTAGGCGTAAATGATAGTGGATGTTTTGCTCTCACCTTTTGGAGAAGTATGATGGGACCATTAATCCCACTGAGTTCTTCTAAATCTATGCCATTGCATCCTCACCAGCAACAACTATGAAAAGGTGATGGAAAACTAATTCCATGTTGCCTTGACTGGATTAGCCCGATCATGGATTATGAATCTTCCTGATGCCTCCATCTAGTCTTCAGAAGAGGTTGGTAGGCAGTTCATGTCCAAGTTTAAGGGCAGCTGGTGAGTCTCTGCACGCCTTCATGCAACGTTTTTGCTAGGTTAGAACACCATCTTCATTCACAACATCTACGACGTTAGTTTGGAAGGAGATGTTAGTTTGAAGATCAAATAGTGGCTAGGAATGAAGGATAACTTTTGGTATTTAGGATTAATGCTACATAGAGATGAAGACATTGATGAAGATGTTACTTAGAGTCAAAGAAGGGTGGAGAAAATGGCATAAACATTTGGTGTTCTATGTGATAAGAGGTACCATGAAGCTAAAAGGGAGATTTTATAGGGTGATGATTAGATCTGCTATGTTGTATGGAGCAGAATACTAGCCTACAAAAGATAAGTATTGTGGAAATACATATGATATGTTTGATTTTTGGCTATAAAGGCGGTGGGCTAGAGTCTGGAACAATGATATATGTGATAGGCTAGGAGTTGCACCAATTGAAGAAAACTTATCCATCATCATTTGGGATGGTTTAGACATGTCCAACGTATAGGAAACGGGTGACGCCTAAGAGGGGGGTGAATTATGACCTCTAAAACTTTCACTAAACTAGGCCACAAATAAATCCCTAGAGCAAAACATATGCAAATAATCAAACTAGAATGTGCAAACTAGGTTTTGTCTAAGTGTTGCTATCTCTACCGCAATGGCTAAGTTTCAATGTACACTATATAAGTATGAATACAAGATTGAAACATAAATGCTTAATATAAATGCGGAAACTTAAAGAGCAAAGTAGAGATGCAAACTCTCGTGGATGACGCCGGTATTTTTACCGAGGTATCCCGAACCACGCAAGGTCCCGACTAATACTCGTTGGTTCCCATACGCAAAGGGAAGCCCACACGAGGGCCAAGCACCATGGTCGAGTAACTCCATAGAGAGCCACGGGCCTTCTCCATGCGCAAGTGGTGCTCCGCTTTCGGCTCCTCTCGGACGCTCCCCGCCGTCTCCACTATCGAGCTTCCGTCGAAACGCCGCGGGCCTCGTTCCCTCCGGTACACGGTGGCAGCCGTGACACAAACGTGGTTGTCACGGTCTCGCAAGACTCTCGCCCCACTCGGTACAATTACAACGGCTCGCGCAAGAGCCGAGGGCTTGTGTGGTTTTACAAAACTCACTCAACTAACTAGGGTTCACCTAGAGCAAGCGCTAGAGCGGTCTAACTAACCTAAGCACTTCGCAAAGCACCTACGCTAATCACCGAGTGATTCAATTAAGCACTTGGGTGTAAGAGCACTTGCGAATGTCTACTATATGCCTTGGTATGTCTCTTGGGCTTCCACATTTAGAAATAGTCGGTTGGGGTGTATTTATACCCCCCAACACAAAACTAGCCGTTGGAGCAAAGCTGCTGCTTTCTGTGGTGCACCGGACAGTCCGGTGCCCCTGTCCGGTGCGCAGGTGACCGTTGGCGCGCAGGCTTTACACACGAGACAGTCTGGACTTCACACCAGACAATTCGGTGGTCTTCCCTCCTTTGTGCCACCTGGAACTAGCCGTTAGGGTTGCATTTCCTGGTGCACCGAACAGTCCGGTGCTCCTCACAGAGACAGTCTGCAGGCAACACTTCTTCTCTTCTTGGACTTTTCTTGATCTTCTTAATGTCTTCTTTTGAGGTGTTGCTTTCCTCAATATCTTGGTCCAAGTTATTTTGGCATCCTATGAACTACAAACATAAACACTAGCAAACACATTAGTTCATGGATTGTGTTAATCATCAAACACCAAAACTCATTTAGCCAAATGGCCCGGGGTCCATTTTCCTTACAATCTCCCCCTTTTGGTGATTGATGACAACACAACCAAAGCAAGCAAATATAACAAACATTTGAATGAAAATATGCAATCTACTTGCTAGGATGCATGTTTGTCCCCACAATGTGATATTATGGACTTAAGCCTCCCCCTAACTCCATAATTCACTTACTTCTTCTTTTGGACCAAAGAACCAAAACCACTTGAAGAATTAAAATTTTTAAATTGGTGGTGTTTGGTGTTTGATACTAATTTCATTGCTTTGGTCCCTAAACTTCTCCCCTTTGGCATCAACCACCAAAAAGGAAGACATTAAAAACATGTAGGAAGTAAATAAGACTTGCCCTCATAAGAGTTTGTCAATTGATACCAATCGTACGATACCAATTGAAACATCAAATTGTAACTCCCCCTAAATGAGTGTTCTCTTTAGAAAGAAATTTCTCCCCCTTTTTTAGAGACGAAGAAATACTCCCCCTGACAGAGATCTTCTACTTAGGAAAAAGCATGTGAAAAATAGAGGTGCGAGACATGATTTGATTAGACTAACTTCCCTTATGCATAGGTAACATAATATGATTTAACCACATATGAATTTATAGCAACATGGAAGTATATGATATGAAATATAGTCTAATCAAATATTGGAGAAGACATGTAAATGATATTAAATGTAGTCTCAAAGATACCAATTGAAAGTAAATGGCAGACCAATTAAAGATCAATGGCAGACTTGTGAGACATGAAAGTTCTTGGAGATTTTGCAGTGGAAGATTGTTGTCTTTCTCCGGGGACTTCATTTTCCTTACAATGAGGCTATTACATGAAATAGACTTGAAAAGATATTAGTCTCAAAGTTTTTTTGATTATAGAGTAACCTCCCCCTGAATTTGTGTATACAAGTTTTGAATACTTGTAGGAGACATGCACTTTGATTTGATATCAAGAGGGGCAAATTATCTATAATCCGAGCTTTGGCATATAAGTTAAATGTTACCAATAGTAGGATATAAGTTTCTGAAGCATTAGTGTCATTTATTTAGGGATGTTAAATAAGCTATGTGTCGTGCTTGAATAAACATTTTTTAAACCATGTAGGTTTGCTTAAGAGTATGAATTGAAAGCAAGCAATACTACCATATGATTTACCTAGTATGCATGCATTTAAACAAAAGTAAATACAAATTGTAATACTAGGCATGAAAAGTAAACTAGATGCAAGATAAATAGATACGCATATCTAAAAACAAGAAATACAATAAATCTAGTTAACTTAGTCATGGGCGGGGAAATTTGGGTCCAAAATATTCACTAATCCACTTGGCGATAAACTTGATCCAATATGATGTATCCCATGATATACATCCCTAATTTGCCAAGTCTCCAAATTTCGCGTTGTCCTTCGAACTACTCACTTCCCTTTCGAGATCCAAACATTCTTGGTGCTTTTCATGGTTGAAATTATTTCCTTTGGCACCCAGATGCGTTTGGCCTCCTTTCCTTTGTTAGCTTGCTTGTTGGCCTTGATTGCTATCACCTTTCCATTCTTTTTCTTCTTGATCGGATATGGTGTAGCAGCCTTTTTGTCCACCTTTTTTGATATATGTGTTGGAGATTTTGCTTGATGGCTTTTGCTTGAGCTTTTGCCTTTGCCTTTGCTTATCCCCAGTCATCGCCTTGCATTGGAAAGACTTGTGGCCTTCCTTGTGGCATAACCTACAAAAATCACAGTTTCACCCTCCATAGGCTTGTTCACTCCCGCAGTGGTGTTATCCTGTGGAGGGTGGATTTGTTTGGCTTTGCTTTACTTGTCATACAAGGCTTTTCCAAGGCGAGCCACTTCTTGCTTTAATTGCTCATTTTCCATTGCAATCTCGTCCAAACAAGTTTCTATAATAACATTCTTAACAAGAACTTGATTGTAGGGGTTAGAATTATCAATTAAATCAAATCAGGAAGTAGAAGCATCTTTCTTAATAATTTCAGGTATTTCAACCAAAGATACTTCTAGGGTGCTACCAATGTTTTCTAGATTAGTAGTTAGCTCATTATTGTGTATGCTAAGGATTTCCATTTTCTCTAGCAAATTTTCAACAGCTTCTTGAGAGCTAACTAACTTAGCCTTAAGTTTTTCATTCTTTTTAATAAGGCCATCATCGGTAGCAGTGGATGGAGCACTAGACTCTAATAGCTCAAGTTTAGTTGACAACTCACTGTTTAAGTTTGCAAAAGTTTCAAAATTTTCTAGCAAACTTTTATAATCATTTTGAGAGCTAATCAACTTATTTTTCAAGGTTTTAAGTTGAGCTTTTTGCTTAGTGCAAACATCCTGGAAAAATTTAACGGCTTCCACATGCTCATCTACAGAGGACTTTTCCTCACCTTCATCATCACTACTACTACTTTCATTACTAGAGGATGGTATGCTCATTTTACCTCTTGCCATAAGGCATTTGTGTGATGATCGTGATGAGGACCGATGGCTACGCGTCCTTGGAGGTTCATCTTCGCTTGAAGAATCATCCCAAGTTTTGACACTTGTTAGCGCCTTGCCTTTGCTCCTCTCCTTCTTAGGTTCAGCCATAGTTGGACAGTTGTCCCTGAAGTGGCCCTTCTCCCTGCATGCGAAGCATCCTCTCTTCTTTGCTTTTTCCTGTCAATGTTAAAGAGAAGATCCTCTACCTACAGGGGCACACCCATTAGATTAATCTTGTGGATCATCCCCATTACCTTTCCGACGCGTCGGATCGTTTCTTTATCTTCGGAGGATGATGTTGATGGTTGATTATCTCCTTCATCATCACTTTCTTTTCTTCTTCTTCTTCACTTGAGGAACTTGGAGTGGGAGCATTCTTTTTACCCTTCCTTTCATCACATGCCAAAGCATATGGCCTTGAGAAAGTTGGCTCCTCTCCCCGACACATTTTTCGCGACATCTCAAAGGCCGCGATTTTCACAATCACATTGGTCGGGGTCATGGTACTCAAGTCCTCCAAGTTGTGAAGGATGGTGATGATGCTCTCGTATCTTTGTTGTGGTAGCAGGGAGATAATCTTCCTCACAATGTCTGCATCACCTAGCTTATTAATGCCAATAGAATTGAGCTCATTGATAATTAGATTCAAGCGAGAATACATGTCTCTAACAAGCTCATCATCTCTCATAGCAAAAGAATTATACTCATTTAAGACTAGGAAATGTTTTTGCTCACGGACATTGGATGTGTCGTCATGGAGCTCATGCAATTTTAGCCAAATCTCATTAGCACTTTTCAAGGTAAATACTTGATTAAAAATATCCATGCTAAGAGATTCATACAAGCAATTTTCGGCTCTAGCATTTAAATGAGATTCTTTTTCCTCACTCGTGGTGGGTTTCTCGGGATTCTTGGGGGGTTTCATCCCATCACGAGTGACTCTTCAAACACCTAGATCAACGACCTCTAGGTAACAAGCCATTCTAGCACTATAATATGGGAAGTTAGTGTCGTCGAAGTGTGGTGGCCTATGGGTATCCATCCCTTCCTCTAAGAAGCGTCGAGTCTTTTAGCGGTGAAGATAAAGCATTTCAAATGAGCCAAACTAGGCTCTGATACCACTTGTAGGAAACAGGTGACGCCTAAGAGGGGGGTGAATTAGGACTTCTAAAACTTTCACTAAACTAGGTCACAAATAAATCCCTAGAGCAAAACCTATGCAAATAATCAAACTAGAATGTGCAAACTAGGTTTTGTCTAAGTGTTTCTATCTCTACCGCAATGGCTAAGTTTTAATCTACACTATATAAGTATGAATACAAGATTGAAGCTTAAATGCTTAATATAAATGCAGAAACTTAAAGAGCAAAGTAGAGATGCAAACTCTTGTGGATGACGCCGGTATTTTTACCGAGGTATCCGTAACCGCCAAGGTCCCGACTAATCCTCGTTGGTGCCTCTACACAAAGGGAAGCCCACGCGAGGGCCAAGCACCTCGGTCGAATAACTCCGTAGAGAGCTGCGGGCCTTCTCCACGCGCAAGTGGTGCTCCGCTTTCGGCTCCTCTCAGACGCTCCACGCCGTCTCCACTATCGAGCTTCCGGCCGAAACGCTGCGGGCCTCGTTCCCTCCGGTACACGGTGGCGGCCGTGACACAAACGCGGTTGTCACGATCTCGCAAGACTCTCGCCCCACTCAGTATAATTACAATGGCTCGTGCAAGAGGCGAGGGGTTGTGTGGTTTTACAAAACTCACTCAACTAACTAGGGTTCACCTAGAGCAAGGACTAGAGCGGTCTAACTAACCTAAGCAATTCGCAAAGCACCTACGCTAATTACCGAGTGATTCAATTAAGCACTTGGGTGTTAGAGCACTTGGGAATGTCTACTATATGCCTTGGTATGTCTCTTGGGCTCCCACACTTGGAAATGGCCGGTTGGGCTGTATTTATTGCCCCCAACACAAAACTAGCCGTTGGAGGAAAGCTGCTGCTTTCTGTGGTGCACCGGACAGTCCGGTGCCCCTATCCGGTGCGCCTAGTTGTTAGGTCTGTCAGAGCAGGTGACCATTAGCGCGCAGGCTTTACACACCAGACAGTCCGGACTTCAGACCAAACAGTCCGGTGGTCTTCCCTCCTTGGTGCCACCTGGAACTAGCCGTTAGGGTTGTAGTTCCTGGTGCACCGACAGTCCGGCGTGTGGCACCGGACAGTTCGCAGGCAACACTGCGTCTCTTCTTGGACTTTTCTTGATCTTCTTAATGTCTTATTTTGAGGTGTTTCTTTCCTCAATATCTTGGTCCAAGTTATTTTGGCATCCTGTGAACTACAAACATAAACATTAGCAAACACATTAGTTCACGGATTGTGTTAATCATCAAACACCAAAACTCATTTAGCCAAATGGCCCGGGGTCCATTTTCCTTACACAACGGACACCTATAGAGACACCAATTAATGTGTAGCGGGATCCTAATGTGTAATAGTAAGGAGAAGATGGTAGATAAAGGATAAAGTTGATATAGGAAGAGACAATAGTGATACTTAAAAGCATGGAATATATCCAAAAATCTAGACTTAAATAGGACCGAAAGAAAAACAACTATCCACATGAATGAACCATTATTTATGGCTTATTGTGGATTTCAAGTCTAGCCTATTCTACCTTACTTGAGACTAAAAGGTTTTATTGTTGTTGTCATCATTCACAACATCACATAATTGATAGCTTCATGTCTAGGACTAGAATTCAGGATCTCTCTTGCTACCACTGTATTGATATTATGGTTAGCGACTTATTGTGTGAGACTGAACGTTTGCTAGCTATTGGATACATATTTTTTATTCTTCTCCAATATTAAGTTTTAGGTTGCATTACTGATTTCAGGTAGGAGGTAATAATAGCTAGGTAACGTGATTTCACAATATTAAGTTTTACGTCGCCTTATAAAATCATTGTAAATAATTAGCTTATTTACGTCGGTTATGTTTGGCCGATGTAAACTAACTAATATATGCCAGTTTTTTTGTGGTCGACATAGATTTATCATTTTACCGTGGCGGATTGTATAATTAAAATTGAGTATGAGGTTAATGTATAAAGAAATGATATTATATGTGGTTATTTTCATGTATGGATGTATAGAGTTTGACAGTTGATCTCTATAAATATATAGCGTAGTCAGACCATAAATTTATAATAGGCATAGCGTCCGGTATAAACGGTTGGTGGGTAAAATCTTGTGTAGTACCAACGTCGCTATTAGCGGTATTAGATGGGTCGGTGCAGATTTATACCGACCAGTCATAGCCTATAGATATATAGGCTGTGGTAGAGTGGATGATGTGAATAGTTAGTGAAGGTTGATGTAGATAGCTTGTATATGTTGAAATAGTATTATAGTGAGATATATAGATAGATGATGATCGGTTTTCGGTGATACATATCAATAAAAGAGTATTATAGTGAGCTAGGTTTTTGTTTCTATGGCAAATTGCTTTCATCATCAAAGAGGATGTGGGCCGGTTCAAGTTAGCTATGGATTCCTAAAGTTTTCCTTTTGGTGTTTTTATAGTGGTTTTGTTTTCTGTTTTCCTCTTTGTTTTGTGAGTATTGTTCTGCTTGCCTCATGGGCCTCCTGGTTGTATTCTCTTTCTTTTCTAATAAAATCTTCGGCAACTCTCTTGCCGTTCTCTTCAAAAAAAAAACTTAAGAGGATGGTTATCTTGTATGGAAGGAGGAATGGAGGATATGGTTTCTCCTTACGAATAATATATAGTGTTGTTTGTAAGAATAATATATAGTGTTGTTTGTAAGGGAAATGACACTAACACTAAGTAGAAAAAGTGCTCTAAGCCTACATGTATTCAACTTTTTACAGACAGTTTCAGTTATCGTGCACCAGTAATAATAAATAGGTAGGCCCGACTAGCCAACGGACAAAGAAAACCGATTTCCACTAGCGGTTCCCTTGCACCAACCGCCAGTGAAAATAGTCGATTTCCACCGGCAGTTCTGTTAAGGAAACGCTAGTGGAAATCGGTTTTCACTAGCGGTTCCTTAAGCCAACTGTCAGTAACATTAGTAGTTAAAACCCCCTTCATCCTCCTCGATAGGAGCTATAGCTCGCAACCAACTTTTATTGGAGACGATTTTTGTGGGGGACGGATATCCCCCAGGTCCACCGGAAGGATAAAAGACCTCACGAAAGGCCCGTGGGCCCAATAATTCGCAAGGTCATCCCTTCGTGGGCCTGGGGAGGAACGTCTAGTGAAGTGGATTGACACAAGACCAGACGACCCGATGAATTTGAGCAATGATCGCAACAGTGATCCGACCTTCCCGTGCAGTGCCCTCATACATCGGAATTGAATAAGGGGTAGGTCGGCGGAATCATAGGAAGATAGGCTCAGTTGGTTCACTATTACTTAGGCTCACGTTGTTATCATATCCACATGTAAACGCCCCACGGTCGAGTATATAAGGCATAGGGAGCATCCCCTCAAAAGCATCTCACTACTTAGCCATCCACTCAGTTCTCTAATATCCTTAGCATTAGAGAATCTCCTTGTAACTCACCACCCAAAGTACTCACGCCAGGACGTAGGGTGTTACGCATCTCAAAGCGGCCCGAACCTTTACAAAATCGTTCACTGTCTCTCGTGCATCTAGCGCGAACCATTGAGCTACAGTCGGTAACACCGTCCTACTCCAAAAAGCACCTCGAGGGGCAACCCCGGGTGCACGGTCGGACCCAAAATACCGACAGCTGGCGCGCCAGGTAGGGGGTGTGTCACTGATCCAAGCTAGCTCAATGGCCATCACTTTCCAGCACAAGATCGTCCTCCGCCCCGGGTCCGTGTTCTGCTTCGGAACCATTTCGTTCGTAGCAGATGAAGGAACTCTACATCGCATCGTGGATCCGTCGGAGAGAAAGTCTTCCTCAAAAATCTCCGGGAAAGTCGGAGCGAAGCAGGAAAAAGCGCAACCTCCAGCGCTCCGAGCAAAGACCACCTTCAGCAAGCTAGGAGCCGAGGGTCCGTCTACCCAGAGAACTCCGTTGTCCACCTCTCCGACGGAAAAATGGACACGGATCACAAGAAAAAAGGAAGCGAACAAGGCAAAGGATTGTCAAACTGCTCTTCCGGTGCCTCCGTCCTCAAAGGAGAACGGAAAGAAGCTCGTCACAGCGGCAGTTCCATTCTACCTCGACATCCTCTTCATCGGGAGAGTGGAGTCGCCCCCCGTCTCCGACGATGAACCAACTGCGCCCGGGGAAGAACCTCCTCAGCGGGAATCCCGCCGACGAAGGAACCGACACCGAAATATTCGGCGACATCACGAGGCCGGAGAGCGGGACCCGGTGCAGCTCGTATCACGAGACGAGGTCTCAGAGATAGGAGAAACTCCAGAAGAACAGGTCTTCAGGGAAAGGAGGAATTCTCAACGACGTGACCGTCGGCAAGCTCAAGAGCAGGCTGAGCAGGAAGCGAGGCAACACCGAGAGAATCCACTTTTCGGACGCAACCTGAACCCCGACTTCGCCCGAGCCATGAACACACCAAGTGAAGTTGGTGGAGTATTGGCTCGGATAGCCAATGGCCTCCCTCGGACTCCAGACGTCGAGGGCTATCGGCGGTTGTTCACTCGGGCAGCCAACCACCTTCTACCTCTCGCCCATCCACCGAGCGATCTATGACACGCCATCAATAGTTGGCGAGATGCACAGAGCTCCATCAACGCCTCGTGCGAACGACGACACGAGAACGAGATCCGGCGCCGGGAAGAATATCACCGGGATCACGACATCCCTGCGCGGAGTCAGGCCATCAGAACTGAGTCGGCAACGGCTTCGACTGGTGGCACGACCCGGGGACGGTCGAGGCACCACGACAACAACTCCCCTCCCCGGGACAGACATCATCATCGACGACAGGAGGACACATGTGGAGTATCGGCACTCACTCCACGCCTCAGGGTCATTCAATGGCCCCCTAACTTCAAAGTCTCCAACGTCGACAAGTACGAGCCTAAGCAGGATCCGGGAGGCTGGCTAGCCGTCTACACCACCGCCGCCCGAGCCGCTGAGGCAACCGAAGACGTCATGACCGCATAGTTGCCTATCGTCCTCGGGCAGGATGCACTGCAATGGCTGCGACACCTACCCCGACACTGCATCGACGACTGGAGCAATTTCAGTCGGCGCTTCACCGCCAACTTCCAATCTCTCTCCGACAAACCGGTGCAACCATCGGACCTCAAATCCATCAAGTGCCGAGGGGATGAGACTCTCCGGTCATACCTCAAAATATTTCAGACCATGAGAAATCGTATCCCCGAGGTCGCAGAAGCGGCAGTGATCGTGGATTTCTACCGGGGATCTAATGACTCGGCCTTCGTCCGCGCCATACTGCAGAAAGCGCCGACTACCTCCGAGCAACTGTTCCGGGAAGCTGACCTCTACATCACTGCCGACGAACGAGCTCAGGATCTCATCGGAGGAGCAAAGCCTGCACAGGCGGCACCACGACGCGACACGAACCAACAACCCGACAAACGTTGGGAGAAGAGGCCTCGTGAAGAAGTCCACGCCGCCGAACCACCTGCCTCTCGCGCTCGAGGAGGAGCTCGCGGAGGCGAACGCACGCTGAACGACATCCTCGACGCCCAGTGCCCGTACCACAAGGACATGCGCCACACCCTTCGGAACTGCAGAGACTTCAAGCATTCCGTGGGTAATGGCCGACCCTTCCAACCTCTGCCGCCTCCCCCACCACGAGGAGGACCTGGAGAACCTCGACAACCCCAACAGCAGGAGAGGGGAGGAGGTGGAGCCTTCCCACGCGTCGATGGAGAATTTAGCGTCATCTTCGGCGGACATGGGTCGCAAGAAAGCAAGAGGCAACAATAGCTCAACGATCGTCAGATATTGGTGGCGACCGTTGGACCTCCCGCCCCGTATCGATGGTCCTAGCACCCGATCACCTTCACTCGGGCGGATCAGTGGCTCAACTTCGACCACCCGGGCAAGTACCCGCTCCTTGTCGATCCGGTGATCCGAGAAAGCAGGGTAAAAAAGGTACTAGTGGACGGGGGAAGCAGCATTATCGTCACCTTCCCCCGGACGCTCCAAGGCTTGGGAGTTCCCCTCAAAGAGCTCCATGAGTCGGACACTCCTTTCTTTGGCAGCGTGCCGACTGAGGGAGAATATCCACTGGGACACATCTACATGTCGGTCACCTTCGGAACTCCGGAAAACTACAGAACCGAGTTCCTCAGGTTCGAGGTGGCAAACTTCGACTACGGGTACAAAGCCATCATCGGCAGGCCAGGATTGGCAAAGTTCATGGTCATTCCACATTATACATACATGATATTGAAGATGCCAGGACCACAAGGAATCATAACTGTGCGCGCTGACTTCCAAGGCGCCGCAGAATGTTTCAGAGTGGCCATTCAGGCGACCCTCACCACCAAACCGTTGGCGACTTCTTCTACACAGGTGATCTCAAAGCCTGAGGAAGACCTCGCGGTACCCGCGAATGAAACTCAAGTTGTGACCTCTATGCGGCCGACCGAAGAAACCAAGAGAATCAACCTCAGGTTCGTCGATGAGCACAAGACTGCCATCATCAGTTCCAGTCTGGATGACAAATAGGAAGGCGCGCTCATCCAGTTCCTGCAAGATAACCGAGACGTATTCGCATGGCAACCTGCGGATATGCCGGGAGTCCCAAGAAAACTGGCCGAGCACAAACTGAAGGTCTACCCCCAGGCGAGGCTGATCCAACAAAAATTACGTCGCTTCACGCCCGACAAGAGAGAAGCCATCCATGCAGATTTGGCTCGCTTGGTCACGATCGGATTCATTAGAGAAGTGTTACATCCTGAGTGGTTAGCAAATCCTATTCTTGTACTCAAAAAGAATAAAGTGGATTGGCGCATGTGCGTCGACTATATGGATCTCAACAAACATTGTCCGAAGGATCCCTTTGGACTCCCTAGAATAGACCAGGTGGTAGACTCAACTGCTGGGTGTTCTATGTTGTCTTTCTTGGATTGCTACTCCGGGTATCATCAGATCAGCCTGGCAAAAGAAGACAAAGAAAAAACAGCATTCATCACCCCATTCGGTGCCTTCTGCTATACCTCCATGTCGTTTGGCCTCAAAAACGCTGGAGCGACTTACCAGAGGGCTATTCAGACATGCTTAGCCGACCACTGGGGCAAGCGTGTGGAAGCTTATGTGGATGATGTGGTGATCAAGACAGAAAATTCAGAAAATTTCATTGAAGATTTACAGCTGGTCTTCAACAGTCTACGGCGATATCGATGGAAGCTTAATCCTGAAAAATGCGTCTTTGGAGTACCAATAGGAAAATTGCTCGGGTTTATTGTCAGCCACCGGGGAATTGAGGCCAATCTAGAAAAGATCGAGGCTATCATGAGAATGGAAGCACCACGATCACAGAAGAAAGTACAAAGACTTATTGGATGCATGGCAGCTCTAAGAAGATTCATATCAAGGCTGGGAGAAAAAGGCCTACCGTTCTACAAGTTGCTCAAGAAGGTAGATAAATTCCAGTGGACTTCAGAGGCTCAGGAGGCTCTAGACGCACTGAAGAAATTCCTGACAACACCACCAGTGATAAAACCGCTGCACCGAGCCACGCCGATTCAACCGGTTGAAGATATGTTGTTATACATCTCTTGCACGACTCACGTGGTGAGCACCGCGTTAGTAGTCGAGCGAGCAGAAGAAGGACATGCATGCCCAGTGCAACATCCTGTCTATTTCATCAGTGAAGTCCTGGGTCCCTCGAAGAAGAAATACCCTCAAGTTCAGAAACTATTGTATGCAGTACTTCTAACTGCACGTAAGCTCCGTCACTGCTTCGACGATCACAAAGTCATAGTAGTCACTGGATTTCCAATAGGGGATATTCTTCACAATAAAGAAGCCATCGGAAGAATAGCCAAGTGGGCCTATGAACTGGGAGCTCATGACATTGAGTTTCGACCTCGTACCGCAATCAAGACTCAAGCACTAGTTGACTTCATATCAGAATGGAACGAGCAACAAGTGCCAGATAACTCGGAAACTGCGGAAGTATGGCGAATGTATTTCGATGGCTCGTTGAAGCTGCAGGGGGCAGGTGTAGGGATCCTCTTCATTGCACCTGGAGGTGAACAACTCAAATATGCTCTTCAATTGCTATTCCCAGCGTCCAACAATGCAGTAGAATATGAAGCTTTGATTCATAGACTGAACATTGCCATATCACTGGGCATCAAGAGACTGATGGTATATGGGGATTCTCTGGTGGTCATAAATCAGATAAACAAAGAATGGGATTGCTCGAATGATTCCATGGGGAAATACTGCACTGTCGTCCGAAAGCTAGAAGACAAGTTTGAAGGTTTGGAATTTCATCATGTGGAGAGAGACCGCAACACGGCAGCTGATGCATTGTCAAAGCTAGGATCCAGTCGGACTCAGGTCCCGCCTGGAGTTTTCGTCCAAGAAGTACTGCACCCCGAGCATTTCACTAGATCGGGTAGAGGAATGCAATATTCTGAGCCAACCAGAGTCAGATTCTGATGATTGGAGGGAGCCAATCATCAGGTACATAAAGAATGAGGAGGAGCCGGATGGCAAAAATGCAGCAGAGCGTATTGCAAGGCAGTCAGCTCATTATACTCTCATTGGGGAAACACTATACAGAAGGGGCGCATCAGGAGTCCTCATGAAATGCATTCTTTCGGCTACTAGAAAGCAACCGCTAGATGAGGTCCATGCTGGGCAATGCAGAATACACGCAGCATCTAGGACTCTGGTTGGGAAGGTCTTCAGGTCTGGTTTCTACTGGCCAATGGCAAAGAGTGATGCAGCCGAGTTAGTCCAGAGGTGCGAAGCTTGTCAGTACTTATCAAAACAACAGCATCTACCAGCATAGCAACTGCAAACCATACCTATAACTTGGCCGTTCGCGTGCTGGGGACTGGATATGATTGGACCTTTCAAGAAATCTCAAGGAGGATACACACATGTACTGGTTGCTATCGACAAATTCACTAAGTGGATATAGTTCAAACCCATTGCTTCTCTAACTTCAGCTAAGGCAGTGGAATTCATACAGGACATAATATTCAGGTTCGGGATACCGAATAGCATCATAACCGACCTGGGATCCAATTTCACAAGCTCAGAGTTCTTCGATTTCTGTGAACAAAAAAGCATTCAGATCAAATATGCCTCGGTGGCACACCCAAGAGCCAACGGGCAAGTAGAAAGAGCCAACAGGATGATATTGGAGGCGCTCAGAAAGAAAGTCTTCGACAAGAATAAAAAGTTCGCAGGAAAGTGGATCAGAGAGTTGACATATGTTGTCTGGAGCCTGAGAACTCAACCTAGCCGAGCTTTGCATGGAAACACTCCTTTCTTTATGGTCTATGGTTCGGAGGCAGTGCTACCCGCTGATCTCAAGTTTGGGGCACCGAGATTAATCTTTGAAAACATAGCAGAAGCTGAGGCTACTAGACTGGATGATGTTGATATACTAGAAGAAGAACGATTGAATATGGTGATTCAGTCAGCCCGGTATCAGCAAACTCTGAGGTGCTATCATGATAAAGCCATACGGCATCGATCCTTCACAGTGGGAGATCTCGTCCTCCGTCGAATTCTAACGGGGGAGGGACGACACAAATTGTCGCCGCTATGGGAAGGGCCATTCATAGTAACAGAAGTCACTCGGCCTGGATCATATCGTCTTACTCAAATGGACGACACGGAAATTGGGAACTCATGGAATATAGAACATCTCAGGAAGTTTTACCCCTAGCTAGATTTCAAAAGCTACTGGGACGACCTTGTATTTTGTAAATTGGGAAATACATCATCAATAAAAAGACTTCATTCTCAAAGGCACTCAAACTGTTTACTGTCAACCTGCATGCTTACTCGACTCAGGGTGACCACTATACCCTACTAACGAGCAATCGACTTAAGTCGGCGACGACTTAAGGCGGTGTGACATGCTCACGCTTACTTAACTCAGGGTGACCACTATACCCTACTAACGGAGCAATCGACTTAAGTCGGCGATGACTTAAGGCGGTGTGACATGCTCACGCTTACTTAACTCAGGGTGACCACTATACCCTACTAACGGAGCAATCGACTTAAGTCGGCGACGACTTAAGGCGGTGTGACATGCTCACGCTTACTTAACTCAGGGTGACCACTATACCCTACTAACGGAGCAATCGACTTAAGTCGGCGACGACTTAAGGCGGTGTGACATGCTCACGCGTAACTCAGGGTGACCACTATACCCTACTAACAGAGCAGTCAGTTTAAGTCGGTAGTGACTTAAATCGGCACGGCGTGCTCACGTCTACTCGATCCAACACAAGCACGTTTGCGATTACTCATCTTAGGGCGATCTCTATGCCTCGCGAAATAAGAAGAAGTTTGAAAATCATCACACTGCATTTACTTCCATAATTGTAACTATTGTTGGATTCTAACAACAGGAAAATAATAATGGTGTTCAGTACTGAAAACACTTTCCGACAGAATATTCGAGCACACTAACTACATACACAATGCATTCAGTGTTTCTACTTGGTAATGTTTTTCTCAGGGGCGACCGATGAAGAAGGGCGACTCGAAGAATCAGGAGCAACATTCACATCTGCAACTATGTCGTCAGGAACAATCACACCGGGTCTCCTCATCAAGATTCGCCCCGCGCGAATGGCTTTATCCATAGCCTTGTCGCGCTGGGCCTTCAAAGTAGTGGAAGTGTCTTCAGCAGCCTTGACAGCCAGCCGAGCAGCTTCTAGCTCCTGGACGACTGATCTTTTGGAAGCGCGCAGATCCTTGATGATATAATCTTTGCTCGACACCAATTGCCTAAGACGAATCATATCATCCAGGAACTCTTGCAGCTTGTAACGGTGATTATCCAAGTCCTCCATGGTGAACCGATGGCTCCTCTCCAAGATAGTCAAAGAATTGTTGGCATCGCGGTACAGCTTGTCAAGGTTGTCACGGGAAGTTGCAAGGGCACGTTTTTCCTCCTGCAGACAAGAATCAGTTCTTAAACATCAAGTAGGCAGTAAGAACACAACAGAGAAAATCAAGTAAAGCTTAATTCATTGGCCACCTTTTCAGAGTCAAGCTGAGCATTGAGAGAGGAATTCAACATGTTGGCATATTCAGGGAAGCAGAAACCCGGGCCAAGTCCATCTGACCTTGAGAATATTTCTCTTCAATATCAGAGCACCACCAGGCCATATCTAGCAAGAAACGGTTAAAACAAGGATATTCAGCCAAAAAGCAGATTAATCAAGTAGCCAAGGAGGAAACAAAGGGCACTAACCAGCATTTGCCATCTCCAAATCAGATACCCGCTGCTAAAGCAACACTGGATTCCAATGTGTTAGAGACAGAGCTCTTTCTGGGACAGAGGCACCCTGCGATCTCAGCTGACCAGCCATCTCATCAACCAAAGCCTGACATTGGAAACAAATGAGTGCAAGGACAATATTTCACCCAGAGTATAGTCAGATCAGGAAAAGCCAAATTACCTGGAGATTGGAGAAGAACGAAGGAAGCCCCAAATCATGGGAAGTCAGTTGGTGACTTGACGAAGGATTACCAACTGAAGCAATCTACAGAGCATCATTGGGGACCAATTCAGCATCACCAGCAGAAATCAAAACTCTAGCATCATGTGCGCCGGCCTCTAAGGCGACTTCCTGACCCGAAGCTCGTGCTGCAGCCACGCAACCAGAATGTGGAGGAGAAGACCCGACGTGGACATCCATGGAAGTATGAGAAGGGGAACCCGCTCGGACACCCTCGGGGGCTGGGTCATAGCTCGCGCTGTCCACCCGAGCCGGATCATCACCGTAACACCCTCGGGGGCTGGGTAAACGCCAGCGCCATCCTTAGGGACCGGGTTCTCTGTAGCAGCCACCTCTAAGGCTGAAGGATTTTCAACCACTTCCATGGGAACAGAACAATCTAGATCAGCCTCTTGACTCTTAAGACCGCGCTCCAAGGTCGATGAGGCACGAGACGCTGCTCGGGATAACTCTAACCCGACATCAGGCATGTCAGCGCAAACTGAAAGGGAATTAGGCTTACACCTATTTCCTAAATGATTTTGGTGGTTGAATTGCCCAACACAAATAATTGGACTAACTAGTTTGCTCTAGTCTATTAGTTATATAGGTGTCAAAGGTTCACACTTAGCCAATAAAAAGACCAAGAAATGGGTTCAACAAAGAGAGCAAGGGATAACCGAAGGCTACCCTGGTCTGGCGCACCGGACTGTCCGGTGTGCCACTGGACAGTGTCCGGTGCACCAGGGAACTCCAAGCCAAACTCTTCACCTTCGGGAATTCTCAGAGGCGCTTCGCTATAATTCACCGGACTGTCCGGTGTACCACCGGACAGTGTCCGGTGCTCCAAGGAAGAGCGGCTCTGAACTCGCCAGCTTCGGGAATTCGCTCCGCTATAATTCACCGGACATGTCCGGTGCACACCGGACTGTCTGGTGAGCCAGCAGAGCAACGGCTACTTCGCGCCAACGGTCGACTGCAACGCATTAAATGCGCGCCAGCGCGCGCAGAGGAGCAGAGCACGCGCGGGTGGCACACCGGACAGTCTACAGGACTTGTCCGATGCACCACCGGACAGCCAGGCGGGCCCACACGTCAGAGCTCCAACGGTCGAAACCCAACGGCCTGGTGACGTGGCTGGCGCACCGGACAGTGTCCGGTGGCGCACCGGACTGTCCGGTGCGCCATGCGACAGCAGCCTCCACCAAACGACTAGTTTGGTGGTTGGGGCTATAAATACCCCCAACCACCCCACATTCAAGTCATCCAAGTTTTCCACCTTCCAACTACTTACAAGAGCTCTAGCATTCAATTCTAGACACATCCAAGTGATCAAATCCTCTCCCAATTCCACAAAAGCTTTAGTGTTAAGTGAGAGAGATTTGTTGTGTTCTTTTGAGCTCTTGCGCTTGGATTGCTTCTTTTTCTCATTCGTTCTTGCGATCATCTCAATTGTAAACAAGGCAAGAGACACCAATTGTGTGGTGGTCCTTGCGGGAAGTTTGGTTCCCAAATTGATTTGAGAAGAGAAGCTCACTCAGTCCGAGGGACCGTTTGAGAGAGGGAAAGGGTTGAAAGAGACCCGGTCTTTGTGACCACCTCAACGGGGAGTAGGTTTGCGAGAACCGAACCTCGGTAAAACAAATCCACGTGTCATACTCTTTATTCGCTTGCGATTTGTTTTGCACCCTCTCTCGCGGACTCAATTATATTTCTAACGCTAACCCGACTTGTAGTTGTGATTAATTTTGTAAATTTTAGTTTCGCCCTATTCACCCCCCTCTAGGCGACTTTCAATTGGTATCAGAGCCCGGTGCTTCATTAGAGCCTAACCGCTCGAAGTGATGTCGGGAGTTCACGCCGAGAAGGAGATGGAGACCGGCGACAAGCCCACTACAAGCCACGGGAAAGCTTCATCGGAAGAGTCCCGCAACAAGGGGAAGGGGAAGGAGAAGAAAGCCTCTTCCCACAAGTCGCATCGGAGTGGCGACAAGAAAAAGAAGATGAGGAAGGTGGTCTACTACGAGACCGACACTTCATCACCTTCCACCTCCGGCTCCGATGCGCCTTCCATTACTTCTAAGCGCCATGAGCGCAAGAAGTTTAGTAAGATCCCCCTACGCTACCCTCGCATTCCTAAACATACTCCATTACTTTCCGTTCCATTAGGCAAACCGCCAACCTTTGACGGTGAAGATTATGCTAGGTTGAGTGATTTGATGAAATTTCACCTAACCTCACTCCACAAAAGTATATGGAATGTTGTTGAGTTTGGAGCACAGGTACCATCCGTAGGGGATGAGGATTATGATGAGGACGAGGTAGCCCAAATCGAGCACTTCAACTCCCAAGCCACAACTATACTCCTCGCCTCTCTAAGTCGAGAGGAGTATAACAAGGTGCAAGGATTAAAGAGCGCCAAGGAAGTTTGGGACGTGCTCAAGACCGCGCACGAGGGAGATGAGCTAACCAAGATCACCAAGCGGGAGACGATCGAGGGGGAGCTCGGTCGCTTCTGGCTTCGCAAAGGGGAAGAGCCACAAGACATGTACAACCGGCTCAAAACCTTGGTAAACCAAGTGCGCAACCTCGGGAGCAAAAAGTGGGATGACCACGAGATGGTTAAGGTTATTCTTAGATCACTTATTTTCCTTAACCCTACTCAAGTTCAATTAATTCGTGGTAATCCTAGATATACACTAATGACTCCCGAGGAAGTAATCGGGAATTTTGTGAGATTTGAGTATATGATCAAGGGCTCAAAGAAAATCAATGAGCTAGATGATCCCTCCACATCCGAAGCACAACCGGTCGCATTTAAGGCGACAGAGGAGAAGAAGGAGGAGTCTACACCGAGTAGACAACCAATCGATGCCTCAAAGCTCGACAACGAGGAAATGGCGCTCGTCATCAAGAGCTTCCGCCAAATCCTCAAGCAAAGGAGGGGGAAAGATTACAAGCCCCGCTCCAAGAAGGTTTGCTACAAGTGTGGTAAGCCCGGTCACTTTATAGCAAAATGTCCTATTTCTAGTGACAGGGGCGACGACAAGAAGGGGAGAAGAAAGGAGAAGAAGAAATACTACAAGAAGAAGGGTGGCGACGCCCATGTATGCCGCGAGTGGGACTCGGACGAGAGCTCCTCCGACTCCTCCTCCGACGAGGACGCCGCCAACATCGCCATCAACAAAGGCCTTCTCTTCCCCAACGTCGGCCACAAGTGCCTCATGGCAAAGGACGGCAAAAAGAAGAAGGTTAAATCCAAATCCTCCACTAGATATGAGTCCTCTAGTGATGATAATGCTAGTGATGAGGAGGATAATTTACGTACCCTTTTTGCCAACCTAAACATGCAACAAAAAGAAAAGTTAAATGAATTAATTAGTGCCATCCATGAAAAGGATGACCTCTTGGATACCCAAGAGGACTTCCTAATCAAGGAAAACAAAAAGCATGTTAAGGTTAAAAATGTTTATGCTCTAGAAGTTGAAAAATGTGAGAAATTAACTAGTGAGCTAAGCACATGCCATGAGACCATTGACAACCTTAGAAATGAAAATGCTAGTTTAAGTGCTAAGGTTGATTCAAATGTTTGTGATATTTCAATTCCCAATCTTAGAAATAATAATGATGATTTGCTTGCTAAGATTGAGGAATTAAACATTTCTCTTGCTAGCCTTAGGATTGAGAATGAAAAATTGCTTGCTAAGGCTAAATAACTAGATGTTTGCAATATTACAATTTCCGATCTTAGAGATAAAAATGATATATTGCGTGCTAAGATTGTTGAACTTAATTCTTGCAAACCCTCTACATCTACCATTGAACACACTACTATTTGCACTAGATGTAGAGATGTTGATATTGATGCTATTCATGATCATATGGTATTAATTAAACAACAAAATGATCATATAGCAAAGTTAGATGCAAAAATTGCCGAGCATGAACATGAAAATGAAAAATTTAAATTTGCTCGTAGTATGCTTTATAGTGGGAGACGCCCTGGCATCAAGGATGGCATTGGCTTCCAAAAGGGAGACAATGTCAAACTTAATGCCCCTCCTAAGAAATTATCTAACTTTGTTAAGGGCAAGGCTCACATGCCTCAAGATAACGAGGGTTACATTTTGTACCCTGCCGGTTATCCTGAGAGCAAAATTAGGAGAATTCATTCTAGGAAGTCTCACTCTGGCCCTAACCATGCATTTATATATAAGGGTGAGACATCTAGGCAACCAACCCGTGCTAAGTTGCCTAAGAAGAAAACTCCTAGTGCATCAAATGATCATGACATTTCATTTAAAACTTTTGATGCATCTTATGTATTAACTAACAAATCCGGCAAGATAGTTGCCAAGTATGTTGGGGGCAAGCACAAGGGGTCAAAGACTTGTGTTTGGGTACCCAAAGTTCTTGTGTCTAATGCCAAAGGACCCAAAACTATTTGGGTACCTAAAGTCAAGAACTAAACTTGTTTTGTAGGTTTATGCATCCGGGGGCTCAAGTTGGATTATCGACAGCGGGTGCACAAACCACATGACAGGGGAGAAGAGGATGTTCTCCTCCTATGAGAAAAACCAAGATCCCCAACGAGCTATCACATTCGGGGATGGAAACCAAGGTTTGGTCAAAGGATTGGGTAAAATTGCTATTTCACCTGACCATTCCATTTCCAATGTTTTTCTTGTAGACTCTTTAGATTACAATTTGCTTTTCGTTTCTCAATTATGCAAAATGGGCTACAACTGTCTATTTACTGATGTAGGTGTCACTGTCTTTAGAAGAAGTGATGATTCAATAGCATTTAAGGGAGTGTTAGAGGGTCAGCTATACTTAGTAGATTTTGATAGAGCTGAACTCGACACTTGCTTAATTGCTAAGACTAACATGGGTTGGCTCTGGCACCGCCGACTAGCCCATGTTGGGATGAAGAATCTTCATAAGCTTCTGAAGGGAGAGCACATTTTAGGATTAACAAATGTTCATTTTAAAAAAGACAGGATTTGTAGTGCATGCCAAGTAGGAAAGCAAGTTGGTGCTCATCATCCACACAAGAACATCATGACAACTGACAGGCCACTGGAGCTCCTACACATGGATCTATTTGGCCCGATAGCTTACATAAGCATCGGCAGGAGTAAGTACTGTCTAGTTATTGTGGATGATTATTCTCGCTTCACTTGGGTATTCTTTTTGCAGGAAAAATCTCATACCCAAGAGACTTTAAAAGGATTCTTGAGACGGGCTCAAAATGAGTTCGGCTTAAGGATCAAGAAAATTAGAAGCGACAACGGGACGGAGTTCAAGAACTCTCAAATTGAAGGCTTCCTTGAGGAGGAGGGAATCAAGCATGAGTTCTCTTCTCCCTACATGCCACAACAAAATGGTGTAGTGGAGAGGAAGAATAGAACTCTCTTGGACATGGCAAGAACCATGCTTGATGAGTACAAGACTTCGGATCGGTTCTGGGCCGAGGCGGTCAACACCGCCTGCTACGCCATCAACCGGTTGTATCTACACCGAATCCTCAAGAAGACATCATATGAACTCCTAACCGGTAAAAAGCCAAATATTTCATATTTTAGAGTCTTTGGTAGCAAATGTTTTATTCTTGTTAAAAGAGGTAGAAAATCTAAATTTGCTCCTAAGACTGTAGAAGGCTTTTTACTAGGATATGATTCAAACACAAGGGCATATAGAGTCTTTAACAAGTCCACTGGACAAGTTGAAGTTTCTTGTGACGTTGTGTTTGATGAGACTAATGGCTCTCAAGTAGAGCAAGTTGATCTTGATGAGTTAGGTGATGAAGAGGCTCCATGCATCGCGCTAAGGAACATGTCCATTAGGGATGTGTGTCCTAAGGAATCCGAAGAGCCTCCAAATGCACAAGATCAACCATCCTCCTCCACGCAAGCATCTCCACCAACTCAAAACAAGGATGAGGCTCAAGTTGATGAAGAAGAAGATCAAAGAGATGAGCCACCTCAAGATAACGGCAATGATCCAGGGGGAGATGCAAATGATTAAGACAAGGAGGATGAAGAACCAAGGCCGCCACACCCAAGAGTCCACCGGCACCAAGCAATCCAACGAGATCACCCCGTCGACACCATCCTCGGCGACATTCATAAGGGGGTAACCACTAGATCTCGTGTTGCACATTTTTGTGAGCATTACTCCTTTGTTTCCTCTATTGAGCCACACAGGGTAGAGGAAGCACTACAAGATTCGGATTGGGTGGTGGCGATGCAAGAGGAGCTCAACAACTTCACTAGGAACGAGGTATGGCAGTTGGTTCCACGTCCTAATCAAAATGTTGTAGGAACCAAATGGGTGTTCCGCAACAAGCAAGATGAGCATGGTGTGGTGACAAGGAACAAAGCCCGACTTGTGGCCAAGGGATACTCCCAAGTCGAAGGTTTGGATTTCGGTGAAACCTATGCACCCGTAGCTAGGCTTGAGTCAATTCGTATATTATTAGCCTATGCTACTTACCATGGCTTCAAGCTTTATCAAATGGACGTAAAGAGTGCCTTCCTCAATGGACCAATCAAGGAAGAGGTCTATGTTGAGCAACCTCCCGGCTTTGAAGATAGTGAGTACCCTAACCATGTTTATAAACTCTCTAAGGCGCTTTATGGGCTAAAGCAAGCCCCAAGAGCATGGTATGAATGCCTTAGAGATTTCCTTATCACTAATGGATTCAAAGTCGAAAAAGCCGATCCTACACTCTTCACTAAAACTCTTGAAAATGACTTGTTTGTATGCCAAATTTATGTTGATGATATTATATTTGGGTCTACTAACGAGTCTACATGTGAAGAATTTAGTAGGATCATGACACAAAAATTCGAGATGTCTATGATGGGGGAGTTGAAGTATTAATTGGGATTTCAAGTAAAGCAACTCCAAGAGGGCACCTTCCTAAGCCAAACGAAGTATACTCAAGATATTCTAAGCAAATTTGGGATGAAGGACGCCAAACCCATCAAGACACCCATGGGAACCAATGGGCATCTCGACCTCGACACGGAAGGTAAATCCGTCGATCAAAAGGTATACCGGTCGATGATTGGGTCTTTACTCTATTTATGTAAATCTCGACCGGATATTATGCTTTCCGTATGCATGTGTGCAAGATTCCAAGCCGACCCTAAGGAAGCTCACCTTACGGCCGTAAAACGAATTTTGAGATATTTAGTTTATACTCCTAAGTTTGGGCTTTGGTATCCTAGGGGATCCACTTTTGAATTAATTGGTTATTCGGATGCCGATTGGGCGGGGTGTAAAATTAATAGGAAGAGCACATCGGGGACTTGCCAGTTCTTGGGAAGATCCTTGGTGTCTTGGGCTTCAAAGAAGCAAAATTCTGTAGCTCTTTCTACCGCCGAAGCCGAGTATATTGTCGCAGGCCATTGTTGCGCGCAACTGCTTTGGATGAGGCAAACCCTTAGGGACTATGGTTACAAATTAACCAAAGTTCCTCTTCTATGTGATAATGAGAGTGGAATCCACATGGCGGATAATCCCGTTGAGCATAGCCGCACTAAACACATAGCCATTCGGTATCATTTTCTAAGGTATCACCAACAAAAGGGAGATATCGAGATTGCATATATTAACACTAAAGATCAATTAGCCGATATCTTTACCAAGCCACTTGATGAACAAACTTTTAATAAACTTAGGCATGAGCTAAATATTCTTGATTCTAGGAACTTCTTTTGTTGATTTGCACACATAGCTCATTCATATACCTTTGATCATGTCTCTTTCATGTGCTATGACTAATGTGTTTTCAAGTAAATTTCAAACCAAGTCATAGGTATATTGAAAGGGAATTGGAGTCTTCGGCGAAGACAAAGGCTTCCACTCCGTAACTCATCCTTCGCCGTCGCTCCAGGCAACTCTCCGTCTTTGGTATAATCTTCACTCATATGTTTTATCTGCCAAAGGGGAGAAAATAGTTACAAAAGGGCTTATATTTCACTCAAAGTATCTGTTATTGGCGATTCATGCCAAAGGGGGAGAAAATATTAGCCCAAAGCAAAAGGACCGCACCACCACCTAATTTTAAAAACTAATGATTTTCAATTGGATTTTAAATTGGTATCTCATTATGTTCAAAAGGGGGAGAATTCAAAATTGATATCTGAAAACCCTCTTGAACACTAAGAGGAGAATTTCATTAAGGGGGAGTTTTGTTTAGTCAAAGGAAAAGCATTTGAAATAGGGGGAGAAAATTTCAAATCTTGAAAATGCTTCGCAAAATCTTATTCATTTACCTTTGACTATTTGCAAAAAGACTTTGAAAGAGATTTACAAAAGAATTTGCAAAAACAAAACATGTGGTGCAAGCGTGGTCCAAAATGACAAAAATTAAAGAAATAATCCATGTGTATCTTATGAGTATTTATATTGGCTCGCTTCCAAGTAACCTTTGCACTTACATTTTGCAAACTAGTTCAATTATGCACTTCTATACTTGCTTTGGTTTGTGTTGGCATCAATCACCAAAAAGGGGGAGATTGAAAGGGAATTAGGCTTACACTTATTTCCTAAATGATTTTGGTGGTTGAATTGCCCAACACAAATAATTGGACTAACTAGTTTGCTCTAGTCTATAAGTTATACAGGTGTCAAAGGTTCACACTTAGCCAATAAAAAGACCAAGAAATGGGTTCAACAAAGAGAGCAAGGGATAACCGAAGGCTGCCCTGGTCTGGCGCACCAGACTGTCCGGTGTGCCACCGGACAGTATCCGGTGCACCAGGGAACTCCAAGCCAAACTCTTCACCTTCGGGAATTCTCAGAGGCGCTTCGCTATAATTCACCGGACTGTCTGGTGTACCACCGGACAGTGTCCGGTGCTCCAAGGAAGAGCGGCTCTGAACTCGCCAGCTTCGGGAATTCGCTCCGCTATAATTCACCGGACATGTCCAGTGCACACCGGGCTGTCCGGTGAGCCAGCGGAGCAACGGCTACTTCGCGCCAACGGTCGACTGCAACGCATTAAATGTGCGCCAGCGCGCGCAGAGGAGCAGAGCACGCGCAGGTGGCACACCGGACAGTCTACAGGACTTGTCCGGTGCACCACCGGACAGCCAGGCGGGCCCACACGTCAGAGCTCCAACGGTCGAAACCCAACGGCCTGGTGACGTGGCTGGCGCACCGGACAGTGTCCGGTGGCGCACCGGACTGTCCGGTGCGCCATGCGGCAGCAGCCTCCACCAAACGGCTAGTTTGGTGGTTGGGGCTATAAATACCCCTAACCACCCCACATTCAAGTCATCCAAGTTTTCCACCTTCCAACTACTTAAAGAGCTCTAGCATTTAATTCTAGACACATCCAAGTGATCAAATCCTCTCCCAATTCCACAGAAGCTTTAGTGTTAAGTGAGAGAGATTTGTTGTGTTCTTTTGAGCTCTTGCGCTTGGATTGCTTCTTTTTCTCATTCGTTCTTGCGATCATCTCAATTGTAAACAAGGCAAGAGACACCAATTGTGTGGTGGTCCTTGCGGGAAGTTTGGTTCCCAAATTGATTTGAGAAGAGAAGCTCACTCGGTCCGAGGGACCGTTTGAGAGAGGGAAAGGGTTGAAAGAGACCCGGTCTTTGTGACCACCTCAACAGGGAGTAGGTTTGCGAGAACCGAACCTCAGTAAAACAAATCCACGTGTCATACTCTTTATTCGCTTGCAATTTGTTTTGCACCCTCTCTCGCGGACTCAATTATATTTCTAACGCTAACCCGGCTTGTAGTTGTGATTAATTTTGTAAATTTCAGTTTCGCCCTATTCACCCCCCCTCTAGGCGACTTTCACAAACTTCTATCATTCCACCATCTATCGGCTCGGACAGCAGATCTTCAGGGACCATATCTTCGAGAGTCTGATCAAAATTTGCCAGAGACAATTCTTGCAGACCAACGAGAGCAGACAAAGCTAGAGAAGGAACACCACTACTCTCCCCACTGACTATATAACGATGACAGTTTTTGCGAATTAAGGTGATTTCCTCCTCCTTTTCCTCATCCTCGTCAATAATACGAACAACACACCCATTAGGATCAGCTCTGGCCGGATTGCACCCATTGGGATCAGCATCATCAAGGTCACACCCATTGGGGTCAGCATCAGCGGGGTCACACCCATTGGGTTCATCAACAGTAAAAATCTCCACTGGCACTTCCTCGGCAGCAGGAGCAGAAGGGCCGGCATCCTGATTCAAGCATGACACTCGTCGAAGCCGTCTCTTTTTCTTTTTCTTCCCCTCAACAGGAGAAGTTGGATGACTGGCCAGGCGAGGACGCTTCGGGCGAGTGCTATCAGATCTTTGAATGTCCAAGGTCTTTTCAGGCTCTGGGATAGGTACTACAGCTAGTATTTCAGCAGGGACCGAATCAGAGGAATCCTCAGCCAACATGTCCAGCATAGCACTTATTTCTGCGTCGCTCGGGTTTATAGGCATCTCAAAATGAACCTGCCTCTCGTCATTGGGGATTTCACCAAGCGAAACAACCAAAGCTTCAACCTCTTCGGGAGAGGGTCGCACTCTAAGGCCCAAACCACTGTCACCAGTAGGAGGATTTGACATAAAACTGATGAAAGTCTTGGAAGGAGGCAGATTCCAGGCTGAATATGCAATAGGAGCACCGATATTCGACACCTTGCCTCTAAGAATCATCTCAAGCCGGCTTATCAGATCCACAACAGGAATCCTTCTGTTGGTAACCCGGGTCGAGTTAGTGATGCCATGATACAGATAAGTTGGGTACGCTCTGTCCTTTAGTGGCTGAATGTTCTTAAAAACAAAATCGGCGACCACAGCTTCAGCAGTCAGACCTTTCTCCTTCAACAAGCCAACCTCGACAAGTAGAACCCTAGCCTCGGCTATCTCCAAGTCTATGGGGGATTCAGTCCAACTTGGAGCGCGAACATCCGGCTGTCTCCCTGACCGAGGGGGTAGAGAATTGCCGTGATTCTCTACAATAAACCATTCCAGGCGCCATCCTTTGATGCTGTCCTTGAGTGGGATGTCGAGGTACTCTGTCTTCCTCCCACGACGCATCTCTAAACTTGCACCACCCACGAGCTGGTGCTGCCCCCCGGCCATCCCAGGCCGACAGTGATACAAGTATTTCCACAAGCCAAAATGTGGCAGAATACCAAGGTAGGCTTCACACAAATGAACAAAAACAGAAACTTGCAGAATAGAATTGGGATTCAGGTGGGTTAGATTTAGATGGTAGAAGTCAAGGAGACCGCAGAAGAAAGGAAAAATAGGAAGAGCAAGGCCGCGGATGAGAAAAGGAATATAAATAATGGACTCGTGGGTGTCCTCCGTCGGGATAGTGACCCCACGGTAGATCCGCCAAGAACAAAGTTCTTTCGGAGGAAGAACTCCGACGGAGACAAGATGAAGAAGGTCGGACTCAGAAACAACAGACATGTGGTTACCTGCGAAAGGCAACTGGCTGTTGGGATCGATGGGAGGAATAGTCGCGGCAGATGAACTCTGATTCTTCCGCTTGGGTGCCATCTCGATCTCACTGGCAAACTGAGCGGAAGCAGGATTACAAGGAAGCAGAGAAGGCCTGGATGCAGAAAAGTAGGGCTAGGGCTCAGAATGCAGAAGCATGCGACGACGCAGTACAAATGGGGTTTTCCCGGGCCAGATGCCATTTCTAAAAGTGCGCAGTCATCACTCGACCGTTGTTTCCATAAACGCCGACGTGGCCTAATACAACTCAGATGTTATTTCTAAAACGCTGACGTGCCAAGTCATCACTCGGCCATTGTTTCCATAAACGCCGACGTGGCCCAATACAACTCAGCTGTTATTTCTAAAACGCTGACGTGCCAAGTCATCACTCGGCTATTATTTCCAAAACGGCCGACGTGGCCCAATATAACTCAGCTGTTATTTCTAAAACGCTGACGTTACCAGTCTTCACTCAGTCGTTATTTCTAAAACACCGACGTGACCCGTTATCACTCGGCTGTTATTTCTAAAATGCCGACGTCACAAGTAATCACTCGGCCGTTATTTCTAAAACGACGACGTGGCTCAAAAGGACTAGGCTGTTACCTCTAAAATGCCGGCGCCGCAAAAGAACCACTCGGTTACCACCTCTGAAAATACTAACAATAAATCAGCTGTTTTTTCTCTATGAATATGCAGGCAAATCTAAAACGCAACTCGACGATTCCAAGTCGTTACTCAAGCATTACATCCAAGAACAACGGCTACATTAAGCATAAACACGATCGACTGGAAAAGGAGCGATGGGAAAGCAAAGAAATGCACGCAGAATGGGATGAAATCTTCTTCATTATAAAGGGAGGGGAAGTATTACCAAACTTAAAAACCAACTCATTATGAGTCGGTCTTCTTCCCACTGTTCGATACACTACACTACTACATTACATTTCACTACATTATGCTACTAACTACTACTACATTATTTTCACTAATACTACTTCTACTACTAATCTATACTAACATTTAAAACCAGTGGCACCTAGCCACTGACCTTGTTGCTGCCCTTGCTGCCGTCCTTGCCGTCACCGCTGCCGCCCTTGCCGCCACCTTCGCCGCCGTCGCCATCGCCGTCGCCTCCGTCGTCGTCGTCGCCGTCGCCATCGCCGTCGCCTCCGTCATCGTCATCGCCGTCTCCATCACCGTCACCGCCACCCTCCTCGTCCAAGGAGACCTTCGACTCATCCGAGCCCTCAAGCCCGGCGCGCTCGATGGCCCAGATGTAGGTCCACACCTCTGCGGCGATCCCCCTAGGAGTCGTCTGAATCATCAGACGATGCCGGGGGAGAGGCATGGACCGGCGAACCCTCTGACTCGGAGGAGAACTCCTCCTCTGAGTACTCGAAATCACCGAAGTCCTCCGAGGGAGGAGTTGGCTCGCGCTTCCGCTTATCGCCGGAATGGTGTGAGGAACTCCCACCTTTCTTGCTCTTGCCCATGGTGAAGTAGAAGAGAAGAGAGTAAGCAACAAGCGACAGTAAGATATGTGAAGATGCCGGAGAAGCAAGCACACTATTTATAGAAGAAGAAGGCAACCGCTCACCTCCTACCATGGTCACTGAACAGTCGCAAAAATTCAATATGCAATTCAAACCGTCTGGAAACACGTCAGGCGGCTTGCGTCGTTCCACGTAACACGACACCCATTGGGACTCCAGTCAACTGCTTGGACGATATGATTCCACCCGCGGTCACGTCAAGTTACTACTCAGGAGCAGTTCGCTAAACGCTCAGCGCACCAAGCCGTCCCTTGCCTACACCCATTGGGGGGGGACGTCCAGAAATTTTCAATAGATTTTCCTAAGCAGTCACATCCATACAGTATACGCAATGAATACCTCAAGACAGAAGGAAGATATCAACAGAGATCAGAGGAAAGCCAAATATATCCGATGAGGTACAAGTCTAATCAACAGAAGCATTGAAGCACGAAGTGATATGAAGACTAGCCAAAGGCCATCTACCGAACATCCAATCGGTCGCAGATCAAATAAATTTCAAGACCTAACAAGATATGGGCAGATCGCGTGCTCGATCTCAAAGGCAAAACTATATGCTGACCTCTAAAGCATAAAGTTGATGATATAATGCTGATCTCTAAGGCATTCGATAAAAAGGAAAGGATGATTTCTGAAAAACAGCGTGAGATGAAGACCTTCGAGTGGATTATTTTTAGTAATCCATTCAAAGCTCGGGGCTACACCCATTAGGTGCACCTTTGGTGCACCCAATGAATCATCAACCCCAGGAGACAGAATGCTGATTTCTAAAGCATAAGATGAAACTAAGACAAGGCTGACTTCTAAAAGCACAAGTGGAAGACAAAAATGATTTCTGAGAAGACTTGAAATGAAGACCTTTGAGTGGATTATTTACAAAAATCCACTTGAAGCTCGGAGGCTACACCCGGTGCACCCAATGAATTTTGAACTCTAAAAGAGCGAAATGCTGACCTCCAAAGCATAAACCCGAGACAGAACATCGATTTTTGAGGAATAATAGCAGAAGAAGACTATAGAAGATCATTTTTACCGGGTCACTCAGAGTTCAGAAGCAGTGGCTCGACATACTTATTTTCAAGGCATTCCTTATCAAAATCAAAAACTGCAAGCAGGACCTAGAATCTTTGGGCCGTTTATTTCAAAATCAACCCAAAGATTGGGGGCTTGTGGGGGACGGATATCCCTCGAGTCCACCGGAAGGATAAAAGACCTCACGAAAGGCCCGTGGGCCTAATAATTCGCAACGTCATCCCTTCGTGGGCCTGGGGAGGAACGTCTAGTGAAGTGGATTGACACAAGACCAGACGGCCCGATGAATTTGAGCAATGATCGTAACAGTGATCCGACCTTCCCGTGCAGTGCCCTCATACATCAGAACTGAATAAGGGGTAGGTCGGCGGAATCATAGGAAGATAGGCTCAGTTGGTTCACTATTACTTAGGCTCATGTTGTTATCATATCCACATGTAACGCCCCACGGTCGAATATATAAGGACTAGGGAGCATCCCCTCAAAAGCATCTCACTACTTAGCCATCCACCCAGTTCTCTAATATCCTTAGCATTAGAGAATCTCCTTGTAACTCACCACCCAAAGTACTCACGCCAGGACGTAGGGTGTTACACATCTCAAAGCGGCCCGAACCTGTACAAAATCGTCCACTGTCTCTCGTGCATCTAGCGCGAACCATCGAGCTACAGTCGGTAACACCGTCCTACTCCAAAAAGCACCTCGAGGGGCAACCCCGGGTGCGCGGTCGGACCCAAAACACCGACAGTTTTGAAGGTCCATATTTCATAAAATACAAGTTGAGAGGTTTTGATCTTCATTTTGTAGAAGAAGGTCGCTAAGAAAGGTTGGTTTATGTTTCTCTTGCCAATTTTTGTTCATTCTTGCTCAATTTTAGCCACATTTTGTATCAAGAGTTTCACCATGTGAGAAAAGAGTATAATAGCTAGATTTTGTCTTAGTTCTCAAATCAGCTTATTCATGATATATTTAATTGTTTAATAAATGATGCATGTGTTTGTATATGGAGAGAGAGGAAGATGTGTTTGGTAATTAATATTTTTTAATTAGTTGTTATGAAAGATTGCTTTAATTATGTTTCAATCAACAATTTTTGTTCGTTGTTGCTCAATTTTAGCCACGTTTTCGAACTATGCTTTTTATCATGTGTTAGAGAAAAGAGTACAAATAAGTTTTTTTAACTATTTATTCAAATGAGGAGTGAGAAGATGATGAACTAGCTTATTTCTCAAACCAAACACCTCATCATTATTAGGATATTTGGTTTGAGAAATGAGCTAGTCCATCATATTCTCACTCCTCACTTTTTTGTTTGGTTTATGAAATGGAATGAGTTGATCCATCATCACCTTATTTCTTATAGTTAGTTAGTTATTACTAATATAAATAATTAGATCATCCCACCAAATTTGAGTAATGGATTCACGATGAATGGAGTGACAAACCAAACACCCCTCCAAACTAGCCCTGTTTATATTTTTCGGCAAGGTAAACTGAAAACAGATTTTACTAGGGGTACATTTATTATAGAGTACTCCAACAGGGGCCGTGCAGCCGTGCAGGCAATGGTACACAGAGCTAGACTGCATTACTAGTAGTAGTAGCAAGCATGCATTATTGTACTGGTAAAATAGCTAATGCTTGCTTTAACAACCTAGCTCGCCAGATATATACACAAAACACACCAGCTAGCTGTTGCAGTGCAGTACTGCCCTGCCCCCACAGTCATGACTCATGAGCCGTAGATGAGATCACAGCATGAGCGTCCACTGCTGGGTGGGACTCCCAGTGGCGGGCGACACGATGACTTGGCTAGCAGTAGCATTAGCCCCCGCAGATGGCCTGGCGTCCAAGACCATCCCGGTGCCGGTGTTGAAGATGGTGCCGTCGTTGCGGAACACCCAGCGCTCGCAAGACGATCCAGCCCCGTCGCAGAGTTTCACCGTCACACCCCCGCTGGCATCAGCAGCCAGGCACTGCCATTGAAGGAGGAGCCACGCGGGCGGGCGTACGGAGCCGTCGGGGTAGAGCGACCACTGCACGCCGTCGCGGCAGGCAGCGACGGATACGGACCCCGCGTAGTCCGCCTGCAGGCAGAGGTCGCGGAACCCCACGATGGCGGCGTCCAGGGGCGCGGTGACGTTGGTCGGCGTCCACGACTGGCCGGTGCCGCGGTCGTCCTGCCGCACCGTGAGCCCCGCGAAGAGAGTCGACGAGGTCACGGCCAGCACCAGGCCGCGGGACCACTTGAGCGCGACGGTACCGTCCACGCGCACCTCCCAGACGACGCGGCCCGTGGGGAAGCGCGGGCAGTCGTCGACCACCGCGCGAGCGCCGGCCGCGTCGCCGCTGCTGGTCAGGCATTTGCCGTTGGACCGGATGGTGCCGTCCCTCTTGAGCGTCCAGAGCTGGTTCACGGCGCTGGTGGACTTGCAGCTCCACAGCTGCACCTGGTTGCCGTTGTAGTAGTAGCCGTAAGGCACGTCCACGCACCTCCCTTCCGGGCCGACGAGGCGCACCGTCGGCTCGGCCGGCAGGCCGCACGCCGCCGTCGTGGCTCGAGCGCCGCCGCCCGGCTGCATGTCCTCGTCCGGCTCTTGCACGACGGACCTTATGAGCAAGGCCGGCGCCCCCCGCGTCCTGTTGCAGCTTCCGTGCTCCAGGAAGGACACGAGGGGGACCGCGCTACGCACGTTGTCCACCCGCATCCACTTGCCGTTGCTCCGCTGGACAGGGACCGGGGCGGCGAAGGCGCCCTGGTAGGACTGCTGGACGGCGGCGGAGAGCCACGGCCAGCGCGCCTGGAGCCCCCGCAGGCTCGGGTCGTTGGCCACGCCGTTGCTGTCCCACATGCCGGCGCTCATCCGCCGCTCGACGTACGGGAACGTCGCCGCGCTCGCCACCATCATGTCGCAGGCGGCGACGCCCCGTCTCAGCTCCTCTTCGGTAGCGTTGCCAGTGGGGAACAGGAACAGCGACGAGATGGCCTCGTCGAGATCTCTCGCTCGCCATGCCGCGACCCCAGGATCCTCGCCGTCGCCGGCAGCAGCAGCAGGTCGCGTGACAGGAGCCGAACTTGTTCCCCACGGGCCACCGTAGTAACAGATCGCCGACGAGAACGTGCGGCCTGATCTCTTGAGGAGGCACGAGCGCTGCCCTGCTACGTAAGCCACGAAGTAGGCTCTGGAGACATCCATCTTCAAGCTTACGGAGCGCCCTGCCTTGTTCACCAGAGTGATGTTTAGAAACGATTCGAGCGCGAGCGGGTCGTCTTCGTCGACCAGCACGGGGATCCCGCTGCTGTTGCCCCCCGCTTTGCTCACCAAGCCAGCACGAACAGAAGCGATGAAGCTCTTGTACTTGTCGGGGGTCGCCGAAGCGGTGCTGAAGTTCAATTTTATGTAATCTGCTCTCAGTATCGGAGCTGCTGCACCCACATTTCCAGATGCTAGCGCTGGTAGCAGAGCTGCCCAAGAAGCAAGGCAGAGCCATGGCACAGCAAGGTGCACCATCAGGCTAATTGCTTGCGTCCCTCCTTTCATCTACATCCAACATATTATATATAGTGAATAGCTGCTTTGTACATGAATTCGTGGCAAAGACGACGACTGCCACAAATATTTAAGAACGAGGGTAGTGTAGTTGATTTCATAAATTTATAAATACTGGAGCAGAGCAGTAGGGAAAGACAACTGCTCCAGAGAGGATTAAATTAATTCTCTGAAGAAACAATTCAGAGGACAAAAATACCGCTTGCTGCTTGGAGGTTCAGGAGGATCCAGACTCTCCAGAGCGCGGGCGATGCTATATTTTTATATCTAAACTTGTTTGGTTGGGGATGGAATGGATCTCCCGTCAGCGTTTCCTCCCTTTTTATAGCCGCGGACAGCACATCAGTGGCACTTGCTGCTTGCTACAGCCCGCGTCGCTTAGCCGACAGCGACATGAAATGGTCGATAGGACCACGCCGTGCGCCTCCACGTCGACAGCCTTCAGAGCTACAACTGCGTTAGGCTGGTGCCAGTGCAGGCGGGAAGCACGGGCGAGAGGAGCTTACGGGAGCGAGAGTGGGACGGGAGAGGGGCGGGAGAGCGGGAGCGGGCGATGGCCGCGTCGCCCGGCGACAGCGTGCCTGTCGCCTCGCTCTCGCCTGCACTGGAGAGCGTGCTCGGGTGAGAGGAGGGCGGGAGCAGGGCGACGCGCTGGCGCGGTGGGCGAGAGCGCGAGGCGAGAGTGAGTTGGCACATTCTAGTTGGTCCACCTAGACATTTTTGACTGTTTGGAGTAGCAGTTGGTCCACTTAATTCTGAAATAGAAAAGCTGACGTGGCTATAGCCTGAGGCTGTAGCCTGCTGCAGCCTGTGCACTGGAGCAGCAGAGGCGAGAGTGGAGGCGAGAGCTGACGTGGAAGAGGCGTGAGGGAGACTGTATCTAGTGCTTTTAATTCTTATTAAAAGCCACGTTAGCTATCTTACTTATTATCGTAGATTCTTATCTATCGCTCTAGCTACCATAGTCATCTTAACTCCACAACACAGCATTGTGTTAAAAAAAATTTAATCGGGTCACATAATTGAGAAAAATATCTCAAATAAAATATAGTTTTTAAAAAATAAAAATCACATATTTAGTAAAATAACGATACAATTAAGAATATCCTCGTCGTCATCCTTCTCTTACACTTCTTTCGTATTTCCTTCCTCTCGTCTAATTTTAATTGCATGGTCAAATTTTTAGTCCATTTTGTGGGTCATTTTTTATGCCATCGTCTATGTCAACGGTTGATGTTGGGTGTCTTCTCCTCCAACGAAGATACTCAAGACAAAAATAACTTCGGCAAAGTGATATAGAAGTCTTCCCTCCTTCTACCGAAGGTTCTCAAGACGAAGACCTTGTGTATAAGCAACAATACCAAATGCCGAAGCTACCATCAGCTTCGGTTAAGATCAAGCAGAGGAGGAAAAGACTAGATAGACCCTAGTAATCTAAGTTGTGTCTATAAACAAATGTTGAGGGTCATGAATATAATTTTACCCGGAATGTGTCCCGTGCCTATAAATAGATGAACAGTAACACCGTACTGTTCACGTTGAATTGTAGTCACTCTCTCGCATCTTCACCTTCGAGCAAGCCGAATGTATCAATGTAATATGAATTCCGTTTATATTCATACATGTTTCATAGAGTACAAATACGAATGAATTAAAGAGTAATACTTGTTGTGTTCACCTCTTTACATTCTTGTTTATTTATAACATGATAAAGACATGTCCTTCATAACCTTCGTCCGATGATCATTGAATCCTAGAGGAAACAATGCTTCGGAGGACGAAGGCATTTAATCCTTAACGATTGTGTTGCCTTGTTCTTGATTCACAGCATTTGAGAACGAGTGACCAACATTGGTGTCCACCTCCGGTGAACTCACTTCCACGACAGTGACAATGGCTTCGCAAGAAGCTCAAGCCATGGTACCTTTGGATACAAAGCTGGTGCTCCCAATCACGGGCGGTTCAAGCTCTAAGCCAGCTAACAAGAAGCAGAAGAAAGAGGCACAAAGAAGGGTACATCATGTTGGAGTGCAAGGACCCCTCATCAAGTACAAGTGGTCACACATACCAATCACCTTCTCTCAGGAGGACTTTCAGCTCAAGGACTACCCCAATAATGATGTAATGGTCATATATTGTGTTATCAAAGGGTTTCTGGTTCACAATGTCCTTGTAGACATAGGCAGTGCAACAGATATCATCTTCGCAAAAGACTTCAGGCAGATGCAAGAACAGGATGATAAGATACATGATGCAACACATCTCCTCTGTGGCTTCGGAGGAAGGCAGATAATGGCACTTGGCAAGATAACAATGCTGATTACCTTCGGCTATGTTCACAACACAAGGACAGAGCAAGTTGTCTTTGACATTGTTGATATGGAGTATCCTTACAATGCAATCATTGGTCGAGGAACATTAAAAGCCTTCAAAGCAATACTTCATCCAGCATATCTATGCATGAAGATATCATCAGACCAAGGTTCCATAGTTGTACATGGAAGTCAAGATGCTGCTAGAAGGGCCGAAGGGAACTGGACAGGTTCGAAGGCTATCCATAACATAGATGAAGCCGAAGTTCACCAACAGTATAAGCACAAAAGAGATAAAGCTGCCTCAGCAGATCAACCAAAGCCTATGCTTTTTTGCGAAGACATAACTGAGCAGAAGGTGTGCTGGGATCTCAATTGTCTAATGAACAAGAAAAAACTCTGTTGAGGTTTCTGTTCAACAACAAGGATGTATTTGCTTGGTCAGCCAATGATCTTGGTGGTGTTAACAGAGATGTTATCAAGCATTCACTTAATGTAGATCCGGTTATCAGGCCAAGAAAGCAAAAGCTTCAGAAGATGTTCGATGACAAAGCCGAAGGTGCACGAAACAAAGTCAAAAGGCTTCTGACGCTAGAGTAATTAGAGGGATAACATATCCAGAGTGGCTGACCAATACTGTGATGGTGAAGAAAGCTAATGAAAAGTGGAGGATGCGTGAAAGTCGCCTAGAGGGGGGTGAATAGGCGAAACCTAAAATTTACAAACTTAAACTCGCACTGAGGTCGGGGTTAGCGTTAAAATTAAATTGGAGTTCGAAAGATAGTTCTCCTTGCTTAGAGTTTCTCAATCAATGCGGATAATGTTTGGGAGCAAACTCAAAACTATGTGAGCAAGCGAACTTTTGGAGAGAGGAAAGATGGGAAAACAAATCAAGTGAAGATCGCACAAATGAACACGGTGATTTGTTTACCGAGGTTCAGTTCCAAAGAACATAGTCCCCGTTGAGGAGGCCACAAAGGCCGGGTCTATTTCAACCCTTTCCCTCTCTCAATCGGTCACACAGACCGGTCGAGGCTTCTCCTTAATCCCTTGGGTCACTAAGACCCTGCAAGGATCACCACACACTTAGGTGTCTCTTGCTAGCTTTACAAAGCACTTAGAGAATAAGAATGAGAAGGAGAAAGCAATCCAAGCAACAAGAGCAACAAAAGAACACAAAACACCCTCTCTCAAGTCACTAAGCAATTGAGTTAATTTTGAGGCTTGGAGGGGATTTGATCTTTGGAATGTGTCTTGGAGTGAATGCTATTGCTCTTGTATTGAATGTGAACTTCAAAAAACTTGGAAGCCATTGAAGGAGGTGTTTGGGGGGTATTTATAGCTTCCAACCACTTCCTAGCCGTTGGCTGAGTTTGCTGTCGATAGGCACACTGGACAGTCCGGTGGTGCACTGTCCGGTGCGTGCCACGTCAGCATGCCCGTTGGGGTTTGGGGCGGTCGACCGTTGGAACCCCCTGTCCTGTAGCTACACAGGACATGTCCAGTGTGTTTTGACTTTCTGCTCTGACTTTTGGCTTGCACGGTTCCCTTTTGTAGTCGACTGTTGGCGCCAGATTACCGTTGCTCCTTTGGCTCACCGGACAGTCCGGTGAATTATAGCGGAGCGCGCCCTGGAGAAACCCGAGAGTGGCTAGTTTGAGTGCAGCTCGGCCTGGGGCACCGAACACTGTCCGGTGCGCTACTGGCAGCACACCCTCAAGTCTTTGCTTCAAACTTTGTTGAATCCCCAACTTAATTTCTTTATTGGTTTATGTTGAACCTTATGCACCTGAGATAAAAGACATCTTGGCAAACTAATTAGTCCACATGGTTTGTGATGGACATCAACCACCAAAATTGAATATAGGAAATGATTAAGCCTTTTTCCTTTTTGATCTCCCCCTTTTTGGTGATTGATGCCAACACAAACCAAAGCAAAAATAGAATGCAAAAATGTAACTAGTTTGCAATTATGATTGATGTGCATAGGTTACTTAGATTTAAACCAATTGAAAGAATTTATTCATATGTCTAAGAATAAATGTGATTGTTTTCTTCTATTTAACATTTTGGACCACATTTGCACCACTTGCTTGTTTTTGCAAATCCTTGGAAAAATCTTTTCAAATTCTTTTGCGAATAGACAAAGGTATAGGAATATGATTTCAAGAAGCATTTCTAAGATTTGAAATTCCTCCCCTGTTTCAGAAGCTTTTCCTTTGTCTAAATAAAAGCTCCCCCTGAAGAAATTCTCCCCTTAGCTTTCAAGAGGGTTTTTGAAATGATTTCCATTCTTGAAAAAGATACCAAATGAAATTGTACCAATTAAAATTTTTATACTAAGTGAAATTTTGAAACCAAATGAGATACCAATTGAAATTTTTTGAGACTAACTAAAATACTAATTGAAATAATTTATTCCTTTAGTTTTTGAAAATTTAAAATGGTGGTGCGCGGTCCTTTTGCTTTGGGCTTAATAGTTTCTCCCCCTTTAGCATTAATCACCAAAAAACGGAGAACTTGAGAGCCCTTAGTATTCTCCCCATGTGGGGCCTAATACTTTCTCCCTCAATGGTAAAAGAAATATGAGTGAAGGGTCATACCAATTGAGAGTTTTCGGAGTAACAACAAAGGAAAAATGATACCGTCAGAGTTAGAGTGGAAGCCTTGCCTTTGCCGAATACTCTATTTCCCTTTCAATATGATATTAAACATAGAAGTATACTTGAAAACACATTAGTCGTAGCCTTGGTACAAGAAGAATAAGAAATATGCATTTGTACCATATGAAAGAGATATGATCAAAGGTATATATAAGTGAGCAATGTGTGCAATGTTTCAATCAAAGTTCCGAGAATCAAGTATGTTTAGCTCATTCCTAAGCTTGCTAAAGGTCTTTTCATCTAGTGGCTTGGTAAAGATATCGGCTAATTGGTTGTGGGTGTTAACATAAGCAATTTCGATATCCCCCTTTTGTTGGTGATCTCTCAGAAAGTGATATCGGATGTCTATGTGCTTAGTGCGGCTGTGTTCAATGGGATTATCTGCCATGCGGATTGCACTCTCATTATCACATAGGAGAGGGACTTTGCTCAATTTGTAGCCATAGTCCCTAAGAGTTTGCCTCATCCAAAGTAATTGTGCACAACAATGGCCTGCAACAATATAATCGACTTCGGCAGTGGATAGAGCTACTGAGTTTTGTTTCTTTGAAGCCCAAGACACCAGAGATCTCCCCAGAAACAGACAAGTCCCTGATGTGCTCTTCCTGTCAATTTTACATCCAGCATAATCGGCATCGAAATACCTAATTAAATCAAAGGTAGATCCCTTAGGGTACCAAAGCCCAAACTTAGGAGTGTAAACTAAATATCTCATGACTCTTTTTACGACCCTAAGGTGAACTTCCTTAGGATTTGCCTGGAACCTTGCACACATGCATACAGAAAGCATAATGTCCGGTCGAGAAGCACATAAATGGAGTAAAGATCCTATCATCGACTGGTATACCTTTTGATCTACGGATTTACCTCCCGTGTCGAGGTCGAGATGCCCATTTGTTCCCATGGGTGTCTTGATGGGTTTGGCATTTTTCATTCCAAACTTCTTAAGTATGTCTTGAATGTACTTTGTTTGGCAGATGAATGTGCCCTCTTGGAGTTGCTTGATTTGAAATTCAAGGAAATACTTCAACTCCCCGATCATAGACATCTCGAATTTCTATATCATAATCCTACTACATTCTTCACAAGTTGACTTGTTAGTAGACCCAAATATAATATCTTAAACATAAATTTGGTATATAAACAAGTATTTAGCAATTGTTTTAGTGAAGAGAGTAGGATCAACTTTTCCAACTTTGAAGCCATTAGTGATAAGAAAGTCTCTTAGGCATTCATACCATGCTCTTGGGGCTTGCTTGAGCCCATAAAACGCCTTTGAGAGCTTATAAACATGGTTAGGATACTCACTCTCTTCAAAGCCGGGAGGTTGCTCAACATATACCTCTTCCTTGATAGGGGTATATGGTGAGGAAGGCACTTTTCATGTCCATTTGATAAAACTTAAAGCCACGGTAAGTAGCATAGGCAAGTAATATACGAATTGACTCAAGCCTAGCTACGAGTGCATAGGTTTCATCAAAATCCAAACCTTCGACTTGTGAATAACCTTTTGCAACAAGTCGTGCTTTATTCCTTGTCACCACACCATCCTCATCTTGTTTGTTGCAGAATACACACTTGGTACCTACAACATTTTGGTTAGGACGTGGAACTAAATGTCATACATCATTTCTTGTGAAGTTGTTAAGCTCCTCTTGCATTGCCACCAACCAATCCAGATCTCTTAGTGCATCCTCTATCCTGTATGGCTCAATGGAGGACACAAAAGAGTAATGTTCACAAAAATGAGCAACTTGAGATCTAGTGGTTACCCCCTTGTGAATGTCACCAAGTATGGAGTTGACAGGGTGATCTCTTTGAATTGCTTGGTGGACTCTTGGGTGTGGTGGTCTTTGATCCTAAATCTCTTGATCATCTTCCTTGTCTTGATCATCCTCATCTCCCCCTTGATCAATGTCTTCCTCCTGAGGTGGCTCATCATATGATCATCATCCTCTTCTTCTTGAGCCTGATCCTCATCTTGGGTTGGTGGAGATGCTTGTAAGGAAGATGAAGGTTGATCTTGTGCTTGTGAAGGCTCTTTAGATTATTTTGGACACACATCCCCAATGGACATGTTCCTTAACGCGATGCACGGAGCCTCTTCATCATCTAGTTCATCAAGATCAACTTGCTCTACTTGGGAGCCATTAGTCTCATCAAACACACAATGTCACAAGAAACTTCAACTAATCTAGTGGACTTGTTGAAGACTCTATATGCCCTTGTGTTTGAGTCATAACCACGTAAAAAGTCTTCTACTGCTTTAGGAGCAAATTTAGAATTTCTACTGTTGGAGACTTGTTCTCAAATGCTAAGAGTTAAGAACAAGGCAACATAAAAAGTGTTAAATGTTAAAGTCCTTCGTCCTTATAAACATTATGTCCCTTCGGATATAATGAATTCTGGACGAAGGTTACGAAGAAAAAGACCTTCGTAAGTTAGATAAATGATGGAGAAGAACTCATATATGAAATACAAATAATAATACAGATATTTTCATCAACTTCTTTTTATTATCAAATCCATAAAAACAAATTATAAATGTACCTTCGGATTGATGAAAAGTAAAGGTATAGGCGTGATGCAAAAAGCGAATGCCCAGTCAGCGTGAACAGTACGGGAGTACTGTTCATCTATTTATAGGCACGGGACGCAGCCCATGTAAAATTACATTAATGCCCTTTACATTTATCAATAACTCTATAGTAATTCTTCAAGGTCTAATTTGGCTTTTCATCTTTAAGTCGGTTCCCCTTTTCTGCTGTCATGCCGAAGCTTTCCTGCACATAGCTTCGTGATCGTCTTATCCTTCGTCATGATCGCCTTCCATCCTAGTCAAGCTTCGTCTTGACCATGCTCTTGTATACCCGTAACCTGATTCCGAAGATACCTGCTCGCATACTTGGAAAACATTGTCAAATCATGTTTTTGAGGACCTTCGGAAGCCGAAGGCCCCCAACAGTAGCCCCTCGCAATATTAATTTGCTGGAATGATAAATTCATATTGCGACATGGACGAAGGCTTTAAGCCGAAGGTCCGAAAAAACACCTTCTCTTTGCTAGAATAGCAACAGTCTTTGACAAGCGGGACCCTCCAGTTTTCAACGCACTAGGTGTATAAATAAGAGCTCACCACGAGTTGCACGCTCTCTTGCCATCTGCTTTTATTCACCCAACTTTTAACCTGCGCGCAACAACACTTGCTTGGCTTTTTAGATTTTTAAGCTTCGGTTTCGAAAGCACTTTCTCAGCGTTTGCAAAGATGTCTGAAGATAAGAAAGCTGTTGGTGATTCGAAGCTAAGTCTTTCTGAGGAGATGCATCTGGGCTTTCTTCAATCAATGTCAAAGACTAATACAGAGAATATTACTAAGGAGATTTTGGAGGGTTTATCTGAAGATACTGGTGACAGTGACAGTTATGATGTGGATAGTGGTGGTGAAGACTCCGAAGATCGACCTTGGCGACCAAGCCATGCGGTTTTTGGTAAACCTAGTATTAAAGAAATCATCTTGTCAATATGAGGGGCAGATATTTTCGGGACTTGTCTGTTGTGAGGGCTGACGAAGGAGAGAAGACTTGTCCGACTCCTAAGGAAAATGAAGTCGTGGTATTCCGAAGCTTCTTGAAGGCTGGATTACGATTTCCCTTGAGCAGTTTTGTTGTGGAAATACTGAAGAGATTTGAAATCTACCTTCACCAACTTACCCCCGAAGCAATCATAAGGATGAGCATCTTTGTGTGGGCCGTGAGGAGCCAAGGTTTGGAACCTAATGCGAAGAGTTTCTGCAACATACATGAGTTATTGTACGAGACAAAACCCTGGGGTAAAGAACAGTATCACAACAATTTTGGCTGCTACAGCTTCGGCGCCCGGTCTGGGTCAAGCTGCCCCGTGCCAACCTTTCGAAAGAGGTGGCCCGGCGACTGGATGACGGAATGGTTTTACGTGAAGAATGACTTGGAATCACGGGAAGATATTAAAAATATCATTATGCGTCCTATCTGGCAACGCTTCGGCCTACGGAGGCCGAAGGTGGAAATGAATGAAGCAGCCGAAGAATGCAAGAGAGACTTCGGTGTTGTTTGCTCTTTTATTGGGACACGAGATTTGGTCCAAGAACACATTGCCTTCAGAGTATGGCCACTTATGGAAAAATGGGAAATGCCGAAGGAGACCATTAAAGAAACTGACGAAGGTGGACTAGTCAGGCTGAAATACACATTTAAGTACAGAGATAAATTCGTTGAGCCGGATGATGACTGGTTGAAAAGTATTGAGGCCATCAGTGATGAATTGCTTGGTGTATACTCAAAGGCCGAAGATACTGCATTATCGGCAACCGGGTATTTGATGCGATTGGGTTTGTCTACCCCGACTACCGTTATCCAGCGCGGGGTCAAAAAAGAAAGAATACATCTTCTGCGAAGGAAACTGCTTCAGCCGCTCCTAGCGAGCCGGCGCCGAAGAGAAAAAGGGTAAAGGTTCTCACACACCGGCCACGTTATATTGAACCGGCCATAGTGCCTGAGTTTGTCGGTGAGACCTCTTCGGCCACCGAAGCTAAAGAACCATTTCCGTTGCCAAAAATTGATGAACTGGTCAAAGTGCCAGCGACAGAAAAGGTAGAAGAACCAAGGACTGAAGAAACTAAAGCGTCAAAAGTTTTAAGTCCTTCAGCAAAAATTGAGGCAGTAAAAAGCAAAAAGGGTCCAGCAGTGACCCCGAAAAGAAAAAGGATGGGTAATGTGCTGGATGTTTTGGAGTCAATTAAATCTTCAAGCACAACTCCGAAGCAAAATGTGAAAACTTCTGAAGTGCATACTGAAGCCTTTGTCGCCGAAGCTTCAAAGCAACAATCTGAAACTGAAGCTGGGCTTTTAGAGCCCACCAAGGTAAAATCCTTGGAAGCCGAAGAAACAAAAATGGCAGAGCCAACTTTGGTTGAAGAAACTGACACTGCTGCCCCCGAAGCATCCTCCAAAGCCCTTGATTATATTGTACGACATGCTTCGGGAAAAAGATTATCTGAAGAAGAGATTTTTGAAGCTAATCATTATGCCCGAGAATTGAAGTATCCAAAGGGGGCCTTAGTATTCAATGGCACAGACGAAGATGACTTCTTATACTGCCTCCTAGACAACAAAGAATTATCTGTCTGCCGGGAGATGGCCAGGAGTATGGGGTTCCCGAAGCTTGAAGCTGGCCTCTGTGCTATGACAAAGGACGATCTTGCAGATAGCCTTGCATATAATAGTCTGAAGGTATGGAAATTGTATATTTGGAAATTTATAATTTTTGAATTATTCTTTTATTCTTATACTAATTCTTTTCATATAGGGTTTAATACTTAGCAATGCTTTGAGAGCGCAAAAGAATGCTGAAGATGAGAGCTATAATATTGCTTTTAATAACCTACGAACAGAGGTTATTAAGCTAAGAAACGAAGCTTTGGAAAAAGATAAAATTCTGCTTACATTGGTGGATAAGATAAAGGAAGACGAAGCTACTTCTAAGGCTCAAGCTGAGGCTCAGAAGCTCGAAATTGAAGATCTTCGGAAACAGTTAGCCAGAGCTAAAGAAGAGCGCATACTTGAAGAGACGAAACGAGAACTTAGCGATCAGTGGGCAAATCATTTAGAAGGAAACGTTGAAGAGCTTCGGGCATCCAGGAAAAGGTGCTATGACAAATCTATAGAATGCGCTAAGAAAATAAAAACTAGCTTCGCCAGCGTTGGCGCATTCTCGAGCGAGGAAAACTTCACAAGGGGTAACCCCGAAGGCCTGATTGAATGGATCAGTCACGAAGCTGAGGCCTTTGAGGAAATTTTGAATAGCCGCGGAGACATATGCGCCTTTTCGGGTGCCAGGGGGATTGCTACGATTTTGGAGAGGAAAGGCTGTGAGCATGTAAAATCTTTAGCACAATCCAAAGCTACCTTATCCTCCGAAGACATTAAAGACCCCTCAGCCGAAGCAAGCCTTGTAGGTGGAAAATTTTTTACCGACATTTGGGACAATGGCGGCCGGGAAATGGCCCCAGAAATTATTCAGAAGAGCGAAAAAGGCATCCATGATGCTAGAAAAGTAGCAGAGGCTGCTGAGAAAAGCGTAGAGCCCGAAGGGCAAATAGGTATTAATTAGTGGTTTTTGACTCTTTATTGTAATTTTTTGATTTCGACCTTGTTCATGGTTTGTAATAGTAATATATCTGTATCTTCTCTTCCCTCAGAACCTGCTGAGCTATCTCCGGGTCCCCACACGAAGGGGGATGATGAAATTAGACAGATGGCCGAAGCCATAATGGATAAAGTTGTTGATCAGCTTCTAAACGAAGCTGCAGAAGTAGTCTTAAGGGAAGATTAAATGCTGCTGTAAAAACATTTAGATTATAATGCTTGTTGAGAATCATGTGTAATTGTGTAACTTTGGATGTAACATATTAGCTGTTTATAATTCTATTCTTTACGATGCATGAAACATTAGATACATACCGTTTTTGAGCCTTTGGCGAAAAAAACACATTCCCTTCTTTTCATGCTTCGTAAATAATATCCATGTTCTTATAAAATCAGTAACCAATTCTCGTAAAATCAATGATCAATAGATCTTTCCATTTCAGAGTTTTGACGAAGATATAATTCTCCAATGGCTATTGTTTGTACCGTGTCACTATTTCTTCAAAAACGATTCTCCGAATACCAAGACCCCCCTTCTTGCGTTGTTGATGCACTATGATGTATGATGCTATGCTATGCGAATGATGTAATGATGTGATGTTATGCAAAATGATATTTGCCGAAGGTCGACATCTATTTTTCACTGTAAGCCTCCCTTAGGAGCTTCTTCGCCTTTTACTTCAGTGGAATCAGCGTTTATTTTTCGCTGTAAGCCTCCCTTAGGAGCTTCTTCGCCTTTTACTTTCAGCGGAATCAGCGTTTATTTTTCGCTGTAAGCCTCCCTTAGGAGCTTCTTCGCCTTTTACTTTCAGCGGAATCAACGTTTATGTTTCGCTGTAAGCTCTGCATTCCCTTCGGAACGACTTTTGAGCAGAAAACTTACACTGCGCTCCCTTAGGAACGACTTTTTACTACTTCGAAGAAGTTGCACTGCGTTCCTTAGAACAAATTTTTGATAATTCGAAGGTCCTCCGTGCCACCATAAATTCTTATGCTTCGGCAACTCAAGCCTGTGGAGAATATATATTTTCATTATGATAAAAAGCGAAATTGTTACAAGAGATTGAAAAATGATAAAGACACTTAAATTTTCCATAATTGTTCCTTACTAAAAAGAAAGTAATACTGAATGCAAAAATGCGAAAAGCTGCTGTCGAGGTAGGATATTTGTCAGTAAATGTGCTTCGATTCTGGCACAGTGCTATTGACTGTGCGAGCTTCGGACTCCTCTCTGAAGTCCCGCTGGCTCCCCTCTGGCTGCTGAGCTCGTTGTGTTGGTGGTGGCGGTGGAGGCTGTTGCCAAGATGCTTGGGGTTGGCTTGCCAAAGCAACGGAAGCTGCAGGGTGATTCCCTACATATTCTGGAATGTAAGGCGAATGGTACGAAGCAGTATGCATGACCTGCTTCGGCTGACTCTGTTGTGCTGCAGCTTCTGCTATCTCCTTCTGCTTCTGGATGGTAACATGGCACATCCTAGTGGTATGGCCCTTGTCTTCACCACAGAATAGGCAGTAAATTTTTCTTGGCTGATCCCCAAATCTTCCCCCGAAGCCCCTGGCGCCTCTACCCCTTGGCGCTGGCGGCCGGAAAGAGCTTTGCTGCTGCCCCGAAGCTTGCGAGGAGTATTGTGGTCTTTGCTGTTGACTCCCTCTATCATCAGTTTGAGTAGAATTGTGAATTGACCTGACGTGCCTCGGATGGAATCTTCCTCCGAAGCCCCTGGTCATTTCAGAGAACCTGAATGCTTCCTCCCTTCTTTGGCGAAAGTCATTGTCAGCTCGAATATACTCGTCCATCTTCTAGAGCAGCTTCTCCAAAGTTTGGGGGGGGGCTTCCTGGCAAAATATTGAGTTGAAGGTCCCGGCCGAAGTCCCTTAATCATGGCCTCAATGACAATTTCATTGGGCACTGTTGGTGCCTGTGCCCTCAGACGCAGGAACCTTCGGACATACGCCTGAAGGTACTCTTCTTGGTCCTGGGTGCACTGGAATAAGGCTTGAGCAGTGACCGGCTTGGTTTGAAACCCTTGAAAGCTGGTTATCAACATGTCTTTCAGCTTCTGCCATGAAGTGATTGTTCCTGGCCGAAGAGAAGAGTACTAGGTTTGTGCAACACTCTTGACGGCCATGACGAAGGACTTTGCCATGACTGCAGTATTGCCACCATACGAAGATATGGTTGCTTCATAGCTCATCAAGAATTGCTTTGGGTCTGAATGACCATCGTACATGGGGAGCTGAGGGGGCTTGTAAGACTGGGGCCATGGTGTAGCCTGCAGTTCTGTTGACAGAGGAGAAGCATCATCAAAAGCAAAATTTCTATGATGGAAATCTTCATACCAGTCGTCCTCGTTGTAGAAGCCTTCCTGATGAAGCTCTCTGCGTGGAGGCCTTCGGCTCTGGTCATCTTGAGCAAGATGACGAACTTCTTCCGAAGCTTCATCTATCTGCCTCTGTAGGTCAGCTAGACGGGCCATCTTTTCCTTCTTTCGTTGAACCTGTTGGTGGAGCATTTCCAAGTTTTGGATTTCTTGATCCAAAGCATCCCCCGGAGGCGTCGGACTAGTGGCCTTCCTCTTCTGGCTTCGGGTCTCCCTAAGAGAAAGGACATCCTGATTGGGATCCAGCGCCTGCAGAGTGGCAGCCCCTATGGCTGAAGCTTTCTTCGGCGGCATGACGAAGGTGATGCTTGCCGAAGGTGTTCAAAACTCAAGAAATGGACGTGAGTTCACCGGAGGTGGGCGCCAATGTTGGAGACTTGTTCTCAAATGCTAAGAGTTAAGAACAAGGCAACATAAAAAGTGTTAAATGTTAAAGTCCTTCGTCCTTATAAACATTATGTCCCTTCGGATATAATGAATTCTGGACGAAGGTTACGAAGAAAAAGACCTTCGTAAGTTAGATAAATGATGAAGAAGAACTCATATATGAAATACAAATAATAATACAGATATTTTCATCAACTTCTTTTTATTATCAAATCCATAAAAACAAATTATAAATGTACCTTCGGATTGATGAAAAGTAAAGGTATAGGCGTGATGCAAAAAGCGAATGCCCAGTCAGCGTGAACAGTACGGGAGTACTGTTCATCTATTTATAGGCACGGGACGCAGCCCGTGTAAAATTACATTAATGCCCTTTACATTTATCAATAACTCTATAGTAATTCTTCAAGGTCTAATTTGGCTTTTCATCTTTAAGTCGGTTCCCCTTTTCTGCTGTCATGCCGAAGCTTTCCTGCACATAGCTTCGTGATCGTCTTATCCTTCGTCATAATCGCCTTCCATCCCAGTCAAGCTTCGTCTTGACCATGCTCTTGTATACCCGTAACCTGATTCCGAAGATACCTGCTCGCATACTTGGAAAACATTGTCAAATCATGTTTTTGAGGACCTTCGAAAGCCGAAGGCCCCCAACATCTACCTGTTTTGATAAGAATAAAACATTTGCTCCCAAAAACTCTAAAATAAGAAACATTGGGCTTTTTACCAGTGAGGAGTTCATATGATGTTTTCTTGAGGATTCGGTGAAGGTAGAGTCGGTTGATGGAGTAGCAGGCGGTGTTAATCGTCTCCGCCCAAAACTGATCCGGTGTCTTGTAGTCATCAAGCATCGTCCTTGCCATATTCAATAGAGTTCTATTCTTTCTCTCCACTACACCATTTTGTTGAGGTGTGTAGGGAGAAGAGAACTCATGCTTGGTGCCCTCTTCCTCAAGAAATCCTTCAATTTGAGAGTTCTTGAACTCCGTACCATTGTCGCTTCTAATCTTTTTTATTCTCAATCCGAACTCGTTTTGAGCCCGTCTTAAGAATCTCTTTAAGGTCATTTGGGTCTGAGATTTTTTCTACAAAAAGAATACCCAAGTGAAGCAAGAATAATCATCCATAATAACTAGACAGTACTTACTCCCGCCGATGCTTATATAAGCGATCGAGCCAAATAAATCCATGTGGAGTAGCTCAAGCGGCATGTCTGTCGTCATGATGTTCTTGTGTGGATGATGAACTCCAACTTGCTTCCCTGCTTGACATGTGCTACAAATCTTGTCTTTCTCAAAATGAACATTTGTTAGTCCTAAAATGTGCTCTCCCTTTAGAAGTTTGTGAAGATTCTTCGTCCCAACATGGGCAAGTCGGCGATGCCAGAGCCAGCCCAAATTAGTCTTAATTAGCAATTAAACAAGTGTCTAGTTCAGCCTTGTTATCATTAAAATCAAATAAATATAGTTGACCATCTAACACTCCCTTAAATGCTATTGAATCATCACTTCTTCTAAAGACAGTAACACCATTATCAGTAAAAAGACAATTGTAGCCCATTTTACATAATTGAGAAATAGAAAGCAAATTGTAATCTAAAGAATCTACAAGAAAAACACTGGAAATGGAATGGTCAGGAGATATAGCAATTTTACCCAAACCTTTGACCAAACCTTGATTTCCATCCCCGAATGTGATTGCTCTTTGGGGATCATCGTTTTTCTCGTATGAGGAGAATATTCTTTTCTCCCCTGTCATGTGGTTTGTGCACCCGCTATCGATTATCCAACTTGATCCACCGGATGCATAAACCTACAAAACAAATTTAGGCCTTATTCTTAGGTACCCAAACGGTCTTGGGTCCTCGACATTAGAAACAAGCACCTTGGGTACCCAAACACAAGTCTTTGGACTCTTGTGTTTGCCCCAAACATATTTGGCAACTACTTTGCCTGATTTGTTAGTAAGCACATTATATGCATCAAAAGTTTTAAATGAAATGTTATGCTCATTTGATGCATTAGGAATTTTCCTTTTAGGTAATTTGATATGAGTTGAATGCCTAGAACTAGATGCTTCATTTCTATACATAAAAGCATGATGAGAAACATTATGAGGTTTTCTAGCATGAATCTTCCTAATTTTGTGCTCAGGATAGTTCTTAGGATATAAAATGTAACCCTCTCTATCCTGAACCATGGGAGCCTTACCCTTAACAAAATTAGATAATTTTTTGGGGGCATTAAGTTTGGTGTTGCTTTGGCTCCCTTGTTGGAAGCCAATACCATCCTTAATACCAGGGCGCCTCCCATTATAAAGCATGCTTCGAACAAATTTAAATTTTCGTTCTCTAAATCATGCTCGGCAATTTTAGCATTTAATTTAGCTATGTGATCATTTTGTTCTTTAATCATGGCAAGGTGATCATCAATAGCTTCAATATTAACATCTCTACATCTAGTGCAAATAGTGACATGCTCAACAGTAGATGTGAATGGTTTGCAAACATTCAATTCTTCTATCTTAGCATTTAAATTAGCATTCTCATCTCTAAGACAGGAAATCGAATCATTGCAAATGCTAAGCTCTTTAGATAAGTTTTCACATTTTTCTACTTCTAGAGCATAAGCATTTTTCAACTTAACAAATTTTTTATTTTCCTTAACGAGCAGGTCCTCTTGGCATTCCAAGAGATCATCCTTCTCATTAATGGATTCTATTAATTCATTTATTTTCCTCTTTTGATCTTTAGTAAGGTTGGCAAAAAGAGAAGTTAAATCATCTTCATTATCACTAGAGCTACCCTCATCATCAGATGTAGTATATTTGGGGGTATCTCTAGAATGTACCTTCTTCTTCTTGTCGTCCTTAGCCATTAGGCACTTGTGGCCAACGTTGGGGAAGAGGAGACCTTTGTTGATGGCGATGTTTGCGGCGTCCTCGTCGAAGGAGGAGTCAGTGGAGCTCTCGTCGGTGTCCCATTCCCGCCCCATGTGCGCCTCGCCACCTTTCCTCTTGTAATACTTCTTCTTCTCTATCTTCTTCTTCCCTTTCTTGTCGTCATCCCTGTCACTGTCACTTGTATATGGACATTTAGCAATAAAGTGACCGGACTTACCAAACCTGTAGCAAACCCTCTTGGAGCGAGGTTTGTAGTCCTTCCCCTTCCTTTGCTTGAGGATTTGCTGAAAGCTCTTGATGATAAGAGCCATCTCCTTATTGTCAAGCTTGGAGGCGTCAATTGAAAGTCTACTTGGTGTAGACTCTTCCTTCTTTTCTTCCGTTGCTTTAAATGCAACGGGTTGCACCTCGGGTGTGGAGGTGGCGCCTTGTTCCAAGTTGACAAAGTGTTTGGAGTCTTTGATCATAAGTTCAAAGCTCACAAACTTGTCAATCACTTCCTCGGGGGACATCTGTTTGTATCTAGGATCTCCACGAATTAATTGAACTTGAGTAGGATTACGAAAAACGAGAGATCTTAGAATAACTTTGACCATTTCATGGTCATCCCACTTGGTGCTCCCAAGGTTGTGCACTTGATTGACCATAGTCTTGAGCCGGTTGTACATCGCTTGCGGCTCTTCTCCTTTGTTGAGGATGAATCGATCGAGCTCTCCCTCGATCATTTCATGTTTGGTGATCTTGGTCACCTCGTCCCCTTCGTGCGCTGTTTTGAGGACGTCCTAAATTTCTTTGGCATTTTTCAACCCTTGCACCTTATTATACTCCTCTCGACACAAGGAGGCGAGGATTATATGAGAGCACCTAGAGGGGGGGTGAATAGGTGATCCTGTAAAACCTTGAAACTTAATCCACAAAACTTGATTAAGGGTTAGCACAATTAAGCCAAGTGGCTAGAGAGAAGAACTTGCACAACATGATAACCACACAGAGATCAACACAGAGATGGCACAGTGGTTTATCCCGTGGTTCGGCCAAGTCCAACACTTGCCTACTCCACGTTGTGGCGTCCCAACGGACGAGGGTTGCAATCAACCCCTTTCAAGCGGTCCAAAGACCCACTTGAATACCACGGTGTTTTGCTTTCACTTTACTATAACCCACTTGCGAGGAATCTCCACAACTTGGAGCCTCTCGCCCTTACACTTTGAAGTTCACAAAGAAGCACGGAGTAAGGGAGGGATGAGCACCGCACACAAGACACAAAATCAGAGTACCAACACGCACACAAGTCACAACAAGAGCTCACAACACAACCCGGCGAGTTCACAACTCAAATGGAGCTCTAGTTGCTATCACAAAGAATCAAATGCGTGGAATCAAAGTCTTGGTGCTTAGGAATGCTTAGAGAATGCTTGGTGTCTTCCTCCATGCGCCTAGGGGTCCCTTTTATAGCCCCAAGGCAGCTAGGAGCCGTTGAGTGCATTCCAGGAAGGCAATTTTTGCCTTCTGTCGCCTGGCGCACTGGACAGTCCGGTGCACCACCGGACACTGTCCGGTGCGGATTTCTTTCCTTCTTTAGCGAAGCCGACCATTGGCACTTTGGAGCCGTTGGCGCACCGGACACAGTTCGGTGCACACCGGACAGTCCGGTGCCCCTTCTGACCGTTGGCTCTTGCCACGCGTCACGCGCGGATTCCGCGGCCGACCGTTGGCCCGGCTGACAGTTGGCTCACCGGACAGTCCGGTGCACACCAGACAGTCTGGTGAATTATAGTCGTACGCCGTTAATCACTTCCCGAGAGCAGCAAGTTCGCCTGAGCCAGCCTGGCGCACCGGACACTGTCCGGTGCACCACCGGACAGTCCGGTGCACCCAGACAGAGCTGACTTTGGCTGAACAAAGCCATCTTTAATTTCAACTTGATTTTTCCTGTTTCCAGCACTTAGACACAATACATTAGTCTCTAAAACAATGTACTAAGTCTGAGAAACATACCTTTATACTTGATTTGTACTTTGTCCACCATTTAACACTTAGGCACTTGTGTTGGACACTAAATCACCAAAATACTTAGAAATGGCCCAAGGGCACATTTCCCTTTCAATCTCCCCCCTTTTTGGTGATTTATGCCAACACAACATAAAGCAACTAAAGAAGTGCAACAACAATTCAAATAAGAACTCAAAATTGTTTTGATTCAAATTTGACATATATGGATCATTCTTTGCCACCACTTGGTTTGTTTTTGCAAATCAAACTCAATTTCCTATCTCTAAGTCAAACACACTTGTTGAAACATAAAGAGAGATATTTCAAGAGAAATTTATCAAAGAGTTCAAAAACTCCCCTTTTTTCCATAATCAATCATTCTCCCCACAAGAGACCAACTTATGACAAAAAGGGACAAACAAGAGCATTTTGACAAACAAAAAACTCTAACTCTACTTTTTCAAAATTCTCAAGTGGTAGCTGATCCATTTCTTGCTTTGGCCTTATTTTCTTCCCCTTTGGCATCAAGCACCAAAACGGGATCAATTTTGGCCCTTTAACCCCATTGCCTCACCAAAATCTTCAACTAAGAGTAAAAAGGCAATAAGAGTACAAAGATGAACTTGGAATTAGTTACTCTTTCATCGGAGTGCAGTGGAAGTCTTGCATGGTCCAAGTCCACCTTTTCCCTTTCAAACCTCCTTTGAGACTAAATTAAGCAAACTCAAGCACACAGTTAGTCTCAAAGGGTCAAGTTGTAGCACATCTCCCCCTAAATATGTGCATCACTTGCAAATGGACTTGTGAGGTCCGGGGAGTGCTTGTACAACTTAAGCACCATAAATAAACAACAAAATGCATTAAGGAACATGATCAAGGCATAAAACACATGTATGCTACACATCAATCCAAGTTCCGCGAATCTAAGACATTTAGCTCACTACGCAACTTGTAAAAGGTCTTCTCATCTAGAGGCTTGGTAAAGATATCGGCTAGCTGGTTCTCGGTGCTAACATGAAACACTTCGATATCTCCCTTTTGCTGGTGATCTCTCAAAAAGTGATGCCGGATGTCTATGTGCTTTGTGCGGCTGTGTTCAATAGGATTATCCGCCATGCGGATAGCACTCTCATTATCACATAGGAGTGGGACTTTGCTCAGATTGTAGCCAAAGTCCCTAAGGGTTTGCCTCATCCAAAGTAGTTGCGCGCAACACTGTCCTGCGGCAACATACTCGGCCTCAGCGGTGGATAGGGCAACGGAGGTTTGTTTCTTAGAACTCCATGACACCAGGGACCTTCCTAAGAATTGGCACGTCCCCGATGTACTCTTCCTATCTACCTTACATCCAGCATAGTCGGAGTCTGAATATCCAATCAAGTCAAAGGTAGACCCCTTTGGATACCAGATCCTGAAGCAAGGCGTAGCGACTAAATATCTAAGAATTCGCTTCACCGCCACTAAGTGACATTCCCTTGGATCGGATTGAAATCTAGCACACATGCATACGCTTAGCACAGTATCCGGTCTACTAGCACATAAATAAAGTAAAGACCCTATCATAGACCGGTATGCTTTTTGATCAACGGACTTACCTCCTTTGTTGAGGTTAGTGTTACCGTCGGTTCCCATTGGAGTCTTTGCGGGCTTGGCGTCCTTCATCCCAAACCGCTTGATTAAGTCTTGCGTGTACTTCATTTGGGAGATGAAGGTCCCATCCTTGAGTTGCCTCACTTGGAACCCAAGGAAATAGCTTAACTCGCCCATCATCGACATCTCAAACTTTTGAGTCATCACCTTGCTAAACTCTTCACAAGACTTTTGGTTAGTAGAACCAAATATTATGTCATCGACATATATTTGGCACACAAAAAGATCACCATCACATGTCTTAGTAAAAAGAGTTGGATCAGCTTTCCCAACCTTGAAAGCATTAGCAATTAAAAAGTCTCTAAGGCATTCATACCATGCTCTTGGGGCTTGCTTAAGTCCATAGAGTGCCTTAGAGAGCTTACACACGTGGTTGGGGTATCGTTCATCCTCAAAGCCAGGGGGTTGCTCCACGTACACCTCCTCCTTGATTGGCCCGTTGAGGAAAGCGCTCTTCACATCCATTTGGAACAATCTGAAAGAATGGTGAGCGGCATATGCTAGCAAAATACGAATAGATTCTAGCTTAGCCACAAGAGCAAAAGTCTCCTCAAAGTCCAAACCTGTGACTTGGGCATAACCTTTTGCCACAAGTCGAGCCTTGTACCTTGTCACTACCCCGTGCTCTTCTTGTTTGTTGCGGAACACCCACTTGGTTCCCACAACGTTTTGTTTGGGACGAGGCACCAGTGTCCAAACTTTGTTTCTCTTGAAGTTGTTGAGCTCCTCTTGCATGGCCAACACCCAGTCTGGATCTAGCAAGGCCTCTTCTACCCTGAAAGGCTCAATAGAAGAGACAAAGGAGTAATGCTTACAAAAATTAACTAATCGAGACCGAGTAGTTACTCCCTTGCTAATGTCACCCAAAATCTGGTCGACGGGATGATCCCTTTGAATCATTGCTCGGACTTGGGTTGGAGGTGCCTGTTGTGCTTCTTCCTCTCTCTCATGAACATCTTGTGCTCCCCTTTGATCATACGCTTCCTCTTGATGAACCTGTTCATCGTCTTGAGTTGGGGTATGCACCATTGTTGAGGAAGAAGGTTGATCTTGCTCATTTTGTTCCTGTGGCCGTACATCTCCAATCGCCATGGTGCGCATTGCGGCCGTTGGAATGTCTTCTTCATCTACATCATCAAGATCAACAACTTGCTCTTTTGGAGAGCCATTAGTCTCATCAAATACAACGTCGCTAGAGACTTCAACCAAACCCGATGATTTGTTGAAGACCCTATACGCCTTTGTATTTGAGTCATAACCTAACAAAAACCCTTATACGACTTTGGGAGCAAATTTGGAATTCCTACCTTTCTTCACTAGAATGTAGCATTTACTCCCAAAAACTCGGAAATACGAAACATTGGGTTTGTTACCGGTTAGTAGCTCATACGAAGTCTTCTTGAGGAGGCGATGAAGGTAGACCCGGTTGATGGCGTGACAGGCCGTGTTCACGGCTTCCGACCAAAAGCGCTCGGGGGTCTTGAACTCTCCAAGCATCGTCCTCGCCATGTCTATAAGCGTCCTGTTCTTCCTCTCTACCACACCATTTTGTTGTGGTGTGTAGGGGGCGGAGAACTCGTGCTTGATTCCTTCCTCCTCAAGATACTCCTCCACTTGAAGGTTCTTGAATTCGGACCCATTGTCGCTCCTTATCTTCTTCACCTTGAGCTCAAACTCGTTTTGAGCTCTCCTTAGGAAGTGCTTGAGGGTCCCTTGGGTTTCAGATTTATCCTGCAAAAAGAATACCCAAGTGAAGCGGGAAAAATCATCAACTATAACAAGACCATACTTACTTCCTCCTATGCTCAGATAGGCGACGGGTCCGAAGAGGTCCATATGAAGTAACTCCAGGGGTCTTGATGTTGTCATCACATTTTTGGCATGATGAGAGCTTCCCACCTGTTTCCCTGCTTGACAAGCTGCACAAGGTCTATCTTTTTCGAAAGTAACATTAGTTAGACCTATCACGTGTTCTCCCTTTAGAAGCTTGTGAAGGTTCTTCATCCCCACATGTGCTAAGCGGCGATGCCACAGCCAGCCCATGCTAGTCTTAGCAATTAAGCATGCATCTAGACCGGCCTCTTCTTTTGCAAAATCAACTAAATAGAGTTTGCCGTCTAATACACCCTTAAAAGCTAATGAACCATCACTTCTTCTAAAGACAGACACATCTACATTTGTGAATAGACAATTATATCCCATATTACATAATTGACTCACAGACAACAAGTTATATCCAAGCGACTCAACTAAGAACACATTAGAAATAGAGTGCTCGGATGAAATAGCAATTTTTCCTAACCCTTTCACCTTGCCTTGGTTCCCATCACCGAATATGATTGAATCTTGGGGATCCTTGTTCTTGACGTAGGAAGAGAACATCCTCTTTTCCCCCATCATGTGGTTTGTGCATCTGCTGTCGATAATCCAGCTTGAGCCCCCGGATGCATAAACCTGCAAGGCAAATTTAGGCTTGGGTCTTAGGTACCCAACTCATGTTGGGTCCTACAAGGTTAGTCACAATAGTCTTAGGGACCCAAATGCAAGTCTTGTCTCCCTTACATTTGGCCCCTAATTTCCTAGCAATTATCTTCTTATCCTTTCTACAAATAGCAATGGAAGCATTGCAAGCATAATAAATTGTAGAAGGTTCATTCATTACTTTCCTAGGAAAATGAACAATATTTCTTCTAGGCATATGATTAACAACATTTTTTCCTAGCCATATTTCTATCATGCATAATAGAAGAACTAGAAGCAACCATGGCATGAGAATCAAAAGCATCATAACTTCTTTTAACATTTCTAGAATGTCTCCTATCATGATACATGAAGGCATGGTTCTTTTGAGCACTACTAGCCATAGGGGCCTTCCCTTTCTCCTTGGCAGAGATGGAAGCCTTATGGCTTGTTAAGTTCTTGACTTCCCTCTTGAAGCCAAGACCATCCCTTGCAAATTTTAGCTTGTCAAATTCACTCTAGCTAGTCTTAAGTTGGGCATTAAGACTAGCCACTTCATCATTTAATTTAGAAATGCAACCTAGGTGTTCACTACAAGCATCAACATTAAAATCTTTGCACCTATTGCAAATCATAACATGTTCTACACAAGAGTTAGATTTACTTGCTACTTCTAGTTTAGCATTTAAATCATCATTAACACTTTTTAAAGTAGAAATGGTTTAATGACAAGTAGATAGTTCATAAGAAAGCATTTCATTCCTTTTAACTTCTAGAGCAAGAGAATTTTGTGCACTAACAAATTTATCATGCTCTTCATATAAAAGGTCCTCTTGTTTTTCTAGTAATCTATTCTTATCATTCAAAGCATCAATCAATTCATTAATCTTATCAATCTTAGTTCTATCTAAGCCCTTGAATAAGCATGAATAGTCTATTTCATCATCATCACTAGACTCATCCTCGCTTGAAGAAGCATAAGTAGTATTGTTTCGAGTACATACTTTCTTCTCCTTTGCCATGAGGCATGTGTGATGCTCGTTGAGGAAGAGGGATGACTTGTTGAAGGCGGTGGCGGCGAGTCCTTCATTGTCGGAGTCGGACGAGGAGCAATCCGAATCCCACTCCTTTCCAAGATGTGCCTCGCCCTTCGCCTTCTTGTAGTTCTTCTTCTTTTCCCACTTTCCACTCTTCTTTTCCTGGTCACTATCGTTATCGGGACAATTAGCGATAAAATGACCAATCTTACCACATTTGAAGCAGGAGCGCTTCCCCTTCGTCTTGTTCTTGTTGGGGTGCTCCTTGCGACCCTTTAGCACCGTTTTGAAGCGCTTGATGATGAGGGCCATCTCTTCATCATTAAGCCCGGCTACCTCAACTTGTGCCACCTTGCTAGGTAGCGCCTCCTTGCTCCTTGTTGCCTTGAGAGCAATAGTTTGAGGCTCTTGGATTGGACCATTTAATGCATCGTCGACGTATCTAGCCTCCTTGATCATCATCCGCCCGCTTACGAACTTTCCAAGGATCTCCTCGGGCGTCATCTTCGTGTACCTAGGATTTTCACGAATATTGTTTACCAAATGTGGATCAAGTACAGTAAAGGACCTTAGCATTAGGCGGACGACGTCGTGGTCCGTCCATCGCGTGCTTCCATAGCTCCTTATCTTGTTGACAAGGGTCTTGAGCCTGTTGTAAGTCTGGGTTGGCTCCTCCCCTCTTATCATTGCGAATCTCCCGAGTTCGCCTTCTACCAACTCCATCTTGGTGAGCATGGTGACGTCGTTCCCCTCATGTGAGATCTTGAGGGTGTCCCAGATCTGCTTGGCATTGTCCAAGCCGCTCACCTTATGGTACTCGTCCCTGCACAATGAGGCTAACAACACAGTAGTAGCTTGTGCATTTTTATGAATTTGCTCATTAATGAACATGGGACTATCAGTACTATCAAATTTCATTCCATTCTCGACTATCTCCCATATGCTTGGATGGAGAGAGAACAAGTGACTACACATTTTGTGACTCCAAAATCCGTAGTCCTCTCCATCAAAGTGAGGAGGTTTGCTAAGAGGAATGGAAAGAAAATGTGCATTTGAACTATGCGGAATACGAGAATAATCGAAAGAGAAGTTTGAGTTAACCGTCTTCTTTTTCTCGTAGTCGTTGTCGTCGTCCTTTTGGGAAGAAGAGGACTCGTCGCTGTCGTCGTAGTAGACGATCTCCTTGATGCGCCTCGTCTTCTTCTTCTTTCCATCTTTTCGTTTGTGGCCCGAGCCTGAGTCGGTATGCTTGTCATCTTTCGGCTCATTGACGAAGGACTCCTTCTCCTTATCATTGATCACAATCCCCTTGCCCTTAGGATCCATCTCTTTGGGCGGTTAGTCCCTTTCTTGAAGAGAACGGCTCCGATACCAATTGAGAGCACCTAGAGGGGGGGTGAATAGGTGATCCTGTAAAACCTTGAAACTTAATCCACAAAACTTGATTAGGGGTTAGCACAATTAAGCCAAGTGGCTAGAGAGAAGAACTTGCACAACACGATAACCACATAGAGATCAACACAGAGATGGCACAGTGGTTTATCCCGTGGTTCGGCCAAGTCCAACACTTGCCTACTCCACGTTGTGGCGTTCCAACGGACGAGGGTTGCAATCAACCCCTTTCAAGCGGTCCAAAGACCCACTTGAATACCATGGTGTTTTGCTTTCACTTTACTATATCCCGCTTGCGAGGAATCTCCACAACTTGGAGCCTCTCGCCCGTACACTTTGAAGTTCACAAAGAAGCACGAAGTAAGGGAGGGATGAGCAACGCTCACAAGACACAAAATCAGAGTACCAACACGCACACAAGTCACAACAAGAGCTCACAACACAACCCGGCAAGTTCACAACTCAAATGGAGCTCTAGTTGCTATCACAAAGAATCAAATGCGCGGAATCGAAGTCTTGGTGCTTAGGAATGCTTAGAGAATGCTTGTTGTCTTCCTCCATACGCCTAGGGGTCCCTTTTATAGCCCCAAGGCAGCTAGGAGCCGTTGAGTGCATTCCAGGAAGGCAATTTTTTGCCTTCTGTCGCCTGGCGCACCGGATAGTCCGGTGCACCACCGGACACTGTCCGGTGCGGATTTCTTTCCTTCTTTGGCGAAGCCGACCGTTGGCGCTTTGGAGCCGTTGGCGCACCGGACACTGTCCGGTGCACACCGGACAGTCCGGTGCCCCTTCTGACCGTTGGCTCTTGCCACGCGTCACGCGCGGATTCCGCGGCCGACCGTTGGCCCGGCTGACAGTTGGCTCACCGGACAGTCCGGTGCACACCGGACAGTCCGGTGAATTATAGCCGTACGCCGTTAATCACTTCCCGAGAGCAGCAATGTCGCCTGAACTAGCCTGGCGCACCGGACACTGTCTGGTGCACCACCGGACACTGTCCGGTGCACCCAGACAGAGCTGACTTTGGCTGAACAAAGCCATCTTTAATTTCAACTTGATTTTTCCCATTTCCAGCACTTAGACACAATACATTAGTCTCTAAAACAATGTACTAAGTCTGAGAAACATACCTTTATACTTGATTTGTACTTTGTCCACCATTTAACACTTAGGCACTTGTGTTGGACACTAAATCACCAAAATACTTAGAAATGGCCCAAGGGCACATTTCCCTTTTAGTATAGAAGTTGCTTGGGAGTTAAAATGCCTAATTTGGGCGGCCTCGTCCGAGTCGTAGTCCTTGTCGCCCACCTGTGGTACCTGCGCTCCAAACTCAAGAATATCCCATATGCTTTCGTGGAGTGAGGTTAGATGGTGCCTCATTTTATTACTCCACATGCAATAATCTTCACCATCAAAATATGGTGGTTTGCCTAGGGGTACTGAAAGTAGAGGAGCGAGTTTAGGAATGCGAGGATAGCGAAGAGGCATCTTACTATACTTCTTACGCTCGTGGTGTTTCGAAGTTGTAAACTCGGCGCTAGATGTGGAAGGTGATGAGAAGTCGGTCTTGTAGTAGACCACCTTCTTCATTTTCTTTTTCTTCTTGTCACCCTTCCTATGTGACTTTATGGAGGAAGAGGATTCCTCCTTGTATTTGTCGGCGGACTCCCTTGATAGAGTCCTTCCCGAGCCTATGGCCTTGTCGTCGGTGACAATCTCCCTCTTGGCGTGATCTTCAGACATCACTTCGAGTTCGTTAAACTCTTAATGAAGCACTGGCTCTGATACCAATTGAAAGTCGCCTAGAGGGGGGTGAATAGGCGAAACCTGAAATTTACAAACTTAAACTCGCACTAAGGCCGGGGTTAGCATTAGAATTAAATTGGAGTTCGAAAGATAGTTCTCCTTGCGTAGAGTTGCTCAATCAATGTGGATAACGTTTGGGAGCAAATTCAAAACTATGTGAGCAAGCAAACTTTTGGAGAGAGGAAAGATGGGAAAACAAATCAAGTGAAGACCGCACAAATGAACATGGTGATTTGTTTACCGAGGTTCGGTTCCAAAGAACCTAGTCCCCGTTAAGGAGGCCACAAAGGTCGGATCTATTTCAACCCTTTCCCTCTCTCAATCGGTCACATAGACCAGTCGAGGCTTCTCCTTAATGACTTGGGTCACTAAGACCATGCAAGCATCACCACACACTTAGGTGTCTCTTGCTAGCTTTACAAAGCACTTAGAGAATAAGAATGAGAAGGAGAAAGCAATCCAAGCAACAAGAGCAACAAAAGAACACAAAATACCCTCTCTCAAGTCACTAAGCAATTGAGTTGATTTTGAGGCTTGGAGGGGATTTGATCTTTGGAATGTGTCTTGGAGTGAATGCTATTGCTCTTGTATTGAATGTGAACTTCAGAAAACTTGGATGCCATTGAAGGAGGTGGTTGGGGGTATTTATAGCCTCCAACCACTTCCTAGCCGTTGGGTGAGTTTGCTGTAGATGGGCACACCAGACAGTCCGGTGGTGCACCGGACAGGTACTATTCACTGTCCGATGCATGCCACATCAGCATGCCCGTTGGGGTTTGGGGCGATCGACCATTGGAACCCCTTATCCTGTAGCTGCACCGAACAGTCCGGTGCCACACCGGACATGTTCTGACTTTCTGCTCTGACTTCTGACTTGCACTGTTCCCTTTTACAGTCGACCGTTGGCGCCAGGTTATCGTTCCTCCGTTGGCTCACCGGACATGTCCGGTGAATTATAGCGGAGCGCGCCCTAGAGAAACCTGAGAGTGGTTGGTTTGAGTGCAGCTCGGCCTAGGGCACCGGACACTGTCCGGTGCACCACTGGCAGCACACCCTCAAGTCTTTGCTTCAAACTTTGTTGAATCCCTAACTTAATTTCTTTATTGGTTTATGTTGAACCTTATGTACCTGAGATAAAAGACATCTTGGCAAACTAATTAGTCCACATGGTTTGTGATGGATGTCAACCACCAAAATCGAATATAGGAAATGATTAAGCCTATTTCCCTTTCAATGTGCATTGACTTTACAGATCTCAATAAGGCATGTCCGAAGTATGAGTACGCTTTGCCAAGAATAGACTCCCTTATGGACGTCGCAGCCACCTTAGAGCTCATGAGTCTATTGGACTATTATTCAGTCTATCATCAAATTTGGATGAAGAAAGAAGACGAGCCCAAAACAAGCTTCATAACCCCTAGTGGGACCTACTACTACCTTCGGATGCCTGAGGGGCTCAAGAATGCTGGAGGAAGCTTCAGCAGAATGACTGCTAAAGTTTTCTGCTCGCAAATTGGCAGGAATGTTCTAACATATGTTGATGATATCATAGTAAAAAGTACTAAGCAAGAAAATCACATCACTGATCTGCAAGAAACATTTGCCAATTTTAGAAAGGCAGGCCTCAAGCTCAACCCAGAAAAATATGTTTTTGGGGTGAAGAAGGGGAAATTTCTTGGGTGCCTCGTGTCAACAAAGGGAATTGAGGCAAACCCAAACAAGATAGAAGCCATACTTCGGATGGAGCCACCGAAGTCAAGAAAAGGTGCCCAAAGGCTGACAGAAAGATTGGCCTCATTGAACATATTTATTTCAAGATCGACAGAAAGGAACTTGCCATTTTTTGAAGTATTGAAGTCAGCCGAAGTCTTCCAGTGGGGACCAACTCAGCAAAAGGCTTTCGAAGAGCTAAAGCAATACTTGATAGAGCTGGCAACTTTAACCCCACCTTCATTAGAAGCCTCATTGCTGCTGTATGTAGCTGCTTCTCACGCTGCAGTTAGTGCAGGATTGGTACAAGAAAAGTAAGATGGCCAAGCAAAGAGGCAAGTGTCAGTATACTTTGTCTCCGAAGTACTTAGTCCATCAAAGAAAAATTACACAGAGTTGGAGAAGGTACTATATGCTGTGTTGATGGCCTCCAGAAAGCTTTGGCACTATTTCCAGTCATACCATATCATAGTACCTTCTTCTCAGCATCTCAAAGACATAATAAGGAACAGAGAAGCCACAAGAAGAGTTGGGAAATGGGCGGCAGAGCTGAATGAATTCACCATAGATTATGTTCACAGATCTTCAATTCAATCTCAGGCATTAGCAGATTTCATTGCTGATTGTACGCCAGGGGCTCAGGGCGAAGAAAGAATAAAAGATGATGAAGCTTGGACAGTGTTTTGTGATGGGTCATGGGGAACCTTCGGCACAAGAGCAGATGCCATTCTAATTTCACCATCTAAGATCAGAACCTACTATGCAGCAAGACTGCAGTTCAACTGCATAAATAACATTGCAGAGTATGAAGCCCTTCTCTTGGGGCTTCCAAAGGTTAAGGCAATGAGAATAAGAAGGGCAATCCTCAAATCTGACTCACAAGTTATTACAGGCCACATTGACAAAAGCAGTAGAGCAAGAGATCCAAAGCTCAAGAAATATCTGGACATAGTCCAAAGAATGGAAGCCTCTTTCGCAGGTTTCTCAGTAAAGAATATCCTAAGAGGAGAAAATGAACATGCAGACCTATTAGCCAAGTCAGCGGCACAGGGACTCCCATTACCTTCGTAAGTATTTTTTTGAAACAATAAAAGCACCTTCAGTCGAGCTCATGGAGAGAGCAGTGCTTACAATCTCACCAGTGCACAGTGAAGATTGGAGGACTGAGATTGTATCTTTCCTGCAAGGCAATTGTCTTTCGGATGATGAAGCTTATATCAAAAGAATGGAAGCTAGAATAAGGCCCTATGTAATCATAGAGAGAGAATTGTATAAACAAGGAGTCTGCTCTCCATTACTGAAATGTTTGTCTAGAACCGAAGGTCAGAAGCTAATGAAGGAGATACATATAGGACTGTGCAGAGCTCATATTGGGTCCAAGCCTTTACTTGGGAAGGTTTTCAGACAAGGATTTTATTGGCCGAAGGTAGCTTCAGATGCAACAGATTTAGTTCAAAAATGTGAAAACTGCCAGAAGTGTGCGAGAGACCAACTTTCGTCTCTAACTCAGCTAATCCAGCCCACCTGGCCACTGCAAAGGTGGGGTCTAGATTTGCTAGGCCCACTTCCACCAGCGCAAGGAAATTTAAAATATGTTGTAGTAGCGGTGGAATATTTTTCAAAGTGGATTGAAGCTAAACCTCTAGCTATAATCACTTCGGCCACGGTCCAAAAGTTTTTTCTGGCAAAATATTGTTTGTCACTTCGGCGTGCCGAAGGCCATTACAGTTGATAACGGAACTCAGTTTGATGTCGAAACATTCAAAGCTTTTTGTGACCAAATCGGTACAAAATACATTTTGCATCAGTGAGACATCCAGAATCAAATGGATTGGTAGAACGAGCTAATGGAATCATAATAACAGGGATAATGAAGTCAATCTTCAATCGGCCGAAAGGAAAGTGGCCACACGAGTTAATAAAAGTGGCATGGAACCACAACACTGTTGTCTCAAGGTCAACAGGATTTACCCCGTTCAAGCTTTTGTTTGGTGACGAAGCAATAACACCAGAAGAAGCAAGAACGGGTTCAATAAGGAACCTAGCTTCGGCAGAAGACGAAGATGATTGCAAAATAACAAAAGACACCATAGAAAGGACCAGACTTCAAGCAATATATCACATCAATAAGTATCAAGCTGAAATAGTTAAATGGCGTGATCTGAAGGTAATACTGAAAAACATCAAACAGACACTTGGTACTTCGGAGAGTGGCCAACCCAAATACAGTGGGAGAGCTTTAGCTCAAATGGGAGGGTCCTTTCTTAGTGGTGTCTTCGTCAAGACCTGGATCATACAGGTTGAAGGACATGGATGGTAATGACATTCCAAGATCATGGAATGCAGATGAGCTTTAGAGACATTATGTGTGAATTTTGTAATCTTCTAATTTTTTCCTTATTAGGTTGTAATTTTTATTTTTTGTGTTGCCCTGTGTAATACAAGGGCCAAATTCCCCCACATGTAAAATGTAAGGATCTGGGATTACACCATCGAGTGTAAACAAGTATGAAGAAGCTCCAAAGTCGTCCCTAAGGGGATGCAGAGCTAGCATGCCACCTAAGTGAAAGGTGAAGAAGCTCCAAGGTCGTTCCCAAGGGAATGCAGAGCTTAGATGCCACCTAAGTAAAAGGTGAAGAAGCTCCAAAGTCGTTCCTAAGGGGATGCAGAGCTTAGCTCCAAAGTCATTCCCAAGGGAATGCAGAGCTGAATAACCACCTAAGTAAAAGGCGAAGAGACTCCAAAGTCGTTCCTAAGGGGATGCAGAGTTTGGGTGTGTATTTGCGTGTTTTTACCTTCGTCATACATGTGCATACTTCATCACATCATCTTTTGCATTCATACAAACATATGTTAGGCATATGTAGATTCGTCATCATGACATAAAGCATAAAGCATTGGCAGGAAAAGCGAGGACTTCTACCTTCAATGAGAAAATGCTTCATATATACGAAGATGCTTCGTCTCAAATGAAATTTCGTTGTTTATGAAACCCGATCTTTGATTTTACTCAAGATATGCTTCGATGTGAAAGAAAAGAAGGGAAGGTGTTTTTCGCCTTCGACTCAAAAAGCTTCGAGCATTGGTTTCATCCACAGCAAAGCAGACATCACACGAATGAAAGGTTAAATAGCATTACAAAGCATTTACAATTCTATTCACATTCATTTACAATCCTTCATCAAATAATACACTTCTTGCACAAAGAATTTCCAAAAAGTGTTTCTACATATATCAATAAGGGGAAGCCTCTAAAGTCTTCCGTTCAGACCTAACTTTGGTTCGCTAACCTTCAGAACCATCACCCTGAAGAATGACGAAGAAAAGGGTAATGAGGAATCTGGTAAGGAAAAACATAAAATAAAAGAATAGATGTAAAGAGTTATACCTTGTTGAGCAGATTATGAGCTTCGTTTCCATCTAGCTCTCGGCCACCCTTTGCCTATATTTAGGTGATAAATCTATTGCCTATGCTTCAAGCTTCGGCTGGAATATCAACTAGGTCCGATGCCGAAAGGTTAAAATTTGGCCTGTTAACGACCCTTGCGTGGTTACACCCGACTTTTATGAAAGCAGCGGCCGTACCGCAAGAAGCCACTAGTGCACAAAAGTCTCCATGGCCAGTTATGACTTCGTTGAGGACATCAACCTCTTTCTCGACACATTCTAGTACTTCAGGGACATCTTCGGTAGAGAGGCTAGCTTCCTCGGATGCAGCTCTAGCTGAACTGAATATACTCTTCAATCGAGCAGTGCATTGGCTTGCAAAGTTGAAACGTTTCTCCTTAAGAGTTCTGAGAGTTTCATTGAGCTTCAGGTTCTTCTCAGCCTCAACCTTGAGTGTCATATTCAAAGCTTTAGTTACACGATTGAATCGGCTAGAGTTTTCTTCCAAAAGTGTCTGAGCTTCTTTCAGTTCCTTGCTCAATTTCTTATTCTTGGCTTGCGCTTCGGCAAGCGTTCCTTTGGCTGATTGCAGCAAGTCATCCTTTTCTTTTAAAGAATCTTCAAGTTTCTTGATTTTATCTTCGAAACCCATGACAACAATCTCGTTCTTTCTATCTTCATCATCTTTGTTGCATTTTTAAAGCTTTGCTTAGTAACAAACTCTGTAAAAATGAATTAAAAATTAGAATACCTATGTCAACACAAAGATACCAGTGGTAACTTGCAAAAAGGATCTTACTTTAAAGTTCGAGTAAAATAAGCTGCCTATGATGTGCTGGCGTCTGTAGCAACTGATGTCTTTTTCAAGCTTCGGGAAACCAACACTCTTGGACGGGGTGCTTATAATTTTAGCACCGGCGAGGTCGCGGATGCATCCCACAACTTCTTCATTGACCCCGCCGAAGAGCATTGACCCTGGCTGGTACCCACAGGAGATTGCAAATTCTTTTAGCTCTGGCATGTCCTCTTCGGAGAGCCATTGGCTACCCAAGTGCCGTAGATCGAAATTTTTGTCTTCCGAAGAGGTCTCCTCAGTTCTCTTTCCCTTATCAGTAGACGCTTCGGCTACATTTTTCTTAGGAACCACATCAGATATAAGTCTGTCAATTTCTGACATTGTGGTATCGAGATCATCGATTTCAGGTGTAGCTTCACTAGCTTCGGCTTTGGCAGCATCTTCAGCTTCAGCAGGCACAAAAGTTTTTTCCGCCGAGGCTGGGGGCGGGGTTTGCTCAATGGATTGCATCATGTTCATTATTCGTCATTTCTTCTAACCCCTGGCATTCCCTCCGGTAGCCGAAGCGGTATCCTTTGTCTACAATAGTCTAGTCAGATATGACCCTAGAAGACTTAGCATTACGAACACGATGGGTTCAGTCATTACCATCATAATTTCTGAAATATCAACAGAGGAAGGAGAAGGGCCTGCAGTCTTTTCTGGCACATCTCGTACCTTTGCCTCTGTAGGATATATTCTGACAAGCTTTCGTTTCTTGGGAGCCGAATCCTTCGACTCCGCTAGAAATTTTCAGCCCTCTGATCCTCCTTGACAGACCGAATGGCCTGCGTGGTCAGATGCTAACAATTCTTTTCCTTTTCGCTCCTCCAGCAACTTCGTCAAGTCTGTCATAATCTGGATACTCAAAGTTCAAAGCATCCATCACCCGATTCAATCTTCGTTTTTCACGGGTACCGAAGGCAGCAGTCATCAGCTGATCTTCTTTCTTCATGTAGTTCCCGAGAATTTCATTGCACATTGTTTCTATCAGCTCCAACCATTCAGTGTAGGGTTTGCTGAATCTTCTTTCTTCATGTCATAAGGAAGGCGTATAAGTTCATACTTTTTCCCTCTTCCTTCCTCTTCGACATTCGTCGCCTGCTAGAAGTTGGGAATGTTCTGTTTGCTAAATATTCTTGCACTAGTTCCCTAGTGCTAATGTGCTCGCCACGACCCTAAATTCCACTTCAGCTTGTTGGCAAGGAGACCCTAGCTGCATATTACACAAGGGTCGAGTCATGCCGAAGTTTAGCCTTAAGGGACTCATTACCATGTTCATGAAATTCTCCCTCTTCTTCTCATCAGCCTTCATGTAAAACCACTCATTCGTCCACCCGGTCAGCCATTTAGTGCGGTAGCCAATCAATGGGGGCCTTGGTATATTTCCGGTATGCAAAATTGTAGCACCCAAAGTTCTTGTGCAGACCATCAGCTCTAGCCTTCGTCTGATAATGAAGTTCGTGCACTCGACAGAACCCTTCGGCATCAGCACTTTTTCCTTGGCTTCGAAGAGCCCAAATATACACGCTAAGTCTAACAATGGCATTGGGGGTCAATTGATGTAGGTAAATTTTGAACTTCTTCAAAACTTCCCCTACCATCTCGTAAAGGGGAACCGAAGCCCCGCCCTGAAGAAGCTCTTGAACACCACAACTTCATCTTCCTTCGGCTCTGGAATTATTTCTTCTCCAGCAAAGCGAATCAATTCATCATCATTCTCTCCAAAATAACCCAATTTCTTCATCACAACCAGATCCTCTGCTTTTACTGTGGATTTTCCAAATTCAACATGACTAGGCTTGGTTGGATACATAATGTTATCGTCCTCTTCACTTTCCTTATCAATTTCAACTTCGGTCACAGCTTGTTCAGCTTCGGTGTTAGAGGTACCTTCGGCAATAGCTTCCTCTTGCACAACCAGCCCTGACCACCTCATCATTTATGATATGGGTGCTGTCTCAGTTACTTCAATTTCATCTCCCACACGGGACACCCTAGCAGTGGATCTTACTCTGGCCATTTCAATGTTCAGCTTCTTTTAGACGAAGTTGACATTAAGTGACGAAGTGCTTGTTTGAAAGCACAATGCATAGAGCTTCGACTTCGGTTAAAATTTTCAACAGCACAACGGTGCAATAGCAATGAATGTTGTGGTAACTTCTCACCAACCTATCTGTTTATATAGCCCTGCAGGAGAAGAAGGCGAACCACCAAAGCGTGTATACTGGCTGAACGGTGGACCGGCCAGCGCTCGGAATATTTTAATCATTTTTTGATAACAAGGTCAGGGAAGGTGTTTTTTGGACCTTCGGCGTTCCAAAGCCTTCGTGTTTTTCGCGGATCGAACTCGTTATGAAAAAACAATCTAGCACCGCGAAAGGGCTACTGTTGGGGGATTTCTTCTCTACCGAAGGTCCTCAAGACAAAAACACCTTCGGCAAAGTGATACAGAAGTCTTCCCTCCTTCTACCGAAGGTTCTCAAGACGAAGACCTTGCATAGAAGCAACGATGCCAAATGCCGAAGCTACCATCAGCTTCGGTTCAGACCAAGTAGAGGAGAAGACTAGATAGACCCTAGTAATCTAAGTTATGTCTATAAACAAATGTTGAGGGTCATGAATGTAATTTTACTCGGGCTGCGTCTCATGCCTATAAATAGATGAACAGTAACACCGTATTGTTCACGCTGAATTGTAGTCACTCTCTCGCGTCTTCACCTTCGAGCAAGCCAAAGGTATCAATGTAATATGAATTCTGTTGATATTCATACATGTTTTATGGAGTACAAATACAAATGAATTAAAGAGTAATACTTGTTGTGTTCATCTCTTTACATTCTTGTTTATTTATAACATGATGAAGGCATGTCCTTCATAACCTTCATCCGATGATCATTGAATCCAAGAGGAAACAATGCTTCAGAGGACGAAGGTCTTTAATCCTTAACGATTGTGTTGCCTAGTTCTTGATTCACAGCATTTGAGAACGAGTGACCAACAATTGACTAATCCATATTTTTTTACTGAGATATCCTTTGGCTGGCCTTGTAGAACTTGTTCAATATATTCTTCTCCATTACATGGACTAAATAATACTTGTTACTAGCCCCTTTCCTTTGCCTTGCACTATTGCCCTATCACAACTAATAAGATTGTTGGTCCAACATTGTCAGGTGATGTGTAGCTATCCCAAGCTAAGATGAGATATTTGCTTTCATCGCTAGAGTCGATGTTATTGTACTGTGTGCACTACTTTGGCTTATGGCGAAGACTATACCACATGAGTTCAAGCTTGAAGTCCATTTCACTGGACTTATTGTGCAAGCTCTTATTATCCGCTTTAAGGAGCATAGCATATTTGTTGTGCTTAGCCGAGCCACTAACAAGATATTGTAGATGTCGTTAAAGAGCATGACCTTGCGGTTATTTGTTGAACATCAATCATTTAGTTGCTTGGGTTGGGAATATGATGGTGATGATGTTCTATGGTGAAGTTGTACGTGCTGTCCATTTGGCCCTAGAAGGTTGATCCCTTCTTGTTGTTACCCTCAATAGGATCTGCAAAGTGCAGTAGCCACACATGAACCTATAAATTTATAAACTCAAATAACTATTGTCATCCTAAAAAATTGTCACATTAGTAAAAAAATATATGTTCTTATCGGTCTTTTATCCTCTATCTTAGTCCACTTCCTTCATCATTGGAAATATGTACCAATGGAGTACTCAGACTCTGCATTGTTTTGGCTGCTTGAGGGCACTATCATGCCTACAGGAGGACGAGCAACATTTAAAGGAAGAGTACCATACAGAGAAGGAAACAAAGAAGGAGCACCACATTATTGATCGTCGTCAATCCTTATCTACCACAACACTCTTGGATACAATATTTATCGTGAGCTTACAACTGTATCAGCGCCACATCGTCTTTTCATTTATAGACGTTTTGTTGAGGAAAAAATAATCTGATCACATAATTAAGAAAAAATAATTCAACCAAAATACATAAATATAAGTTTTAAAAATAAAAATTATATAGTTCATAAAAATGCTACAGTAATACTCATTGTCATCCTCCTCTTTTATCTCTTTCGTATCTTCTTCACCTATTTAATTGTTTGGTCATTTTTTGACCAATTTGTGGGATCTTTTTATGTCATCTTCCATGTTGTTGGTGGTGAACTAATCTAGCAACTAGGTGAATTGTGTGAACAATTTTGATTGAGTTATCTTCTAGCTGGCCTTCTAGAGCTTGTTCAATTGTTTTATCTATTTCATGGGACTGACTGCTACTCATTGTTTGCCTCTTTCCTTTGCCTTGCCCTATCACGACCAGTAAGGTGTATTGGTCCAACACTACCTCCCGATGTATAGCGACAATGTCCAAGTTGAGACAAGATCTTTTGCTCCCTTCGCTAGAGTCATCGTTACCATGCTGAGCACACCATTTGGGTTATGGCGAAGAGCACACCATATTTTCCCTAACTTGGAGCCTGTTTCACTAGCCTTATTACACAAGCTCTCTTTTGCCGCTTCGAGGAGAATGACATCATCTGCTCCGCTCGGTTGGGCCACAAACGAGCGGTTGTAGATGTCATTAAAGAGCATGCCTTGCAATTGCTTGTTGTTCATCGATCCTCCAACTGTTTGGGGGATATTGTGATGAGGATGTTCCGTTGTGGAGTTGTACGTGTTAGCTATTTGGTCCTAGAAAGGTGATCCTTTCTTGTCGTTGCCCTCAACAGTGTCCATGGAGTGCAGTAGCCATGCATGGACATATAAATTTATAAACTCAAACAACTATTGTTGACGTAAACAAATATTCAATTCATAGGTATATATGTGTACTTACCAATCTTTTATCCTATGTCTTAGTCCAATCCCTTTGTTGTTAGAATCGTGTACCACTAGAGTACACTATTTAGGGCCACTATTATGCTTGTAGGGGAACAAGAAAGAGAGAAAGCACCATATGGGGGACGAAACGAAGGAGGAGGAGCACCTACGATCCATAAGGAGGAGGACCATATGGATACTCAAACGAGTATTGAGGAGGGTAGAAATAAGGGAATGGTGGAGGAGTGTTAATGATTGAAGCTTCAATGGTAGGAGGAAGAGCATTGGTGGTAGGTGGAGGAGCATCGGTGGATGGTCGATATGGATACAGAGGAGAAGGATATTGTTGGGGACTTGTTCTCAAATGCTATGAATTAAGAACAAGGCAACATAAAATGTTAAATATCAATGCCCTTCGTCCGTCGAAGCATTATTTCCACAAGGATTTAATGAACCTCGGACGAAGGTCACGGGCATAATGCTATGAAAGTTTTCACCTTCGTGAGTGAGCTCATAAAAATAATATAAAGTAAAGTAAAACATGGAATATTAAAGTTAAATACATTGAAAATAAACGACATCATTCACATATTTTATTAAATGAATTTATAATATTTGAATACAATGTTTAGGTACATTTATACCTTTGCCTTTGACAAACAATAATTCCCGAATGATGCGTTAGCAATTACAGGAATCCGTGAACAGTAAAGGAATACTGTTCACTATTTATAGGCACAAAACACAGCATGTGAGGAATTACAATCATGCCCCTCATAAAAGTTTTCCACAATGACTCAGACCCCTATGGGCTAAAAGGTCATTCTATCTTTAAGTCGGTTCGACCCTTCATCTTCGGATATGTTATAGTACCGAAGCTTCATGAATGATGCCTTCGGCGTCACGTACGAGCGGCTTCAGCCGAAGCTGTTTCTTTTTGCAGGACCTTCGGCGACGAAGCATGGTCCCAACAGTAGCCCCTTCGTGGTGCTAGATCGTTTTTCGTAACGAGCTTGATCCGTGAAAAAAGTCTCTTAGGCTTCAGGAAGCCGAAGGTCCGAAAAACACCTTCCCTGAGCTCGTTGTCGAGAAACGATACAACTTTCGAGCGCGTAGCGGTCCCACCATGCAGGTTCACTATTCTGGTTTTTGCGGCCCACCGTTCAGCGGGTGCGAGCAACTGTTTGCCTGGTGTAAAAATCCTGACGATTCACCTTCTTACCTGCAGCACTATATAAACAGACGGGTAGGTGTGAAGTTACCACAGCATTCATTGTTATTGCACTGTTTTGCTGCCAAAATTTTTAACCATAGCCGAAGCTTGTCTTTCGCATTCAAACGAAGCTTCAGTTTGGTATTTGCTTCGTCAGAAGAAGAGCTTCGGAAGAAAAGGTTATTAATTTCCAAGAAATTTTTCAAGAAATTCAAAATTAAATGGCCAGAGTGCGCTCTACTGCTAGAGTTGAGGGCGAGGGAGACGAAGCCGAAGGTGCGGAAACTGTTCCTATCTCTGAAGCAATGAAGCGATCTGGATTGATGACATCGGAAGACACACCTGCTGCTGAAGCAGAACAAGCAGATATCGAGGAGGCTGATTCTGACGGTGATTACAATATCGCAGTACCGAGCAAGCCTAGTCATCTAGACTTCGGAAAGTCGACCATCTCGAAGGCTGATTTCCCAAAGATGGTAAAGTCGGGCTACTTTAGCGAAGATGAGAAAAAGCTGATTCGCTTCGGCGGAGATGAAATTACCCCGAAGCCTCAGAAAGATGAAATAGTGATTTTCAAGAGTTTCCTCAAAGCTGGTTTGAGATTTCCTTTGAATAGGATGATTGCCGATGTGCTAAAAAAGTTTGGGATCTATTTTCATCAACTAACTCCTAACGCTATTGTTAGGCTTAGTGTTTATATTTGGGCTCTCCGAAGCCAGGGGTGGATCCATTTGCCGAAGGTTTCTGCCGAGTACACGAGCTACACTACCAAACTAAGGCCAGAAAGGATGGGCTACATGAAAATTTTGGTTGTTACAATTTTGCCTATCGGAAAACTACAAAATTTCCTGTTATCAGCTACCGAAGCAAGTGGCCGGTAGGCTGGAAATCGTAATGGTTCTACGTCAAAGTTGATGACGACAAGGAGAAGCTTGTACAGAGTCCGCTTGAACTAATCTTCGGAGAAACCCGACCCCAGTGCAGCATGAAACCAGAAGGTCCAACCCAAACGGCGTTGGCTGAATTCAGAATTATTGCAGAGCACATTGGCACTAGGGATTTGGTGCAGGAATTTCTGGCTTTCAAAGTATTTCCAACTATGAAGGAATGGGCTATGCCGAAGCTTAAAGGAGAGAAGAAAGAGGGGGAGCTTGTCCGACTACCCTATCATTATAAATTCAAGAAATATTTTAAGGCACCCTGCCAAGAATGGCTCGAAACAATCGAAATAATGAGTACTGAAATTCTTGGAAATTACTCTAAAAAAGAGGACCAATTGATGACAGCAGCCTTCGGCACCCGGCCGAAACGAAGGCTAAACAGAGTGCTTGATGCTATAGGCTTTGAATATCCTGATTATGGGCGATTGGACGGAGATGCTGGAGGCCCGAAGAGAAAAATAATTGCCAGCGCCGTTGACGAAGAAAGCACCAAAGTGGCCAAAAAGAAAAAGGAGATTTCTGAAAAGCTGAGTCCTGAAAAGCTGAGCCCTGAGCCGAAGGTGGTTGCTGCAAGAAAAAGGAAAACTGCATCTCCAGAACCAAAAACGTTGGTTCGAGAAGAAGACACTCCTGCGACACCTTCTGCTGCCGAAGTAGAAGAGATTCTGAAGGTAATGACTGAACCCTTGCCCGTCAAGCTAAGTCCGCTGGCGCCGGAACTGACGAAGTTTTTCAGAAGGACAAAGAAGCTTCAGCAGCAGAAAGTCCTGCACTGCCGAAAAAACGAAGAATTATTCAAATAGCAGATGTGATTCATCAGACGCCGCCACCGGTGACAGTGTCAAAAATTGTTTTTGCCGAGACCGCCGAAGCCGAAGGCGCCACAGCCGAAGCTACCAGAATGGAAACCACCGAAGCTGAAACCGGCGAAGCCGAAGCTGCTGGGGCCGAAGCCGGGACCACGGAAGGTTCGAATCTGGAAACCACTCTTGAAGTTATTGACAATATTCTCCTGAAAATGGCTGAAGAAGAAGCTGATGTGGCTGCGGTAAACACGGCAACTGAAAAGGGAAAAGAGCAGATCGATGACATTTTAGAAGAAGAAAATTTTAACTTTCAAGATTTGCTTGGACAAGAGCTAACAGGCGCCGAAAAAGAAGAGTTGAAAAAATATACCATATCTTGCGGGTATAAGCCAGGGGCTACGCTATTTGGTGGGGTCAACGAAGGGAAGCTAAGATGCCTTCGGAACCGCACCGAGGCCAAAGTTGTTAGAACCCTCTCCAAAAGCGTTGGCCTGCCGAAGCTAGAAGCGGACCTTTGCAGGTACCAGCGACACCATATCGCCGGAAGCCTGCTCTATGCTAATTTTAAGGTAACAAATTTTATTATTATTATATTTATATTATTTTTTAGGTCGTTTTCTGACGAAGATTGTTTTGGCAGAGTATACTATTAAGTAAGGTTCTAAAAATGCAACAAGATCTCGAAGAGGAGAAGAACAAAACTATCATCAAAGATTTGGAAGAAAAAGTTGGAAATTACAAAGCTGTTCTGAAAAAGAAGGACTTCACCATCCGGGACCTTGAAATCATGGCTAAAGAACACGAAGGTGCATTAGAAAAGAAAGACTTTGTTATTCAGTCTATGGAAGGCTCCTTGGCTGAGGTCCAAGCCGAAAATAACAGTTTAAAGAATGAATTGCTCAAACAATCAGAAAAATCTGAGCAAGAAAAGAAACACCTTGAAGCAAGTCTTAAAATTGAGAAGGAGAAGAATTCAAATTTGCAAAAATCCTTGAAGGAACTTCAAGAGAAATGCCTAAGCTTCGGCAGCCGATGCGTGCAGCGGCTGAAGGATGTGTTTCATTCTATCGGAGCCAGCACTGAAAAATTTACACCTTCAGCTGAAAACCTGCCCAGCACATTAGAATATATTGAAGGCGAGGTTGATGCTCTTGACGAAGTTATTGGTGGCCATGCCGACTTCTGCGCCCTGGTAGCTTCTCGGGGCACAGCTACTGCTTTTCTGAAGGCCGGTTGTACTCATGGAAAAATTGTGAATAGACCAAACTTCAGCTTGTCAGCAGTAGACTTGATTGATATCCCGAGCCTAGCCCAAAGCATCGGAAATAGATTTATGACCCAGATTTGGGTAAATGGTGGGCGAAGGATGGCTGGTGACGAAGCTCGAAGTCACCTTAAGCCGGTAAGAAACTTATACTTGTTGCTTTTTCCTTCTCCTTGAAATTTGCACCTTTCTTATTCTGCTCTTTAATATTTGCAGGATGACGAAGCTGAGGTATGACGAAGCTGAAGCATGACGACCTGAAGCTTGATAGTTGCCATAATAGACTTTTCTACAAAAAATTCTGAAGAGATCTTTGTAATATAATTATGGAAACAACTTATGTAAATTTGTACATACCTTGTAATATATTTTGTTTCCGGTGTCTATGTACAATCTGCTTTGCTGTGGACGAAACTTCTTTTTTGAGCCGAAGGCGAAAAACACCTTCCCTTCTTTTCGTACACAAGGAAGCATAATTTTTTTTCCTTTTTCGAAGTCTTTCCTCATTGCCGAAGCACCTATCTTTTTTGTGTAGTATGATGATGATTCTATATATGTCTAAATGAATGTTTATGAATGCAAATGAGATGATGAAATGTATTGTGCAAATGAATTTTGGGACACATGTTCATAAACCATAATCATAGCCCTTCATCCCCTTGGGAATGATTCAAAACTTTTTTGCCGTTTACTTTTCGGCTTCACCGTTTACTTTTCGGTGTATCAGCGTTGACTTTTCGTAGTAAGCCTCCCTTAGGAGCTTCTTCGCCTTTTACTTTCAGCGGAATCAGCGTTGACTTTTCGCTGTAAGCCTCCCTTAGGAGCTTCTTCGCCTTTTACTTTCAGCGGAATCAGCGTTTACTTTTCGTTGTAAGCTCTGCATTCCCTTAGGAACGACTTTTGAGCTTCTCCCTGTTTTCTTTTCTTTTCCCTTTGCATTTACATTTACATTTTTCGGGGGATATCACTTTTATAGAATTGAAATAAGGAAAAGAAAAATTACATGTTGTGGCCCCATTAAAAACCTTTCTCCCCCTTCGGAAAGGAAAGGGTGCCACAAAAAGGAATAGAAAAAATTACATCAAACTAAACATAATATCGCCGAAGCTCATCCGCATTCCATGATCTAGGAATGTCGTTGCCGTCCATATCCTTCAATCTGTAGGAACCGAGTCTTGACGAAGATACTACCAAAAAAGGTCCTTCCCACTTTAGCTGTAATTTGCCTACTGTCTCGGGGTTGGCTACTCTTCGAAGCACCAGATGTCCTGGTTCAATGTTCTTCAGCTTAACCTTCCTGTCACGCCATTTTATTGTTTCGGCTTGATATTTATTGATGTTTTCCACAGCTTGAAGTCTGATCCCTTCTATAGCATCTTTTTCCACAGAGCAATCAGCTTCGTCTTCGCCTTCTACCGAAGCTACTGTTCTTATTGATCCTGCTTTGGCCTCTTCCGGGGTTATTGCTTCATCCCCAAACAATAGTTTGAATGGCGTAAAGCCTGTTGATCTTGACATGGTTGTGTTATGGCTCCACACCACTTTGATTAACTCGTCTGGCCACTTTCCCCTGGGCTGATTGAAGATTGACTTCATTATTCCTGTCATTATGATCCCGTTAGCTCTTTCGACAAGTCCGTTTGACTCCGGATGTCGAACTGATGCAAAATGGATCTTCGTGCCAATTTGATCACAAAATTCTCTGAAAGCTTCAGAATCAAACTGTGCCCCATTATCCATAGTAATGGCCTTCGGCACTGCGAAGCAACAAACAATATTTTGCCAGAAAAACTTTTGAATAGTAACCGAAGTTATTGTGGCTAGAGGCTTTGCCTCAATCCACTTAGAAAAATATTTCACTGCCACTACAACATATCTTAAGTTTCCCTGTGCTGGTGGTAATGGACCTAGCAAATCAAGGCCCCACCTTTGCAACGGCCAAGTGGGTTGTATTAATTGAGTTAAAGACGAAGGTTGTTTTTGATCTCTTGCACATTTCTGACAACCTTCGCACTTTTGGACTAAATCCGCTGCATCCGAAGCTGCCTTTGGCCAATAAAATCCTTGACGAAAAACTTTCCCGAGCAAAGGCCTAGATCCAATATGAGATCCACACAGGCCTGCATGTATTTCCTTCATCAATTCTATACCTTCGGATCTGGATAAACACTTGAGCAACGGGGAACAGACCCCACGCTTGTATAGCTCCCCTTCTATTATGACATATGGTCGAGCTCTTGCTTCTATCCTCCTGTTATAAGCTTCGTCGTCTAAAAGAAAATTACCCTGAAGGAAAGAGATGATTTCAGTTCTCCAATCTTCACTATAGACAGGGGATATGTCGAGGACCGCTCTTTCAAAAAGCTCAACCGAAGGTGCTTTTATTGTTTCGAAAAATACTTCCGAAGGTAAAGGCAGCCCCTGTGCTGCTGACTTGGCCAATAGATCAGCATATTCATTTTCTCCACGAGGAATACTTTTAAAAGAGAATCCTTCAAAGGAAACCTCAATCCTTCGGACTGTATCTAGATATTTTTCAAGCTTCGGATCTCTTGCTTTATAGCTCTTGTCAATTGAGAGCACCTAGAGGGGGGGGGGTGAATAGGTGATCCTGTGAAACTTAAACTTATAGCCACAAAAACTTGTTAAGTGTTAGCACAATAATCGCCAAGTGGCTAGAGATGAGTCTCAACAAAACACAATACCACAAAAGATCAACACAGAGAAGACACAGTGGTTTATCCCGTGGTTCGGCCAAGTACAAAACTTGCCTACTCCACGTTGTGGCGTCCCAACGGACGAGAGTTGCACTCAACTCCTCTCAAGTGATCCAATGATCAACTTGAATACCACAGTGTTATGCTTTTCCTTTCAATATCCCGTTTGCGAGGAATCTCCACAACTTGGAGTCTCTCGCCCTTACACTTGAGATTCACAAAGAAATACGGAGTAAGGGAGGGAAGCAACACACACAAATCCCCAGCAAAATGCGCACACACACGGCCAAGAATCGAGCTCAAAAGACTATCTCAAAGTTCTCACTAGAACGGAGCTCGAATCACTGCAAATGACAAACGAATGCGCAAAGACTGAGTGTGGATGATCAAGAATGCTCTAAGGTTGCTTGGTGTACTCCTCCATGTGCCTAGGGGTCCCTTTTATAGCCCCAAGGCAGCTAGGAGCCGTTGAGAGCAATTCTGGAAGGCTGATCTTGCCTTCTGTCATCGGGCGCACCGGACAGTCCAGTGCACACCGGACACTGTCCGGTGCCCGATCTCCTTCCTAAAATGTTGCAGCCGACCGTTGCCCGCCAGAGAGCCGTTGGCGCACCGGACATGTCCGGTGCACACCGGACATGTCCGGTGCACACCGGACAGTCCGGTGCCCCCTTCTAGCCGTTGGCTCGGCCACGTGTCACGCGCAGATCGCGCGGCCGACCGTTGGCCCGGCCGACCGTTGGCTCACCGGACAGTCCGGTGCACACCGGACAGTCCGGTGAATTTTAGCCGTACGCCGTCGGCGAATTCCCGAGAGCGCCGAGTTCACGCCGAGTCAGCCTGGCGCACCGGACACTGTCCGGTGCACCACCGGACAGTCCGGTGACCCACCGGACAGTCCGGTGCTCCCAGACTCAGCAGATTCTTGGCTGCTCGAGCCAAGACATTTCCAATTGGATTTTTCCTGTTTCCAGCACTTAGACACAATACATTAGTCCATAAAACAATGTACTAAGTCTGAGAAACATACCTTAATTCTTGATTTGTACTTTGTCCACCTTTTTACACTTAGGCACTTGTGTTGGACACTAAATCACCAAAACACTTAGAAATGGCCCAAAGGCACATTTCCCTTTCAATCTCCCCCTTTTTGGTGATTTATGCCAACACAACATAAAGCAAGTAGAACAAGTACAAAATCAAATCAAATAAGAACTCAAAATTGTTTTGATTCAATTTTGACATATATGGATCATCCTTTGCCACCACTTGGTTTGTTTTTGCAAATCAAACTCAAATCTCTATCTCTAAGTCAAACACACATGTTGAAGCATAAAGAGAGTCATTCCAAAGGAAAGATTTCAAAAACTCCCCCTTTTTCCCATAATCAACACTTCTCCCCACAAGAGGCCAACTTTTGACAAAAGAGACAACAAAAGAGATTTGACAAACCAAAAGCTCTATTCTACTGTTTTCAAAATTTCTCAAGTGGTAGTTGATCCATTTATTGCTTTGGCCCTTATTTTCTCCCCCTTTGGCATCAAGCACCAAAACGGGATCAATCTTGGCCCAAGAACCCCATCGCCTCACCAAAATCTCCAATAAGAATACAAAGGCAATAAGAGTACATGAGATGAACTTGGAATAAATTACCCTCTCATCGGAGTGCAGTGGAAGTCTTTCATGGTCCAAGTCCACCTTTTCCCTTTTAATTCTCCTTTGAGACTAAAACAAGCAAACTCAAGCATACGGTTAGTCTCAAAGGGTCAAGTTGTAACACATCTCCCCCTCAAACTGTGCATCACTTTGCAACGGACTTGTGAGATCCAGGGAGTGTTTGTACAACTTGAGCACCACAATAAGCAACAAAATGCAGAATGAACATGATCAAAGGCATAAACACATGTATGCTACAATTCAATCCAAGTTCCGCGAATCTAAGACATTTAGCTCACTACGCAGCCTGCAAAAGGTCTTCTCATCTAGAGGCTTGGTAAAGATATCGGCTAGCTGGTTCTCGGTGCTAACATGAAACACTTCGATATCTCCCTTTTGCTGGTGGTCTCTCAAAAAGTGATGCCGGATGTCTATGTGCTTTGTGCGGCTGTGTTCAACAGGATTTTCCGCCATGCGGATAGCACTCTCATTGTCACATAGGAGTGGGACTTTGCTCAGATTGTAGCCAAAGTCCCGGAGGGTTTGCCTCATCCATAGTAGTTGCGCGCAACATTGTCCTGCGGCAACATACTCGGCCTCAGCGGTGGATAGGGCAACGGAGGTTTGTTTCTTAGAGTTCCACGACACCAGGGACCTTCCTAAGAATTGGCACGTCCCCGATGTACTCTTCCTATCGACCTTACATCCAGCATAGTCGGAATCTGAGTATCCAACCAGGTCAAAGGTAGACCCCTTTGGATACCAGAGCCCGAAGCAAGGCGTAGCAACCAAATATCTAAGAATTCGCTTCACCGCCACTAAGTGACACTCCTTAGGATCGGATTGAAATCTAGCACACATGCATACGCTAAGCATAATATCCGGTCTACTAGCACATAAGTAAAGTAAAGAACCTATCATTGACCGGTATGCTTTTTGATCAACGGACTTACCTCCTTTGTTGAGGTCGGTGTGTCCGTCGGTCCCCATCGGAGTCTTTGCGGGCTTGGCGTCCTTCATCCCAAACCGCTTTAGCAGATCTTGCGTGTACTTCGTTTGGGAGATGAAGGTGCCATCCTTGAGTTGCTTCACTTGGAACCCAAGGAAGTAGTTCAACTCGCCCATCATTGACATCTCGAATTTCTGCGTCATTACCCTGCTAAACTCTTCACAAGACTTTTGGTTAGTAGAACCAAATATTATGTCGTCGACATAAATTTGGCACACAAACAAATCACCATCACATGTCTTAGTGAACAGAGTTGGATCGGCTTTCCCAACCTTGAAAGCATTAGCAAGTAAAAAGTCTCTAAGGCATTCATACCATGCTCTTGGGGCTTGCTTAAGTCCATAGAGCGCCTTAGAGAGCTTACACACGTGGTCGGGGTACCGTTCATCCTCGAAGCCGGGGGGTTGCTCCACGTACACCTCCTCCTTGATCGGCCCGTTGAGGAAAGCGCTCTTCACATCCATTTGGTACAACCTGAAAGAATGGTGAGCGGCATATGCTAGCAAGATGCGAATTGACTCTAGCCTAGCCACAGGAGCAAACGTCTCCTCAAAGTCCAAACCTGCGACTTGGGCATAACCTTTTGCCACAAGTCGAGCCTTGTTCCTCGTCACCACCCCGTGCTCGTCCTGTTTGTTGTGGAACACCCACTTGGTTCCCACAACATTTTGCTTGGGACGAGGCACCAGTGTACAAACTTCATTGCGCTTGAAGTTGTTGAGTTCCTCCTGCATGGCTAACACCCAGTCCGGATCTAGCAAGGCCTCTTCTACCCTGAAAGGCTCAATAGAAGAGACAAAGGAGTAATGCTCACAAAAATTAACTAATCGAGATCGAGTAGTTACTCCCTTGCTAATATCACCCAGAATTTGGTCGACGGGATGATCCCTTTGAATCATCGCTCGAACTTGGGTTGGAGGTGCCGGTTGCGCTTCTTCCTCCATCACGTGATCATCTTGTGTTCCCCCTTGATCACACGCCTCCTTTTGATGAACCTGTTCATCGTCTTGAGTTGGGGGATGCACCGTTGTTGAGGAAGAAGGTTGACTCGTTCATCTTGTTCCTGTGGCCGCACTTCTCCAATCGCCATGGTTCGTATAGCAGCCGTCGGAACATCTTCTTCATCTACATCATCACAATCAACAACTTGCTCTCTTGGAGAGCCATTAGTCTCATCAAATACAACGTCGCTAGAGACTTCAACCAAACCCGATGATTTGTTGAAGACTCTATACGCCTTTGTATTTGAGTCATAACCTAACAAAAACCCTTCTACAGCTTTGGGAGCAAACTTAGAATTTCTACCCTTCTTCACTAGAATGTAGCATTTGCTCCCAAATACACGAAAGTAAGATACATTGGGTTTGTTACCGGTTAGAAGCTCATACGACGTCTTCTTGAGGAGGCGATGAAGGTAGACCCTGTTGATGGCGTGGCAAGCCGTGTTCACGGCTTCCGACCAAAAACGCTCGGGGGTCTTGAACTCTCCAAGCATAGTCCTCGCCATGTCGATTAGCGTCCTGTTCTTCCTCTCTACCACACCATTTTGCTGTGGTGTATAGGGAGCGGAAAACTCGTGCTTGATCCCTTCCTCCTCAAGGAACTCCTCCACTTGAAGGTTCTTGAACTCGGACCCGTTGTCGCTCCTTATCTTCTTCACCTTGAGCTCAAACTCATTTTGAGCTCTTCTGAGGAAGCGCTTGAGGGTCCCTTGGGTTTCAGACTTATCCTGCAAAAAGAACACCCAAGTGAAGCGGGAAAAGTCATCAACAATAACTAGACCATACTTACTTCCTCCTATGCTCAGATAGGCGACGGGTCCGAAGAGGTCCATATGCAGCAGCTCCAGGGGTCTTGAAGTGGTCATCACATTCTTGCTGTGATGTGCTCCTCCCACTTGTTTACCTGCTTGACAAGCTGCACAAGGTCTATCTTTTTCAAATTGCACGTTAGTCAAACCTATCACGTGTTCTCCCTTTAGAAGCTTGTGAAGGTTCTTCATCCCCACATGTGCTAAGCGGCGATGCCACAGCCAGCCCATGCTAGTCTTAGCTATTAAGCATGCATCTAGACCGGCCTCTTCTTTTGCAAAATCAACTAAATAAAGTTTGCCGTCTAATACACCCTTAAAAGCTAGTGAACCATCACTTCTTCTAAAGACAGACACATCTACATTTGTAAATAGACAGTTATACCCCATGTTGCATAATTGACTAACAGATAGCAAATTATAACCAAGAGACTCAACTAAAAACACATTAGAGATAGAGTGCTCATTAGAAATTGCAATTTTACCTAACCCTTTTACCTTGCCTTGATTCCCATCACCGAATATAATTGAATCTTGGGAATCCTTATTCTTGACGTAGGAGGTGAACATTTTCTTCTCCCCCGTCATATGGTTTGTGCATCCGCTGTCGATAATCCAGCTTGAACCCCCGGATGCATAAACCTGCAAGGCAAATTTAGGCTTGGGACTTAGGTACCCAACTCTTGTTGGGTCCTACAAGGTTAGTGCAAATATCCTTAGGGACCCAAATGCAAGTTTTGTCTCCCTTGCATTTTGCCCCTAACTTCCTAGCAACTATCTTCCTATCCTTTCTACAAATAGCAAAGGAAGCATTTAAAGCACAATAAATTGTAGAAGGTTCATTTACTACTTTCCTAGGAGCATGAATAGCATTTCTCCTAGTCATACTTCTACCATGCATATAGGAAGAACTAGAAGCAGTCATGGCATAAGAATCATAAGCATGTGAATCAAAAGCATCATAACTTCTAAAAGCATTTCTAGAATTTTTCCTATCATGATACAAAAAGGCATGGTTCTTTTTAGCACTAGTAGCCATAGGGGCCTTCCCTTTCTCCTTAGCGGGAATGGGAGCCTTATGGCTTGTTAAGTTCTTGGCTTCCCTTTTGAAGCCAAGTCCATCCTTAATTGAGGGGTGTCTACCAATCGTGTAGGCATCCCTTGCAAATTTTAGTTTATTGAAATCATTCTTGCTAGTCTTAAGTTGGGTATTAAGACTAGCCAATTCCTCAGTTAGTTTGGAAATTGAAACTAAATGATCACTACAGGCATCAACATCGAAATCTTTACACCTAGTGCAAATCTTAACATGTTCTACACAAGATGTTGATTTACTAGATTTTTCTAGTTTAGCATTTAAATCATCATTTGTGCTCTTTAAACTAGCAATTGAATCATGACATGTAGACAACTCATAAGAAAGCATTTCATTTCTCTTAATCTCTAATGCAAGTGATTTTTGTGCTTCTACAAACTTGTCATGTTCTTCATACAACAAATCCTCTTGCTTTTCTAAAAGCACATTCTTATCATTCAAGGCATCAATCAATTCATTGATTTTGTCTATCTTAGATCTATCTAAGCCCTTGAATAAGCATGAATAGTCTATGTCATCATCATCACTAGACTCATTATCACTAGAAGAAGCATAAGTGGAGTCTCGAGTACTCACCTTCTTCTCCCTTGCCATAAGGCATGTGTGACGCTCGTTGGGGAAGAGGGATGACTTGTTGAAGGCGGTGGCGGCAAGTCCTTCATTGTCGGAGTCGGAGGAGCAATCCGAATCCCACTCCTTTCCGATGTGTGCCTCGCCCTTGGCCTTCTTGTAATTCTTCTTCTTTTCCCTCTTGTTCCCCTGTTCCTGGTCACTATCGTTATCGGGGCAGTTAGCGATAAAATGACCAATCTTACCGCACTTGAAGCATGAGCGCTTCCCTTTTGTCTTGGTCTTGCTTGGCTGCCCCTTGTGACCTTTTAGCACCGTCTTGAAGCATTTGATGATGAGAGCCATCTCTTCATCATTAAGTCCGGCCGCCTCAATTTGTGCCACCTTGCTAGGTAGCGCCTCCTTGCTTCTTGTTGCCTTGAGAGCAAGGGGTTGATGCTCGTTGATCGGTCCATTCAAGGCGTCGTCCACGTATCTTGCCTCCTTGATCATCATCCGCCCGCTTACGAATTTTCCGAGTACCTCCTCGGGCGTCATCTTCGTGTACCTGGGATTCTCACGAACATTGCTCACGAGATGAGGATCAAGAATGGTAAATGACCTTAGCATTAGGCGGACGACGTCGTGATCCGTCCATCGCGTGCTTCCGTAGCTCCTTATTTTGTTGATAAGGGTCTTGAGCCGGTTGTATGTTTGGGTTGGCTCCTCGCCCCTTATCATTGCAAACCTTCCAAGCTCGCCCTCCACCAACTCCATTTTAGTGAGCATGGTGATGTCGTTCCCCTCGTGAGAAATCTTGAGGGTGTCCCATATCTGCTTGGCATTGTCCAAGCCGCTCACCTTATTGTACTCGTCCCTGCATAAAGAGGCTAGCAACACAGTAGTAGCTTGTGCATTTTTATGAATTTGTTCATTAATAAGCATAGGGCTATCCGAGCTATCAAATTTCATTCCATTCTCTACAATCTCCCATATGCTTGGATGGAGAGAGAATAAGTGACTACGCATTTTGTGACTCCAAAATCTGTAGTCTTCCCCATCGAAGTGTGGAGGTTTGCCAAGAGGAATGGAAAGCAAATGCGAATTCGAACTATGTGGAATACGAGAATAATCAAATGAAAAGTTCGAATTGACCGTCTTCCTGTAGTCGTTGTCGTCGTCCTTTTGGGAAGAAGTCGACTCATCGCTATCGTCGTAGTAGACGATCTCCTTGATGCGCCTTGTCTTCTTCTTCTTCCCATCTTTACGCTTGTGGCCCGAGCCCGAGTCAGTAGGCTTGTCATCCTTCGGCTCGTTGACGAAGGACTCCTTCTCCTTGTCGTTGATCACGATTCCCTTCCCCTTAGGATCCATCTCTTCGGGCGATTAGTCCCTTCTTGAAGAGAACGGCTCCGATACCAATTGAGAGCACCTAGAGGGGGGGTGAATAGGTGATCCTGTGAAACTTAAACTTATAGCCACAAAAACTTGTTAAGTGTTAGCACAATAATCGCCAAGTGGCTAGAGATGAGTCTCAACAAAACACAATACCACAAAAGATCAACACAGAGAAGACACAGTGGTTTATCCCGTGGTTCGGCCAAGTACAAAACTTGCCTACTCCACGTTGTGGCGTCCCAACAGACGAGAGTTGCACTCAACTCCTCTCAAGTGATCCAATGATCAACTTGAATACCACAGTGTTATGCTTTTCCTTTCAATATCCCGTTTGCGAGGAATCTCCACAACTTGGAGTCTCTCGCCCTTACACTTGAGATTCACAAAGAAATACGGAGTAAGGGAGGGAAGCAACACACACAAATCCCCAGCAAAATGCGCACACACACGGCCAAGAATCGAGCTCAAAAGACTATCTCAAAGTTCTCACTAGAACGGAGCTCGAATCACTGCAAATGACAAACGAATGCGCAAAGACTGAGTGTGGATGATCAAGAATGCTCTAAGGTTGCTTGGTGTACTCCTCCATGCGCCTAGGGGTCCCTTTTATAGCCCCAAGGCAGCTAGGAGCCGTTGAGAGCAATTCTGGAAGGCTGATCTTGCCTTCTGTCATCGGGCGCACCGGACAGTCCGGTGCACACCGGACACTGTCCGGTGCCCGATCTCCTTCCTAAAATGTTGCAGCCGACCGTTGCCCGCCAGAGAGCCGTTGGCGCACCGGACATGTCCGGTGCACACCGGACAGTCCGGTGCCCCCTTCTAGCCGTTGGCTCGGCCACGTGTCACGCGCAGATCGCGCGGCCGACCGTTGGCTCACCGGACAGTCCGGTGCACACCGGACAGTCCGGTGAATTTTAGCCGTACGCCGTCGGCGAATTCCCGAGAGCGCCGAGTTCACGCCGAGTCAGCCTGGCGCACCGGACACTGTCCGGTGCACCACCGGATAGTCCGGTGACCCACCGGACAGTCCGGTGCTCCCAGACTCAGCAGATTCTTGGCTGCTCGAGCCAAGACATTTCCAATTGGATTTTTCCTGTTTCCAGCACTTAGACACAATACATTAGTCCATAAAACAATGTACTAAGTCTGAGAAACATACCTTAATTCTTGATTTGTACTTTGTCCACCTTTTACACTTAGGCACTTGTGTTGGACACTAAATCACCAAAACACTTAGAAATGGCCCAAAGGCACATTTCCCTTTCATCAATATGACCAGAAATAACTTGGGAATCAGTTTTAAGAATGACCCTTCTGATTCCCATTGCCTTTAACTTCCGAAGACCCAAGAGCAGAGCTTCGTATTCAGCAATATTGTTTGTACAACTGAAATCAAGTCTTGCCGCATAACAAGTTTTAACTTTGGAAGGTGAAACCAACACAGCAGCTGCTCCTGCTCCGAAGGTTCCCCAAGACCCATCGCAAAACACTGTCCATGCTTCGTCATCTTTATTCGTTTCTTCCTCCTGAGCCCCTGGCGTCCAGTCAGCAATGAAGTCTGCCAACGCCTGGGACTGAATCGAAGATCTATGGACATAATCAATACAAAATTCATTGAGCTCTGCAGCCCATTTTCCAATCCTTCCAGTAGCTTCTCGATTTCTCATAATATCCTTCAACGGTTGTGAAGAAGGAACAATTATGTTGTAAGCTTGAAAATAATGCCGAAGCTTCCTGGAGGCCATCAAAACAGCATACAGTACTTTCTCCAATTCTGTATAATTTTTCTTTGATAAACTAAGAACTTCGGATACAAAATATATTGGGGCCTGCTTCTTGACTTGGCCTTCAAGCTTCTCCTGGACAAGTGCTGCACTTACCGCTGAGTGCGAAGCTGCCACATATAATAACAAAGGAGCCCCTGGCGTTGGTGGAGTTAGTGTTGTTAGATCTATCAAATATTGCTTCAATTCTTCGAAGGCTCTCTGCTGGGCTGGTCCCCATTGAAAAACTTCGGCTGACTTCAGCACTTCGAAAAATGGTAAATTTCTCTCTGCTGATCTAGATATGAATCTGTTGAGAGATGCCAGCCTTCCTGTCAATCTTTGAGCCCCCTTCTTTGTACTTGGTGGTTCCATTCGAAGTATAGCTTCGATTTTGTTTGGATTAGCCTCAATTCCCTTTGTTGAAACTAGGCAACCAAGAAATTTCCCCTTCTTCACTCCGAAGACACATTTTTCTGGATTCAGCTTTAAACCAGCCTGTCTAAAATTAGCGAAGGTCTCCTGCAGATCAGCAATGTGATTATCTTGCTTCGTGCTTTTTACAATGATATCATCAACATAAGTTAGCACATTCCTGCCTATCTGAGAATGGAGAACCTTCGCTGTCATTCTGCTGAAGCTTCCTCCAGCATTCTTAAGCCCCTCAGGCATCCGAAGGTAACAATATGTTCCACTAGGGGTTATGAAGCTGGTTTTTGGTTCATCCTCCTTCTTCATCCAGATTTGGTGATAGCCTGAATAGCAATCCAGCAGACTCATAAGTTCTGATGAAGCTGCTGCATCAACTAAGGAATCTATCCTTGGCAATGGAAACTCGTCCTTCGGACAGGCCTTATTGAGATCAGTAAAACCGATACACATTCTCCATTTACCATTGGCCTTCTTCACCATAACAGTGTTAGCCAACCATTCTGGGTATTTTACCTCTCTGATAACTCCGGCACTGAGGAGTCTTTTCACTTCATTCCGAGCACCTTCGGCCTTGTCATCAGACATCTTCCGAAGCCTCTGCTTTCTGGGTCTGAAAGATGGATCAACATTGAGCGAGTGCTCAATAACATCCCTGTTAACTCCGCAAAGATCATTAGCTGACCAAGCAAACACATCTTTATTGTTGAACAAAAACCTTATCAAGGTTTTCTCCTGTTCTTCGGACAGTTGAGATCCCAATAGCACCTTCTGCTCTGCTATGTCCTCACATAAGAGCATGGGCTTCGGCTGATCAGCCGAAGCAGCTTTTTCCCTTCTGAACTTGTACTGCTCACAAGCTTCAGCTCCATCTATATTATGGATTGCTTTTGAGTCTGTCCAATTTCCTTTGGCCCTTCTGGCAGCTTCCTGATTTCCATGAATAGCAATACGCCCTTGGTCCGAAGGTATCTTCATGCAAAGATAAGCTGGATGAAGAATTGCTTCGAAGACATTGAGAGTACCACGACCAATGATTGCATTGTAAGGGTATTCCATGACAACAATATCAAACACAACTTGTTCAGTCCTTGTGTTGTTGATAAATCCGAAGGTCACTGGCATTGTGATTTTGCCGAGTGCTACAATCTGCCTTCCTCCGAAGCCGCAAAGGGGATGTGTGGCATCATGAATTTTGTCTTCGGGATCTTGCATCTGTCTGAAGGCTTTAGCAAATATGATATCAGCTGCGCTGCCTGTATCAACCAAAACATTATGGACCAGAAATCCTTTGATCACACAAGAGATAACCATAGCATCGTTGTGTGGGTAATCCTTGAGTTGACGATCCTCTTGGGAGAAGGTAATTGGAATGTGAGACCATCTTGACTTGATGAAGGGTCCTTGCACCCTGACATGCTGTACCCTTCTCTGTGCCTCCTTCTTTTGCTTCTTGTTGGCTGGCTCTGGGCATGAACCGCCTGTTATCGGGAATACCAGCTTCGGAGCCGAAGCAGCTCCAGCTTGTTTGTTGAACGAAGCCATCAGCTCAAAAAAGTGGAAGTGAGTTCACCGGAGGTGGGCGCCAATGTTGGGGACTTGTTCTCAAATGCTATGAATTAAGAACAAGGCAACATAAAATGTTAAATATCAATGCCCTTCGTCCGTCGAAGCATTATTTCCACAAGGATTTAATGAACCTCGGACGAAGGTCACGGGCATAATGCTATGAAAGTTTTCACCTTCGTGAGTGAGCTCATAAAAATAATATAAAGTAAAGTAAAACATGGAATATTAAAGTTAAATACATTGAAAATAAACGACATCATTCACATATTTTATTAAATGAATTTATAATATTTGAATACAATGTTTAGGTACATTTATACCTTTGCCTTTGACAAACAATAATTCCCGAATGATGCGTTAGCAATTACAGGAATCCGTGAACAGTAAAGGAATATTGTTCACTATTTATAGGCACAGAACACAGCCTGTGAGGAATTACAATCATGCCCCTCATAAAAGTTTTCCACAATGACTCAGACCCCTATGGGCTAAAAGGTCATTCTATCTTTAAGTCGGTTCGACCCTTCATCTTCGGATATGTTATAGTACCAAAGCTTCATGAATGATGGCTTCGGCGTCACGTACGAGCGGCTTCAGCCGAAGCTGTTTCTTTTTGCAGGACCTTCGGCGACGAAGCATGGTCCCAACAGATATGAATATAGAAATAGAGGTTGCTGGCTCAGAGGTTAGGGATGAGTATGACCATCTTTACGTCGATGATGGACAAAAGAAAGACAATCAAAGAAGACCTATCCTATATAGGAAGGGGTCTTGGGACATTATGGAGATTGCTCGTTGAGTATGTAAGTGAACATATCAAGTTGGAATCCATCTTAAATCCATAATGAAACAAAGAGTGAAAAAGGCTACAGATGGAGGAGAAGGCGAGTGAATCAGAGAGTGAGGTGTGTGAACGAACCCAAATACCCTCTCTTTTTGTAGGGTGGATTCAAGTTTATTTTTGGTTTTTTTAAATCCAAATGGTTAAAATGGTGCCAACCAATTAGTAGTCGCCACATTAGCACGAGTGATCGACACTGATCGAGTCGACCTAGACTCAAACGTGGTAGTCGGTATCGATCGGTACCAACCAGGCTCACTGTTCGGCGTGCCTACCGATTGACCAGCTGAACCATCTACCAATAGAGACATAGCGGTCGGTACTGACCACACAGTGCCACGTCATCGATTGGTAATGGCACCGGTTGGACTTAGCCTTAGGCTTGATCAAGTGTAGGTGGCCCTTACTGACTACCACGTCAGTTATTGGCCACACTGCTGACCACACTATCAACTATCGTCAACCTTTGTCTACTGTAGTGCTCTAGTGCACAACCATCACCATCAATCTATAATCACCTCAGCGCCACATTAACTTCTATTTTATAGACTTTTAGTTAAAATGAACATGACATTTATTAGAAAAAAATCCATCGACCACATAATTAAGCAAATACAAATTACATAATTTTAAAACAATTAAAACTACATTACTTGAACAAAATAAATATTGCATAAGTCATAAAAATAAAATCTATTATCCATGGTGTAGATTCCATAGATGCTTCATTATATCATTTTGGAGTTGATCATGGAATGAACTAGCATGGATGTGGCCTCATGTTGAAGGATGGGTGCAAAATACATTGGTGCTTCGGGTATGATAGTTGGTGCTACAATAGACTTGACTATCTTGTAGCCATCCACATTGCATGATCCTCCATGTTTATTCTCAATGATCATGTTATGCAGAATAATACATACATGCATGATTGCACTAAGTGCTTGGTGGATAAAGGAACAACATGATCTAGCAAGAATATGAAAGTGAGCCTTGAGAACCCAAATGCTCTTTCTACATCATTTTGTACGCCCTCTTAGCATGCAAAAACATATGTTGCTTTAGAGAAAACGGAAGGGCAATGGTCTTCACAAACATTGAGCTACAGGGAAAGATGCCATTGGCGAGGTAGTACCCTTGGTTGTACTCATATCCATTCACCATGAATTTCACATTTGGTGCTTCCCTTGAGCACATCAATGAATAATGACAATGAGTTGAGAATGTTGACATTATTGTTTGACCCTGCTACCCCAAAACGCATGTGAAATTCATAAGTCATATGAGGCAACCGTCATAAGAATGATGGTCGGATATCCAATGCCCCTTGTAAACTCTCCTCTACATCCAATGGGACAGTTTCTTCACTTCCATTGCATGCAATATATACTTCCTATCATATCAGGAAATTCTTTCTCTTTCCCCTTAGCTAAAAGTCACCTAAGATCATCAACAATGGGACGATGACTATACTCCTCACAAAACATGAAATAACACCCCTTCAGAAATGTTCAAGGCATTCTAAGACTAGCTTTTCCCCATTTTGATATATTCATCAATGGAGTTAGCAACGCTACCGTAGACGAGCATGCGAAGGGCAGTTGTGCATTTTTGGTGGGGTGAGAAACCATTTGTGGTTGAGTGCATCGTTCTAAGAGTGAAGTAGGGGAAATGCTCACCAACCTCTCTAAATGTTTAAGAAAGTGATTGTAACGAGAAACTTGGAGAAGGGGTAAGGAAGAAGAAGAGGGAGCATGATGTGACTGAGTTGGTATTCTAGAAGCAGAGTTGTTGTTTTGATTAAGCTTACAAGACACGTTCCTTTGCCATTATTTATAATACGACAACGCAACACACACACGCGGGCGATCACTTGTGCCACTCTAGGTCGGCCAGATGTACGTTGGGCTTCCTTGTGCACTTTTCAGGTCCAAGCCCAGTATCATCCTTTAGAACGCAGTTATGCGTTGCTTGAACTAGAATAATGACTGAATCCCTCGCAATGCATGTGCCTTGCGTCAACACTGTGTTTGTAACAGTCCCTCAACAATGCGAGTCTGCTTGCCCCCAAGCAGGTGCATGTGGAAAGCATTATCGCAGGAGCAACTCATCCTCCCATGTAGCTAATGTAGACGACAACCCAGACCACTGAATCAGGAGCTGAGGCAACCGTGAAGAATTCAAGCATTATTGTAAGACCTTTTTAGGAACCTAGAACCTCTCCAATGTTTGAGGCAAATGAGCCATGATGATCGATGGAGAAATTGCTTTCTTCAATTGGGACACATGGGAAACCGGGTGAATCCGAGAAGAGGATGGTAGTTGTAGTTCATAAGCAACCGACCCGACCTTGGACAGAATTGTGAAAGGGCCAAAGTAACGAAATGCCAGTTTTTGTTTGGATCTTGGAGCAAACAAAGATTGAATGTATGGTTGTAGATGCAGGTACACCAAGTCACCCACTTCGAAGGAGCATTCAGAACGATGTTTATTAGCTTGAGACTTTGCACATAGTTGAGCCCAAGCCAAGTGCTGATGAATGAGGTTAGACATAACAACTTTATCTTGAAGCCAATCATTCATAGGAGGAACTTAAGAATCTAACAACACATCCAACCCAAATGGTTTTGGTGTATAACCATATAGCACTTCAAAAGGGGAGAATCCCAACGCCTCATGCTTATCGGAGTTGTACCAGAATTCAACGAGGAATAACCAGTCAACCCACTTGTGAGGGCAGGCATTCAAAAAGCATCTGAGGAATGTGTCTAAGTATTGGTTTACACGTTCTATCTGGCCATCACATTGGGGATGGTAAGAAGATCTCATTTGCAACTTCACATTAGCTAGCTAAAACAAGGTTTTCCACAACAGGCTAGTAAACACTCTATCACTATATGAGACAATAACTAGAGGCATTCCATGTAACATGTATACATTTTGCATGAATGCTTTGGCGACCATTAGTGCAGTGAAGGGTGTTTTAGTGCGATGAAGTGGCTAAACTTCAAGAACTTTTCAACTTACCACCATAACACAGTTCTTAGACCCAGATAATGGAAGACCTTTGATAAAATCCATAGTCACTGTCTGCCAGGCACCAGCTAGAACAGGTAATGGTTATAGGAGCCCAGGATACGAGACTCTCTCTAGTTTAGGTTGTTGGTACACAGTGTAGGAAGCAACAAACTGTTTAGCAAATTTTTTCATACCAGGCCAAGCAAATAGCTGCTTTAACTTATGGTAGGTAACAGGGAAACTAGATTGGCTTCCCACAGCAGAACTATGAATGGTTTGTTGTAGTGGCACTTTTTTACCGATCTAGATCCTAATGTGAAACTTGATCAGACCATCATGCACGGAAAACCCCGGTACAGCTAATCCATTCACCATCAATTTAGCCAATAACTACTTAGCTTCATCATCCAACAAGCACCCATCAATGACAAGATGATACCACTGAGGTGAATACATGGATAGAGCAAGAGTGCATCAGCCACTCTTTTATTAGTTCCTTGCTTGTAAACAATCTTGTACTGCATTCCCAGAAGTTTAGTAAAAACCTTTTGCTACCAAGGAGTGTGGAGCCTTTGCCCATTCAGGTGAATGAGATTTTTCTGGTCAGTAAATATAATGAATTCAGCATGCAACAGATAATGTCTCCACTACCTAATAGCAAGAGTAACACAACACCCACCCCATTCTTGGAGGCTTCTGTCTCTAAGAAAAAGTGAGGGAGATATTGGGAAGTACTAAAACTAGAGTAGTGCTAAGGGCGTGTTTAATAGTACTGAAAGTGGTGGCATGTTCAGAAGTCCACACAAACAACATCCCCTTCTTCAACAACTGTTGTAAGGGTTTAGCCAGAATAGCAAAGTATTTAACAAATTTCTTGTAATATCCAACTAACCCCAAAAAGCTACTCAAGTCTTTAGCATTGGAAGGTGCTAGCCAAGAAGGCACTGTCTCCACTTTAGTATTGTCAGTAGCTACTTCTTTTTCACTGGTTACATGACCCAAATACTTAATTTCTCTCTGAGCAAACTTGCATTTGAATAGTTTGACAAACCGAGTTTCATGCTGAAGTAGAGAGACCACCTACTGTAAATGGACGCGATGGTCTTCCAAAGTAACACTATATATCAAAATGTCATTAAAGAAGGCAATGACACAATTTCGAAGCAAAGGAGCCAATGTTATGTCCATGGCATTCTGAAACGTTCCTGGTGCTCCACATAAGCCAAAAGTCATCAATAAAAATCAAATTGGTCGTGGTGTGTTTAAAAAGTAGTTTTGAATTCCTCTCTAGGCTTAAGTCTTACTTGGTGATACCCAGACAATAGGTCTAAAGTAGAAAACTAGGACGCTTCTACCGATTCATCCATCAGTTGGTCAAAGACTGGTATGGGAAATTCCCACTTCATAGTTAAAGCATTGAGGTACCTATAATTGACATAGAATTTGAAACTGTCATCTTTCTTTCTCACCAGAAACACTGGAGAACAGGGAACCGGGCCTAATGTTTCCTGCCCAAAGCATCTCAGGAATTTGTCTCTCAATTTCATCTTTCAAAGCTGGTGGGTATCTATATGTTCAGATGTTAACATGGGTAGCTCCTTGAATTAAAGGTATGGCATGATCGCATTCTCGAACTAGTGGTAGGAATGTGGGTTTAAAAAACATAGCTTCAAACTAGGACAACAATATAGAGATATTAGGATGCATATGTTCATCAAATGAACTAGGCATAGACAGACTGACAGGAGTGATGTGCAAAAGAATATCTATTGGTTATTGATCAGAGTAATCGTGCAACACTACTTGCTTCCCTTGATAAGGAATACACAACCATTTTGATGCCAGTGCACTTTCATAGGGCTGTAGTATTCAAGCCAATCCATTGCCTAGAGGATGTCAAAAGTGGGTAATGCTAACACTTGTAAGTCCTGCACAAAATGGCACCCCTGAAGACTCCAGAAAGCTTGCGGAACCACTATGGAACAAGACAACAGACCCCCATTAGCAACTTGGACTTGAATAGGAGCAGCTGATACAGTAACCAAACCCAACCTACTGACAGTGGATTGATTGATAAAAGAATTGGCACTGTCTGAATCCACCAAAATCAAGACATCCATTTGAATCATGTGACCCACAAACACACATGGACCTTTTTATAGAAGAGCCAGTAACAACTGCAGCAGAGAGTGGCATGATCATGGGTTCCTCTGATGGTGTGGACTCAACCTCAACACCCTCAACAATAGTATCTGATAATAAATCACATACCTCCTGAAGAGCATGCAGTTGAATAGTTGCATTGCAAGTATGACCCCTGTGCATTTCTCTGCACATCGATCATATAACACACATGCTCGACGATACACCTTAAGAGCACCCAATTTGCCATCCATAGAAGAGGAATATGCGGATTTCTTCTCAGGAAGATCTGGTTTCAGTAAACTAAGTACCACCGAATGTGGCGGAGGCGGCAAGGCTAACAAACTCGAAGCAGACGGCTTCGCCCAAGCGCAGAACTCCCCTTGTGTAGATCAGTACGCACCAACAAAGGGCCACCTCTTCCTGCAATAATGCCAAGTAGCAAGCACAATCCAAATCCAAGGGACGTTGAAGCATGACAATAGCTCTAATGTCACTATGCAAGCCTTCCCCAAAACGTGTAGCGAAAAATAATGGATCGGGAACCGATTGATACAGAACAAGCTGATCCACCAAAGTGACAAAATGGTCCTGATATTCATCTACGCTACTAGTCTGTTGTATATGAAAAAGGTGACGCAACAACGACTAAAGTTGATCACGACTGAACCGATCATGCAGAAGTTGGCATAGGAGTGGCCAAGACAGTTTAGGATGCTTGTGTTCCATAGATTGGAACCAGCAAGCAACCTGAGGTGTCAAGTGCATATAGGCTACACGAATCCAGGATTCGGGTTCAACATCATACATGTAAAAATAATTTTCACAACAGAAAATCTAGAGTCTCGTATTGTCACCATCAAAGATAGGGAAGGCCAATTTGGGCAACTTCCCCGACGAGCGCCCATGTAACTCGGACGTTCGAGTATGACTCCCAAACTGATCCAACAAGGAACTGTGATAGCGAGGAGTTAATGATGGGGGAGGAGGGAAATTGTTTATACCCTTGACCGGGCCAGGGATGAAGGTCGTGAGACCCAAACCCCTGATCTCGATGACAAAGATTACCATGGTGCCCACTCGGGCCGTCAACGGGAGGAATTGGATCTGATGATCAGATGAAACATCCGACTTGCAGAGGAGACCCTGATCGGAGCCCGCCAACTCCAGCATTGCATGATCCCACTGCTTGTTCATCTTACGTAATTTCAACTTGACGTCGTCCAAGGCCGTGTCCACCAAGGGAAGCCACTTCTCGAGCTCGACACTAGATTGCTCCAGAACGACGATGCACTCCTCTTTGGTGCAATTGAACTTGATGAAGCATCGTTCCCACTTGATGAAGCGTTGTTCCCACATGGTATCTTCGCCGAAAGTAGAGTAGAGGGTAGACATATGGGTCATTGATGTAGTCTTGCATCAACCTGGCGTGTGTGACTTCACTATCTCGATTGATGTAGCTCCGATGTTGTGTCCTTTGTCTCCTCCTCATTGAAGACCTAGAGGCAAGATTTATCGCCACGTCCATCATAGTTTGATACTCCCCCCCCCGTCCCAAAATAGTAGCCGTTTTAGCTATTGGTTTTTATGTATATATTCAAATGGATGAAGATGAACCTAGACACATATATAAAACACATATGTTATGTATTGCATGAACCCACATTAATTAACTAAAACACATTTTAATTTGGAACAGAGGGAGTACATCATATCGAGCAAATTGTCTTCGGTCATCTCAATATCTAAGCTCGAGAAAGACATGTCGATAATAGTTTAGTATAATAATATGAGAATGAGATGAGTACAATATGAAGTGGTAAGAGCGGTTCAAAGAGTGAGGACCGTGAATGAACTCAAACACCCTATCTTCTATTTATATGTAAGACTCTAGATTTTTTTGGATTTTTTTAATTCAAACACGAACCAATTAGAAACTTAGTGGTGTTTGGTTCGCCGAAATGTAACACAAACAAATTACATGGGGTAATGGATATCAATACTTTTGTTTGGTTGAGCTCTTCCTAGTAGTACTAGATACTAATTATAACTAATAACCATTACCGTCGATAAAAGATCTCGTTACTATTTCTATAACAATGTTTAAACCAAACAACACCTTATACGTGGCAACATGCGGTCGGTACTAATCGATCGTATCTCTAGCGCGTGGAACCATACTAACCGGTTCAATTTCGTCCTGGTAGTCGAAATTACCGACGTCGATTTCTAGATCAATAGACACGTCACTGGTCCGTATAGGTGTGTGTTAGACGCAGCCTTTAGTGTTCGTTCAGGGTGTGTTTGGTTTGACTTTTGGCTTTGGCTTTTGCTCCCCTAAAAGCCAAAAGCCAACCAAAGGGCTGGATCCAGGAAGTAACTTTTTCTAAAAGCCGACTTTCTTGTAGTGCAAATCTGAAAGCACCCCTGGACCTGCTTTTAGTGGCTTTTCGGATGGAATTGTGAAAACATATATCGAAGAATTTTTAACGACTTTTAGTGGTTTTCACCAAACGGTTTTTAGCTTTTTAACAGCTTACAGCCTACAGCGGCTTTTTTCCACAGCTCACAGCCCACAGCAATTTTTTTAACAGCCACAGCCCAACCAAACAGACCCTCAGTCGGGCAGACCAACGTGTGTCACGTGCTTTCGCGGGAGGCGAGTGGGCCATGGATGTCGAGGAACACGACGATTCCCGGCCGGCGAGAAACACGACGGCCGTACAGAGCACATCATACTACACTGTGACAGGGCATCCGAGGCCAGTTCAGTTGCTGTGCCTAGACATGTGCATGACTTATTGCTGATGGTGACATAGTACTCGGTACTCGCTCCGGCGGGCCAACAAAAAAAAAACTGCAATTGCAGGTAAGCCTGTTAATGCTCACCAAGCCACTCAACTTCAGTCCAAGGTAAACCACCGGAAACTTCAACTCTATGCACTAAACCAAACCGATCCATACGTGAAATGAGACCAAACTGAAGCTCGTAACACAGTTCCAAACAACGGTTTAGGACCATTATGACGAGCAGTAGCACCACACTACCCAAGGCTCCAGTCCACCGTTGGTACTACCAGGACTTAATAATTAGGTAATAAAGCCAACGTGACTCATGCTTGCTTCGTGCATTCGACACTTATCTCTTTGCTTAGTAGTACTAGTGAATTGGGAACATCAATGAAAAGAGAGACCTCGTGCTTCTCTTGTTGAAGTAAGAACAAATTATCTAATTCATGATTCCTAAGATTTGAGTTAGTCAGGTCTACTACCTCATATACACGACGATAGGACAAGTGTAGAACTCACTACAGTAAACTAACAAAAATCCGACGGTCAATTTATCTCCGACGGCTGTCTACGATGCCGTCGGACATAGCGTTATGTCCGACGGCCACCAAGGACTCTCGGAAATACCGCCTTATCTCCGACGGCTACCCTGACAGCCGTCGGACATAAGCTTATGTCCGACGGCCTCGTACGTAGCCGTCGGACATAAGCTTATGTCCGACGGCCTCGTACGTAGCCGTCGGAGCTAATGTTTTTTAACACGGCAAGCCCGGCGCGCGGTTCATTTTCATGCGCGCTCGCTCTCTCCTCTCCTTCTCTCTGCCCGTAGCCGCCGCCGCCGTGCTGTCACCGCCGGTCGCCGCCGCCGCCGCCGCCCCGCCCACCCGCCGCCCGCCCCGTCACCGCCCAGAGCCGTCACCGCCCGGCGCCGTCTCCGCCCGGCGCCGCCGCCGCCGCCCCGTCACCGCCCGTCGCCGCCGCCGCCTCGCTCGCCCGCCGTCCACACCCGCCGCCCGCCCCCCGTCGACACCCGCTGCCGGCCGCCACTGCCCTGCCCACTGCTAAGTAAGTATTTTTATTTTTATTTTGTAGTTTTCACTGTTTTTATTAAATTATTAGTATGTTAAATAATGTTTATCTTATTATATCCGAGGGCCTAAATTTGATTATATGGCGAAATTTGGTTATATAATTAATTAAGTTTGTTATCGTTTACTTAGTGTTGCTTAGATAATTTAAATTTTTAATTTCCGAGGGTAATTATTATGCCCTCGGAATTAAGGTCAGTTTATATGATTTGTCACCCGTAATAATGTTATGTAGTGGTGTCTATATAATTTAAACTTTTAATTTTCGAGGGTAATTATTAGCCCTCGGAAATAAGGTTGTTTTATTTGATTTAGGGTCCCGTGAAATGATTTTTTGTAGTGCTATTGTATTAGTTTGGTTAACGATGATTCTAGTTATTCATAGTGTATCGTAGTGTCAACAAACGAAACTTAGGCGTCACCCGTTTCGGTCCAACACACCTTACATGCGACGCATGTGAGGTATGTTGGGCCGGAATTGTCCCTTTATTGGACAGCCTCGGGGTGACCGACAGAGTCCGTGTTTATGACAAAAGCATGTGCTCCTGCTTAGTTTCGGCATTTTAACCTCTCTGTTCTCCAATTGCACCATTTTTAGGCGTGCGATTGGAGAACAACGGGGTTATGCTGCCGAAATTTCGCACGACCATATGTCTTGTCATAAACACGGCCTCGTCGGTCACTCCTGGGTGGGTTTAGGACCTATCCTTTCCTACAGATGTAGGGGCGTGATTTCTTCGTAAAAACGGATGGCACGTGCATTACTTATCTAATTAAGTTAACGTCTCGTATCTAGTATGGAGGAGAATCGTCGATGGATGTATGAAGGTTGGAAGAAAAGAGGTGCTCTATCAAGTGAGTGAGTGGCCAAGACTGATGCTTTTCTCGACCATGCTTTTGCTCGGTCAGAGACTGGAACCGATGTTAGGTGCCCTTGTAGCAAGTGTCGGAACATTAATTTCCTTGACAGGAGGACTATGTCGATACATATTTGCAAGAACGGTTATATGCCAGGCTATGAGGTGTGGGTGCACCACGGTGAGGACCCACCTCCTCGTATTGTATCGGAAGTTCAGTCACATGAAGAGGAGGACTACGATAGGATGGAAGAGATGCTTGACGATGTACGCCATGAGTTTCTAACCGTCGATTCGGAGAACCCCGGTCAACCCACCGAGTTTGAGGATCCAGCTACACCTGAGGTTCAGAAGTTCTTCGAGCTCCTTAAAGCTGCCGAAGAGCCGTTGCATGAACACACTAAAGTGACTGTCCTTGTATTTGTGACTCGACTTATGGCTATTAAGTCTAAGTTTGCATTCTCAAACAACTGTTACAAGGAACTTTTGAACTTGATCAGTGATGTACTTCCGGAGAATCACAAGATGCCAAAGGACATGTATCAGTCTAAAAAGCTGTTATCTGGCCTTGGTATGGACTACGAAAAAATCGATGTCTGTGAAAATAATTGTATGCTTTTCTGGAAGGAGACCGCAGGTGAGAAGAAGTGTACTGTATGTGGTGAGCGTAGATTCGTTGAGGTTGAAAACGACGATGGTTTGACCGTGACTACGAAGATTGCACGTAAGCAGCTTCGTTACATGCCTCTCATACCTCGGTTGAAACGTTTGTTCATCTCCAAGAATACAGCCAGACACATGAGGTGGCACAAAGAAGGGGTACGTGAGAATCCAAATGTCATGGTGCACCCAGCTGATACAGATGCATGGAAGGCACTAGATGCTTTTGATTCCAGCTTTGCTGATGAAGTGCGGAATGTCCGCTTCGGTTTGGCAACAGATGGTTTCTCACCATTCAATCTAACTGCAATGTCGTACTCATGTTGGCCCGTCTTTGCTGTTCCATACAACCTTCCACCAGCTCTTTGCATGAAATATGAATTTATTTTCTTGTGTCTTGTAATACCTGGTCCGGATCATCCTGGAACAAAGATCGATGTGATGATGAGACCCCTGATTGAAGAATTGAAAATTTTGTGGGAAGGAGTCGAGGCGTACGATTGTTACAAGAAACAGAAGTTCAACCTGAGAGCCGCGTTTTTATGGTCTATTCATGATTTTATGGCTTATGGTATCTTTGCTGGATGGAGTTGTCATGGGATTTTGACATGTCCTATATGCGTTGAAGACACTTTATGCTTTCGACTAAAGTTTGGTGGAAAGATATGTTACTTCGATTGCCATAGATGTTTTTTGCCAGAGGATCACCCATTCAGGTTCGATAGGAACGCTTTTAAAAAGGACACGATTGTGACGAGGGGACCACCCAAGCGTCTAAGTGGTCCAGAGATTCTCGCGAGACTTAATGATTTGAAACTAAACGAACATGGAAATCGTTTTGAAGGTTATGGAACCGAGCATAATTGGACTCACAAATGTGGTCTATGGGAACTCCCTTATATGAAAGCCTTGATTCTAATGCATAACATTGATGTCATGCACCAGGAACGAAATATGGGTGAAAGCATTATCAGCACTTGCATGAATATCACCGACAAAACAAAAGACAACCCTAAGGCAAGGAAAGACTTGGCCTTAATCTGTAGAAGACCAACTATGGAGATAGGAGAGAATCAGAAGAAGCCACGTGCTCCTTTCAGTATTAAACCTAAAAGGAAGAAACAATTGATGAAATGGTTGAAAAACTTAAAGTTCCCAGATGGTTACGCCGCGGGCTTTAGACGGTCTGTGAATTTGAAGACGGGCAAGTTTTCTGGGTTGAAGAGTCATGACTACCACATAATAATGGAAAGACTCCTTCCTGTTATGTTTCGTGGTTTTGTAAAAAATGATGTCTGGAAAGCATTAGCGGAGCTAAGCTACTTTTATAGACATCTTTGTGCCAAAGAAATAAAGAAAGAGATGATGGAGAAGCTTGAGCAAGAAATACCGATTTTGGTATGCAAACTTGAAAAAATATTTCCACCAGGTTTCTTCAATCCGATGCAACATCTACTTGTTCACCTACCATACGAAGCTAAGGTAGGAGGTCCTGTGCAATATAGATGGATGTATCACATCGAAAGGACACTAAAAAAGCTACGTGCAATGGTTGGTAATAAGAGACGAGTTGAAGGGTGCATCGCTGAAGAATTCAAATACAAAGAGATAGCATCGTTCACGGGCCTGTACTTTGCAGAGGAACACAATGTCAATGCCCATACGTTGCGGTATCATGTCGACGAGCCCCCTATTAGTGATATTGAAATTTTTCAATGGAGGGGCAAAACTGTAGGACCCAGCACAACATACTGTTTCACCAACGACGAATGGAAGACTGCTTTACTTTACATGTATAACAACATGGAAGAGATGAGTCAGTTTCTCCTGTAAGTGTAAACTTTATTTTAGTCATTGCCGCTAGAATTTTTGTTGTGATACTAAAAGGTTTGTTTCCTTGTACTAACAGGGAATTTGATTCTCAAAATTGCATCTCTGGCTGTGAACGTGACCAGATTCGTCGAGAGGGAAAAGATGGGGGACTTAATTTCTTGTGTTGGTTTCGAGATTATGTAGATAAAAATGACAATATACACCCGGACCTTCGACAATTATCCCTAGGAGCAGTAACTGGCAGACGTTATGGTCGGTATGATGTCAATGGTTTTAGATTCCGTTCCACAAGGTTCGAAGATGATCATCCTCTAGCAGCCACGACAAACTCCGGAGTTGTAACTAGAGCTGTCGATGATGAAGGGAAGGTGACTAATTATTATGGAGTCATTAATGATATAATCGAGTACAAGTTTTTTGGAGATAAACAACTCAAAGTGGTGTTCTTCGATTGTGATTGGTTTTCTCCAAGTACAACGCGAGAAAATCAATATGGCATGGTGGAAGTCAAACACAACGATAGATTAAAAGGCCACGACACTATAATCCTTGCCCACCAATGCGAGCAGGTGTATTATATGACATATCCATCTAAGAAAAACGGTTTGGTTGATTGGAGGGTAGTGTACAAAGTTAATCCGCGTGAACGACTATATGCTCCTGGTGATGCTGGTTATGTTGAAAGTCAAATCGAGCAGGAAGTGGGGGCTGCTGAGATTTTCCAAGACGAAGAACTTACAAGCACGTTTAATGTACAAACTGAAATGTTGGAAGAATCTTTATTAGGCGATCAAAATGATGTAGAGGTTCCTCCAAAAAGAAAACGAGTGACGAGAAAGAAGAAAGCTACTTGGCGTCCATTAAATCGACGAAAGCAACTAGATCCTGATTTTGATTACGATTACGATTGACGAGTATGGATCATGATTTTATTGCATATTTTATGATTTTATTGCATATTTTATTATTTTATTGTCGATTTATGTACTAACTTGTTTTTGTTAAAATAGGATGTCAAAGAAAATGAAGTCTTTAGCTCGTAGTTTGCTTGGGTCAAGGAGTAGCTCGAGGAGCAGCTCGAGGGGTGAGGATTCAGTTGGAGTACCAGAGGCAACAATCTGAATACCAGAGACAACAAGCCGAGTACCAGAAGAAGAGGGACGAGTATTATGCAAGCCTCCAGGCCCAAAATCAAGCTCTTCTCTCGGTAAGTTGAAGTAACATTTTGTAGCTTATTTTGCAAAACACTTGATGTGTATCTTGTTTGTTCAACAATGACTTGTATATATTTGTAGCAACTAGCCCAACAAGCGGGCGTCCCGATGCCGACATATGGGATGCCGCCTCCGGACTTTGCACTGCCAATGCCAATGTTGGCGCCTCCACCTCCGCCTCCGCCTCCGTCACAATTCCCTATGGTATGTACACATATGCGTGTGTGACATGTTCATAAATGTCTTATGTGTTTAAATGAACAACTGAGTGGTTACTATTTCATGTGCTTGTGTTATAGGGATTTCAGACACCACCCGCTTCAGTTGCCGCACCTGGAGATGGGTCTGGTCAGGACGACACAACAAATTCGTGGGTGAACACCATTTTCAACACGCAGAGTCCAGCCGGAGGAGGTGGCTACTCGAACCATCCAGACGATGGATATGATTGATGTGTCGTGATGTTTTTTTATGAAACACTTTGCAACACTTGTTTGTGAGACACAATTTCAGTTTGCAACAACCGTCGAATCTATATGTTGATGTTAAATTTGTGAATGTTAATATTTATGTGAGAATATTTGTGATTGTGAATACTTATTAGAATGTGTGTATTTGTGATTGTGAATGTGAATTTGTATATGTGCATGAATCTGTTTTTGTTTTGTAAATGTCAGATTTTTTAAAAAACAGAATTTTGTGTAAATTCTGTAATTTGTTATGTCCGACGGCTTAATGGTAGCCGTCGGACATAACCCATTTGTTATTTCCGACGGCGTTAACAACCGTCGGACATAAGCAATGCTTATCTCCGACGGCTTAGTGGGAGCCGTCGGACTTAACACTGTGGGGCCCACATCCCGACCGGTAAAACGGTTGGGATTTGTTATCTCCGACGGGCGTAGGCAGCCGTCGGAGATAACTTATGTCCGACGGCAGCCGTCGGACATAGCACTATTTCCGACGCGTTATCTCCGACGGCTTAAAGCCGTCGGAGATAAGTCTTTACCGTCGGAAATAATCTATTTCCGACGGTTTATTCCTTATGTCCGACGGCTTTGGCCGTCGGACGTTTCTGCGTTTACTGTAGTGACTGATTTCCAATAATAGGTTAGATCACAACAATACCAATTCATTGTCGAATTAGAAAAGCAAATGCAATATTCAGTATTGACAACAAAAAAATGTAGAAATGTTCAACGGGTCTCACAATTGTGTTCTCCTCTCATCGAGATAGATAAAAAAAATATATATATAGATCATTCGATTTAAAGCCTAGATGAAGAAATAATCCTTAGATAAAGAAATTATGCCCTCAAGATAATGTTCTAGCATCGACCCATGTCAAACCCTGCTAGGTTTCCTAGTTCGTTCTACATACATCGAAAGTTCTGATGGTCACAACTTTTGACGGACATTAGGACTTTCAATGAACTAAAAAAAAGACCATGTTCGGATGAAATGTTTTGGATTTTGATCCAAACTTCGTAGAAAACTTTAAGATCACATCTTAGAAGAGTTTTCTATTGAGATGTGACCACTCCCTCTGTACATATTAGAGAATCATGGATGATTAAAATAATCCAATGCACAACTGATAAAATCAATACGCTATCTCTCTTTTATCCTCTCTTTCCCATCTACTGTCTCTCTTCATTGTTCATTGCTGCTGCATGGCCTCAATGACGAGTTGACGATGAAGCCCTAGAATATGCTATCAGTAGATCAACTGATAAAAATTTAAATCTACAACTTTTTTAAACTTGTTCTAAATTTAAAATAAATTTTAGAATTTTGTTTCAAAATATTTGTATGTAAGCTAATCTCAACAAAGAAAATATAGTTATTTATATTCTCTCTAAAAGTCTCCCGAAATATCCTACAAATATTCACCAAGTGATTCTCTTCAAACCCCCTCCAGAAATATTGCCTAAATATTACACCGATATTTCTCCAAATATTTTTCTCCTCAGAAATACCATTGAATCATTTTTAAAATTCCTACAAATATTTTCTTAATAATTTCCCTTATGCTCGTACACATACATACGCCTCTGGTATCATACATTAAGCTCTACAAACTGATTTCACTTATCTCTGGCTAATCACATGCTTATCTCTCATTAATCCTCGACTTCTCCCCTAATCCCCCACCTAGCCTATAAAGAAAGGGGCAAGGGGCTCCCTCATACCATCCTAAGTCATTTCATAGCAACTCACTCACCCACTCTCACTCCCACACAAGCACAAGGATTGTTCGGTCGTTCGTTCGTCCAACTGTTCATATTTTGTTCATTCGATCGTCGATCGTTCGTCCAAATTAAATTACTATTCATCTATCATGCTACCAAAATTTTGATCGTTCGTTTGTCCGATCGTTCGTTCATATGAACTATTCATCGATCATCGTTCGTTCATATGAACTATTCATCGTTCGTTCATATGAACTATTCATCGTTCGTTCATAACAACTATTCATCATTCGTCCGAACCCCCAATTTTTCATTGCCCATCCGTCTTCAGCTCACCTAAGACCTACCAGACCAATATCTCAGTCATACGAACCCCGGTGATTGTGATTTTTCTCCCAGAAAGAACTTCCTGGATCGTCACCCATCCTATAACTTCTCCAAGTTGAGCACACTTAATTTTGAGGTTTCTTTTGAGGCAGGCTTCCAAAAAAGGCAAATCATGTTTGTATAACTACGCTATCAGTCCTATTAAAACGTGGACCAAGATACCAAAACCCGCTCCGGCCAGGATATCACAGTATTCTAGCTATCTAGGTCCCGCTTAGTTGTTGTCTTGTGTGACACAGTAGCAGGAACAGTTACCACCAACATAAACCTGTGCTCATGAATAGCCTAAAACTATTTCATGTTACTCCACTCAAAATATATTTGTGTTTTTGAATTTCCAAATATTCAAATTTTAGAATATTCTACTAATATTCCTTTTCTTTTTCTAATTTCTATGATTATAAAATCCAAAACTCCTCTGTCCAAACTCTGATTTTGATGGATCTTATTTCTAAATTCTTATCAAATTATCCTCTATCCAACCATGTCATCCCTTAAGTATGGTTCATATTCTACAAAACTCTAAAAATACTCTTGTCTCATATTTTGTCTATAATTTTCTCATTTGAATTGATTCAGACGATTCTTTCACCACTAATCCCATAAACAGTAAGCTCTACCGTACTAAACCATATGTACCCAGCTATAAATACACCTAGATAGTTACCCTCTCACTGCCGACACCCTCAACACCATAAGGCAAGGCAAACCCCCCAGCACACTTAGTTATTGTGCTCTACTGACTACACTTCTAGTGTTGGTTCACCTCCAATATACCCTTCGGGTAAGCATCTCCACACTGTCAACACAAACTCTACCAAAAATATATTCATCCATCTACCACAATTCTTGAACATTGTAATGATAATTTATTTATATACTCACTGGTTTGTATGTTTGCTTGTTCTTGGTGCGTAGTTATCGGAGCATTCGTGTTGTCATATGAAGGTCAGTTTTGCGAGTCTATGCTAGATGGTGATTGCAGAAGCTAGTACGGTGAGCTCTCACCCTTTGGCAGGTTAAAGCAACGACAAACTCACTGGATCCCTTTGATGCATAAATTACATATATTTCAAACACAACATTCAGCGTGCTTTTATATATGCACTATATTATTTTGCTGCTAAGAGACATAATAATATGGCCACCCATCTTAGAACATTGTCACAAATCATCCATATACTCCTTACAATTTTTTACAAAATGATTTGAAAAAAGGTGTGGGTTTTGCAAAAGAAACTTGATTTTCAAAAAAAAGGGTGAACGGTTATCACCATCACCACCATGAGCAGGATGATCAAAACTCCCTGGTTTGGGAGGGCCCTAAGAAGTTGGCTCAACCGGGTTAGGATGAGCATGAAGGATTGTCCCAACACGAATAAGGATCAGTTTGTCATTTTCACTGCCTATACTCTTATCAAGCACAACCACTCAAGAGTGTATGGGTAGTCTCTCAATCCGAACTTGCACGGTCTGCATCCCAGGGTTATCGGTGGCTGGGGAGCACCGAAAGGAAAAGGAGGGGGAATGTTGTCGTCTTGGTTTGGGCGAGGTGGTGGCCTCACTCCTTTTGATATAATCGTTAAGATAAAGTCGTGCATGGGAGGAAAGAGTTTTGGTGTTCGGTCTCAAGGCAATGAGACCGCAGAGCCAGACTAGTGGGTAAAGTGTACACCTCTGTGTAGAGTCAAAAATCTATTCGAATAGTCTGTGTCCACGGTATGGACAAGTTATGGCATAGTTTTGACAATTAATGTTTTGTTTCCCAGAAAGTTTTGAAATGTCCAGTGGTTGAGTCGTGAGTTATGGTGGCGGGAAGTCCAGTAGTTTGTTTTTGAAATTGAAAATCCGTGGGAAACTACCGAGATTTCTGGATGGTTTAGTCCAGGGGATTTGTTTCTATACTGGAAAATTTACTCCTCCTTTAAGAGAGGATGCACTTTGAAAATGATAAAATGTTTTACAAAATAGCCCTGCATCAAAAAAGGCATTTCTGCAGAATAGTCTCAGCTCCACATACTCAATGCATGTATATCAGATTTTCCCATTTCGTGGGTGAAGGTGGGCTGCTGAGTACGTAAGTACTCACTCTTACTTATTTATTGTTTTTCAAAGAAGGAAATCGTTGATCGTGTAAGAGTTACACATGTTTCCCAACCATGCTTGTGGTTGTTGGACCACTGATTTGCTTCGCTACGTATATTGGACTACTTCAGTCTCACTGTGATGATATGTCCTGAGTTGTGGACCAACTCTTAAAGTTGATCGCCACCTTTATAGGTTTGTCTCATTTAAGCATATCTAGAACCATCTGATGTATAAATGTGTATACTAGCCTGCATGGACTAGTATTTGTATCTCATTTGAGTCCCAAAGGATGGGACATTTCAGGTGATATCAGAGTTGTAGGTTGGCCGCAAGACGTAACCCTTAGGCTTGCACAAAATCTTTTGAGTCAAAACTATTTTCTTAGAAGAATTCTTGCTCTCATCCCTCAATTTCAATTATATTTACCCTCCTTTACTTCTCTAAGAAGTCAGATGGAGGTTGCTGCCAAACCAGCTATTGCTAGAATGAAGATGGTTTCCCCCCAAGTTGTTGAAAGCATGCACATCACGCCTCAAAATTAGGAGCCAACCAGAGTACGACGGTCGTGAGTTCATCGAGCATGGCATAGAGAAGGGTGTCGTGATTGTATACATTGGATCCCGTCTGCACCATGTGGAATGGAGTGCCACTGCTACAAGGTATAGATTTAGAGACACCTACCAAGTCACCGCTCGCAAGGCATTGAGGTCCCTGTGTCAAATCTATGAAGAGGAAGTGTCTGACACCCCGCTTAGATTCTTTCTGCCCTTTTAGAGAGACCATCTCATTTGGATGGTCTGGATGCGTGCCTTAGAAGGGCAGCAACAACTGGTGGATGACCCTACCATTGTGTACCTCACCACATAGCTGCTTACCTAGGATGCGCAATATGATCTCTTAGATTGGCACAACCGTAAGATGATTGCCCAAGCAGAACATGCAGAGCGGTGCAACCGTCAGCTCCATGTGGATCTCACCATAGCTCAAGCCCATGCAGCTGCCTTGGAAAGTCATAAACTCATTGTTGTTGAAGCCCTAGAGCAAGCTAAGGACAAGCACGTCCAGAAGCTGGTTGAGACCTACTTGGTCACCCACAACCAACGTAGAGCCTTGTGGATCCAAGAGCCCGCCTCATCCAACCCAGTTCAACACATGAGAGTTGAAGAGCCTTAGATTCTGGAGGGACTCCTGGTCTCTACAAAAGGAGAGAGGAAGGCTTGGGAACCCCCAGAAGGAGCCATAGTCCTAAAAGGAATTCCAGTCTCCCCTTAGGCTATGTAAAATCAAGAACAACCCGAGCCCTCCCAAGATCCACCACTAGAGTTTTTTGAGCCCCTCACCATAAAGAAGATCCCAGCATCCACCCCTAGGGTCAAGGAAGAAGCTGGAAGCTGAAAGGGAAATGTGCCCTTGGGCAATTTCTATAAGTATTTTGGTGATTAGATGCCCAACACATTATTTGAGTACTAATGTGCTAAATGTGTGAAAGGTGCAAATCAAAGTAAAAGGTACGTTTCTAGACTTAGTACACTGTTTTTGTGAACTAACATTATTTGTCTAAGTGCTAGAAACAGTGCCGAAAAGAGAGGAATCAGATTGCAAAAGACTTCGATGTGAACAGCCAAACTTCAGCTCGGACTGGCACACCGGACTGTCCGGTGGTGCACCGGATAGTGTCCGGTGCGCCAGGCTGGTCCTCGGTGAACTCGCCGCTCTCGGGATTCGACGGCGGCATACAACTAAAAATCATCAGACCGTCCGGTGGTGCACCGGACTGTCTGGTGAGTCATCCGCGGCGAACTCGTCGCTCTCGGGAAAAGGATCAGCGGCGTACGGCTAAAATTCACCGGACTGTCCGGTGAGCCAACGGTCGCCAGTGCCAACGGTCGGCCGTGAAATCTGCGGGCGACGCGTGGCAGCTCCAACGGTCGGCAGGGGGCACCGGACTGTCCGGTGTGCAACGGACAGTGTCCGATGCGCCAACAGGCCCGGAACTGCAACGGTCGATTGTGCTCGATTTGGAAGGCAATCGCGCACCGGACAAGCTACAATAGTTGTCCGGTGCGCCGCTCGACAGAAGGCAAGGATGGCCTTCCAAGTTTGTCTCCAACGGCTCCTAGCTGCCTTGGAGCTATAAAAGGGACCCCTAGGCGCATAGAGGAGTCACCCAAGCATTCACTAAGCCTTCTAAGACTCCCACACTCCGCCTCTGCGCATTTGATCGATTGTGTTAGTGATTTGAGCTCCGTTCGAGTTGTGAACTCTCTGTGCTACGTTTCGAGCTCAAGTCTTGGCTTGTGTGCGTGTGTGTTTTGTGGAATTGTGTTGTGTGTGCGTTGCTTCTCCCAACCTTACTCTGTGCTTTCTTTGTAATCTTTATTGTAAGGGTGAGAGACTCCAAATTGTGGAGATTCCTCGCAAATGGGAAGATACTCTAAACAAAAAGATTGTGGTATTCAAGTTGATCATTGGATCACTTGAAAGTTGTTGAGTGCAACCCTTGTCCATTGGGACGCCACAACGTGGAAGTAGGCAAGTGTTACTTGGCCAAACCATGGGATAAAAATCGTGTGTCTCTTGTGTTGGATTCTCTATAATTGTTGTGCTCACAAGAACTCGCTCCAAAGCTACTTAGTCACGCTAACGCTATAATATCTAAGTTTTGTGGCTATTTAGAGTTTGATTTTATAGGATCACATATTCACCCCCCTCTAGGTGCTCTCAATTGGTATCAGAGTCGTACTCTTCATCTAAGGGACTAACCGCCCGAAGAGATGGATCCTAAGGAAAGGGGATGGTGGTCAACGACAAGGAAAAGGAGTCCCTCTTCAACTAGCCAAGGGACGACAAGCCCACTGACTCAGGATTGAGTCACAAGAAGAGGGACAGGAAGAAGAAGAGGCGCATCAAGAAGATCATTTACTATGACAGCGATGCCTCCTCTTCTTCACCAAGAGACGACGACGACGACTCTTCGTCGAAAAAGAGAACTTTAATCAAAACTACTCTTTTGACTATTCTCGCATGTCGTACAATTCAAATGCACATCTATTTTCAATTCCCCTTGGAAAACCTCCACACTTTGATGGAGAGGACTATTCGTTTTGGAGTCATAAAATGCGTAGTCATTTATTCTCTCTCCATCCTAGCATTTGGGAAATTGTAGAGAATGGTATGCACTTCGATAGTATGGATAACCCTGAGATAATTAATGAACAGATTCATAAAAATGCCCAAGCTACTACTGTCTTGCTAGCTTCACTTTGCAGGGATGAATATAATAAGGTGAGCGGCTTGGACAACGCCAAGCAAATCTGGGACACCCTCAAGATATCTCATGAGGGAAATGACGCCACCATGATCACCGAAATGGAGCTGGTGGAAGGCAAGCTAGGGAGATTCGCGATGATCAGGGGAGAGGAGCCAACTCAGACTTACAACAGGCTCAAGACCCTGGTCAACAAGATCCGAAGCTATGGAAGCACAAGATGGACGGATCATGATGTCGTCCGACTCATGCTAAGGTCATTTACTGTAATTGACCCCCATCTTGTCAATCTTATTCGTGAGAATCCCAGGTACACCAAGATGACGCCCGAGGAGATTCTTGGAAAATTTGTGAGCGGGCGCATGATGGTGAAGGAGGCTCGATACGTGGACGATGCTCTAAACGGTCCACTACCTGTCTACGAGCCTCAGTCTGCTGCTCTTAAGGCAACCAGTAGCAGGGAGGCACTCCCTAGCAAGGTGGCACAAGTGGAGGCTGCTGGCCTCAACGAGGATGAGATGGCGCTTATCATCAAGCGCTTCAAGACCACGCTTAAAGGACGCAAGGAGTACCCCAACAAGAAAAAAACATGGGGAAAGCGCTCCTGCTTTAAATGCGGTAAGATTGGTCACTTTATTGCAAATTGTTCCAAAAATGATAGTGACCAGGGACAAGAAAAGAGTGAGAAGAAGGAGAAAAAGAAGAACTACAGGAAGGGCGAGACGCACCTTGGAAAGGAATGGGACTCGAACTGCTCCTCTTCCGACTCTGGCGATGAAGGACTTGCTGCCTCAGCCTTCAACAAATCCTCACTCTTCCCCAACGAACGCCATACATGTCTTATGGCCGAGGAGAAAAAGGTACGTGTTCGGGACACACCCAAGTACACTTCATCTAGTGATGAAGAATCATCTGATGATGAAGTAGATTACTCTAGTTTATTTAAAGGTTTAGATAGAGCCAAAGTAGAGAAATTAATGAATTAATTGATGCTCTAAATGAAAAAGATAGACTGCTAGAAAAGCAAGAGGACATATTGTATGAGGAACATGACAAATTTGTTAGTGTGCAAAAATCCCTTGCTTTAGAAACTAAGAGAAATGAAATGCTATCTTCTGAGTTATTTGCTTGCCATGAATCTATCTCTAGTTTAAAGAGTTTAAATGATGAATTAAATGCTAAGCTAGAGAAAGCAAATGAAACTAGTTCATGTGTAGAGCATGTTGTTATTTGTAATAGATGCAAGAATTTTGATGTTGATGTTTGTGATGAACATATTATTGCTATTACTAAATTGAATGATGAGGTGGCAAGTCTTAATGCTCAACTTAAGACTTGCAAAAGTGATTTTGATAAATTAAAGTTTGCTAGGGATGCCTACACTATTGGTAGACACCCCTCAATTAAGGATGGACTTGGTTTTCGAAAGGAAACCAAGAACTTAACAAGCCAAAAGGCTCCCGTTCTCAACAAGGAGAAAGGGAAGGCCCCTATGGCTAGTAGTTCTCAAAGGAACCATGCATTTATTTATGATAGGAAAATTGCTAGTCGTTTCAATTATAATAAGAGTTATGTTCATGCTGCTTATTATGATTCAAATGTTATGTTTGCCTCTAGCTCCACTCATGATTATGGTAGAAGTAGGCCTAGGAAAAATCATGCTATGTCTCATGCTCCTAGAAAAATGTGCAATAAACCCTCTATCATTTATCATGCTTTCAATACTTCTTTTGTACTTACATGCAAAAATACAAAAGTAGTAGTTAGAAATTTGGGATCCAAATGCAAGGGAGACAAGACTTGTATTTGGGTTCCAAAAGTTATTGTGACTAACCTTGCAGGACCCAACAAGAGTTGGGTACCTAAAACCCAAGCTTAAATTCCTTGCAGGTTTATGCATCCGGGGCTCAAGCTGGATTATCGACAGTGGATGCACAAACCACATGACGAGGGAGAAGAAGATGTTCACGTCCTACGTCAAGAACAAGGATTCTCGGGATATGATCATCTTTGGAGATGGGAACCAAGGCAAGGTTAAAGGTTTGGGCAAGATAGCCATCACCAACGAGCACTCCATATCAAATGTATTTCTAGTAGAGTCGCTTGGTTACAACCTTCTGTCTGTAAGTCAATTGTGTCACATGGGTTACAATTGTCTTTTTACAAATGTTGATGTATCTGTCTTTAGAATGAGTGATGGTTCATTAGCTTTTAAGGGTGTATTAGACGGCAAACTCTACTTAGTTGATTTTTTGAAAGAGGAGGCCGATCTAGATGCATGCTTAATAGCTAAGTGTTGGGGCGAAGGCAAAGACGCCACCCTTCGCTCGAGGCCTTCGCTGCAGTCGTTGGTCCAACGGAGATAAAACGGGCAGGGACACCCTTCGCCCCATACGACATCAGACGAAGGCCTGCGACGAAGTCATCCCACCGTGCGGCCTCGTCCAGCTCGGAGGCCCACGTGTGATCCGGCCCACTATAACGGGCCCTGCGTGGCCGCTGTGTGTTACGGGCCTAATTTGTAAAGGCATCCCTGTAATTACAGTCTGTAACCCTGCTTTATGGGAATATTCTGGGGACAACCTAGGTGTCTGAGGGCACATGCATCCTTAACACAAGACGCTGGGCGCTCGGACACCTATAAATACCCCCGCACAGTGCCCGTGAGAGGCTAGATTAACAGAGCTATTGCCATCTTGCGTGAGAACCCTGTTAACGTCCCTGTTCACCCTTGTTGGATCCCCTTGCAATTGAGAGCAAGTTCCAACATTTGGCGCCCACCGTTCGTGCTACGAGAAAACCACCCGCGATGGCACCCAAGAAAGCTAACCCGAAGGCTGACGAGGCTGCGAAGGCAGCACTACTTGCTGCAAGAAAGGGCAAGGCCCTCGCCCTCACCCAATCCACCCACCAAGAGGCCACTGAAGACGACGTTCTCCGCACCTGCGAAGACGACACTCTCCGCACCTGCGGCCCTGAAGGACAATCGCAGCCACCCCCAGGCTTCGCCACACTGGAGGGCGCGGACCTCACCGAGGACGGTGAAGTCCTCGGCGTCTCAGCGGAAGAACAACTACAGCTGCGCACCCTGCGCCTCAAGAACCGCAATCTCCAGAGGCAGAAAGAGATACTGGAGGCCAAGCGCTAACGCGTGTCCGCACTAGCCAAAGTGTGGCAAATGATTCGTGACGAAGAGCAGAAGGCCCAGGACCTCGAGCGGGAGATCGCGCTGATGCAGCGCAAAGGCCACCTTGGCCTGCAGCACGGGCCACCCCTGCAGCAGCGCGCACAACTGGAAGACACGCGCGAAGGCCACCTCGGCCTGCAGCATGGGCCACCCCTGCACCAGCGCGCACAACCGGAAGACCCACGTTTCCCCCAGCGCGACCACACCTTCCCGCACGCCGCGCCATTCCAAGGGGTCAACTACCTTGACGAGCGAAGTCCCCTGGCGCCACACCTGCAAGTGATGCCTTGGCCCGCTAACTTCCGGGCAGGGACCTATCCCAAGTACAACGGCAGCACCGACCCAGCACAATACATAATGAGTTATCAGGTCGCCGTTGCATCTTCCGGAGGGGACGATGCCACAATGGCCAAGTCTTTCATCATCGCCCTCGAAGACCCAGCTCTCACCTGGTTCACCAGGTTGCCTCCGATGTCCATTGATTCCTGGAGAAGCCTCCGGGACAAGTTCCTGCTCAACTTCCAAGGGTACCGCCCAGACACCGACGCCTTGGCCGAACTCTCACTCTGCAAGCAGCTGGAAAAGGAGACTCTGCGGGAGTATTACCGCAAATTTTTAACACTCAAGTCACAGCTGCCCTCAGTCGATGACCAGATCGCTATCCACTACGCTATCAGTGGCCTTTGCGTCGGCGTCCTCTATAGCCACTGCATCAGAGATCCGCCAAAGAACCTCCAGGAATTATATCAGCTGTTTGAAAAATACGCAAAATCCGAAGAGCTCCACCAGCGCAAGGTTGAGTCCCAAAGGAAGCCCAAAGATGCTCCACAGTCCAGCCGCACGTGGACGAGGACTCCGCAGCCAGACTCCGGTCGAGACGGCCGCAATCAACAGCAAGTGCACAACATCGCCAACCAGCACCCCGCTGCTGACGCCCCTCGTCGCCAGGAATATCCCCCCCAGGGCCGCGGAAATGGAACTCGCGGTAGGGGTCGGGGGCGTGCGCAGCCGCCGCGCCGATTCTACTGCCTCTTCCATGGCGAAGACTGCGCCCACCAAACCAAAGACTGCCCAGAAACGAAGGCCACCAGAGACAGGATGGCACGGGCGCAGCCAGCCGACAACCCCAGAGTTGTCGCACACACATACCAGCAACCCCCTCCACCATATATCCACGCCCCCGCCCTGCATCCACCGCACCACGCTTACCAACACCATCAGGAAGTACAAATCGTACCTCCCCCACCCCCACCACCACACCAGCAACATCAAAACATCCCCCACGCCCCGAAGCAGGAAGACTTCGCCGATCAGCCGTATCGCGGAGTCATTCACATGATAACTGGGGGGTCCAGCACTGACTTCGACACAAAGCGGCAGAAGCGGGACCACTACCGCAGCATCAACCATGTCGCCGTCACTGGCCCAGTTGTGCAGACAAAGTGGTCCCACATACCGCTAACCTTCGACGCACGAGACGTCGACCTGCGCAGCGCCCCCACTGCGACGCCATGGTTATCAATTGCAGCGTGGCAGGCTGGGACCTGCACAAAGTCCTAGTCGACAATGGCAGTTAGGCGGACATCATCTTCCTCCATGCCTTCGATCGCATGGGCATAAGCCACAGCTTGCTCAAGCCTTCGGACAACCCGTTGTATGGCTTCGGCGGCAAGGGCACCTTTCCTGTCGGCAAAATAGAGCTGCCTCTCTCCTTCGGTGTAGCACCCAATGCCCGAAGTGAGCAAGTAACCTTTGATATTGTGGATATGGTATATCCATACAATGCCATCATGGGCCGGGGCTCCATCAATAAGTTCGAAGCAGCCATTCACGGACTGTACCTATGTATGAAGATACCATGTCCGTTAGGCGTTATTACGGTCTACAGCAATCAACAGACTGCGCGCAACATAGAGCGGGACTTCGTACCCGGTCAGAGAAACGTGCACTGCCTCACGGCCCAGCGCGAGGTCCCCGCGCCCGCCAGCCCAACCGATAAACAGCACGACAAGGCACAGCTGCAGAGCAACGACGGGACCAAGACTGTCCCCCTCGACCAGGCCACGCCCAAGCAGACAGTCACTATCAGCAAAGACCTCACTTCGCATGAAGAGGAGAAGCTCCTCTGCTGCCTGTCCAAGAACAAAGATGTCTTCGCCTGGTCAGCCCTCGACCTGGTCGGGGTCAGCCGATCCATAATCGAGCACAGCTTGGGAATCGACCCTTCGGTGAGGCCGAAAAAACAGCGGCTTCGCAAGATGTCCGACGAGAAGACAGAGGCCGCCAAGGCAGAAGTGCACCGCCTCCTGGAAGCCAAATTCATCGAGCCGGTGGCTTACCCCACGTGGCTCTCCAATGTTGTGATGGTGCAGAAAAAGAGCGGGAAGTGGCGAATGTGCATCGACTTCACCAGCCTCAATAAGGCCTGCCCAAAGGACAACTTCCCGTTGCCGCGGATCGACAAAATAGTCGATAGCGCGGCCGGATGCGAAGTCATGTCACTCCTCGACTGCTTCTCCGGGTACCACCAGATATACATGAAGGAGGAAGACAAGGCTAGCACCAGCTTTATAACACCCTTCGGCACATATTGCTTCATCAGAATGCCGAAGGGACTCAAGAACGTCGGGTCCACCTTCTCCAGGCTTACCAAGACAGTGCTCGACGGGCAAGTTGGCAGAAATATATTCACATATGTGGACGACATCGTCGTCGCCAGTAAGAGCAAGGCGGACCATCTCACTGACCTCGCCGAGACATTCGCGAACATGCGAGACGCCCAACTCCGCCTAAACCCAGAAAAGTGCGTCTTCGGCGTTCGCCAAGGCAAAATATTGGGCTACCTGGTATCACACCGCGGCATCGAGGCCAACCCAACCAAAATTCAAGCCATCATAAACATGAGGCCCCCGCAGTCCGCCAGAGACGTCCAGCGCTTGACGGGGAGATTGGTCGCCCTCAACAGATTCATCTCTGTTAGAAATATGCCCTAGAGATAATCATAGAGATGAGCATATTTCTTTGTATCCATGATATATATATTGCTTAATTGAATATCCATGGAAGGCACCTTGTATTGATTAGCAATTATGTGAATTGTTTGTGAGATTCTTTACTTATATGGTTATTCTAAATGATGTCCCTAGTCAGAGTCGATGACTAGCACATGTGTTAGTTGATGACTACATTTCACAAGTCATGAACATGGAGATGTTAAATTAATAATGTGGGCGCATGTATGACATGAGGCTGGACCGACCCAACGTGAGATATTGTAATATAGTTCTCTTCTTGCAACATGAATACTGTATCCTTAGACCTGAGATTGTCGCATGTTCTCAAGATGTGAATTGACTTACTTAGGGACTATCAAACGCTATCCCGTAACTGGGTAGTTATAAAGGTAGTTTTGGGTTTGTCAGGAAGCATGCTATGAGGCATGGTCAGTCAAGATGGAATTTGTCCCTCTCTTTGTGAGAGAGATATCTCTGGGCCCCTCGAGTGATTGGATCAAGAAATGCATGGCCGTGCTAGGGTTAAGAGTTAACCATTGAAAGGATTCCAATTCACAGTATCGAGAAAGAGAGGTCAGCTTAGAGCCAGACCAAATATCGTGAGACAAAGGGAACAACATGTACTTAATGTCGCAATGGTTCGTCTGATATGATCTTTACGTACACATAGGAGCTGACATGTCTTGCTAGAGGCCGCTGTCAATTATTGGGCCAAGTAAGAGTACTCGGGCTATGTCTATTTGTACGTGAACCTATAGGGTCACACACTTAAGGGGAAGGAAGCCTAATTCGGATTAGATCCGAAATTAGACTGGGCTTTAGGGTTAATGATGGGCCTCGGCGTCAGAAGCCCACCATAACGCCTATATAATGAGGGGCGGGGGCGCGGTTAAGGATAACCTAATTCGCCACCAGCGAACTAACAGCCGCCGCCCACCTCTCGCCCTCGCCAAGCCGCCGTCGCGAACCTAGCAGTTCGGTACGCGGCGCTTCCTCCCTGTACGTGTGGATACCTCGGAGGTGCTGCATCTGGAGCACTTGGACGGACCGTGCGAGGACGTGAAGGACGCCGGCGACTGCACGGCACTGCTCGACGCGTTCGTCTACATCGAGACGTCTTCCGCTGCTCTGCGCGTCTAGTGGTAATTCCATGACCTATAACCGCAGTAGTTCTTGGTATTATGGGGTTGAAAATTTTGTTTTGCGCTAGTGTAGCCTCCCCGTAATCCTACAGTGGTATCAGAGCCAGGTTCTGCGTAGTTTTAGGTCTGGATCTAGGTTCATGAGATGGATCTACTTGATGCACGGTTTGATTAGATCAATTGGTAAGATAGGGTTGAAGTAGATTACATCGGATATGACTGGAGAGATCAGTTCGTCCTTCTCTGTTGTATGCGTGACTTGCCCCTACCGGCTGGAATCACCTTCGAGGCTAACAGCGTACACAAGTAGTAGATTGACGTAACAGATCAACGTCATGAGTGTAATCTTCTTCGGGTCGAAAGTCTCGGATTTGGGTTGATTTGATCAACCGCATGAGATTTCCAGTGGAATTTCCATACATATGATGCATGGAATCCTGTGAGGTTTCTGCTGTAGTGGCGAACGTATAGAAACGTGTTTGTCTAACCTGTTTTTGCAGGACATGTGATCGGTATGGCTATTATGTGTATATGATGCATGTTAATAAGTTATTCATGACCTGCGTGTCGTGACCAGGGCAATACGGCTGGAGCCACATGTATTGTCCAAATTTAATGTAATGACCTGCGTGTCAACATGTGATGATCCAAAGCGTATATGTAATTTGTTTACCAGCATACGTTAGATAGGTCTTGAAGGACTCATCACCTGGAGGATGGCATACCTATATCATGGAGATGGAGATCATCGTGATGAACAGATTTTTGGAGATGGGGATCACCATGTGAAAACAAGCCATACCGAATCACAACTGTTGTGTGAATGCCATTCTTATTGTTCTACTTGTTTATATTGCATATAATTCCTTGCGTGCGATGTTATAAGTAGGACGATCCCTCATAAATGTTTAAGCTTTAATGCCTCTCCAAACCTTGCACTATCATAAGTCTTGTACAATTGGTGGTGGGTCTATGAAATTAGGGTGCCACCAGTTTTCCTTGACTAGATAGGTTTGTATCGGATACGAACTGCAGAAAGGGTTGGTTAACTTAAACAAAGTCAGCTTAATGGTTAAGGACTTTGAGGCATAAGGTTGGGAGCCGAGACATAGAGATGTCACCCAACAACAGGAGTCATATATATGATATGATTAGCAAGGAGTTGCTTACCGATCTACCTTGTCTTCTAGCGGTGATGCTAAAGCTCACTAGTAGACTTGTTAGTTGTGGGTTCTGAATCACTAAGTATCAATCGAGGGATATTGATTTTAGTGGGAGTAGACTATTAAATGTTTAATATGATTTACTCTGTCATGGATATTTTGTCTTAGTATTTTGCATTATTTTGTTGTAGATAAATGGCACCTAGCACACCAACATTTACTTTGCGATCAATTCTTGAAAAGGATAAGTTAAATGGAACAAACTATACGGATTGGATCTGTAACCTGAGAATTGTTCTCAGGGCTGAAAAAAAGGAAGACGTTCTAGACACCCCACTGCCAGAGGATCCTGGTGAAAATGCAACTGCTGCAGCTAAAACCGCTTACAAGAAAGCAATGGATGCTAATCTTGAAGTGAGTTGCCTAATGCTTGCTTGCATGGAGCCTGAGCTCCAGATGCAGTTTGAGACAAACCATGAGGTGCACGATATGATCGTGGCGCTCAAGGATATGTTCCAGACTCAGGCTAGGACTGAAAGGTTCAATGTGTCCAAAGCCTTTCTGGAATGCAAGCTAGCAGAAGGCGCAGCAGTTGGGCCACACGTAATCAAAATGGTTGGTTACAGTCAGAGGTTGGAGAAGCTAGGCTTCCCAATAAGCCAAGAGTTGGCCACTGACTTTATTTTGGCATCTCTTCCACCCAGCTATGGAAACTTCATCACGAACTACCATATGCATGGGGCGGAGAGGGGCCTCAATGAACTGTGTGGCATGCTGAAAACAGCAGAAGGGGACATAAAGAAAAGCGCTGGCAGCAGCGGCCATGTGATGGCGGTCCAAAACAAACCCAACTTTAAGAAGAAGGGTAAGTCTCAAAAGAAGAAGGGCAAGGCAAAGGATACAGTATCCAAGCCAAATCAAAAGCCCAAGGCTGGACCAGCTGCAGATGCAGAGTGCTTTTATTGCAAAGAACTTGGTCACTGGAAAAGGAATTGCAAGCAGTACTTGGCCTCTATTAAGGATCGCGGCGGTAAGGGTACAGCCGCAGCAGGTACACTTGCTATTCACATTACAGAAATTTTTCTTGCTGATTCTTATATTAATTCTTGGGTATTTGATACCGGATCGGTTGCCCATATTTGCAATTCGATGCAGGGAATGATAAGAAGTAGAAGCGTGAAAAGAGGAGAAGTTGATTTCCGGGTAGGCAATAATGCAAGAGTTGCTGCGTTGACCGTCGGGACGATGCAACTCCACCTCCCATCAGGATTTATTTTGGAGTTAAATAATTGTTATCTAGTTCCTAGTATGAGTCGAAACATTATGTCTCCTTCATGTTTGATGAAGGATGGTTATTCATTTGCGAGTGAAAACAATGGTTGTGTGATCTCTAAGAATGGCATGTTTGTGGCTTTTGCATCCATTATGAATGGGTTATTCATTTTAAATCTTGATGATACACCTATCTGTAATATTAGTGCTAAAAGGCCTCGGCCTAATGATTTAAGTCCTACCTACATGTGGCACTGTCGTTTGGGTCATATAAGTGAGAATCGCATGAAGAAGCTTCATTCTGATGGGCTTTTAACTTCGTTTGATTTTGAATCATACGAGACATGTGAAGCTTGCTTACTTGGTAAGATGACCAAGGCGCCCTTCACGGGTTTACCGGAGAGGACGTTAGATTTATTGGAACTCATACATACTGATGTGTGCGGACCAATGAGTACGACAGCTAGGGGAGGATTCCAATACTTCATAACCTTCACTGATGATTTTAGTAGATATGGGTATGTCTACTTAATGAAACACAAGTCTGAATCCTTAGAAAAGTTCAAAGAGTTTCAGAATGAAGTAGAAAATCAGCGTGGCAAGAAAATTAAAGCACTGCGATCAGATCGTGGTGGTGAATATTTGAGTCATGAGTTTAGCAATCATCTAAAGAGTTGTGGAATTGTTCCACAGCTTATGCCGCCTGGAACGCCTCAGAGGAATGGCGTGTCTGAGCGACGTAATCGGACTTTATTGGATATGGTTCGATCAATGATGAGCCAGTCGGACCTACCTTTGTCGTTTTGGGGATACGCTCTAGAAACAGCAGCTTTCACACTAAATAGGGTACCGTCTAAGTCCGTAGTTAAGACACCATATGAGATGTGGACTGGGAAGACTCTCAGCTTGTCTTTTCTGAAGATTTGGGGTTGTGAGGTTTACGTCAAGCGACTACAGTCGGATAAACTCACTCCAAAATCGGACAAGTGCATGTTCGTGGGATATCCAAAGGAAACTTTAGGATATTACTTTTACCACCGGTCAGAGGGCAAAGTGTTTGTCGCCCGGAACGGTGTGTTCTTAGAGAAAGAGTTTCTCAAAAGAGAGAAAAGTAAACAAAAGGTGTATCTTGAAGAAGTTCAGGATGAGCCAGTGGGACAAGATTCAACAAGTGATGCTAATGTAGCAGAACAAGTTGAGACGTCTATGGCAAGAGAATCACCACCACAACCACGAAGGTCAGCAAGGCTTCGCGAGGCACGAGGAGAAGTGCTATTGTTGGGCAATGGGGAAGTGTTGTTGTTAGACAACGACGAACCTGCAACATATTCAGAAGCGATGATGGACCCAGATTCCGAGAAATGGCATGTCGCCATGAGATCCGAGATAGATTCCATGGGAGAAAATCAAGTTTGGAACTTGGTTGACCCGCCTGATGGTGTTAGACCTATAGAATGCAAATGGATCTATAAGAAGAAGAAAGACATGGATGGAAATGTTCACATCTATAAGGCTCGACTTGTTGCAAAGGGTTTTCGACAAGTTCAAGGAGTTGACTATGACGAGACATTCTCGCCAGTAGCGATGCTTAAATCTATTCGGATCATTCTAGCTATTGCCGCATATTTCGATTATGAGATTTGGCAGATGGATGTCAAAACAGCTTTCCTTAATGGAAACCTAGATGAGGACGTGTATATGATACAGCCCGAGGGTTTTGTCGATCCGATCAATGCTGGAAAGATATGCAAACTTCAGAAATCCATTTATGGGTTGAAGCAAGCATCTCGGAGTTGGAACATTCATTTTGATGAAGTGATCAAAGGGCTTGGTTTTCATCAGAATGAAGAAGAAGCTTGTGTTTACAAGAAGGAAAGTGGGAGCGCTGTTGTATTTCTGATCTTATATGTGGATGACATATTATTGATTGGGAATGACATTCCTATGCTGGAGTCCGTCAAGGCTTCACTGAAAAAGAGTTTTTCTATGAAGGACTTAGGGGAAGCAGCATATATTTTGGGCATAAGGATCTATAGAGATAGGTCGAAGAGGCTTATAGGATTAAGTCAAGATACGTACATTGACAAGGTTTTGAAACGGTTCAACATGGAACAGTCCAAGAAAGGGTTCATACCTATGTCACATGGTAAACACCTTAGCCAGATGCAATGTCCTGCAACGGCTAATGAGCGGGAGCGCATGTGTAAGGTACCATACGCCTCAGCAATTGGTTCAATCATGTATGCCATGATAAGTACACGCCCAGATGTTTCATACGCTATAAGTGCTACGAGTAGATACCAGGCTGATCCAGGTGAGGATCACTGGACAGCGGTAAAAGGCATTCTTAAGTACTTAAGAAGGACTAAAGAAATGTTCCTGGTATATGGGGGTAAGGAGGAGCTCGTTGTAACTGGTTACACCGATGCTAGCTTCCAAACTGACCCAGACGAGTTAAAATCGCAATCAGGTTTTGTGTTCACAATAAATGGTGGTGCTGTTAGTTGGAAGAGTTCCAAACAGGAGACTGTGACTGATTCTACAACAGAAGCCGAGTACATTGCACCTTCTGAATCTGCGAAGGAAGGTGTTTGGATAAGGAAGTTCCTCATCGAGCTTGGTGTGTTTCCTAATGCATCTAGCCCATTGAACCTCTACTGTGACAACAATGGGGCTATTGCGCAAGCTAAGGAGCCAAGGAACCACCAGAAAAACAAACACGTACTGCGGAAGTTTCACCTCATACGGGAATTCATTAGGCGGGGTGAGATAAAGATATGCAAAATACATACGGATTTGAATGTTGCTGATCCTTTGACAAAACCTCTTCCACAACCTAAGCATGAGGCACACGTGAGATCTATGGGTATTAGATATCTTCTAGATTAACTCTAGTGCAAGTGGGAGACTGTTAGAAATATGCCCTAGAGATAATCATAGAGATGAGCATATTTCTTTGTATCCATGATATATATATTGCTTAATTGAATATCCATGGAAGGCACCTTGTATTGATTAGCAATTATGTGAATTGTTTGTGAGATTCTTTACTTATATGGTTATTCTAAATGATGTCCCTAGTCAGAGTCGATGACTAGCACATGTGTTAGTTGATGACTACATTTCACAAGTCATGAACATGGAGATGTTAAATTAATAATGTGGGCGCATGTATGACATGAGGCTGGACCGACCCAACGTGAGATATTGTAATATAGTTCTCTTCTTGCAACATGAATACTGTATCCTTAGACCTGAGATTGTCGCATGTTCTCAAGATGTGAATTGACTTACTTAGGGACTATCAAACGCTATCCCGTAACTGGGTAGTTATAAAGGTAGTTTTGGGTTTGTCAGGAAGCATGCTATGAGGCATGGTCAGTCAAGATGGAATTTGTCCCTCTCTTTGTGAGAGAGATATCTCTGGGCCCCTCGAGTGATTGGATCAAGAAATGCATGGTCGTGCTAGGGTTAAGAGTTAACCATTGAAAGGATTCCAATTCACAGTATCGAGAAAGAGAGGTCAGCTTAGAGCCAGACCAAATATCGTGAGACAAAGAGAACAGCATGTACTTAATGTCGCAATGGTTCGTCCGATATGATCTTTACGTACACATAGGAGCTGACATGTCTTGCTAGAGGCCGCTGTCAATTATTGGGCCAAGTAAGAGTACTCGGGCTATGTCTATTTGTACGTGAACCTATAGGGTCACACACTTAAGGGGAAGGAAGCCTAATTCAGATTAGATCCGAAATTAGACTGGGCTTTAGGGTTAATGATGGGCCTCGGCGTCAGAAGCCCACCATAACGCCTATATAATGAGGGGCGGGGGCGCGGTTAAGGATAACCTAATTCGCCACCAGCGAACTAACAGCCGCCGCCCACCTCTCGCCCTCGCCAAGCCGCCGTCGCGAACCTAGCAGTTCGGTACGCGGCGCTTCCTCCCTGTACGTGTGGATACCTCGGAGGTGCTGCATCTGGAGCACTTGGACGGACCGTGCGAGGACGTGAAGGACGCCGGCGACTGCACGGCACTGCTCGACGCGTTCGTCTACATCGAGACGTCTTCCGCTGCTCTGCGCGTCTAGTGGTAATTCCATGACCTATAACCGCAGTAGTTCTTGGTATTATGGGGTTGAAAATTTTGTTTTGCGCTAGTGTAGCCTCCCCGTAATCCTACAATCTCCAGATCCGCCGAGCGAAGTCTCCCTTTCCTCAAAACTCTCCGTGGCGCAAAAGACTTCGCTTGGGGACCAGAGCAGGCGGCGGCCTACGCCTCATTAAAACAGTACCTGTCGGAGTTGGCAGTCCTTACAAGCCGCGACCCTTCACTACCTCTGTTGCTCTATGTTGCGGCTTCGCTGCATGCGGTCAGCGTGGCACTGGTGCAGGAGCAGACAGTTGAGGGCGTGATCAGGCAGTGCCCAATTTATTACGTCTCTGAAGTGCTGACGCCATCCAAATGTAACATGACAGAGCTGGAGAAGATTGCCTACGCAATCGTCATGTCTTCGCGCAAACTGCGCCATTATTTCGAAGCATTCAAGGTTCAGGTCACCTCAGACAGGGGACTCAGCGAATTGTTCAGAAACCCGGAAGCATCGGTGAGGATTGCCAAGTGGGCGGCCGAACTCTCCGGCTACCACATCAATTTCGAGCCCAGGACAGCCATCAAGTCACAAGTCCTGGTAGACTTCGTCGTCGACTGGACTGGGCCAATAACACAGTCGGACTCGTCCGCAGAAAAAGTTTGGACGATCCACTGCGACGGCGCATGGTGCCATGCGGGAGCAGGCGCCGCGGCAGTCATCACCTCGCCAGCCGGAGTCAAGCACAAATATGCGGCTCGCCTCAGCTTCGCTCTGGAATCCGACATATGCACAAATAACATAGCAGAATACGAAGCAGTCATCCTGGGTCTCCGCAAGCTGAGGGCCCTTGGGGTCACCACCTGCATCATCAAAACAGACTCCAAGGTAGTTGCCGGCCAGGTCGAGAAAGACTATGCAGCAAAGGACCCCGCACTCATGCAATACCTCGCGGCCATCCGAAGTCTCGAGAGACAATTCAAGGGATTCACTTTGCAGCATGTGGACCAGGCCAAGAATGAAGAGGCCGACACATTGGCCAAGGCTGCCGCCAGTGGCGAGTCCCTGCCCTCCGACGTGTTCTACCACGTCATCGGCACACCAGCCGTCCGGAGCCCCGAAGGGCTCCAAATAACCAATGACAGCGAGGGCCACCGAATAGTCAACCTTATCATGACCGAAGACTGGCGGGCACCAATAACTCTGTTCCTACAGGGGTATTACCACCCAACCGACATCAACGAGGCCAAGCGCCTCAAACATCGAAGCCGGGACTTCGCACTGATTGAGGGCCAACTCTACAAGAAGGGGATCAGTCAGCCAATGCTCAAATGCGTCACCGAAACCGAAGGTGTCCAGATCCTACGCGAAGTCCACAGTGGTACCTGCGGCTCTCACGCAGGGCCAAGGGCCCTAGCTGCTAAGGTGATCCGCCAAGGTTTCTACTGGCCCGCAATGATCTGCGCCGCAAATCGGGTCACAAGGTCCTACGAAGCCTGCCAGAAATTTTCCCCCCGATCAGGCAGCCCTTCGCAATTTACAAAGCTGATCGCCCACACATGGCCTCTCCAGCGCTGGGGCCTAGACATCGTCGGGCCCCTACCCACGGCTCAGGGGAACCTTAAGTTCGCCTTCGTCGCTGTCGAATACTTCACCAAATGGATCGAGGCAAGGGCCGTCTCCACAATAACATCAAAGACTGCCCAAAAATTCTTTTGGCAAAACATTGTTTGCCGCTTCGGAGTACCGTCCGAACTAACAGTCGACAACGGCAAGCAGTTTGACAGCCAAGACTTCAAGGATTTTTGCTTCTCCATCGGCACCAAGCTTGCCTTCGCCTCAGTCTATCACCCGCAGTCCAACGGAGTTGTGGAACGAGCCAATGGAAAAATCTTCACAGCTGTCAAAAAGATGCTCCTCGACGAAAAAGGGCAAGTGGGCCGATTTGTTACCCGAGGCGGTCTGGGCACTAAACACGACTGAGTGCAGGGCGACCGAGTTCACTCCTTTCCGCCTTCTATACGGATCGGAGGCCATGACCCCACAAGAAATAAAACATGGGTCCCCGCGAACAGTCCCTTCAGTCGTCCCCGACGTGGACGAGCCCACTTCAAAGGATCTCATCGATGGAGACCGAGTCTTCGCCCTACAAGCTCTGAACAAATACCAAGCCCAGACAAAAGCATGGCGCGACCATGCAGTCGTCCCAAGGGAATTCAACGAAGGGGACCTCGTACTCGTCCGAACAGCTCGGACAGAGTCCAGGGGCAAGCTGGAGCCCAGGTGGGAGGGCCCCTTCATAGTCAAGATGAAAGCTTCCCCCAGCGCTTACAGGCTCACAACGCCAAGCGGCGATGACCTGGAGCACTCCTGGAACATCGACAACCTCCGCAAATTTTTTGTTTGACTCATCAGGGCCTATTCGCCCTTGTAATTCGCAAAAACAATTTTATTCTAGCCCGCACTCTTTTCCTCCCGGGGGGTGAGGTTTTTAACGAGGCGGAGCCATGTAATATACAAGTGAAAAATCCCCCGCAAAAACATGCGTCGAAAAAAGACCGCGACGACGGTCTTCGACATTCGACCAATACGAAGTCACCGCGAGGCTCAGCGCTAGCCACCCTCGCGTGCGACAACTCCGTGTAGAAGTCGCCTAAGGGTGCAGCCGGACTAGCACAACAAGTGCGAAAAACCAAAGTCTACCGCGAAGACTATCCGTGCAGAAGTCGCCTAAGGGTGCAGCCGGACTAGCACAACAAGTGCGAAAAACCGAAGTCTACCGCGAAGACTATTCGTGCAGAAGTCGCCTAAGGGTGCAGCCGGACTAGCACAACAAGTGCGAAAAACCGAAGTCTACCGCGAAGACTATCCGTGCAGAAGTCGCCTAAGGGTGCAGCCGGACTAGCACAACAAGTGCGAAAAACCGAAGTCTACCGCGAAGACTATCCGTGCAGAAGTCGCCTAAGGGTGCAGCCGGACTAGCACAACAAGTGCGAAAAACCGAAGTCTACCGCGAAGACTATCCGTGCAAAAGTCGCCTAAGGGTGCAGCCGGACTAGCACAACAAGTGCGAAAAACCAAAGTCTACCACGAAGACTATCTGTGCGGAAGTCGCCTAAGGGTGCAGCCGGACTAGCACAACAAAAGCAAAAACGACCACACCAAACGGTCCGCGCCAAGACCGACTATATGCGCACCAGTCCAGCATAACAAATACACCTGACCAAGTACATAACGCCTTCGCAAGCATAGCCAAATGTGCGGGGGCACACAACCTCATCATACAAGCCTTTACACATGTACAAGCGAGGGCACCACACTCTACATCGGCTCAACCTTAGGAATAATTCCCATCTCCCTATAGTTAAATAACATTATCCTAAGCTCCTCACCCGCAAAAAGACTTCGCAATTCCCCTTCACCTGTACTCACGGCGGCTGGCAAAGACAATAGTTCCTGCCGGCCAGCCCTACTCACACGAAGCCGACCTCCCTCCGCCCCACTCACTCTACGCTTCGCAACCGCCCTTCGCCGCCGGCGCCCGGTACTCGGACCAGGCACATCTTCTGTGTCCGCAGCGTGCGATGAAGCTTCCGCCGCGGCCACATCCAAGGCCGCAAAGTAGTCCAAGTCCTCCTCCGACGACTCCTCAGTCCACTCAACCGAGCTCCCAGAGTTGCAAAATCAAAAAACTCAGACGCAGACCCATCATATTCATTACCATCATCCACGGTCGAAGCCGCCAAAAAATCAGTAGTGGCGGTTGCATGCGCAGGCCCAAAATCTTGAACCTGCGCAGCAACCAAAATTCAGCAACATATCCAAAATTCCCTAACTACCCACACCCACTATGCCACCTGCGAGGACCCAGCCGTTGCGGGAGCCTCCGCTGTCGCCTCCGCTGTTGCCTCCGCCGCCACCGTCGCAGGATCCTCAGCCCTCGGTGCAGCGGCTGCGGGGGCATCAGGAGCGCCTTCATCGGTCTCTGGGGGCGGGCCTCCACCGGCCGCAGCGGCTGCGGGGGCATCAGGAGCGCCTTCGGCAGTTTCCGGGGGCGGCTCCAGGGCGGCCTCGGACACGGCCTCCGCCAGGTTCGACTCCGGGTCAGGCAGCGCGCTGTTCAATGCCCCGAAATCATCCACCCTCTCGCCACGCGCCGCCTAAGACACAGCACACAAATTCAGCAAACCCACACATAGCCCACATCCAACAAACATCAAACAAAAGCCAAACGTTACCTGAGCCCTCGCCGTCTCGGCCCGCTCCCTGACCACCTCTCGACCGTGCGAACCCCACATCCGGTCGTAAATGGCTCCGGCGGATTCCTTCACTATAGGGTCCTCAACCTTGTAGATATCTCGTTCAAAATCCTCATCAGCTTGGTCGAAGACCTCAAAGTGCCGGCACCCTTCGCGAGAGAGCGCGTTCATCGCCCCCTCGCAGGTGACCAGGGAGGCATACGACATAAACCCCTCCATGATAGTGGGGAGTGCCTGCAACTCCTCCTGCACCCACTCCAGGCAGCGAAGTCCGGGCTCTCGGTCCGGCACTTCGAAGTCACCGGTCTGCGCGCCCAGCTCATGGTATGAATCCATAAGCTGTTTGCGCGTCCGCTCTGCCTCCGCGCGCGCCGCGGCCTCGGTCCTCTCCACACGGCTCTGCAGAGCGTTGAGTCGCTCCCCCAACTGCTCGGCGCGCTCCCTCGCAAGATTGCCCTCCGCCCGCGCCAAATTGGCCTCCGCCAGCGCAGCCTGCGCCTTAGCGAGGGCCTCATTGGCCTCCCTCCTCTCCTCCACCAATCGGCGCCGGAGGTCAGTCTTCTCCCCCTCCAGCGCGGCCACCTTGTCCGCCAGCTTGCGGCACTTACTGTCGGCGGCCGATTTTTCCCTGACGGCGTCGGCATGTTGCGTCCGAAGTCTCTCGACTTCGGCAGACACAACTGCCGTGAGGGCCCCCGACGCCGCGCGGTCTGCGAAGTTAACCGCCTGCAAAACACACGTAAGACCGCGGCCCAACAAAGCCGATAAAAAAAACCCAAGTCTAGCTCAACGTACCTGACTTAGCGCCTCCTTCATCTCCTTCAGCTGGCGGGACACAGCGCCCGCCTCGTCCCTGACAGCAGCGAGTGCCGGCATCTCGCCTCCGACACTAGGACCACCGCCCTTCGCCTTCGGCACTACGGCAGCCGCCGTGGTCGCTGCGGCAGGCGCAACAATAACAAGTTGGCCTTCGACCGACCCTGCGACGTATCAACGAATTAAAAAAATTGAGCCAACGGCTTACCACCAAGATAGTCGTCCACACTAATATCGGTGGCGAAGTCGGCGACGCGCTTGCCCGGCGACGGCAGCCCTCGGGCCGCCTTCGCGACCTCCGGCACCCTGCCGGACGGCGGCACAGTCTTCGCAGACTTGGAACCACCGGCGCCAGCCGCAGCCTCCGGTGCCTTGCTAGATGCAGGGATGGCCGACTTCGCCGCCAGCGGCGGCTTGCCTCCGCCGGGGGCAGCAGCCTTTGCAGCCCCTCGCTGCCTCTTCGGCCTGGCTTCATGAAGCCTGACAACCGCCTGGCGCTTCTGTGCAGCTCCCTGGCGATCCTTGTCCATCACTGCCGACACAACAACAGCAATATTCCGCCTGTAAGGAAACACTTTCCACTCACGAACCATGCGAGATGTAAAAAAGTCTTCGCCGGCCGCGCGGGGGATAGGAACATTCCTAGGCCACCAACCCCCGGTAACCCTCAGCATCCGCGCCGAAGACTCCCGGAGCTCGGGCGAAGACATCCTTCCCCCCGGGGCCGCGCATGTCCTCATCAATTCTCTAGCAAAACCATCGGAAACCCCAAGTCCTCCCATAGCAGTACCTAGTTTCCTCTTCTTAGAGGATGGGGCGGCCACCGGCACAGGGTCGTCTCCAGTCTCTACCACCGGTTTCTTCCCGCGGCGGTCCACATCGTCTTGGCCGGGATAGCCATTGTACGGCAGTCGATTCAATTCAAAAACCCTGTTCAAACGGTCATTCGACCCGCGAATATCCCAGCTACGCTAGCCCTCTGTCCTCGGCACGTACCGACCAACGATCCGCACTGCCCCATCCTCCGCCTCACGCACAAAGGCGGCCGGATCGCGGCTTTGCAGATCTAGTGCGAAGGCAGGACTTCGCACCAGCTTCCCACCATGGGAAGGCATCTGGCGAGGGCACACTTCGCCCAACGCCCAGCCATGTACCAGGGGCCATACCCCGTACGCCACAAATTCTTCAACCAAATCGCGCCCACTGCTCAGGCCGCCGGCGCACCGAAGGGCCCCTTCGTCCGCATCCTCCTTCGCCACCTCAAAGGGCGGGTATGCTGAGTAAAAATGCGAACACATCTCGGACACGGGGAGCCCCTCATGGTCTTCGACGGTACCCTCCGCGACGTAAAACCAAAACTCATTCCAGTTGCCCCACTTGTTGCGGGCGCAAGGAACCAACTCGACTACCTCCATCGTGGTCTTGCCGGTCTTCGGCGTAAACGTACAGGACCCAAACTGGGCAACTTCATCTCCAATCATCCTCTTCTGCCAATGCAGGCAATAATACTTCGCAAAGACTTCGACTGATGGTTGTCCGCCGTACGAAGTCGTCGCCCAAACATACTTCGACAGAGCCACCACGGCATTCGGAGTCAGCTGATGTATCTGAACGTTAAATCTGCGCAGGACTTCTCCAACAAATCGGTGCGCAGGCAGGCGGAGACTGGCGGTGAAGAACGCCTCGAACACAACCAACTCGCCTTCTGGCTCGGGGACTTCCTCCGTCCCCGGGACATGAGCAACTCCGCCGCCAAAGTAACCCAGTCGCTGCATATCTTGCACGCGGACCGACGACATCCGCGACACACCAAAATCCACCGTATCGCCGGCGCGCAACTCCTCCGCCACCAAAGTACTCAGCGTCTCCTCAGACGAGGCGTCGGCCGGCGGCGAGGCATCGGTCGGCGGCGTAGCGGTAGCAGAAGAAGAGGAGGTCGACATCGCTACGTACCGTCGGCGGCGGCGGGCGGTCTGCTTCACTCGAGCCAGATCTCCGGCGAACAAGAGCAAGGAGGGCAGACGAGCAGCAAGACGGTGGAAAAGGCGGCTAGGGTTTTCACGGAGCGCGGAAAGTGAAGTTCAAAAAGCGCCGACCCCCGCCCCTATTTATACACAGGGCGCGGCGCTTCGGGAAACCCGCAGTCCAACAGTACGGTGTCAATCAACGGTCATGTCAAAAACCCCCGCGGAACCACTTCGAGCGAGGGCAACGTCTCCGCCATCTAGCGACGTCTTCGTCACCAGATGACTTTGTCGAACTGGTCCCTCGGAGGGCAAATGTTGGGGCGAAGGCAAAGACGCCACCCTTCGCTCGAGGCCTTCGCTGCAGTCGTTGGTCCAATGGAGATAAAACGGGCAGGGACACCCTTCGCCCCATACGACATCAGACGAAGGCCTGCGACGAAGTCATCCCACCGTGCGGCCTCGTCCAGCTCGGAGGCCCACGTGTGATCCGGCCCACTGTAACGGGCCCTGCGTGGCCGCTGTGTGTTACGGGCCTAATTTGTAAAGGCATCCCTGTAATTACAGTCTGTAACCCTGCTTTATGGGAATATTCTGGGGATAACCTAGGTGTCTGAGGGCACATACGTCCTTAACACAAGACGCTGGGCGCTCGGACACCTATAAATACCCCCGCACAGTGCCCGTGAGAGGCTAGATTAACAGAGCTATTGCCATCTTGCGTGAGAACCCTGTTAACGTCCCTGTTCACCCTTGTTGGATCCCCTTGCAACTGAGAGCAAGTTCCAACACTAAGACTAGTATGGGCTGGTTGTGGCATCACCGTCTAGCACATGTTGGGATGAAGAACCTTCATAAACTTCTAAAGGGAGAACATGTGTTAGGACTAACCAATGTTTCTTTCGAGAAAGATAGGCCTTGTGCAGCATGTCAGGCAGGGAAACAGGTGGGAAGCACTCATCATAGCAAGAATGTGATGACAACATCAAGATCACTGGAGCTTCTTCACATGGACCTCTTCGGACCCGTTGCCTACCTTAGCCTCGGGGGAAGTAAGTATGGTATTGTAATTGTTGATGATTTTTCCCGCTTCACTTGGGTGTTGTTTTTGCAGGATAAATCAGAAACCCAAGGGACCCTAAAGCACTTTCTAAGGAGGGCTCAAAACGAATTTGAGCTAAAGGTGAAAAAGATAAGGAGCGACAACGGGTCTGAGTTCAAGAATCTGCAAGTTGAGGAGTATCTTGAGGAGGAAGGCGTCAAGCATGAGTTCTCTGCTCCCTACACACCACAGCAAAATGGTGTGGTAGAGAGGAAGAACAGGACACTTATCGACATGGCGAGAACTATGCTTGGAGAATTCAAGACGCTCGAGCGGTTTTGGTTGGAAGTTGTGAACACAGCTTGTCACGCCATAAACCGACTCTATCTGCATCGCCTTCTCAAGAAGACCTCCTACGAACTCCTTACCGGTAACAAACCCAATGTCTCCTATTTTCGTGTATTTGGGAGCAAATGTTACATTCTAGTGAAGAAAGGTAGACATTCTAAATTTGCTCCCAAGGCAGTAGAAGGGTTTTTACTAGGGTATGACTCAAATACAAAGGCGTATAGAGTCTTCAACAAATCATCGGGTTTGGTTGAAGTCTCTAGCGACGTTGTATTTGATGAGACTGAAAGGGAAATGTGCCCTTGGGCCATTTCTAAGTATTTTGGTGATTGAGTGTCAACACAAGTGCTTAAATGTGATTCAATGCCCATGGATGAACAAAGTGCAAATCTAGAGCAAAGGTATGTTTCTAAGTCTTAGTACATTGGTTTTGTGTACTAATATACTTGTCTAAGTATCAGAAACAGGAAGAAGAAGAAAAGAGGAGAGTTGGCTGTGTACAGCCAAAAGGCTGTTTCGGTCTGGGGCACCGGACTGTCCGGTGGTGCACCGGACAGTGACCGGTGATGCACCGGACAGTGTCCGGTGCGCCAGGCTGCCTCGGGCGAACTGGCCGCTCTCGGGAGTTGACTGGCGACGTACGGCTAAAATTCACCGGACTGTCCGGTGTGCACCGGACTGTCCGGTGAGCCAACGGTTGGCCGGGCCAACGGTCGGCCGCGCGATCTGCGCGGGACACGTGGCCAAGCCAACGGTCGGAAGGGGGCACCGGACTGTCTGGTGTGCACCGGATATGTCCGGTGCGCCAACGGCTCCCAGATCTCCAACGGTCGACTGCGCTGTTTAAGGAAGGAAATCGGGCACCGGACAGTGTCCGGTGTGCACCGGACTGTCCGGTGCGCCCGACGACAGAAGGCAAGGATGGCCTTCTGGATTTGTTCTCAACGGCTCCTAGCTGCCTTGGGGCTATAAAAGGGACCCCTAGGCGCATGGAGGAGTACACCAAGCATTCCTGCAACATCCCTAAGCACCAAGACATCGATTCCACGCATTTGGTTCATTGTGATAGCATCTAGAGCTCTTGTTGAGTTGTGAACTCATTGAGTTGTGTTGCGAGCTCTTGTTGCGACTTGTGTGCGTGCTGTTGCTCTGATTTTGAGTCTTGTGTGCGTTGCTAGTTCTCCCTTTCTCCGTATTTCTTTGTGAATCTTAAGTGTAAGGGCGAGAGGCTCCAAGTTGTGGAGATTCCTCGCAAACGGGATATTGAAAGGCAAAGCAAAACACCGTGGTATTCAAGTTGGTCTTTGGACCACTTGAGAGGGGTTGATTGCAACCCTCGTCCATTGGGACGCCACAACGTGGAGTAGGCAAGCGTTGGTCTTGGCCGAACCACGGGATAAACCACTGTGTCATCTCTGTGTTTGATCTCTTGTGGTATTGTGTTTTGTTGTGACTCCTCTCTAGCCACTTGGCAATTATTGCGCTAACACTTAACAAGTTTTTGTGGCTATAAGTTTAAGTTTTCACAGGATCACCTATTCACCCCCCCCCTCTAGGTGCTCTCAATTGGTATCAGAGCCGTTCTCTTCAAGAAAGGGACTAACCGCCCGAAGAGATGGATCCTAAGGGGAAGGGAATCGTGATCAACGACAAGGAAAAGGAGTCCTTCGTCAACGAGCCAAAAGATGACAAATCCAACGACTCTGGCTCGGGCCACAGACGTAAAGATGGGAAGAAGAAGAAGACAAGACGTATCAAGGAGATCGTCTACTATGACAGCGACGAGTCTACTTCTTCTGACAAGGACGACGACTACGACAAACAAAAGACGGTTAACTCAAACTTTTCTTTTGATTATTCGCGCATTCCGCACAGCTCAAATGCTCATTTGCTCCCCATTCCACTTGGCAAGCCTCCTCACTTTGATGGAGAGGACTACGGATTTTGGAGTCACAAAATGCGTACACACCTATTTTCTCTCCATCCAAGCATTTGGGAGATTGTGGAAAGTGGAATGAAATTTGATAGCTCGGATAGTCCTTCGTTTATTAATGAACAGATCCATAAAAATGCACAAGCTACTACTGTGTTGCTAGCCTCTTTGTGCAGGGACGAGTATCACAAGGTGAGCGGCTTGGACAATGCCAAGCAGATTTGGGACACCCTCAAGATCTCTCATGAGGGGAATGATGTCACATTACTCACCAAGATGGAGTTGGTGGAGGGCGAGCTCGGACGATTCGCGATGATAAGGGGTGAGGAGCCGACGCAAACATACAACCGGCTCAAGATCCTTATCAACAAAATAAGGAGCTACGGAAGCACGCGATGGACGGATCATGACGTCGTCCGCCTAATGCTAAGGTCATTTACCGTTCTTGATCCTCATCTCGTGAACAATATTCGTGAGAATCCCAGGTACACGAAGATGACGCCCGAGGAGGTACTCGGAAAATTCGTTAGCGGGCGAATGATGATCAAGGAGGCAAGATACGTGGACGACGCCTTGAATGGTCCGATCAACGAGCCACAACCCCTTGCTCTCAAGGCAACGAGGAGCAAGGAGGCGCTACCGAGCAAGGTGGCGCAAGTTGAGGCGGCCGGGCTCAATAATGAGGAGATGGCCCTCATCATTAAGCGCTTCAAGACGGCGCTTAAAGGTCGCAAGGGACAGCCAAGCAAGACCAAGACAAAGGAGAAGCGCTCGTGCTTCAAATGTGGTAAGATTGGTCATTTCATTGCTAACTGTCCCGATAATGAAAGTGACCAGGAAAAGGGGAACAAAAGGGAGAAGAAGAAGCATTACAAGAAGGCCAAGGGCGAGGCACATATAGGAAAGGAGTGGGATTCGGATTGCTCCTCCACCGACTCCGACAATGAAGGACTCGCCGCCACCGCCTTCAACAAGTCATCTCTCTTCCCCAACGAGCGTCACACATGCCTTATGGCAAGGGAGAAGGAGGTGAGTACTCGAGACTCCACTTATGCTTCCTCTAGTGATAATGAGTCTAGTGATGATGATGACATAGACTATTCATGCTTATTCAAAGGCTTAGATAGATCTAAGATAGATAAAATCAATGAATTGATTGATGCCTTGAATGAAAAGGATAGGCTTTTAGAAAAGCAAGAGGATTTGTTGTATGATGAACATGATAAGTTTGTAGAGGCACAAAAATCCTATGCTTTAGAAGTTAAAAGAAATGAAGTGCTTTCTAGTGAATTATCTTCTTGTCATAAAACCATTTCTACTTTAGAAGGTGTCAACAATGATTTAAATGCTAAACTAAAAGTAGCAAATAAATCTAATTCTTGTGTAGAACATGTTGTAATTTGTACTAGGTGTAAAGATTTTGACATTGATGCTTGTAGTGAACACGTAGTCTCAATTTCTAATTTGAATGATGAAGTGGCTAGTCTTAATGCCCAACTTAAGACTAGCAAAAGCGAATTTGATAAATTAAAATTTGCAAGGGATGCCTATACGATTGGTAGACATCCCTCAATTAAGGATGGACTTGGCTACAAAAGGGAAGCCAAGAACTTGACAAGCCATAAGGCTTCCATCTCCGCCAAGGAGAAAGGGAAGGCCCCTATGGCTACTAGTGCTAAAAAGAATCATGCCTTTTTGTATCATGATAGGAGACAAACTAGAAATGCTTATAGGAGTTATAATGCTTACGATGATTTTTCTCATGCTATGTTTGCTTCTAGTTCTTCATATGTGCATGTTGGTAGAAGGAATGTTGTTCATAATATGCCTAGGAGAAATGTTGTTAATATTCCTAGGAAAGTTAATGAGCCTTCTACAATATATTATGCTTTGAATGCTTCCTTTGCAATTTGTAGAAAGGATAGAAAGGTGATTGCTAGGAAGTTAGGGGCAAAATGCAAGGGTGATAAAACTTGCATTTGGGTCCCTAAGACAATTGTGACTAACCTTGTAGGACCCAACAAGAGTTGGGTACCTAAGTCCCAAGCCTAAATTTGTCTTGCAGGTTTATGCATCCGGGGGTTCAAGCTGGATTATCGACAGCGGATGCACAAACCATATGACGGGGGAGAAGAAGATGTTCACCTCCTACGTCAAGAATAAGGATTCCCAAGATTCAATTATATTCGGTGACGGGAATCAAGGCAAGGTAAAAGGGCTAGGTAAAATTGCAATCTCCAATGAGCATTCTATCTCTAATGTGTTTCTAGTGGAGAGTCTTGGATATAACTTGCTATCTGTTAGTCAATTATGTCATATGGGGTATAACTGTCTATTTACAAATATAGATGTGTCTGTCTTTAGAAGATGTGATGGTTCACTAGCTTTTAAGGGTGTATTAGACGGCAAGCTTTACCTAGTTGATTTTGCAAAAGAAGAGGCCGGTCTAGATGCATGCTTAATGGCTAAGACTTGCATGGGCTGGCTGTGGCATCGCCGCTTAGCACATGTGGGGATGAAGAACCTCCACAAGCTTCTAAAGGGAGAACATGTGATAGGTCTAACCAATGTTCAATTCGAAAAAGATAGACCTTGTGCAGCTTGTCAAGCAGGTAAACAAGTGGGAGGAGCACATCACAGCAAGAATGTGATGACCACTTCAAGACCCCTGGAGCTGCTGCATATGGACCTCTTCGGACCCGTCGCCTATCTGAGCATAGGAGGAAGTAAGTATGGTTTAGTTATGGTTGATGACTTTTCCCGCTTCACTTGGGTGTTCTTTTTGCAGGATAAGTCTGAAACCCAAGGGACCCTCAAGCGCTTCCTCAGGAGAGCTCAAAATGAGTTTGAGCTCAAGGTGAAGAAGATAAGGAGCGACAACGGGTCCGAGTTCAAGAACCTTCAAGTGGAGGAGTTTCTTGAGGAGGAAGGGATCAAGCACGAGTTCTCCGCTCCCTACACACCACAGCAAAATGGTGTGGTAGAGAGGAAGAACAGGACGCTAATCGATATGGCTAGAACAATGCTTGGAGAATTCAAGACCCCCGAGTGTTTCTGGTCGGAAGCCGTGAACACGGCTTGCCACGCCATCAACAGGGTCTACCTTCATCGCCTCCTCAAGAAGACTTCGTATGAGCTACTAACCGGTAACAAACCCATTGTATCGTACTTTCGTGTATTTGGGAGTAAATGCTACATCTTAGTGAAGAAGGGTAGGAACTCTAAATTTGCTCCCAAAGCTGTAGAAGGGTTTTTATTAGGTTATGACTCAAATACAAAGGCGTATAGAGTCTTCAACAAATCATCGGGTTTGGTTGAAGTCTCTAGCGACGTTGTATTTGATGAGACTAATGGCTCTCCAAGAGAGCAAATTGTTGATTGTGATGATGTAGATGAAGAAGATGTTCCGACGGCCGCTATACGAACCATGGCGATTGGTGAAGTGCGACCACAGGAACAATTGGAGCAAGATCAACCTTCTTCCTCAACAATGGTGCATCCCCCAACTCAAGGCGATGAACAGGTCCATCAAAAGGAGGCGTATGATCAAGGGGGAGCACAAGATAATCATGTGTTGGAGGAAGAGGCGCAACCGGCACCTCCAACCCAAGTTCGAGCGATGATTCAAAGGGATCATCCTGTCGACCAAATTCTGGGTGACATTAGCAAGGGAGTAACTACTCGATCTCGATTAGTTAATTTTTGTGAGAATTACTCCTTTGTCTCTTCTATTGAGCCTTTCAGGGTAGAGGAGGCCTTGCTAGATCCGGACTGGGTGTTGGCCATGCAGGAGGAGCTCAACAACTTCAAGCGCAATGAAGTTTGGACACTGGTGCCTCGTCCCAGGCAAAATGTTGTGGGAACCAAGTGGGTGTTCCGCAACAAACAGGACGAGCACGGGATGGTGACGAGGAACAAGGCTCGACTTGTGGCAAAAGGTTATGCCCAAGTCGCAGGTTTGGACTTTGAGGAGACATTTGCTCCTGTGGCTAGGCTAGAATCAATTCGTATTCTGCTAGCATATGCCGCTCACCATTCTTTCAGGTTGTTCCAAATGGATGTGAAGAGCGCTTTCCTTAACGGGCCAATCAAGGAGGAGGTGTACGTGGAGCAACCCCCTGGCTTCGAGGATGAACGGTACCCCGACCACGTGTGTAAGCTCTCTAAGGCGCTCTATGGACTTAAGCAAGCCCCAAGAGCATGGTATGAATGCCTTAGAGACTTTTTACTTGCTAATGCTTTCAAGGTTGGGAAAGCCGATCCAACTCTTTTCACTAAGACATGTGATGGTGATTTGTTTGTGTGCCAAATTTATGTCGATGACATAATATTTGGTTCTACTAACCAAAAGTCTTGTGAAGAGTTTAGCAGGGTAATGACGCAGAAATTCGAGATGTCGATGATGGACGAGTTGAACTACTTCCTTGGGTTCCAAGTGAAGCAACTCAATGATGGCACCTTCATCTCTCAAACGAAGTACACGCAAGATCTGCTGAAGCGATTTGGGATGAAGGACGCCAAGCCCGCAAAGACTCCGATGGGAACCGACGGACACACCGACCTCAACAAAGGAGGTAAGTCCGTTGATCAAAAAGCATACCGGTCAATGATAGGGTCATTACTTTACTTATGTGCTAGTAGACCGGATATTATGCTCAGCGTATGCATGTGTGCTAGATTTCAATCCGATCCTAGGGAGTGTCACTTAGTGGCGGTGAAGCGAATTCTTAGATATTTGGTTGCTACGCCTTGCTTCGGGCTCTGGTATCCAAAGGGGTCTACCTTTGACTTAGTTGGATACTCAGACTCCGACTATGCTGGATGTAAGGTCGATAGGAAGAGTACATCGGGGACGTGCCAATTCTTAGGAAGGTCCCTGGTGTCATGGAACTCTAAGAAACAAACCTCCGTTGCCCTATCCACCACTGAGGCCGAGTACGTTGCCGCAGGACAGTGTTGCGCGCAACTACTTTGGATGAGGCAAACCCTCAGGGACTTTGGCTACAATCTGAGCAAAGTCCCACTCCTATGTGATAATGAGAGTGCTATCCGCTTGGCGGAAAATCCTGTTGAACACAGCCGCACAAAGCACATTGACATTCGGCATCACTTTTTGAGAGACCACCAGCAAAAGGGAGATATCGAAGTGTTTCATGTTAGCACCGAGAACCAGCTAGCCGATATCTTTACCAAGCCTCTAGATGAGAAGACCTTTTGCAGGCTGCGAAGTGAGCTAAATGTCTTAGATTCGTGGAACTTGGATTGAATTGTAGCATACTTGTATTTATGCTTTTGATCATGTTCCTTTCTGCATTTTGTTGCTTATTATGGTGCTCAAGTTGTACAAACACTCCCTGGACCTCACAAGTCCGTTGCAAAGTGATGCACATGTTTAGGGGGAGATGTGTTACAACTTGACCCTTTGAGACTAACCATGTGCTTGAGTTGATGATTTAGTCTCGAAGGAGGATTGAAAGGGAAAAGGTGGACTTGGACCATGAAAGACTTCCACTGCACTCCGATGAGAGGGTAACTTATTCCAAGTTCATCTTTAAACTCTTATTGCCTATTTGCTCTTAATTGAAGATTTTGGTGAGGCAATGGGGTTAAAGGGCCAAGATTGATCCCGTTTTGGTGCTTGATGCCAAAGGGGGAGAAAATAAAGGCCAAAGCAATAAATGGATCAGCTACCACTTGAGAAACTTTGAAAAAAACAGTAGAATAGAGCTTTTGGTTTGTCAAAACTCTTGCATTGTCTCTTTTGTCAAAAGTTGGCCTCTTGTGGGGAGAAGTGTTGTTGATTATGGGAAAAAGGGGGAGTTTTTGGAATCTTGAATCAATTTTCCTTGGAAAACCTCTCTTTATGTCTCTACAAGTGGATTTGACTTAGAGATAGGATTTTGAGTTTGATTTGCAAAAACAAACCAAGTGGTGGCAAAGGATGATCCATATATGCCAAATTGAATCAAAATTAATTTGAGTTTTTAATTGAAGTGATATTGCACTTGTTCTAGTTGCTTTATGTTGTGTTGGCATAAATCACCAAAAAGGGGGAGATTGAAAGGGAAATGTGCCCTTGGGCCATTTCTAAGTATTTTGGTGATTGAGTGTCAACACAAGTGCTTAAATGTGATTCAATGGCCATGGATGAACAAAGTGCAAATCTAGAGCAAAGGTATGTTTCTAAGTCTTAGTACATTGGTTTTGTGTACTAATATACTTGTCTAAGTATCAGAAACAGGAAGAAGAAGAAAAGAGGAGAGTTGGCTGTGTACAGCCAAAAGGCTGTTTCGGTCTGGGGCACCGGACTGTCCGGTGGTGCACCGGACAGTGTCCGGTGCGCCAGGCTGCCTCGGGCGAACTGGCCGCTCTCGGGAGTTGACTGGCGACGTACGGCTAAAATTCACCGGACTGTCCGGTGTGCACCGGACTGTCCGGTGAGCCAACGGTTGGCCGGGCCAACGGTCGGCCGCGCGATCTGCGCGGGACACGTGGCCAAGCCAACGGTCGGAAGGGGGCACCGGACTGTCCGGTGTGCACCGGACTGTCCGGTGTGCACCGGACATGTCCGGTGCGCCAACGGCTCCCAGATCTCCAACGGTCGACTGCGCTGTTTAAGGAAGGAAATCGGGCACCGGACAGTGTCCGGTGTGCACCGGACTGTCCGGTGCGCCCGACGACAGAAGGCAAGGATGGCCTTCTGGATTTGTTCTCAACGGCTCCTAGCTGCCTTGGGGCTATAAAAGGGACCCCTAGGCGCATGGAGGAGTACACCAAGCATTCCTGCAACATCCCTAAGCACCAAGACATCGATTCCACGCATTTGGTTCATTGTGATAGCATCTAGAGCTCTTGTTGAGTTGTGAACTCATTGAGTTGTGTTGCGAGCTCTTGTTGCGACTTGTGTGCGTGCTGTTGCTCTGATTTTGAGTCTTGTGTGCGTTGCTAGTTCTCCCTTTCTCCGTATTTCTTTGTGAATCTTAAGTGTAAGGGCGAGAGGCTCCAAGTTGTGGAGATTCCTCGCAAACGGGATATTGAAAGGCAAAGCAAAACACCGTGGTATTCAAGTTGGTCTTTGGACCACTTGAGAGGGGTTGATTGCAACCCTCGTCCATTGGGACGCCACAACGTGGAGTTGGCAAGCGTTGGTCTTGGCCGAACCACGGGATAAACCACTGTGTCATCTCTGTGTTTGATCTCTTGTGGTATTGTGTTTTGTTGTGACTCCTCTCTAGCCACTTGGCAATTATTGCGCTAACACTTAACAAGTTTTTGTGGCTATAAGTTTAAGTTTTCACAGGATCACCTATTCACCCCCCCCCCCTCTAGGTGCTCTCAGAGACTAATGGCTCTCCAAGAGAGCAATTTGATCTTGATGACATAGATGAAGATGATGTTCCAACGGCCGCAATGCGCACGATGGTGATTGGTGATGTGCGACCACAGGAACAACAGGAGCAAGATCAGCCATCTTCCTCCACAATGGTGCATCCTCCAACTCAAGATGGTGAACAGGTACCTCAAGAAGAGGGACAGGATCAAGGGGGAGCACAGGAAGAACAAGTGATGGAGGAAGAAGCACCACGTGCCCCTCCAACTCAAGTCCGAGCAACGATCCAACGACATCACCCCATTGACCAGATTCTGGGTGACATAAGCAAGGGAGTAACTACTCGCTCAAGATTAGCTAACTTTTGTGAGCATTACTTATTTGTCTCTTCTATTGAGCCTTTCAGGGTAGAAGAGACCTTGCAGGATCCGGATTGGGTGTTGGCCATGTAGGAAGAGCTCAACAACTTCAAGAGAAATGAAGTTTGGAGTCTGGTGCCATGTCTAAAGCAAAATGTTGTGGGAACCAAGTGGGTGTTCCGCAACAAGCAAGATGAGCATGGGGTGGTGACAAGAAACAAGGCTCGACTTGTGACAAAAGGTTATGCCCAAGTCGCGGGTTTGGATTTCGAGGAGACCTTTGCTCCTGTGGCTAGGCTAGAGTCTATTCGAATTCTATTAGCCTATGCCGCTCACCACTCTTTCAGGCTATTTCAAATGGATGTGAAGAGCGCTTTCCTCAATGGGCCAATAAAGGAGGAGGTATACGTGGAACAACCCCTTGGCTTTGAGGATGACAGGTACCCCGACCATGTGTTCAAGCTCTCTAAGGCGCTCTATGGACTTAAGCAAGCCCCAAGAGCATGGTATGAATGCCTTAGAGATTTCTTAATTGCTAATGCCTTCAAGGTTGGGAAAGCCGATCCCACTCTTTTTACCAAGACTTATGATGGTGATCTTTTTGTGTGCCAAATTTATGTCGATGACATAATATTTGGTTCTACTAATCAAAAGTCTTGTGAGGAGTTTAGCAGGGTGATGACACAAAAGTTCGAGATGTCAATGATGGGCGAGTTGACCTACTTCCTTGGGTTCCAAATGAAGCAACTCAAGGATGACACCTTCATATCCCAAACGAAGTACACACAAGATCTTCTCAAGCGGTTTGGGATGAAGGACGCCAAGCCCGCAAAGACACCGATGGGAACCGACGGGCATGTTGATCTCAACAAAGGAGGTAAGTCCGTTGATCAAAAGGCATACCGGTCCATGATAGGTTCATTGCTTTATTTATGTGCTAGTAGACTGGACGTTATGCTAAGTGTATGCATGTGTGCTAGATATCAATCTGACCCCAAGGAATGTCACCTTGTGGCCGTTAAGCGAATTCTTAGATATTTAGTTTCTACGCCTTGCTTCGGGATCTGGTATCCAAAGGGGTCTACCTTTGACTTGATTGGATACTCAGACTCCGATTATGCTGGGTGCAAAGTTGATAGGAAGAGTACATCAGGAACATGCCAATTTCTAGGAAGGTCCCTGGTGTCCTGGAGTTCAAAGAAACAAACATCTGTTGCCCTATCCACCGTTGAGGCTGAGTATGTTGCCGCAGGACAGTGCTGCGGGCAACTACTTTGGATGAGGCAAACCCTCCAGGACTTTGGCTACAATCTGAGCAAAGTCCCACTCCTATGTGACAATGAGAGTGCTATCCGCATGGCGGATAATCCTGTTGAACACAGCCGCACTAAGCACATACACATCCGGCATCACTTCCTGAGAGACCACCAGCAAAAGGGAGATATCGAGGTGTACCATAATAGCACCGAGAACCAGCTAGATGATATCTTTACCAAGCCGTTGGATGAGAAAACTTTTTGCAGGTTGCGTAGTGAGCTAAATGTCTTAGATTCACGTAACTTGGATTGATCTATAGCATACATGTGCTCTATGCCTTTGATCATGTTACTTTGAAGCATTTACATTACTCGTTGTATATTTGTGGTGCTCAAGTTGTCCATGACCTCCCCGGACCTCACAAGTCCATATGCAAATGGTGCACATATTTAGGGGGAGATATGCTACAACTTGACCCTTTGAGACTAACCTTTGTGTTTGAGTATACTTGATGTAGTCTCAAAAGTGCATTGAAATGGAAAGGTGAACTTGGACGATGCAAAGACTTTCACTGCATTCCGGTATTAGTGTACTCACTTCCAAGTTCACACTTATGCTCTCATTGCCTTTTTGCTCTTAATTGACATTTTTGGTGAGGCAATGGGGTTAAAGGGCCGACAATGATCCCGTTTTGGTGCTTAATGCCAAAGGGGGAGAAATTAAGGCCAAAGCAAATGGATCAGCTACCACTTGTGAATTTTGAAAACAATAGAGTTAGAACTTTTGATTTGTCCAAAATACTCTTATTGCAAAATTTGGTCTCTTGTGGGAGAGAATTTTGATTATGGGAAAAAGGTGGAGTTTTTGGCACTTGATCAATTTTTCTCTTGGAATATCTCTCGTTTTGCCCAAACAAGTGTGATTGGCCTAGAGATAGCAACAAGAATTTGATTTGCAAAAACAAACCAAGTGGTGGAAAAGAGTGATCCAAATATGCCAAATTATAGTAAAAACAATTGGATCTTCAAATTGAATTGATGTTGCACGTTTTTTGTTGCTTTTTGATGTGTTGGCATAAATCACCAAAAAGGGGGAGATTGAAAGGGAAATGTGCCCTTGGGCAATTTATATAAGTATTTTGGTGATTAGATGCCCAACACATTATTTGAGTACTAATGTGCTAAATGTGTGAAAGGTGCAAATCAAAGTAAAAGGTACGTTTCTAGACTTAGTACATTATTTTTGTGAACTAACATTGTTTGTCTAAGTGCTAGAAACAGTGCCGAAAAGAGAGGAATCAGATTGCAAAAGACTTGGCTGTGAACAGCCAAACTTCAGCTCGAACTGGCACACCGGACTGTCCGGTGGTGCACCGGACAGTGTTCGGTGCGCTAGGCTGGTCCTCGGTGAACTCGCCGCTCTCGGGATTCGACGGCGGCGTACGACTAAAAATCATCGGACCGTCCGGTGGTGCACCGGACTGTCCGGTGAGTCATCCGCGGTGAACTCGTCGCTCTCGGGAAAAGGATCAGTGGCGTACAGCTAAAATTCACTGGACTGTCCGGTGAGTCAATGGTCGCCAGCGCCAACGGTCGGCCGCGAAATCTGTGGGCGACGCGTGGCAGCTCCAACGGTCGGCAGGGGTCATCGGACTGTCCGGTGCGCTAATGGGCCCGGAGCTGCAACGGTCGACTTTGCTCGATTTGGAAGACAATCGCGCACCGGACAGACTATAGTAGCTGTCTAGTGGCACACCAGACTGTCCGGTGCGCCGCTCGACAGAAGGCAAGGATGACCTTCCAAGTTTATCTCCAACGGCTCCTAGCTGCCTTGGGGCTATAAAAGGGACCCCCTAGGTGCATGGAGGAGTCACCCAAGCATTCACTAAGCCTTCTAAGACTCCCACACTCCGCCTCCGCGCATTTGATCGATTGTGTTAGTGATTTGAGCTCCGTTCGAGTTGTGAACTCTCTGTGCTATGTTACGAGCTCAAGTCTTGGCTTGTGTGCGTGTGTGTGCTGCGGAATTGTGTTGTGTGTGCGTTGCTTCTCCCAACCTTACTCCGTGCTTTCTTTGTGATCTTTATTGTAAGGGCGAGAGACTCCAAATTGTGGAGATTCCTCGCAAACGAGAAGATACTCTAAACAAAAAGACTGTGGTATTCAAGTTGATCATTGAATCACTTGAAAGGGGTTGAGTGCAACCCTCGTCCATTTGGACACCACAACGTGGAAGTAGGCAAGTGTTACTTGGCCGAACCACGAGATAAAAATCGTGTGTCTCTTGTGTTGGATTCTCTGTGATTGTTGTGCTCACAAGAACTCGCTCCAAAGCTACTTAGTCACGCTAACGCTATAATATCTAAGTTTTGTGGCTATTTAGAGTTTGATTTTACAGGATCACCTATTCACCCCCCCCCCCTCTAGGTGCTCTCAAAAGCACCCCACCTGCACCACCGCCCTCTGAGGTCACCTTGGAGCTACAAGAGTCAGTTTCGCTTGGAGAAGCGTATGACTCTATCTTGCCATCTCAATCATCGCCAGAAGAAGTCATCAACATCAACTCTCTCTTGACCTACCAAGAGATGTCTCAGAATGAAGTTGTTCACCAGCCTCGCCAGAAGAGAAGTTGTCTGGCCCGAAGTTAGTTATGCCCAGTAATTGCATTGGGTAGTGAAGTTTTTCTTCACTGTAGATAGAGCCATGCATGTATGAGATGTAATCGTGTAGCCGTGTGTTTTGAAAAAATCTAAGTATGTGAGTCCCCCTAGGGCATTTCAAAATGAGTTGTGCTTGATGTTTGCTCCCCTTTTATGTGCATATGTGATGCTTTGTCGTTAATGCTCGTAAGTTGCGTTTAGCTTAGTTCTCAGCTCAGGAGCCAATCAGTAGTAGTTACGCTTAGACATGATCATTTACCGGTTCGGGTTCCGGTCGGGCCATGCAATACTCGACTTGAAAACTCTTTGGCCCGAGCCCGCCCGTGGCCCGACTGAATCTGCAAAATCATGGTCCGAGCCTGCCCGATGACCCGACCCGATGGCCCGACATACAACTGTTTACAAGTGTGAAATGCAGCGTGTAGACTAGTACAAATGCCAATAAACATAATTCAGAACAGTGATATTACACAGTACAAATGGAGTCTCACAGAGTTTAGAAATAACAAATTCAAAATACACATCTCCAATCTCATATTGTCACACATTTGAAATTAAACCTCACTGTCTCACAGACTCACACACAAACAAACACATTCATGGTACAAATGTCACATGGCACATCGCATAAATTAATATTGTACAACAGCATGCAAATACTTCTTTAGTTCTTCACTTCTTGAGTTCTGGCCTTATGTTGAGCTTCATTTCCTGAAAAATATTTGGATGAAGTTGGATACAATAGGTAAAAAATCAGCAAACAACTCTTTGTCAACTCTATATTAATTTGACAAGAAAAGAACAACCAACATGCTTGTACTGAAGACAAGCTAAACTAAGCATATTTTTAAGACGTGTTCTTCCAGTACTGTAAATGGATGTGCACCTCCAAGCAGAAACATAGTTATTCTAGTTCTAACAGCAGACAAATCCACCTTATAATTTTTAAGTGCAACTGACCCATCATCACCCTTTTTAGTTTTTAAGAAATAGTTGCCCATTTCAGCTCTAGTAGTGGGATGTTTTTGTTTTAACATGCCTCAGCACAGAAGATGTTCCATTCTAAGTGTTAGCAGCAATTTTTTTTCTTACAGTGCTTGCACTCAGCCACTTCAGATTCACCTTCTCGTGAAATAATCGTGAAGTCTTTCCATACCTTGGACTTGTGAGAGTTTGGTTGCGATTGATCTGTAGATGAATTTGCCACAGATCTTGTTCGTTTGTTTCCATGTTTTTGTGCACTTGCTCCTTCTGTCAAGTTCTCTGGCTCGACAGCTCCATCTTGCTGCCTGTCATCCTGTTGCTGCTCTAAATTTGCTTCAGCATCAACCACTTCGATTTCTTCACTCCTGCTGCTACTTGCCATGTCTTGAAGCAAATGGCAATAACCAATGTACAGAAATACTGGATGGTTGTAGAGCGGAGGATATACAGGCGCGCATCACCGGAGTCGCCAAGTCACCAGTCGCTCGCTCGTCCTAGCTGGCCTCCGAGCTTTGATGGCGACGGCGACGGCGTGATAGTTGTTGAGGAGTGAGGACTGCGTAGGGGAGGAGAGGATTTTAGGGTTACGCTAGGAGTTAGACTATTAGAGTTATATATGGGATGCAAGACATGTTGTTGGGTCAGTCGGCTAGGCCCAGCCGATGGACACAGTTTATGTCGGGCCAACGGGCCGCCCCGCGGGTTTAAATTTTGGCCTGAGCCCGACCCGAATTTTACGCTGGGTTAAAAACGTGGCCCGAACCCGCCCGACACACTGGCTCGGCCCGTCCGGGTCAGGTTTTTTCGGGCGGGTCAGGTCGGGTTGATCGGGTCGGGTAGCCCTTGCTCAGATCTATTACGCTTAGCCCTTGAATCCGAGTAGTCCATGATTTAAAAACTCTATTCCTCTCCCATTCAAAACAATTGATTTGTTTATGCTTGTCATTGTAAGTACCCTAATGGGTTTTCCACATAGTCTTTCCACTCATAGTAAGTCCCCTCAGTTTCGGGTCACAAGATATAAAAAACTTCTAGTACATGCTGGAAATGTGAACTTTGTGGTTCATAAATTTAGCAGAGATATAATTGCCGCTAAAATGGTGAGCTTGTGTGTTTTCTTTTTTAAAAAATATTCTCTAAAACACAGATCACAAACTAGAGCTAATCCTCACCTTATGCTTCCATTCTCCTCTTAACCCATCTCAAGAGTAAAGCACCTTACCCAAGAATATTCCGAGAAGCTTATCCTTGAAGTCTGGAATAAGCTACACAAGGGACATGTCCAGTCATTCAGTCAAAAGGACCGACCATGAGAATCAAAGTACTGCCCCTGAGTCAAAGTAAATAAGAAAAGTAAAAGGGCATGGAAAAAAGTTAATACCATACAAAGAGGCAAATATTCTTGGAACTAGAGACCACAAACATAAGGGTCATATAGATCCCACCAATCACCAATGCCCCTCGCACGCATGCCCGCCTGCATGCGCACTACAACTGCCCACACCCCCTTTGCCACGCACCCACCACTGCCATCATTACCGGTAAACACCAGACCCCCTCCCCACAATCGCATCTGCTACCACGTGGCACCTGCTCCATAATCGTAGCTCCGCACCTCGAGCACCACCATCACAACCAGTTCCCTCAGTTCCATCATGCTCAGAGAAAAACACTCCCGATAAAACCCTCTCTACCTAATCGCAAACAACTCCTTTTTCCACTCCCTCGCCTCTGTAATCACAATGCTTGGTGATTCATGGGTTGAAGATTGTGCTACATGGTTCATAGTCTTTGGTTTCCTCCTCTGTGTGATGGTAATACTTTTTGATAGAGCCTTCTAGTGGGAAGAATAAAGAGAAGAAAGGGGTAGTGAAAAGATAAAAGAAAATAGCGAAGAGGAGATGAGAAGAAGGTTATCCCAAAATCAACCTTATGCTAATTATCTCTCTGTAGCCTACTCGAGCAGAAACAACATAAGAAGCCCCCATAACACCCATGCTATTCGTTATTTCAAGGAGTTGAAACCCCCAAGATTCAAGAGTTCTACCCACATTCTTTTTAGGTGGGGCAGTGTTCCAGTGGGGTTGCTGCTTTGGAGAAAAAGAAGACATGTATATGAAGCAAGCTTGAGGAGGACCAGATCTTCCAAGTATATAAGTTTATGGAAGAGAAGTGGTCACCCAAGTTTTGTTGATGAAGCACCAGATGACCAATCAAGGATGGAATCCATGGGTGAGTTTGTAAGAGAAAGGTTTGCGTGTTGGTATCGATGCTTCTTCAATAAGCTAGCTGCCATACGAAAACTAGAAGCCTGAGGCTGATCATTGGCTAGCCAGAAAAAACGTTTGCAACCAGCAATAAGATGCTCCTTAAAGGCCAGATATTGTTGAAGTTTCATCTCACCTAAGAGTCTGCATAATGAAGATATGTATCTAAAGTAAAGCTATACCCATAACCCTTCTAAGTGGGGTAGGTCTGTGACACCCCAAAAATTTAAACCTAGAAAGAACTTGTACAATTCAAAATGACTTTTAAAATTTTGTTTCAAAATGTTTGTATGCGAATAAAGAAAATATGGTGGTCTATATTCTCTCTAAAAGTCTCCCAAAATATCCTACAAATATTCCCCAAGTGATTCTCTTCAAATCCCCTCCAGAAATGTGCCTAAATATTTCCCCGATATTTCTACAAATATTTTTCTCTTGAGAAATACCCTCGAAATACTTTTAAAAATCTCTACAAATATTTTCTTAATAATTTTCCTTATGCTCATACACATAGATACGCCTCCGGTGTCATACAATGAGCTCTACAAACTAATTTCACTTATCCTCGACTAATCACATGCTTAGCTCCCACTAAACCTCGACTCCTTCCACTAATCCTCGACTCCTCCCTCTAATCCCCCGCCTTGCCTATAAATAGAGGGGCAAGGGACTCCCTCATGCCATCCCAAGCCATTTCATGGCAACCCACTCACCCACTCCCACTTCCACACCCACACAAGCACAAGGATTGTTTGGTTGTTCATTCGATCGTTCATCCAATTGTTCATATTTCGTCCAAATTAAATTATTATTCATTCGTCATGCTGCCAAAATTCCGATCATTCATTCGTCCGATAGTTTGTCTGATCATTCTTATCAACTATTCATCATTCGTTCATATGAACAATTCATCGTTCGTTCATACGAACTATTTATCGTTCATTGTTTATTCATATGAACTATTCATCATTCATCGTTTGTTCATACCAACTATTCATCATTTGTTCATATGAACTATTCATCGTTCATTCATATGAATTATTCATTGTTCATCGTTCGTTCATACCAACTATTTAGTGTTCATCATTCGTTCATACCAACTATTCATCGTTCATCATTCGTTCATACCAACTATTCATCGTTCAATGTTCGTTCATACCAACTTTTCATCGTTCATTCATACCAACTATTCATCGTTCATTCATACCTACTATTCATTGTTTGTCTGATCACCCAATTATTTATTGCTCATCCATCATGCTGTTCAGCTCACCTAAAACCTAACAGACCAATATCTCAGTCATACGAACCCCAATGACTGTGATTTTCCTCCCAGTAAAACTTCCTGGTTTGTCACCCATCCCATAATTTTTCCAAGTTGAACATGCTTAACTTTGATGTTATTTTGAGGCAAGCTTTCAAAAAGAAAAGCAAACCATGTGTGTTTGTCTCACATCAAAGAGACATTTTAGAACTCGACCGCCAGCCACCAAACCACGGGCACATCGAAGATCTTGAGCATTGGCCACCGGATAGAGAGTAGCGAATAATCAAAAACCCTCTCGTCCTCATACCTCGTCGGATCCGTCAGTTGCTAAATCTCGTCCACCTCTTGTTGTAGTCAAAGCCTACCATTTATGTAATGTGTTATTTTGATAGATGTTTAATATTTGTGGGTATGATGACCCGACAGGTGATTTTGACCCACATGTATATGCAAGGGGGTTTTCATGGCTATAGCCCTGCTTGACTGTGGGTTAAAAGAATAGGATCATGTCTTCAAACTAGCCTAAATATCTCATTCTGTAACCCATCATATATCATCTACATCCGCATCTAACATGACAATTTAATCTTTTGTCATCTTTACGAGATAGATGTCACACAAAATGCTATATTAATGATTCAGTTGTCAATGACTAATAATTTAGTGTCATTCAAAAATATGGCAAAAGATTAAATGTTCCCATCCGGCATATGCGCACCACAACACTGGCCTTGCCTCATTCTACATCCTAACCCTAGTCGTATGATGTATGGTGACCGTGCTACTCGTAGTTGTCGGCGCGTCGTTGTCTATTTAATGATTGCCCTCCATCTCATCTATGGCACGTCCATGATCGACATGCACCCGCACCCACACCCAGGCTCTAGATCAGTAAACGGTAGTGGCTATCTGTCAAGTTGACCACTACAAGGTACCAGTTGCCTGTCACTAGGCCACCATCACTCTAGTTAGATGGCTTACTAGCCCCTCCTTTAATCCATTCCTGGATCTACCTCTGTGTATATGGGTACGAGTGAAAATATATACCACCAGTGGATATAGATGGTTCGATAGGAATGTTTTTCGTCGTCCATATGTGATAGCAATAAGCGGTGGGGATTTACTATTGCTGACTCTAAGGCTATCTCCAACATCATTTCCTATTCCATTCACTATTTTAAACAACATTTTGTATAATCTACAGTAAAAACACTACAAAATACTATAAAACAATATTTTGCATGACCTTACGTACGGTTTGGTGCAAACAACCTAAGGGCATGTTTGGGGACACTATATTTTTGTAGTCCCAAGACAGTACTATGACATTTGAGAATACCATGGTACTTTAACCTAAAATGTTGTCGGTACCTCGAGACTGGGGTATCCACTACTACTGGATCAAGACGAGACCCCTATGTCTATCCCTAGTTGCATAGCCGCAGGTAGTCCGCCCTGTCTCAAAATATAAGCTCGTCCAACGGGACCACTGGCCTTAGGAGAGGGCCAGCTTCCATGTAGGGCTCTCCAGATCCCCAACAGTAGGGCTCAGGAGCCTCCACATGCCCCAAGCATGAGGACTCCCTGCAGTTATGCCCAGGAGCCAGACCCTCTCTAGATGATCCCGGACACCTGCGTATGCTACCCGGACCTCCCACTTTAAGAGGTTCGGTGCTACCACGTGTCTAGGCCTGTGTAAGAGGGACCTGGACTCCTCTGAATACCTTCTGAACCCCCAGTTAGGGGTGGTCTAGATCTGCCACGTCTACATAGACTCCTAGCTAATTGCTCCCTGCTAGGCTGGAGACCCGATGCTGCCATGTGTCATATGGCGTGTGACGTAAGCCGTCGGGAAGAACTGGACGTAAGCCTCTAGCAGAAGGGGCCCTCCTACATTCAAGGCAGGCAGAGCACGCGGATGATCACAACAGTCATAAGTGGCACGCACCACTCATTGAATGCAGGTGGCATGCATAGCCCGCAAGGCCTATGTCGCGTCAGAAGCTCGCGTGTTACCAAGGCAAGACCATTGACTCATTGCGTCACTTGGGCGCCCCTCATTATGACTTCTATTATTCCTTGCGCATTACTGAGGTGTGAAGGGATAGGCAGAGGGGACGGGACAACACTGTCCGTATTCTCCCTATGATCACCTATGCCGCAACCTACACCATAGCCTTCGCCCACACACCAACAAGACCGGACAGAGGACAAGATCGGACGTGGAAGACTTCAATCCACTAGAATTACCCTGTGATCTCTTCGTATCCCTGGGCCCACTTGTTGGGGATCAGACACCATGTAAGCCCCTCCCTTACATGGCGCACTCAGTAGAAAGAAGACTGGCCCAAAGTTGTTTAGGTCGTGACGGCTCCATACAAAAAATACCAAGGGCATCTCCATCCAACTTGAAATTTTTTTTGAAGTGTTCATGAGTGTCACCCTCCTCCTAGTTCAAAACTCTAAGCCAAAGTTTCTTACCCAACTAGATATTTCTCTCTGACATTTGGTGTTCCAAGTAAGCAGTGCTCGCACAACATAGGTTAGCCATGTACACTCTGTTTGAAAAAAGCATGAGAATGTATTCTCCCTATGTAATAGGATAACATTTATCTATGGCCCAACCGGTAAGGCTCGACCCTCGTAAGCTCGACTAGCGTCAACTTTGTACCAGCCAAGTGAGGGCTGCCCTTATAAACCCGGTCTCTGGTGTTTACTGCACAGATCTTATGTATCTAGTTATAAAGGAAGAATATGTTCTCATCCATCAATTTCTTTTCCTATTAACACATGTTGGTTTTCACTATCTGTTCGGGACTTGTTCTCAAATGCTATGAGTTAAGAACAAGGCAACACAAAATGTTAAAGGTTAATGCCCTTCGTCCTCCGAAGCATTATCTCCCTTAGGATATAACGATCTTCGGACGAAGGTCATGAAGGACATACCTTCATCATCACAGTATACGTTAATGAAAGAAGAAGCATATGAAACATGGGAAATAACATGAATAATCATATGACATCATTAATATATCTTTATTATATCATCATGGATGAATAAGAACAATATTGAATTACATTTGTACCTTCGGCTTGACAGAAGGCAAAAGTCCAAGCGTGACGCACGAGCGAATACAAGCCAGCGTGAACAGTACGGGGGTACTGTTCATCTATTTATAGGCACAGGGTGCAACCTGTGTAAAATTACATTCATGCCCTTTATATTTACTATTGACTTAAGGACAATCCAACGAGGACTAGATAGCCTTTTCCCCTTTAAGTTGGTTCCTTTTTCTGCTGCTGAGCCGAAGCTCCCTTGCGCGTAGCTTCGGAGCTGCATCAACCTTCGTCTCGACCATGCTTTTCATATTGTGTACAGTTTTAACCCGAGTCCGAAGGTACCTGTACATATATTACACTTGGAAAACATTGTTAAATAATGTTTTTGAGGACCTTCGGAAGACGAAGGCCCCCAACAGTAGCCCCTTGCAGTATTAATTTGTTATAACAATGAATTCAGACTACGACATGAACGAAGGCCTTAAGTCGAAGGTCCAAAAAAACACCTTCCCTTTGGTAGAATAGCAATAGTCAATTACATATGGGGCCCTTCAAGTTGCAACGCACTGGGCGTATAAATATGAACCCACACCGGCAACATTTTGCACGTCATTTCTGCCATTTGTGTTATTGTGTCAAATTTTTTAGCTCTTGCTCACTAGCCCTCGCCTGATTTTCAAGCTTTTCGAGCTTCGGTTTAAAGACGTGTTTTCACCATGTCTGGGGAAAAGATGACTGAGGAAAGGGTGACTGAGGAAAGGGTGACTGAGGAGACGAAGATGACTGAGGAAACAAAGTTGTTTGAAGAAAAGAAAACTATGGATCCTTTTTATCGCAAGGTTTATTGAGTCTATGTCAAAAACAAACACAGAGAAGATTACTAAAGAGATACTGGAGGGTTTGTCTCAAGATACTGATGATAGTGATAGTTATGATGTGGAAAGTGGGGATGAAGATTCTGAAGATCAGCCCTAGCGACCAAGCCATACTGTCTTCGGAAATCGACTATTAAACAGAGTCATCTTGACAACATGAGAGGAAGGTACTTTCGTGACATGTCTATCGTGAGAGTTGGTGGAGACAACATCGTCCCTGCCTCTGAGGAAAATGAAGTTGTTATCTACCGAAGCTTTTTTAAAGCTGGTCTCCGGTTCCCTTTGAGCAAGTTTGTGGTTGAAGTGCTGAAGATATACCAGATCTTCCTTCATCAGATCACCCCCGAAGCTATAACGAGGATGGGGATTTTTGTCTGGGCTGTACGAAGTCAGGGGCTAGAGCCAAGCGCGAAGTGCTTCTACAGTATGCACGAGCTTTTATATGAGACGAAGGCTACTGGCAAAGAACAGTACCACAATAACTTCGGTTGTTATGGATTTATTGCTCGCCCCAATGCAAGCCACCCGGTGCCAACATTTCGGAAAAGGTGGCCCGGGGCCTAGATGGAGGAGTGGTTTTACGTTAAAAATGATTTAAAGGCAAGGGAAGACATCAAAGAAATCATCCAGCGCCCCATCTGGTCTCGCTTCGGCCTCCGAAGGCCGAAGGTGGAAATTGACGACGCTGTTGAAGCATGTCAGAGGGCTTTTAGCACTGTTTGTGCCTTCATTGGCACAAGAGATTTGATTCAAGAGCATATATCCTTCAGGGTATGGCCACTTGTGGAAAGCTGGGATATGCCAAAGGAGACCACCGCTGATTCTAGTGATGGTGGTCTAGTTTGACTGAAGTATACCTTCAGATTTAGGGAGAAGTTTGATGAGCTAGACGACGACTGGCTGAAGTGTATCGAAGCTACCAGTGATGAGCTACTTGGAGCTTACTCCAAGGCCGAAGATAATGCTTTGTCCGCAGCCTTCGGAGGTCGGGGGAAGAAAAGACTGAACAGGGTCTTTGATGTGATTGGCTTCAAATACCCCGATTATCGCTGCCCGCTGCGAGGGCAAGGAAAAAAGAGGAAGATTGCCGCTTCGACCACCAGAGTTGTGCTGAAGGGCAAAAAGGTGAAGGTTCTGACCCACCGTCCGCGTTATATTGAACCGGCTGTGGTGCCTGAATTTGCCGAAGGAGCCTCTTCAACTGCTGAAGCAAGACAGGCTGCTTCAATTACACAGAGCGTTGAAGAACCAACTGTAATGCCGAAGACGCCTACAGTCGAGCGAGTCGAAGCTAAAGTTGATAAGGCTGAAGAGCCAAAGGTTGAAGAAATGATGAAAATGCCAGAAATTCTGAGCCCTCCAATAGAGGCAAAACTACCTAAGTGTGACACCCCAGGTGTTTATTTCGTGTTATGTCGAGAGATTTATCCTAATCTCGGATGCTCAGTGAAAATTTCTATTTCTCGATCGTGCCTATCTCTGTTTATGAGGCTTTCTCTTGGAAGTTCACCGAATTCAGAGTTATTCGATCGCGAGAAACAACCAATTTTGGAGCGTGTTAAAACTTTTTATTCTCAGCGCGAATGCAAACTCGTTAATCAATCTCAATTTATAAATCTCATCTAAAAGCTCATTAAATCAAACTCTCGACGGCTGTTATTTGGTCTGAGCCCGATTTTAATTCCTCGAACGTTGATCTATGTCCGACTATTTTATCCAAGTCTGTACTCTCAAACGGAGTGCTCAATATGTCGTCCTCTAATTAATTCTTACTCCACTCCGCCAAATATCTCATGTCTGGACTGAACTCAAAACCCCGTATCAACAACGATTTTAAAATGTCACAATCCGATTTCTCCGACTAAAAATCCGAAGTCGATCAGAAGTCTGAGAGAAACATTTATTTCTAAAATAGTGTGCGAGGAATTATTTCCGAGCGAAATCAAATCCAACTCTCGGCTGAATTAATCGCTCAATCGTCCGTTCGTTGAAACCCAAATTCGCTCTGTTCTCCGTAGAGACGAATTCCGCAGGAGCGTTTGTATTCCGGGAAATAATTAGCGATCGGATAATCCGTGTTTAACCAAAACACCATATAATAAAATGGTAATAAATTAGAGCGGCCCGATTTAGCGTTTTGGGCCAGCCAACCCAGCCCAATAGGCCCACTAAGAAAACCCTAACCCTACCACATGTCTATAAATAGGACCCCTCTCCCCTTGCCCTTGGCAATTTTCCATTCCCACCCCTCTAATTTTCCTAGCCGCCACCTTCTCTTTTCCTGTCTCCTTCTCCTTCACGGCATCAACAGCCAGCACGTTTCTTCTTCCTCCCTCTGCTGTCCACGGCGACGCGCAGGGAGCTTCCTCCCTTCCTTCTCGCTAGCGCGCAGGGAGCAAGCCAGCAGCCATGACGCCTCCACCTCCCAGCGCCCAGACTTTCCTCTCCAGCGCGCCCCCTTCAGGCTAGGCGACAGCTCCTTCTCCTCCCCTCTGTTCTCTTGTGCGTGCGCAGAGACTCCCATGGCGCCGGCAAAGCTCGAGCAGCCGAACTCCCCCATCGGCCGTCGCTTCTCCTTGCTCCTATGTCCCTGGTACACGGCGCCGTGCCTCTGCCCTCCATGGTGCGGGCGAGCTCCCTCCCTGCTCCCATATGGGCTCGTCCCCTTTCTTGTACCTTCAGCAGCAAGAAGCAGCGCCCCTTCTTCTACCTCTTGTCGACGCCCAACAGCAGCAACATCTCCCTCCCCCAAGCCCCAGCGCGCATACCGCAGTGGATCCCCGACGCCCTCCCCTGCTCCTCCTCTCTTCCCCACAAAACAGCAGCCACAGCGAGCTCGTCGTCGTCCATGGCGAGCAGCCTCCCCCGACGCGCAGGAGCTCTTCTTCCTTCCAAGGACAGCGCCCCTATCTCCCTCTCCCCGTAGCGCAGCACCCCTGCTTCCCTCCCCTAGCTGAGCGCCCCTTGCGGTTCTCTTAAATGCCCCTTGGCTGTTCGACGAAATGCCCGTGTGAAATATTGTGTTGTGCGCAGCCCCGCTCGCGACGTCGTCGACCCCCGGTGAGACACCCCGCTATCCTTGCTGTTTTTGTGTCCGTGGTGTTCGACGATATGCCAAATTCATGAACTCTTGTGTCATCGCAGCAACCGTCGACGCCGCGCTTCGTGCCTTGTCCGTTCGACGAAACGCCGAGCCTTGTGGACAACCCATGTGACTAATCTCGTTTCGTCCAGGTTGTTCACTTGGTATTTTGTGGATTAATCTATTTAAGCTTTGGTCAATGTTGTGCATATGTGTATATGTGTAAAAATTGTATTGGTATGGATTGAAGTTTGTGGCGAAAGAAAACGAGTTAGAAAGAGGGCTCAGATGTTTTTAAGTTTCGGTAATAATGTGTTTGATGTGTGGTTTGCTGTGAGGATAAATTTTTAAAATGCGGATTATGTGTTGGGGAATGCATCGATGGGTGTCTACGTGAAAAGTGTATTGTTTTATGCATGTGATCGATGATTGGGATAGTCGACGCGAATGAGGAGTATGATTAATCCTGTTAGAGTCACTATGCTGTTGAGGCCTTGTGCGTAACGTGGGGACACATATGTGCGTGTGTGCCGTGGTGTATCATAGTGATGGTGGCGTAAGATATTTGTTTGAAGTGTGCGGGTATATGCCGTAATATGGTTATACTCGCAACGAAGGAAGATGTATGTCTGGTGTAACACAACGTTAGATTGCTGTCGTATAACCGTGTGAAGGATGCTTCCGATGTTCATATGACTAAAGGGTGTTGTAGTGGCAAAGCGAGAAGTAAGTCTAATATTTTTAAACGATTAGTTGATAGCACCTATCGTCTTCGTCATGATTTTTGTTGTATGGCGGATCGATGCCTTGTCGTCGTAGTCTCGGGGAATTTTTGGAAATGTGCTGGTGCTTTACTGATGGGGCTGTATGTACTTGTGATGTATTACAATAGCCGTGTGTCGTGCAAGTATCCACAAATGGTGAAGGTGGTGTATGTTGGTAATTAGAAAATGGTCACTTCGTTAGCCAATAGCCAAGCTTATGCCGAGATTTAAAATATGGGCAAGTTGAATTGAAATCATGCTTATCTAGGCGTGTGGTTAAATAATAATAATTTTGGCTTGTGTAGTGAGGTGGTGACATGCCGAAGTAGTCATCGCTTCCTCTATGTTTTTAAGTCGAGTCAAAATGCGGGGTACTAGTAGTACGCTAGGCAGGCGGTGTTCCAAATAGATAAATCGGGTGATGTGGTAGTTGTCAAGTGTGATAGAGGTTGAGTCACTTAGGTTATAAATTGATGCTCGACATGTGAGGTCTCCTAAAATATGGTGTTTTAAGTGAATTGTGTGTTGTCCAGATTAAGTTGAGAAAATGGTTAAGAAAAACTAATTAACCTGCTCCCACCTATGTTTTTGAGTTGCGAAGTCTAAAATACTTGCTAAGTTTTATACTGGTTAACCAACTTGTTAGATGACTTTAGTTAAGCTCGTGGTCACGATGATTTGCTTGTTGTAGTCTAAATACGTATGGTTGTGGTCACGGATGAAAAGTATTAGTGCTCATGTGAGGTCTAAGTTAAAATGCAAATTATTGTGTGAACAACACTTCGATATCGATTATCGGGGAGAATGCGTTGTTAATTAAATATGGTACTTCTAGTGCTCATAATGACACGGATAAAAATTAGTAAGTCCACTTGTTAGTTCTCACTTGGTTATTTTAACTCTAACAAATGTCAAAATGTTATAATAATTCAAGTCTCTAGAACGCGGCAATTCTTGAATTGTATAGAAGCTGAAATGTATTGATTGCTGTTTTGGGCTGCACGTACTGTTTTTGGTATGTTGTATGTTTGATGAACTAAATTGTGTTTTCTGTAGATATGTGCTATAGAAAAGTGGTAGATAATTTTATTATCTTTCTTGTGTTAAAATTTGACAGCCATAGGCCTGACAGTTTAGGAGTTATGAATTTTACAAACTGGTCGCTGTGTTCTGTCCACTGACAGAACAAATTTCGAAAACTGAATTGTTTGATTCAGTTCAACATGGAATCACCCCTTGGTGATTACAAAAGTTGTGTAGTACTTTTGCTAAGCTTTCTAAAATGTCTTGGATCACTCTTTTTGGTGGTCTGAAGATTAAGTTACATGTGTTTGAAGTGTGAATACTGAATCTGCCCAGTTTTGGACAGCAAAGTCTTCTAGTGTATTTTATCCTTAGTTAAATATTGAATCACCTTGAGATGTTTACAAATGGTATGTAAACAATTTCATTACCTTTCTAGAAAGTCTAGGATCAATTTGTTTGGATGTCTGAATCTTTAGTTGTGAATTTTTGAAGTTGCAAGTCTGAATCTGTCCAAATCTGGACAGAGCTGCTGTGTTTCCACAATTCAACCTTACTAAGTGTTGAATCATGTTGTGATGAAAATACCAAAGTTGTAGTTCACTTTTTCAGCTTTTCAGAAAGTCCTAGTTTGATATTTTTGGCCTAATAATTGAAGAGTTATGAATAAAACAAGTGACTACTGTATTGCTGTCCAAAAATTCTGCTAGTGCTTATTTGATTGTTAGTTCACACTTTTTGGCTAAAAATGGTTGGTTAGCACTAAATTAATATAGGCTTGCCATGACTAGGCTTAATAATGCATGTGTGTCATGTTTTATATGTTCCTTTCTCTAGTGATTGCGATATAGGAGTTCCATAGATATTGACGCTTATATCCTCTAGTGAATTTGTGTTGTCGGTGATGCTTGTGCGCGATCAATAGGAGAACTAATGAAAAGTCGTATCCAAACAAATAAAGTGCGCGTACTTATAATGTCATAGTTGTGTTGCGTAAATAAATAAAATGTTGTGGTCTTTTTAAAGGTGTTAATGTTGGACATCGATAACGTGTAGATAACTAATGCTAGTGTATGGTTGTTTACGGTGTCTTCTCATTTAACGTTTAGTTCGTCACTGTGTCATTGTATATCTTGTGTTACTTTCAATATATTCATACATATGCATCTTGCATCTCATTTAGGACCGAGAGATGATGATCGAGCAAGTGATGTGGTGCCAACCACCAGATGCAGTTGGTGGACGACCTGAAGAATGGACTTAACCAGTGGATGCTCGCCAAGCGAGTACCCACCCCAGCAAACACTATCGAAGTGTTAAATTAAAGGCAAGCCCCGGTTTTATGCATAACCGTTTATATATATGATATTTTACTACACTTAATGTTTGTAGGCTTATATTGTGCACTTAAGTGTAGGAGTTGTTTGGAACCTTAGTTGCATGACTCAGGATACCTTTTGAGATGGATACTAGTATGCTAGGTCGAGTAGCTGCTTTACTAATTAGGGATCTCGGTAGAAGTCGAGTGATTTTTCTAGCACTCGCGCGAGGTCAGGAATTGGTTGTACCCACTTTCATAAAATATTGATGATTGGTCTGTGGACACGGATCCATGGGGATGCGTGGTCTACGAGATGAAATTGGAATAAGGATTAACGTGCGGATACCTGTGTCAAGCGTTTGAATGTACTAAACATATGCCGAGAAATATGGTAAATCGGTAAGCCTAGTACCTGATTGAACCTGCCCGCAGACATATCCCCTCACGCGACCTGAGACGTGGTCTCCCATTCCGGTTATGGTGGGTACAAGTGCGGTCACTGCACGACGGCAGCCGGGGTCAGTGAGGCATTGTACGCCAAGGTGGTGAGCCCTGATCTGTTGCCAGGGAATCGATGGGGACGGTTGATGTGTGTGGGGACGGAGTGTCTCGCCACATCGTGTGTTTAGGTTTACCTTGCAAGGATAAAAACTCGATTCGAATCGTCTGCTTCTCGCAGCTAATGAGACTGCTTGATCCATTGTACTGCATTGAGTAATAAGTGGAAATGAGTTGACTGGCAAAAGATGTTGATTGCTAAAAATGTTTGATACCATGTATGAGTAGCTAGGTACTCATCTAGTTTAAAAAGGAGCATACTAAAACTTGAAAAGCTAAAACTTGATTTTAGACTCAGCTAGTGCTCTTGGCAAACCAAACCCCTCAGCCAAACAGCTGCATGTCTAAAGGTAGAGGAGTAGACTCCTCACACCGGGTAAGTCTAGCTGAGTATTAGTATACTCAGCCTTGCTTGTGGCATAATTTTTGCAGGTACCCCTTAGGGTGATTGGTTCCTGGTGTGACTTGGCCTCCATCCCTGCCACCGGGATAGACGGTCGAGTGGGTTACTGCTTCCGCAGGAGAGGACCAGGAGGAGTAGCGTGGCCAGGCTTCGCCATGTTACTCGGTTTTCTCCGTTAGTTATTTCCGCTGCATTAAAATTTATGGTTATTATTTCTAAAACTCCGATAATGTAATCACTATTGATACTTATTAAATTTGTGGTATTATGCTTTATTGTATTTCTCTGTGCCTCACCTTCGTGTGAGCTAGTGGTATTCGATCCTGGTAAGTGGCTTTATCGGACTAGATCCGAGGGACTGACTGGTTATTCCTGTTTAAGTGTGTTGCTGCCCTTAAGGGTGCGACTTGGCCACTTAAGCTAGAATAATTCGAGCGGTTCCGCCACACTAAGATGCAAAAGGCTTCTGCCGCGACTCCCAAGAGGAGGAGGATGGCCAACGTGCTGGATGCTGTGATGGAGACTACAAAGGCCTTGAGCCCTGCTCCTACGAAGAAAATTGCTGAAGCTGCCAACGCGCAAGCCGAAGCCGAAACTGGGAAATCAGAAGCCGAAGCTACAAAAACTCAGGCTGAAGCCGAAAGTGGGCCTTTCAGCGCCCGCCGCGACAAAGCCTGTCGCGCCTGAGGAAAAAATGGTAGAGCAGATTTTACCTGAAAAGATCGAGACTCCTGCTCCCGAAGCTCCGATCGAAAATGTTGACTACATCATTCGACACGCTTCAGGGAAGAAATTGTCCGAAGAAGAAATTCTGGAAGCTAGACATTATGCACGAAAGTTGAAATATCCGAAGGAAGCTTTAGTGTTTAACAGCACTAATGATGACGACTTCTTATACTGTCTCCCGGACAACAAAGAAATATCCGTTTGCCGGGAGATAGGTAAGAGCATGGGATTCCCGAAGCTGGAAGATGGTCTTTCGATTTTGTCGAAGGATGATCTCGCTGACAGCCTAGCATACAATAGTATAAAGGTATAGAAGTTAGCTTTGAATTTGATAATGAAGTATTTTATTTGTCATGCTCAAATCTTTCCTCCTCTTTGCAGGGCTTAATTCTTAGTAATGCCCTTAGGGCGCAGAAGAATATTGAAGACGAAGGATATACAATGGCTCTTAATAACCTTCATTCAGAGGTGATTTAATTGAGAAACGAAGGTCTGGAAAAAGACAAAATCTTAATTTCATTGGTAAACAAAGTAAAGGAAGACGAAGCTAGTTTCAAAGCTCAGGCCAAAACCCAGAAAACTAAAATTGAAGACCATCGGAGACAACTGGCCGAAGCTAAGGTAAACTGCGCACTCGCACATGCTAACCAAGAAATTAGCGAATATTGGAAAAATTATCTAGAGAAAAATGTTAAAGAACTTCGTGAATCCAAGGAAAGGTGCTTTGAGAAATCCTTGGATTGCGTGAGAAAATTAAAAACTAGCTTTGCCAAAGTGGGTGCGTACTCTGCTGAAGAAAACTTCATACGAGGTGACCCCGAAGGCGTCATTGAATGGATAAGTGGAGAAGCCGAAGCCTTCGAAGAAATTTTGAGTGATCGCGGGGACGTCTGCGCGTTTTCCGATGCGTGGGGAATTTCAGCCATCTTGGAGAAGGCCGGATGCGATCACATTAAAGCCATAGCCCAGGCCGAAACTGCCTTCTCCGTGGATGATACGAAGGATCCTTCAGCTGAAGCAACCTTGATGGGCGGGAAATTTTACAATGATGTCTGGGTGAATGGTGGCCGAGAGATGGCCCATAAAATTATAAAAAAGAGTGAAAAAGACACCCATGATGCCCGAGCAGAAGCAAGACGAGCTGAAGAGGCTGCAGAGCGCGAAAAGCGTATAGGTATTATTTTTTGGTTTTTAGCTTCGGTATTTGTTTTGTGGCTTCGGATTAATTAATTTTCCTACTTCAGCTGAACTATCTCCGCCGCCGGAACTGTACGATCCCCTAGCTGATCCATAAATGAAGGAAGCGCTGGACATTATAAATATGGCGGATTCCATTAACGACGAAGTTGTCGACAAACTTTTAAACGAAGTTGCAAAAAAAGTTCTCAGAGAAGAATAAACTTTATTGTAAAAACATTTCGAAATGGTCGATGTATGAGACACTAGAATGGACATTATGCTTCTATTGTAACAAGACTGTAATATTTGATGTGTGTAACTTTGAATCGAATATGTAAATTATTGTAATTTATTTCTTTGTGATGCATGAAACTTATATACATATCGTTTTTAGCCTTCGACGAAAAAACACCTTCCCTTCTTTTCATGCTTTGTAAAGAAAAAGATTCATGCTTCGTAAAGAAAGATAACCATGTTTCGCAAAAAGAGATCCCTTCTTATGACAAGGCTGATAAAATTGTATTTCCCGAAGCTTACTTCGCGCCTTAGCACATTTTCATTTTGACGAAGCATTTGCCGAAGATCAGCTCCATATTCAATTCTCGTGTCATTGGTGCAATATAATGTATGATGTGATGTTATGCAAAATGATGCGATGATATGATGCAAAATGATGAGGATGCCGAAGACACACACCCACACACCCACACTGGAACACATAAGCTCCGCATCCCCTTAGGAACGACTTTTGAGCTTCTTCACCTTCTATTTCGGTGATATAAGTTCTGCATCTCCTTAGGAACATCTTTTGAACTTCTTCGCCTTCTATTTCGGCGGTATAAGTTCTGCATCCCCTTAGAAACGACTTTTGAACTTCTTCGCCTTATATTTCAGCGGTATTTGGCTCTGCATTCCCTTTGGAACGACTTTTGAGCAGAAAACTTACGCTGCGATCCCTTAGGAACGGCTTTTCGTATCTTCGTCGAATTTGGCTCTGCATTCCCTTGGGAACGACTTTTGAGCACGAAACTTACGTTGCGCTCCCTTGGGAATGACTTTTATAGCTTCGTTTATGTTGGCTCTGCATTCCCTTATGAACGACTTTTGAGCTTCGTAAATCTGTGAAGAAGATATATTTCATTCTGATAGAATCAAAATCATTACAAGAAATTAAAACTAAGTTTTCATTGCATGTTCCTTATTCAAAAAGTAAAATAGCCTAGAAGGTAAAAGTATTTCAGAAGCAGGATATCGGTCAGTATATGTGTTTTGATTCTGGTATAGTACTATTGACTGTACGAGCTTCGGACTCCTCCCTGAAGTCACGTTGTTGTTGGGATTATTGACGCCCTTCTGGCTGCTAGCTTCGGGAATAGGTAGGCTGCAGTGGTGGTGGCGGTGGGAGCTGAGGCCAAGAAGCTTGTGAATGGCTTGCCGAAGCAACAGAAGCTGCAGGTTGGTTGCCCACATACTCTGGTATGTAAGGAGAGTGGCACGAAGCAGTGTGTAAAACCTACTTCGGCTAATTCTGCCGAGCTTCTGCTTCGGCAATCTCCTTTTGCTTCAAAATAGTGATTTGGCACGTTCTTGTAGTGTGGCCCTTGTCCTCACCATAGAATAAGTAATAGATTTTCCTGGGCTGATCCCCATATCTTCCTCTGAAGCCCCTGCCGCCTCTGCCCCTTAGAGCTGGTGGCCTGAAGGAGCTTTGCTGCTGTCCCAAAGACTGTGAGGTGTGTTGTGGCCTCTGAAGCTGGCTTCCTTTGTCATCATTCTGACTGGAGCTGTGGATTGATCTGACATGCCTAGCGTGAATTCTCCCTCCGAAGCCCCTAATCATCTCAGAAAATTTGTAAGCTTCCTCCCTTCTCTGTCGGAAGTCATTATCAGCCCGGATGTACTCATCCATTTTCTGAAGTAGCTTCTCCATAGTCTGGGGGGTTTCCTGGCGAAGTATTGGGCCGTAGGTCCTGGCCGAAGACCCTTGATCATGGCCTCAATGACGATTTCATTGGGCACTGTGGGCGCTTATGCTCTCAGTCGCAAGAACCTTCGGACATACGCCTGAAGGTATTCCTCATGGTCTTGTGTGCACTGGAACAAGGCTTGAGTTATGACTAGCTTCGTCTGAAAGCCTTGAAAACTGGTAACCAGCATGTCCTTGAGCTTCTGCCATGACGTGATTGTCCCCGGCCGGAGAGAAGAGTACCATGTCTGGGCCACATTTCAGACTGCCATGACGAAGGACTTTTCCATGACAGTCGCGTTGCCTCCATATGAGGATATTGTTGCCTCATAGCTCATCAAGAATTGCTTTGGGTCCGAGTGCCCATTGTACATGGGTAGCTGAGGTGGCTTGTAGGATTGTGGCCATGGGATAGCCTGCAATTCTGCTGCCAGGGGAGAAGCATCATCAAAAGTAAAGGTACCATGATTAAAATCATCGTACCATTCATCTTCGTTGAATGAGCCATCTTGACAAAGCTCCCTGTGTTGGGGCCTTAGGTCATGATCATCTTGAGTAAGATGACGCACTTCCTCATTAGCTTCATCGATCTTCTTCTGAAGGTCGGCCAGCCGAGCCATCTTCTCCTTTTTCCTTTGCACCTGCTGGTGAATGATCTCTAGGTCCCTGATCTCCTGGTCCAACTCCTCCTCCTGAAGTGTTGGACTAATGGCCTTTCTCTTTTGGCTTCTGGCCTCTCGGAGAGAGAGAGTCTCTTGGTTTGTGTCCAGTGGCTACAGTGCAGCCCCTGGCGCTGTTATCTTCTTCACCGGCATGACGAAGGTTGATGCTTTACCGAAGATTGTGGAAGTGAGTACACCAGAAGGTGGGCGCGCAATGTTGGGGACTTGTTCTCAAATGCTATGAGTTAAGAACAAGGCAACACAAAATGTTAAAGGTTAATGCCCTTCGTCCTCCGAAGCATTATCTCCCTTAGGATATAACGATCTTCAGACGAAGGTCATGAAGGACGTACCTTCATCATCACAGTATACGTTAATGAAAGAAGAAGCATATGAAACATGGGAAATAACATGAATAATCATATGACATCATTAATATATCTTTATTATATCATCATGGATGAATAAGAACAATATTAAATTACATTTGTACCTTTGGCTTGACAGAAGGCAAAAGTCCAAGTGTGACGCACGAGTGAATACAAGCCAGCGTGAACAGTACGGGGGTACTATTCATCTATTTATAGGCACAGGGCGTAGCCTGTGTAAAATTACATTCATGCCCTTTATGTTTACTATTGACTTAAGGACAATCCAACGAGGACTAGATAGCCTTTTCCCCTTTAAGTCAGTTCCTTTTTCTGCCGCTGAGCCGAGGCTCCCTTGCGCGTAGCTTCGGAGCTGCATCAACCTTCGTCTCGACCATGCTTTTCATATTGTGTACAGTTTTAACCCGAGTCCGAAGGTACCTGTACATATATTACACTTGGAAAACATTGTTAAATCATGTTTTTGAGGACCTTCGGAAGACGAAGGCCCCCAACACTATCCTTTCGGTGGGTCCAAACTTCTGTTGTAATCATGAAGTCAAAATTATGTATCTAGCCTTACACCTGGTTTTGGACCTGACTTGATGATGAATGAGGACTTGATTACTAGGAACTTGGTCTAAGAGAAAAGTCTATGTTCTCCAAGGTGATCCAGAGCTAGGTAGCCGCTTAGCCTGGTCTTGTACCATAAGCCTACACCTTCCACCGCCCTAGAATAGCTAACTTAGTACCTTCTAGACCGGGTACCTAGAAGTCCAAACCTCGTACTGATTCAAGGGCTAGTCCCGAAACTGGGTTCGGCAAGACTTAGATGCATGATTAGATGGATTGAATACAACAGAAGTAAGGGTCCTGAGGGTGCGCTGCTATACAACGACCTTAAGCGATACACAAGGTTGTCTCCTGCTACAATATTGATCCGAGACGGTTAGGATAGCCAGTATACCAGGGGCCGGTGAAAGGGAAACAGGGTTAACCTTTTCCACAATTAATTTTGGTGGTTGAATGTCCAACACAAATATATGGACTAACCAGTTTGCTCTAGAATATATGTTCTACAGGTGAATAAAGGTTCAACACAAACCAATTTATATTCAAGTTAGGGATCAAATACAAAGGAGCAAAAGAAACCAGAGTGTGCTGAGGAACGGCGCACCGGACTGTCCGGTGCACCACCGGACAGTGTCCGGTGTGCTAGGACCGTACAGCTCAAACCAGCCACTCTCGGGTTTCTCCAGACGCCCTCCGCTATAATTCACCGGACTGTCCGGTGTGCCACCGGACTGTCCGGTGCACCAGCGGAGCAACGACTATCCAGCACAACAGTCGACTGCAACGGCACCCTCACAACGCTACAGTACGCGAACAGTGCACATCAGAAGTCAGAGCAGAAGTCAGAGGCGCACCAGACAGTGAACAGGACCTACCTAGTGTGGCACCAGACTGTCCGGTGCCGCATGAGGACAAAGACTCCAACGGTTAACTTCTCCAGAACCCTAACAGTTGGGTGACATGGCGGCACACCGGACTGTCCGGTGCACCCATCGACAGCAGTCATCCCCAACGGCTTGTTGGTGGTTGAGGTCTATAATACCCCCCAACCACCACAACCCCAAGCATCCAAGATTTCTGAGTATCACATTCATTACAAGAGCTCTAGCATTCACTCCTAGACACAATTGAAAAGATCAAAGCCTCTCCAAGTCCCCAATTCATCTCAAACACTTAGTGACTTGGGAGAGAGAGATTTTGTGTTCTTTTGAGCTCTTGCCTCTTGGATTGCCTTCTTCCTTTCTCATTTCTTTTCTCAAGTGATTTGTAATCGAAGCAAGAGACACCTAAGTGTGTGGAGGTCCTTGCGGGGTCTAAGTGACCCGGGAGATTAAGGAAAAGGCTCACTCGGTCTAAGTTATCGTTTGAGAGAAGGAAAGGGTTGAAAGATACCCGGTCTTTGTGACCACCTCAACAGGGACTAGGTTCTTTAGAACCAAACCTCGGTAAAACAAATCATCGTGTTCATCTGCTTCATTCGCTCTTGATTTGTTTTCCCCCTCTCTCCCGGACTCAATTTAAGTCCTAACGCTAGCCCCGGCTTGTAGTTTGTGTTTTAAGTTGTAAATTTCAGATTACGCCTATTCACCCCCCCTCTAGGCGACTTTCAATTGGTATCAGAGCCCGGTGCTTCATTAGAGTCTAATAACTCGAAGTGATGTCGGGAGGATCCGCTAAGAGGGAGATGGAAATCGGCGAGAAGGCCACAAGCCACGGGAAGGCTCCATCAAGGGAGTCCGGCACTAAAGCCAAAGAGGGATCCCCTCCCCGCGTCAAATCGCATCGGAGTGGCGACAAGAAGAAGATGAAGAAAGTGGTCTACTACGAGACCGACTCTTCATCGCCCTCCACATCCGGCTCCGACGCGGCGCCCGTCACTTCTAAGTGCCATGAGCGCAAGAAGTATAGTAAGAGGCCACTTCATTATCCCCGTATTTCTAAGCGCGCACCTCTACTCTCCGTTCCATTAGGCAAACCGCCATATTTTAATGGTGAGGATTATTGTATGTGGAGTGATAAAATGAGGCATCACCTAACCTCGCTCCATGCAAACATTTGGTAAATTGTTGAATTTGGAGCGCAGGTACCTACGGTGGGAGACGAGGGCTACGACTCGGACGAGGTCGCCCAAATATGGCACTTTAAATCCCAAGCAACTACTATGCTCCTCGCCTCCTTGTGTCGAGAGGAGTATAATAAGGTGCAAGGGTTAAAAAGTGCCAAGGTGATTTGGGACATCCTAAAGACCGCACACAAAGGAGATGAGGTGACAAGATCACCAAGCGGGAGACGATCGAGGGGGAGCTCGGTCGTTTCATCCTCAACCAAGGAGAGGAGCCACAAGCAATGTACAACCGGCTCAAGACCTTGATCAACCAAGTGCGCAACCTCGGGAGCACAAAATGGTATGACCATGAAATGGTCAAGGTTATTCTAAGATCCCTTGTTTTTCGTAACCCTACTCAAGTTCAATTAATTCGTGGGGATCCTAGATACAAATTAATGTCTCCCGAGGAAGTGGTAGAAAAGTTTGTGAGCTTTGAGCTAATGATCAAAGACTCCAAACACATCGTCAACTTGGAGCAAGGTGGCACCTCCACACCCGAGGTGCAACCCAACGCATTTAAGGCGACGAAAGAAAAGAAAGAACAGTCTACATCAAGTAGGCTCCCCATCGACGCCTCCAAGCTCGACAATGAGGAGATGGTGCTCATCATCAAGAGCTTCCATCAAATCCTCAAGCAAAGGAGGGGGAAGGATTACAAACCCCGCTCCAAGAGGGTGTGCTACAAGTGTGGTAAGCCCGGTCATTTTATTGCCAAATGTCCAATGTCTAGTGATAGTGACAGGGGCGATGACAAGAGGGGAAAGAAGAAGGAGAAGAAGAGATACTACAAGAAGAAGGGCGGCGATGCCCACGTGTGTCGAGAATGGGACTCCGATGAGAGCTCCATTGACTCATCCTCCGACGAGGATGCCGCCAACATCGTCATCAACAAGGGACTCCTCTTCCCCAACATCGGCCACAAGTGCTTCATGGCAAAGGACGGCAAAAAGAAGAAGGTGCAATCTAGAACCAACCTCAAGTATACTGCATCTAGTGATGAGGGTAGTTTCAGTGAAGACGAAAATGATTTGCTTACTCTTTTTGCCAACCTTAACATGCAACTAAAATAAAAATTAAATTAATTGATAGGAGCTATTCATGAGAAGGATGAACTTTTGGATAGCCAAGAGGAATTCCTTATTAAGGAAAATAAAAGGCATGTTAAGTTGAAGAATGCCTATACTCAGAAAGTAGAGAAATGTGAAAACCTAACCAAAGAGCTTAGCATTTGCCATGAGTCTATTTCAGACCTTAGAACTGAGAATGCTAGTTTAATTACTAAGGTTGAAAAGTTAAATGTTTGTAATGATTCAATTTCCAATCTTAGAAATGAAAATGCTAGTCTAATTGCTAAGATTGATGAATTGAATGTTTGCAAAAATTATATTTCCTATCTTAGAAATGAGAATGCCACACTACATGCTAAGATAGAAGAATTGAATGTTTGCAAACCCTCTACATCTACTGTTGATCATGTTTCCATTTGCACTAGATGTAGAGATATTAATGTTGATGCTATAAATGATCATCTTGCTTTAATTAAACAACAAAATGATCATATAGCTCAACTAACTGCTAAAATTAATGAGCATGAGATTAAAAATGAAAAATTTAAATTTGCTAGAAGCATGCTCTATAGTGGGAGACGCCCTGGTATTAAGGATGGCATTGGTTTCCAACAGGGAAGCAATGTCAAACTTAATGCCCCTAAGAAATTGTCTAACTTTGTTAAGGGCAAAGCTCCCATGGTTCAGGATAATGAGGGCTATATTTTATATCCTGCTAATTATCCTAAGCACAAAATTAGGAGAATTCATGCTAGGAAACCTCATATTGTTTCACATCATGCTTTTATGTATAAGAATGAGGCTTGTAGCTCTAGACAATCAACTCATGTTAAATTGCATAAAAGAAAAACTCCTACTACATCAAATGATCATAATATTTCATTTAAAACTTTGGATGCTTCTTATGTGCTCACTAACAAATCAGGAAAAATAGTTGCCAAATATGTTGGGGGCAAACACAAGGGGTCAAAGACTTGTGTTTGGGTACCCAAGGTGCTTGTTTCTAACGTGAAAGGACCCAAGACTGTTTGGGTACCTAAGAACAAGGCCTAAATTGTTTTGCAGGTTTATGCATCCGGGGGCTCAAGTTGGATAATTGATAGCGGATACATGAACCACATGATAGGGGTGAAAAGAATGTTCTCCTCCTACGAGAAAAACGAAGATCCCCAAAGAGCTATCACATTCGGGGATGGAAATCAAGGTTTGGTCAAAGGACTTGGTAAAATTGCTATATCACCTGACCATTCTATTTCCAATGTTTTTCTTGTAGATTCTTTAGATTATAACTTGCTTTCTGTATCTCAATTATGCAAAATGGGCTACAACTGTCTATTTACAGATGTAGGTGTTACTGTCTTTAGAAGAATTGATGATTCAGTAGCATTTAAGGGAGTATTAGAGGGTCAGCTATACTTAGTTGATTGTAACAAAGCTGAACTCAATACTTGCGTAATTGCTAAGACTAATATGGGTTGGCTCTGGCATCGCCGACTAGCCCATGTTGGGATGAAGAATCTTCACAAGCTTCTAAAGGGAGAGCACATTTCAGGACTAACAAATGTTCATTTTGAGAAAGACAGGGTTTGTAGCGCATGTCAAGCAGGAAAGCAAGTTGGCACCCATCATCCACATAAGAACATAATGACAACGGACAGGCCACTGGAACTACTCCACATGGATCTATTCGGCCCGATAGCTTACATAAGCATCGGCAGGAGTAAGTACTGTCTAGTAATTGTGGATGACTATTCTCGCTTCACTTGGGTATTCTTTTTGCAGGAAAAATCACAAACCCAAGAGACTTTGAAGGGATTCTTGAGACAGGCTCAAAATGAGTTCGGGTTGAGAATCAAAAAGATAAGAAGCGACAACGGGACGGAGTTCAAGAACTCACAAATAGAAGGATTTCTTGAGGATGAGGGCATCAAGCATGAGTTTTCTTCTCCCTACACACCTCAACAAAATGGTGTAGTGGAGAGGAAGAATAGAACTCTACTGGACATGGCGAGGACCATGCTTGATGAGTACAAGACTCCGGACCGGTTTTGGGCTGAGGCGATTAACACCGCCTGCTACTCCATCAACCGGCTCTACCTTCACCAAATCCTCAAGAAGACATCATACGAACTCCTCACTGGTAAAAAGCCCAATGTTTCATATTTTAGAGTCTTTGGTAGCAAATGTTTTATTCTTGTTAAAAGAGGAAGAAAATCTAAATTTGCTCCTAAGGTTGTAGAAGGCTTTTTACTTAGTTATGACTCAAACACAAGGGCATATAGAGTCTTCAACAAATCCACTAGATTAGTTGAGGTTTCTTGTGACATTGTGTTTGATGATACTAATGGCTCTCAAGTGGAGCAAGTTGATCTTGATGAGCTAGATGATGAAGAAGCTTTGTGCGTAGCGCTAAGGAACATGTCCATTGGGGATGTGTGTCCTAAGGAATACGAAAGGCCTACACAAGCACAAGATCAACCACCATCTTCCATACAAGCATCTCCATCAACCCAAGATGAGGATCAGGCTCAAGACAATGAAGATGAAAATCAAGAAGATGAGGCACCTCAAGAGGAGGACAATGATCAAGGGGGAGATGAGAATGATGAAGACAAGGAAGATGATCAAGAGATACAGGGTCAAAGACCGCCACACCCAAGAGTCCACCAAGCAATTCAACGAGATCACCCAGTGAACTCCATTCTCGGTGACATTCATAAGGGGGCAACCACTAGATCTCGAGTTGCTCATTTTTGTGAACATTACTCTTTTGTTTCCTCTATTGAGCCATATAGGATAGAGGATGCACTAAGAGATCTGTATTGGGTGCTGGCTATGCAAGAGGAGCTCAACAACTTCACAAGGAATGAGGTATGGCATTTAGTTCCACGTCCTAACCAAAATGTTATAGGTACCAAATGGGTATTCCGCAACAAGCAAGATGAGCATGGTGTGGTGACAAGGAACAAAGCCCGACTTGTGGCCAAAGGTTATTCACAAGTCGAAGGATTGGACTTTGATGAAACTTATGCACCCGTAGCTAGGCTTGAGTCAATTCGTATATTACTTGCCTATGCTACTTACCATGGCTTTAAGCTTTATCAAATGGACATGAAAAGTGCCTTCCTCAATGGACCAATCAAGGAAGAGGTCTATGTTGAGCAACCTCCTAGCTTTGAAGATAGTGAGTACCCTAACCATGTTTATAAACTCTCAAAGGCGCTTTATGGGCTCAAGCAAGCCCCAAGAGCATGGTATGAATGCCTGCGAGATTTCCTTATCACTAATGGCTTCAAAGTCGGTAAAGCTGATCCTACTCTCTTTATTAAAACTATTGCAAAAGATTTGTTTGTGCCAAATTTATGTTGATGATATCATATTTGGGTCTACTAACAAATCTACTTATGAAGAGTTCAGTAGGATCGTGATTCAGAAATTCGAGATGTCTATGATGGGGGAGTTGAAGTATTTCCCAGGATTTCAAGTCAAGCAACTCCAAGACGGCATCTTCATCAGCCAAACAAAGTACATTCAAGACATACTTAACAAGTTTGGAATGAAGGATGCCAAGCCCATCAAGACACCCATGGGAACAAATGGGCATCTCGACCTCGACACGGGAGGTAAGTCCGTAGATCAAAAGGTATACCGATCGATGATAGGATCTTTACTCTATTTATGTGCATCTTGACTGGATATTATGTTTTTCGTATGCAAGTGTGCAAGGTTCCAAGCCGATCCTAAGGAAGTTCACCTTAGGGCCGTGAAAAGAATCATGAGATATTTAGTTTACACTCCTAAGTTTGAACTATGGTACCCCAAGGGATCTACTTTTGATTTAATAGGATATTCCGATGCCGATTGGACAGGGTGTAAAATTGATAGAAAGAGCACATCAGGGACTTGTCAGTTTCTGGGGAGATCCCTGGTGTCTTGGGCTTCAAAGAAACAAAACTCAGTGGCTCTTTCCACTACCGAAACCGAGTATATTGCCGCAGGCCATTGTTGTGCGCAATTACTTTGGATGAGGCAAACCCTCAGGGACTATGGCTACAAATTGAGCAAAGTCCCTCTCCTATGTGATAATGAGAGTGCAATTCGCATGGCAGATAATCCCGTTGAACACAGCCGCACTAAGCACATAGACATTCGGTATCACTTTTTGAGAGATCACCAACAAAGGGGGGATATCGAAATTGCTTATGTTAGCACCAAAGAACAATTAGCCGATATCTTTACCAAGCCTTTAGATGAGAAAATCTTTAGCAAACTTAGGAATGAGCTAAATATTCTTGATTCTCAGAATTTTGATTGAAACATTGCACACATAGCTATTTTATATACCTTTGATCATGTCTCTTTCATTTGGCACATATACATATTTCTTATTCTTCATGTGCCTAAGCTAAGACTAATATGGTTCAATAAGAATCTTTTGTATTAAGTCTTAGATTGAAAGGGAAATGGAGTATTCGGCAAAGACATCGCTTCCACTCAACTCCATCGGTATTATCTACCCTTTGCTGGTATTCCGTCATCTCTCTGATTGGTATACACTTTCGCTCACATTTCTTTTATCAATAGGGGAGAAAATATAACTAGGGCTCTCATAGTCTCCGTTTTTGGCGATTAATGCCAAAGGGGGAGAAAATATTAAGCCCAAAGCAAAAGGACCGCACCACCACCTAATTTTAATTATGTTTCAATTTTTTTAAATTGGTATATTTCAAATTAGGTATCTAATTGATATAAAAGAAGATTTTCAAAATTAGTATCCATCAAAACCCTCTTGAAAACTAAGAGGAGAATTTCATTCAGTGGGAGTTTTGATTAGTCAAAGGAAAACATTTGAAACAGGGGGAGAAAATTTCAAAATCTTGAAATTGCTTCTTGCAATCTTATTCATATACCTTTGACTATTTGCAAAAGACTTTGAAAAGATTTTCCAAAAGGATTTGGAAAAAAAACATGTGGTGCAAATATGGTCCAAAATGTTAATAAAAGAAAGCAATTCATTCATATCTAGTAAAATTATCAATTGGTTTAATTCTAAGTAACCTATGCACTTACCTTATGCAAACTAGTTCATTTCTGCACTTTATATATTTGCTTTGGTTTGTGTTGGCATCAATCGCCAAAAAGGGAGAGATTGAAAGGGAAATAGGGTTAACCTTTTCCACAATTAATTTTGGTGGTTGAATGCCCAACACAAATATATGGACTAACCAGTTTGCTCTAGAATATATGTTCTACAGGTGCATAAAGGTTCAACACAAACCAATAAATATTCAAGTTAGGGATCAAATACAAAGGAGCAAAAGAAACCAGAGTGTGCTGAGGAACGACGCACCGGATTGTCCGGTGTGCCAGGACAGTACAACTCAAACCAGCCACTCTTGGGTTTCTCCAGGCGCCCTCCGCTATAATTCACCGGACTGTCCGGTGCACCAGCGGAGCAACGGCTATCCAGCACAACGGTCGACTGCAACGGCACCCTGAGTCCCTGACAACGCTACAGTACGCGAACAATGTGCGTCAGAAGTCAGAGTAGAAGTCAGAGGCGCACCAGACAGTGAACAGGACCTGTCCGGTGTGGCACCGGACTGTCCGGTGCCGCATGAGGACAAAGCCTCCAACGATCAACTGCTCCAGAACCCTAACGGTTGGGTGACGTGGCGGCACACCGGACAGTGTCTGGTGGCGCACCGGACTGTCCGGTGCGCCCATCGACAGCAGTCATCCCCAACAACTTGTTGGTGGTTGTGGGCTATAAATACCCCCAACCACCACAACTCCAAGCATCCAAGATTTCTGAGTATCACATTCATTACAAGAGCTCTAGCATTCACTCCTAGACACAATTGAAAAGATCAAAGCCTCTCCAAGTCCCCAATTCATCTCAAACACTTAGTGACTTGGGAGAGAGAGATTTTGTGTTCTTTTGAGCTCTTGCCTCTTGGATTGCCTTCTTCCTTTCTCATTTCTTTTCTCAAGTGATATGTAATCGAAGCAAGAGACACCTAACTGTGTAGTGGTCCTTGCAGGGTCTAAGTGATCCGGGAGATTAAGGAAAAGGCTCACTCGGTCTAAGTGGTCGTTTGAGAGAGGGAAAGGGTTGAAAGAGACCCGGTATTTATGACCACCTCAACGGGGACTAGGTTCTTTAGAACCGAACCTCGGTAAAACAAATCATCGTGTTTTCATCCGCTTGATTCGCTCTTGATTTGTTTTCCCCTCTCTCCCGGACTCAATTTAAGTTCTAACGCTAACCCCGACTTGTAGTTTGTGTTTTAAGTTGTAAATTTCAGATTACGCCTATTCACCCCCCTTTAGGCGTCTTTCAGCCGGTAGAGGAAAACAAACTTGTTTTTACAGCAGGCAATAAGGTCTAGTTCAGTTGGGGTCTGACTCCAAAAAACCCAACCTGTTGAGCTTCCTAGTACGTTCCAAGCGTACTTATCTTTAAAGAGAATTACTTGCTTTCAGTTTGTCTTTGCGGCGGTGGCAAGGTGCCACCGGGAGTGGGGACAACGAACATGAAGTCTCAGAACGCCTCTCATCGACAACTCACTGGGAACAAGATACAAAGATGGCCCCACCTGCGGGTTCACCGCTGAAAGTTGCCTAGAGGGGGGTGAATAGGCAAAACCTGAAATTTATAACTTTAACAAGACCCTTGATCCCTCGATTAGTGGTTAGAACAAGATGAACAATTATCAGAGTATAAAACTATGCCCTTTGCTTGCAAAAAGTATAGCTTTCAAAGAATGCGGAATTAACACAAAGCAACACAACTAAAATATCTATGAAGAATAAAGCAAGAGAGCTTAGATAAGAAGAGGAATAACACAAGTTCTCTCTTGCAAGGAGTTGCTTCTATATATGAGAATTTAACTTGAAGCAACACAAAGTAATAGCAACAAAGAATAGTGCAAGAGAACTAAGAGAGGGAGAAGACAAACAAATCACAAGCAATAAACACAAGTGACACGAGTGATTTGTTTTACCGAGGTTCGGATCACCAAGAGCCTAATCCCCATTGAGGAGTCCACTAAGGACGGGTCTTTTTGGACCCTTTCCCTCTCTCCAACGGTCACCAAGACCGGCGAGTGTTCCTTCTTTGTCAACAAAAGACCGAAGTCTCTGCAAGGCCAACCACAAAGATAAGGGGATCTTGCTAGCTTTACAATGAATGTGAGTCAAAACTCCACGCTCAAATGATCACAAGAGGTAGCACACACTTTCTCTCAAGGATTCTTATAAGGCACTATCACTAAACGCACACGAGTAACTCTTTCTTGCTTGATCTCTCTTTTGTGGCACTTGTGAGCCTTTGATGTGTATAGAAGTGTTGCTCTAGTAGATAGGAGTGAATACCCAACTCTTGTGTATGATATATATCAATGAATGATGTGAATGGGCTAGTTGGGGTGAGTTTTATAGCCCTCAACCACCCATATAGCCGTTGGGGCGCATCTGCCAGAAACTGCATTGGCGGACGGTCCGCGGCTAGGACCCGGACGGTCCGCGACCCTCCAACGGTCGATTCTGACACCTTCAACGGATACACCTGATAGATCAACGACTATCTACCTCGGTGACACCACACAGACGGTCCGCCCTTGGTCCCGGATGGTCCGTGCCAGCTCTAAAATTCCTTTTACTCAACTTGTCACCTTCGGGCTGAACCAGGTCTTCACAGGCGGATGGTCTGCATTGTATAGCCGGACGGTCCGCGGTTTAGTCGGACTATCCACAATTTACAGTTCCTGGCCGAAGTCAAAGCGGTGTCGTAGACGGTCCGCTGGAAGGGGCCAGACGGTCCGCACTCGGCGGTTTCAGAACTTGAGTTTCTAACTTCCCGTTGATCTTTGAACAATCTTCACCAAGTTGCTTTGGCTAAACTTGAGAGAGATCCTATGACCTAGACAAACATCTCAAGTGGCTTTCCATCTAGTCTAAGTCATGGATCATGAACATTTTGATTATTTTCATTCGTATATCTTCTTTTGCTCAAACTAGCTCCAAAATAATGATATGTTGATTTCGAGCTTTCCAACCTTTCTAGAAGTGTTGAATAGGTTCCTCGGGGTATTTAGAACTTATCCAAAGAGTAGAACTATTGGTAGTTCATCTATTCCATGTTTTACCCCTATTTGGTTGGATCTGAGTTGATTGCGATTTAGAGACTAAACTGCTGAACTTATGAACCTATGAATCAAAGACTAGGCAAACTAGTTAGTCCGAATGGTTGTGATGGTCATCAAACACCAAAATATAAGAAAATGGTTTAAGGCCATTTCCCTTTCAGCTACCTCACCTGAGGTGTGCTCGGCAGTGAAAGGGAAATGTGCCCTTGGGCCATTTCTAAGTATTTTGGTGATTGAGTGTCAACACAAGTGCTTAAATGTGATTCAATGCCCATGGATGAACAAAGTGCAAATCTAGAGCAAAGGTATGTTTCTAAGTCTTAGTACATTGGTTTTGTGTACTAATATACTTGTCTAAGTATCAGAAACAGGAAGAAGAAGAAAAGAGGAGAGTTGGTTGTGTACAGCCAAAAGGCTGTTTCGGTCTGGGGCACCGGACTGTCCGGTGGTGCACCGGACAGTGTCCGGTGCGCCAGGCTGCCTCGGGCGAACTGGCCGCTCTCGGGAGTTGACTGGCGACGTACAGCTAAAATTCACTGGACTGTCCGGTGTGCACCGGACTGTCCGGTGAGCCAACGGTTGGCCGGGCCAACGGTCGGCCGCGCGATCTTCGCGGGACACGTGGCCAAGCCAACGGTCGGAAGGGGGCACCGGACTGTCCGGTGTGCACCGGACATGTCCGGTGCGCCAACGGCTCCCAGATCTCCAACGGTCGACTGCGCTGTTTAAGGAAGGAAATCGGGCACCGGACAGTGTCCAGTGTGCACCGGACTGTCCGGTGCGCCCGACGACAGAAGGCAAGGATGGCCTTCTGGATTTGTTCTCAACGGCTCCTAGCTGCCTTGGGGCTATAAAAGGGACCCCTAGGCGCATGGAGGAGTACACCAAGCATTCCTGCAACATCCCTAAGCACCAAGACATCGATTCCACGCATTTGGTTCATTGTGATAGCATCTAGAGCTCTTGTTGAGTTGTGAACTCATTGAGTTGTGTTGTGAGCTCTTGTTGCGACTTGTGTGCGTGCTGTTGCTCTGATTTTGAGTCTTGTGTGCGTTGCTAGTTCTCCCTTTCTCCGTATTTCTTTGTGAATCTTAAGTGTAAGGGCGAGAGGCTCCAAGTTGTGGAGATTCCTCGCAAACAGGATATTGAAAGGCAAAGCAAAACACCGTGGTATTCAAGTTGGTCTTTGGACCACTTGAGAGGGGTTGATTGCAACCCTCGTCCATTGGGATGCCACAACGTGGAGTAGGCAAGCGTTGGTCTTGGCCGAACCACGGGATAAACCACTGTGTCATCTCTGTGTTTGATCTCTTGTGGTATTGTGTTTTGTTGTGACTCCTCTCTAGCCACTTGGCAATTATTGCGCTAACACTTAACAAGTTTTTGTGGCTATAAGTTTAAGTTTTCACAGGATCACCTATTCACCCCCCCCCCCCCTCTAGGTGCTCTCAATTGGTATCAGAGCCGTTCTCTTCAAGAAAGGGACTAACCGCCCGAAGAGATGGATCCTAAGGGGAAGGGAATCGTGATCAACGACAAGGAAAAGGAGTCCTTCGTCAACGAGCCAAAAGATGACAAATCCAACGACTCTGGCTCGGGCCACAGACGTAAAGATGGGAAGAAGAAGAAGACAAGACGTATCAAGGAGATCGTCTACTACGACAGCGACGAGTCTACTTCTTCTCACAAGGACGACGACTACGACAAACAAAAGACGGTTAACTCAAACTTTTCTTTTGATTATTCGCGCATTCCGCACAGCTCAAATGCTCATTTGCTCCCCATTCCACTTGGCAAGCCTCCTCACTTTGATGGAGAGGACTACGGATTTTGGAGTCACAAAATGCGTACACACCTATTTTCTCTCCATCCAAGCATTTGGGAGATTGTGGAAAGTGGAATGAAATTTGATAGCTCGGATAGTCCTTCGTTTATTAATGAACAGATCCATAAAAATGCACAAGCTACTACTGTGTTGCTAGCCTCTTTGTGCAGGGACAAGTATCACAAGGTGAGCGGCTTGGACAATGCCAAGCAGATTTGGGACACCCTCAAGATCTCTCATGAGGGGAATGATGTCACATTACTCACCAAGATGGAGTTGGTGGAGGGCGAGCTCGGACGATTCGCGATGATAAGGGGTGAGGAGCCGACGCAAACATACAACCGGCTCAAGATCCTTATCAACAAAATAAGGAGCTACGGAAGCACGCGATGGACGGATCATGACGTCGTCCGCCTAATGCTAAGGTCATTTACCGTTCTTGATCCTCATCTCGTGAACAATATTCGTGAGAATCCCAGGTACACGAAGATGACGCCCGAGGAGGTACTCGGAAAATTCGTTAGCGGGCGAATGATGATCAAGGAGGCAAGATACGTGGACGACGCCTTGAATGGTCCGATCAACGAGCCGCAACCCCTTGCTCTCAAGGCAACGAGGAGCAAGGAGGCGCTACCGAGCAAGGTGGCGCAAGTTGAGGCGGCCGGGCTCAATAATGAGGAGATGGCCCTCATCATTAAGCGCTTCAAGACGGCGCTTAAAGGTCGCAAGGGACATCCAAGCAAGACCAAGACAAAGGAGAAGCGCTCGTGCTTCAAATGTGGTAAGATTGGTCATTTCATTGCTAACTGTCCCGATAATGAAAGTGACCAGGAAAAGGGGAACAAAAGGGAGAAGAAGAAGCATTACAAGAAGGCCAAGGGCGAGGCACATATAGGAAAGGAGTGGGATTCGGATTGCTCCTCCACTGACTCCGACAATGAAGGACTCGCCGCCACCGCCTTCAACAAGTCATCTCTCTTCCCCAACGAGCGTCACACATGCCTTATGGCAAGGGAGAAGAAGGTGAGTACTCGAGACTCCACTTATGCTTCCTCTAGTGATAATGAGTCTAGTGATGATGATGACATAGACTATTCATGCTTATTCAAAGGCTTAGATAGATCTAAGATAGATAAAATCAATGAATTGATTGATGCCTTGAATGAAAAGGATAGGCTTTTAGAAAAGCAAGAGGATTTGTTGTATGATGAACATGATAAGTTTGTAGAGGCACAAAAATCCTATGCTTTAGAAGTTAAAAGAAATGAAGTGCTTTCTAGTGAATTATCTTCTTGTCATAAAACCATTTCTACTTTAGAAGGTGTCAACAATGATTTAAATGCTAAACTAAAAGTAGCAAATAAATCTAATTCTTGTGTAGAACATGTTGTAATTTGTACTAGGTGTAAAGATTTTGACATTGATGCTTGTAGTGAACACCTAGTCTCAATTTCTAATTTGAATGATGAAGTGGCTAGTCTTAATGCCCAACTTAAGACTAGCAAAAGCGAATTTGATAAATTAAAATTTGCAAGGGATGCCTATACGATTGGTAGACATCCCTCAATTAAGGATGGACTTGGCTACAAAAGGGAAGCCAAGAACTTGACAAGCCATAAGGCTTCCATCTCCGCCAAGGAGAAAGGGAAGGCCCCTATGGCTACTAGTGCTAAAAAGAATCATGCCTTTTTGTATCATGATAGGAGACAAACTAGAAATGCTTATAGGAGTTATAATGCTTACGATGATTTTTCTCATGCTATGTTTGCTTCTAGTTCTTCATATGTGCATGTTGGTAGAAGGAATGTTGTTCATAATATGCCTAGGAGAAATGTTGTTAATATTCCTAGGAAAGTTAATGAGCCTTCTACAATATATCATGCTTTGAATGCTTCCTTTGCAATTTGTAGAAAGGATAGAAAGGTGATTGCTAGGAAGTTAGGGGCAAAATGCAAGGGTGATAAAACTTGCATTTGGGTCCCTAAGACAATTGTGACTAACCTTGTAGGACCCCAACAAGAGTTGGGTACCTAAGTCCCAAGCCTAAATTTGCCTTGCAGGTTTATGCATCCGGGGGTTCAAGCTGGATTATCGACAGCGGATGCACAAACCATATGACGAGGGAGAAGAAGATGTTCACCTCCTACGTCAAGAATAAGGATTCCCAAGATTCAATTATATTCGGTGACGGGAATCAAGGCAAGGTAAAAGGGCTAGGTAAAATTGCAATCTCCAATGAGCATTCTATCTCTAATGTGTTTCTAGTTGAGAGTCTTGGATATAACTTGCTATCTGTTAGTCAATTATGTCATATGGGGTATAACTGTCTATTTACAAATATAGATGTGTCTGTCTTTAGAAGATGTGATGGTTCACTAGCTTTTAAGGGTGTATTAGACGGCAAGCTTTACCTAGTTGATTTTGCAAAAGAAGAGGCCGGTCTAGATGCATGCTTAATGGCTAAGACTTGCATGGGCTGGCTGTGGCATCGCCGCTTAGCACATGTGGGGATGAAGAACCTCCACAAGCTTCTAAAGGGAGAACATGTGATAGGTCTAACCAATGTTCAATTCGAAAAAGATAGACCTTGTGCAGCTTGTCAAGCAGGTAAACAAGTGGGAGGAGCACATCACAGCAAGAATGTGATGACCACTTCAAGACCCCTGGAGCTGCTGCATATGGACCTCTTCGGACCCGTCGCCTATCTGAGCATAGGAGGAAGTAAGTATGGTTTAGTTATGGTTGATGACTTTTCCCGCTTCACTTGGGTGTTCTTTTTGCAGGATAAGTCTGAAACCCAAGGGACCCTCAAGCGCTTCCTCAGGAGAGCTCAAAATGAGTTTGAGCTCAAGGTGAAGAAGATAAGGAGCGACAACGGGTCCGAGTTCAAGAACCTTCAAGTGGAGGAGTTTCTTGAGGAGGAAGGGATCAAGCACGAGTTCTCCGCTCCCTACACACCACAGCAAAATGGTGTGGTAGAGAGGAAGAACATGACGCTAATCGATATGGCTAGAACAATGCTTGGAGAATTCAAGACCCCCGAGTGTTTCTGGTCGGAAGCCGTGAACACGGCTTGCCACGCCATCAACAGGGTCTACCTTCATCGCCTCCTCAAGAAGACTTCGTATGAGCTACTAACCGGTAACAAACCCAATGTATCGTACTTTCGTGTATTTGGGAGTAAATGCTACATCTTAGTGAAGAAGGGTAGGAACTCTAAATTTGCTCCCAAAGCTGTAGAAGGGTTTTTATTAGGTTATGACTCAAATACAAAGGCGTATAGAGTCTTCAACAAATCATCGGGTTTGGTTGAAGTCTCTAGCGACGTTGTATTTGATGAGACTAATGGCTCTCCAAGAGAGCAAATTGTTGATTGTGATGATGTAGATGAAGAAGATGTTCCGACGGCCGCTATACGAACCATGGCGATTGGTGAAGTGCGACCACAGGAACAATTGGAGCAAGATCAACCTTCTTCCTCAACAATGGTGCATCCCCCAACTCAAGGCGATGAACAGGTCCATCAAAAGGAGGCGTATGATCAAGGGGGAGCACAAGATAATCATGTGTTGGAGGAAGAGGCGCAACCGGCACCTCCAACCCAAGTTCGAGCGATGATTCAAAGGGATCATCATGTCGACCAAATTCTGGGTGACATTAGCAAGGGAGTAACTACTCGATCTCGATTAGTTAATTTTTGTGAGCATTACTCCTTTGTCTCTTCTATTGAGCCTTTCAGGGTAGAGGAGGCCTTGCTAGATCCGGACTGGGTGTTGGCCATGCAGGAGGAGCTCAACAACTTCAAGCGCAATGAAGTTTGGACACTGGTGCCTCGTCCCAGGCAAAATGTTGTGGGAACCAAGTGGGTGTTCCGCAACAAACAGGACGAGCACGGGATGGTGACGAGGAACAAGGCTCGACTTGTGGCAAAAGGTTATGCCCAAGTCGCAGGTTTGGACTTTGAGGAGACATTTGCTCCTGTGGCTAGGCTAGAATCAATTCGTATTCTGCTAGCATATGCCGCTCACCATTCTTTCAGGTTGTTCCAAATGGATGTGAAGAGCGCTTTCCTTAACGGGCCAATCAAGGAGGAGGTGTACGTGGAGCAACCCCCTGGCTTCGAGGATGAACGGTACCCCGACCACGTGTGTAAGCTCTCTAAGGCGCTCTATGGACCTAAGCAAGCCCCAAGAGCATGGTATGAATGCCTTAGAGACTTTTTACTTGCTAATGCTTTCAAGGTTGGGAAAGCCGATCCAACTCTTTTCACTAAGACATGTGATGGTGATTTGTTTGTGTGCCAAATTTATGTCGATGACATAATATTTGGTTCTACTAACCAAAAGTCTTGTGAAGAGTTTAGCAGGGTAATGACGCAGAAATTCGAGATGTCGATGATGGGCGAGTTGAACTACTTCCTTGGGTTCCAAGTGAAGCAACTCAAGGACGGCACCTTCATCTCTCAAACGAAGTACACGCAAGATCTGCTGAAGCGGTTTGGGATGAAGGACGCCAAGCCCGCAAAGACTCCGATGGGAACCGACGGACACACCGACCTCAACAAAGGAGGTAAGTCCGTTGATCAAAAAGCATACCGGTCAATGATAGGGTCATTACTTTACTTATGTGCTAGTAGACCGGATATTATGCTCAGCGTATGCATGTGTGCTAGATTTCAATCCGATCCTAGGGAGTGTCACTTAGTGGCGGTGAAGCGAATTCTTAGATATTTGGTTGCTACGCCTTGCTTCGGGCTCTGGTATCCAAAGGGGTCTACCTTTGACTTAGTTGGATACTCAGACTCCGACTATGCTGGATGTAAGGTCGATAGGAAGAGTACATCGGGGACGTGCCAATTCTTAGGAAGGTCCCTGGTGTCATGGAACTCTAAGAAACAAACCTCCGTTGCCCTATCCACCGCTGAGGCCGAGTACGTTGCCGCAGGACAGTGTTGCGCGCAACTACTTTGGATGAGGCAAACCCTCAGGGACTTTGGCTACAATCTGAGCAAAGTACCACTCCTATGTGATAATGAGAGTGCTATCCGCTTGGCGGAAAATCCTGTTGAACACAGCCGCACAAAGCACATTGACATCCGGCATCACTTTTTGAGAGACCACCAGCAAAAGGGAGATATCGAAGTGTTTCATGTTAGCACCGAGAACCAGCTAGCCGATATCTTTACCAAGCCTCTAGATGAGAAGACCTTTTGCAGGCTGCGAAGTGAGCTAAATGTCTTAGATTCGCGGAACTTGGATTGAATTGTAGCATACTTGTATTTATGCTTTTGATCATGTTCGTTTATGCATTTTGTTGCTTATTATGGTGCTCAAGTTGTACAAACACTCCCTGGACCTCACAAGTCCGTTGCAAAGTGATGCACATGTTTAGGGGGAGATGTGTTACAACTTGACCCTTTGAGACTAACCATGTGCTTGAGTTGATGATTTAGTCTCGAAGGAGGATTGAAAGGGAAAAGGTGGACTTGGACCATGAAAGACTTCCACTGCACTCCGATGAGAGGGTAACTTATTCCAAGTTCATCTTTAAACTCTTATTGCCTATTTGCTCTTAATTGAAGATTTTGGTGAGGCAATGGGGTTAAAGGGCCAAGATTGATCCCGTTTTGGTGCTTGATGCCAAAGGGGGAGAAAATAAAGGCCAAAGCAATAAATGGATCAGCTACCACTTGAGAAACTTTGAAAAAAAAAACAGTAGAATAGAGCTTTTGGTTTGTCAAAACTCTTGCATTGTCTCTTTTGTCAAAAGTTGGCCTCTTGTGGGGAGAAGTGTTGTTGATTATGGGAAAAAGGGGGAGTTTTTGGAATCTTGAATCAATTTTCCTTGGAAAACCTCTCTTTATGTCTCTACAAGTGGATTTGACTTAGAGATAGGATTTTGAGTTTGATTTGCAAAAACAAACCAAGTGGTGGCAAAGGATGATCCATATATGCCAAATTGAATCAAAATTAATTTGAGTTTTTAATTGAAGTGATATTGCACTTGTTCTAGTTGCTTTATGTTGTGTTGGCATAAATCACCAAAAAGGGGGAGATTGAAAGGGAAATGTGCCCTTGGGCCATTTCTAAGTATTTTGGTGATTGAGTGTCAACACAAGTGCTTAAATGTGATTCAATGCCCATGGATGAACAAAGTGCAAATCTAGAGCAAAGGTATGTTTCTAAGTCTTAGTACATTGGTTTTGTGTACTAATATACTTGTCTAAGTATCAGAAACAGGAAGAAGAAGAAAAGAGGAGAGTTGGCTGTGTACAGCCAAAAGGCTGTTTCGGTCTGGGGCACCGGACTGTCCGGTGGTGTACCGGACAGTGTCCGGTGATGCACCGGACAGTGTCCGGTGCGCCAGGCTGCCTCGGGCGAACTGGCCGCTCTCGGGAGTTGACTGGCGACGTACGGCTAAAATTCACCGGACTGTCCGGTGTGCACCGGACTGTCCGGTGAGCCAACGGTTGGCCGGGCCAACGGTCGGCCGCGTGATCTGCGCGGGACACGTGGCCAAGCCAACGGTCGGAAGGGGGCACCGGACTGTCCGGTGTGCACCGGACATGTCCGGTGCGCCAACGGCTCCCAGATCTCCAACGGTCGACTGCGCTGTTTAAGGAAGGAAATCGGGCACCGGACAGTGTCCAGTGTGCACCGGACTGTCCGGTGCGCCCGACGACAGAAGGCAAGGATGGCCTTCTGGATTTGTTCTCAACGGCTCCTAGCTGCCTTGGGGCTATAAAAGGGACCCCTAGGCGCATGGAGGAGTACACCAAGCATTCCTGCAACATCCCTAAGCACCAAGACATCGATTCCACGCATTTGGTTCATTGTGATAGCATCTAGAGCTCTTGTTGAGTTGTGAACTCATTGAGTTGTGTTGCGAGCTCTTGTTGCGACTTGTGTGCGTGCTGTTGCTCTGATTTTGAGTCTTGTGTGCGTTGCTAGTTCTCCCTTTCTCCGTATTTCTTTGTGAATCTTAAGTGTAAGGGCGAGAGGCTCCAAGTTGTGGAGATTCCTCGCAAACGGAATATTGAAAGGCAAAGCAAAACACCGTGGTATTCAAGTTGGTCTTTGGACCACTTGAGAGGGGTTGATTGCAACCCTCGTCCATTGGGACGCCACAACGTGGAGTAGGCAAGCGTTGGTCTTGGCCGAACCACGGGATAAACCACTGTGTCATCTCTGTGTTTGATCTCTTGTGGTATTGTGTTTTGTTGTGACTCCTCTCTAGCCACTTGGCAATTATTGCGCTAACACTTAACAAGTTTTTGTGGCTATAAGTTTAAGTTTTCACAGGATCACCTATTCACCCCCCCCCTCTAGGTGCTCTCAGGCAGCCACTATCGGTACTTCGAGACTGGGGTACCCACTCCTACTTGATCAAGGTGGGACCCCTGTGGCTATCCCTAGTCATATAGTCGCAAGTGGTCTGCCCTGGCTCAAAGTATAGGCCCGCCCGACGAGGCCGCTGGCCTTAGGAGGGGGCCAGCTTCCACGTATGTCTCTCCGGATCTCCAATAGTATGGCTTCGGAGCCGCCACGTGCCCCAAGCATGGGGACTCCCTACAGTTATGTCCTGGGGCCAAACCCTCTCTAGATGATCCCAAACACCTACGTATGCTACTTGGACCTCCGACTTTAAGAGGTCTGGTGCTACCATGTGTACAACCCTATGCCAAAGGGACCCAAACTCCTCTGAGTACTTTCCGAACCCCCAGCTAGGGGTGGTACGGATCTACCACGTCTACATACACTCCTGGCTGATTGCTCCCTGCTTGGGTGGAGACGTAGTGCTACCACGTGTCTTATGGCGCGTGACGTAAGTCATCGAGAAAAACCTGATGTAAGCCTCTAGTAGAAGGGGCCACCTGCGTTCAAGGCAGGCAGAGCGCGCGACTGTTCACACCAGTGATAAGTGGCGGGCACCCCGCATTGAATGCAGGTGGCGTGCGTAGCCCGCAACTCTGCAAGGCCTGTGTCGCGTCAGAAGCCCGCACATTACCAAGGCAAGACCATTTACTCAATGCGCGCCGCTTAGGCACCCCTCATTATGACTTTTAATGTTCCTCACGTGTTACCGAGGCGTGAACGGATAGGTGGAGGGGATGGGACGACATCATCCGTATTCTCCCTATGTTCACCTACACTGTGACCTATGTCGTAGCCTTTGCCCACACGCCAACAAGACCGAACAGAGGACAAGACCGGACATGGAAGGCATCGATCCACTAGCATTACCCTGTGATCTCTTCGTATCCCTAAGCCCACTTGTCGGGCTCAGGCACCATGTAAGCCCCTCCCTTAGGCTATAAAAGGGAGGGTGCACTCGGTAGAAAGCAGACCGGCCTGAAGCTGTTCAGGGCGAGACGACTACGGGGATTCAGACACAAACCTTCTCAAGTCACCAATAGAGCGACTCATAGTAGAGTAGGGTATTACGCTCCAGCGGCCCAAACCACTCGCAAACTTTGTGTGTTCTTGTATTCATCCATCTCTACAGGCTAACCTCAAGCCCCCTCCTCATCTTAGGATTAGGGCGAGTGTTATCTGTCACCCGGCTGGAGATTTCTCTCCAACAAATGTGCTTGGGAGCACATCTAGAAATTTTGTATCTTAAACCTAGGAATGTCATAATATTTTTGGGTCTAAAAACTTTAGTTTGGACAATTTTTTGCTGGCGCACCGGAAAACCATGGATTGATCAAAACCATGTAATCAAAATACTATGTCTCTAAATAGTTGTTGAATTAGACTGATGTAAAATATATTATAGTTGTTTCGCGACAGTCCATAATTGTGTTCTGAAACATGACCAAACTAAGGGGTGCTTGGTTCCACAAAACTAAAGTTTAGTCTCTACACATCAAATGTTTGAATGGTAATTATGGGCACATATAAAGACTAAAATACGAGATAAATTTATTAAACTTAATTAAAACTATATTTAATGCTCATAATTGATATTAAAACATTTGATGTGACAATAAGAGTTCGTTGGCACAGTTTTGCTTGTATAAAAACAGCTCTAACTCTAGAAACAACTTATTTTAAAGCCAAAGCCATTTCTCTGTATTAAAGTGTCAATGCCAGAGGCTGAACCAGTGAAACTACTATCTGTAACTTTTCTCTATAGTGTTGAGCACCAAATTGAGAGGGCGGACGGTCCGCGCCTGTGGGCCGGACGGTCCGCGCAAGCGCAGAACAGATTAGGGTTCCGAGTTTTGTGCTACGGTTGTTAGCTAGATTCACGGAATTCGCTCGGAAATTAGTTTGTAAAGGGTCCAGCCCCCTCCTCTATAAATAGAGAGGTATACGACCGATTTGTAATCATCAATCGAATCAATAATACTTCTATTTCACATTTATTTCCTGTACAATTAGGAGTACTTCTAGTCTAGTTCTAGTTTAGCCTCTCAATCCCCAAATTCTCCGCTTCTCTTCGACTCTATACTGATTAGAGAAGTCTAGGTCGGCCTGCCCGAGCCTAGACAACTCCTAGGATCTCTCCTCTCCGACGGGGTCCCTCCCGGGAGCGAGATCCAGGCGCCGCCGGCGATCTTCTGCCGCCCCTGCGCACGCGCGGACCGTCCGGCCATAGGGTGCGGACCGTCCGACCGTCAGGCAGGAACCCTAGCCTCGCGTTAGGTTGCGAACCGTCCGGCCCTGGCTGCGGACCGTCCGCGCCTGTACAGAAAGCACCGCCGCTGGTTCGTATTGAGTAATTGGCGCTCCAAAAGGGTGTCAACTTATAGTAAAAATGACTCTACCTTTTATATGCTTTTTACGGTAAACCGTTTAAAAAAATGTTTGATAGAGCTTGAGCTGTAGCTTTTTTTTTCCAGATAAAAGCGAGAGCCAAATTCCAGCCAAATCGGTGTAGAACCAAATACCCCCTAATCAACCATGGCCCTTCGCATTAAGAGCTAATTTGGTGATTAGGGATCCCTAGGGGATCCATGGGGAAGTAATTCCCTCGCAATTCAATTTTGAATAGCAAGAGGATTTCTTCCCCTCGGGATCCCCGGTCACCAAATCAGCCCTAAACAATCCCGAATCCACGCCCGCACGGCCGGCCGCGCTGTCCTTTGTACAAGAGGAGATGGGATGGTCGCCACGGCCCCCGCCCATCACCCGCAGCACCGCATCACTCCGCCTCGTCCCCCACTTCTCGCACTTCCGCTTCAGCTTCCACCGTGCCCAAGAGTCACGAGGCGGCGGCGGGTCACGCCGACGTACTCTCAGGTGTTCCTCCGCCCCCGATCCACTGGAGACCCGAGACGATGGGCCGAACGGTCGGGCTCACTGCCTCACTCATTGCTTGCTTGATGCCTCCAACTGCAGGTGCTGCGGTGGGACTGCCCCTGCTGCTGCCGCGGGGGCGGCGGAGGGGAGGATGGCCGCGGCGACGGCGGCGGACATGGTGTGGGTGAGGGTGCTTGAGGATGGCGTGTTCCGGTTCGACGCGTCGGAGGCGGCGCGCGCCGCCGCGGGGCCCAGCCTCTCGTTCGCGGACCCGCGGCGGCGGGAGGCGCCGCATGACGGGGCCGACATGCCCGCCGTTGTCCCGGTATGCGAGGTCGCGGCGGGGGGATCCCAGAAGGTCGTGATAAAGGTACGCCACGCCGACGCGCGCCGTGGGTTTGGGACACTGGGTGGTGGGGATGACGAGTGTTTAGTGCTCGTCTCGTTTTTTTGTTCTTATTTCTTAAGATTAGATCGCTTGTCTCATCTGCCGTATCGTCGTGTTGCTGGGTGTTGCCGTGTTGGTCGTTTGGATGGTTCCCTGTTGGCTGACGGGGAGAGCGCGCGAAATGTTGATCTATTGGTCCCAGTATCTGTTTGGCGTTGTTTGATGACGTAACATTGTTGGGATGATCCTCAATACATGGTATGGTGGGTAAAAATCTAATTCTAGCGGTGAGCTCTGAGGAGCTCATGACTACAGGAAAGCTAAAAGTTTTTGGTTGTAATAACTGTAAGATCATAATAGCGAGGCAACCTAGCAGGAGGGACGCCACTCTGGCGTCTCGAACAAGCCAATTCGATAGTGAGCCATTGCCGACGAGAAGGCGGTACACCGAGCCGCGGGGCCTTTGCCCGTGGCGCTAGACACAAGCGTTGTGGCTATAGTCATGCCCACTCGAGCGCGTGCATGGCGCCCTACTCGAGCAGCACGCACGACAGGAATAACAACTAAAGTGATAGCTGTTGTGTCTTTGTCTTCTATGGGGACAGAGCCTTGTCATCACCGAACATTGATATGAGGGTAGGGAAGATGTTGAAGGGGGGCAACATTAGATGGGGATGGACAACATGGATGTTGGGCGATAAGCAGCACTAAAGAGTCGATGAGGAAGAGGTGCGATGGTTTAGGGATGGCTAAGCCGTGTTGTCGACTACCGGAGTTGGACGTAGGGTGGTGGCAACCCTAGCCATCACTGTGAGGTGCCGTCGGGTGGGGGGGGGGCTTCGAGTAGAAAAGAAAATAATTCAATCCTATAAACGATTGCAGGTGGGTAATATTTTGGAAAAATTGGACGGTAGGAATCTAAAAGATCTAGGGTGGAGGAGATTCTGGATTGAACTAGAGCAGTTCATAAATTTTTAAGAATCTATTCATTTCATGTACCCCTTAGGTTGAGATTTCAGATTTTTAATAGTGAATGTAGCTTAGAAAGCTAAACCAAAGGAACCTGTATTGTTAGATAATTGCACATTTTAAGATTAAATTAATTCTCAATACAACTTCTACATTAACAATAGTTAAACTACACGTAGCATATGAAAGCATGTCCATATATCAGATGAAATCTATCTTAAATGCATCTAACAGAAACACAAGCGAGGAACTCATCATTACTTACAACCAGTGTTATTAAGGCGTCATCTAGGCGCCCGGGCAAAACTGGCCGCCTTGCTCGCCATACCCGCCTAGGCGTCGCCTAGGCGCTAAGGCGGTTGGCTGGTGCACTTGCTCGCCTAGGCGCCTTAAGAACACTGCTTACAACGACGATCGCGCCGGCCTAGTCAAAGATAAGTTCGCTATATCGTCTAAGTCAGTAAATGCCGTAGTGTAGATCAACTCGGCGAGCAATCAGGTGATCATTGCACAAAAACCTAATTCGCCCCAACCCATGTATGTTCTTTAGCAGAGCGAGGATTCAAAGACACTGCTCTACCTGCCGCCGCCATTACGTCGGTGTCAGGGACGGAGGAGCCTGATGGTCGCGCAACACTGGGAACTGCCTTGTCTAAAACCCTAACCCATAGTAGATTGGTTGTTTCTCATGCCTTTCAGGGAGAACACCTTCTATCATGTAGGGTATTAAGCTCAGGATAACCTCGGACAAAAAGAAGGAAACTGACCTAGTTATTTCTGATCAATTCAATTACAAATTGTCGCGTAAGACACTCAGATTATTGTATCAATAGATAAAAAATAGAAACGGATTGGCGTCAGTCGCCACATCGCAAGTCATAAGTCATGCGAATAATCACTTGAAAAAACACAAAACATGTGCGCATGTGGCTATAGCTTCCCCCTTTATGTTTTTAAGGAATGACAAGAGAAAGCTATTTAAGTTGACTTCATCATCCTTCCACTTCCCATATAGGACTAAAAACTCATCATTTTCACTCCCACCATACATGAGTGGACCTCTGAGGCTTATTCTGTTTTTTTTCTCGAACGCGCAAGAGCGCTGCACATCTTTATAGAAAAGAGAGTAGAAGAAACAACAGCCTTACAAGAAGGCGCCTTACAAGAAGGCCATGCAGAGCAAAAACAAAAATTTAAAATCAAGAAGAAGAATAAAAACTAATTCGACCCAGTGACCCACAAGGCTTCAGCTTATTGTAAAGTAAATGGGCCAAGCCCAATAAATTTCAACATGTATCTGATGCAGGACTTTCTCCTTCCTTTCCTTCTGAGGTTTCACGCTTAACAGATGCACACATTGGGGTAGAGTCCATGATAAGATACTGTACATGCTGCAGATCCACATAAACAGGGATTAATGTTTTATTACCATCATCCCTGAAAGAATATGATCACTTTTTGAGTTTTGTCGCGAGTCAAAACTCAAAAACTAACTTGAACTATTTGCATGTTTGGTCCTTTGGGCAATTAATCATATAAAAAGTAGGCCGTTGTCTTGTCATGCTCACCACAGCGATGCAACCATTTCAATTTGAAGAATTCAACTCCACTCAGCCCATTTGTTACCCTTTTCCATTTTCTAGACTGGAGTTGATACTGTTTTCATTTTAATAATTCACATACTGAATCTGGATCTCTTTGGTGGTTTATTTAACTTCGACCATTCTACAAACATGATTTCTGTGATGACTTTTTGAAACATTGCAGCATGCTGGTACAGTTTTTTTTTGGCTAAAGGGGATGCCTGAACTCCAGGACACCGTTGGATTTTTGTTCCAGTTTTTGCCTTCATCATTTTTTAATTATCCCTGATAATGCTAAACTATGAATTGTGTTTTGTTTTATTCTTGATGTATACATTTCCTGTAATATTATCTACTTGGAACTATAACATGTCACCAAAACAGAATTGTGGAGGCTCACTTGTTTTCTTTTAATCAAGCAGCTTCCTCCTGGGACATCTTTCTATGGTACTGGAGAAGCGAGTGGCCCACTTGAACGGACTGGGAAACGAGTATGACATCTGCTTTAAGAAACTATATATTATATATTTGAGTCGATTTCTCAAGACAGCAACCATTAACATCATAACAAAGGTCCAATTCTTGACCATTTCAAAAAAAAATGCAACAACTTTGGTCTTGTGAAACAGTCACCTGAGGTCATAGTGCCTTGTTACAACTTTACAAATCAGGGCAGAACAAGAAAACCCTTCAAGGGTGTGCTATCTAGTGAGCAGGTGCTAAACTAAATTGAAATGAGTAAAAATACTAGGGTTTTATACCAGATATTATATGATTCACCCTAAGACTAACAGGCTATAGGACTGGTGCTCCAGCACCCCGAGCACTGGCCCTGTCTCTGCCCTTGTTACAAATAGCTGTAGTTTTTTTTTTTCTCGAAAACGCAGGAGAACTGTGCTTCATTATATTAAGAAGAAAGAGATTAAGGTCCAAGTGGACCAATACAGAATTACAGACTTTAAGAGGCCTCCTTATGGTGGCCAAAAACAAGAGTACAAAAAAGGATCCATTGACTAAAGTCACTAAACTAAGGTAACGACCAAAAAAGAAAAGGAAACCTAGAACCCTGGAATAGGGACTGTAAGGAGAGACAAGCTTTTAGCTCCAGCCCTCTCCCACATCTCCCTTGGCTCGGCGCTTGTAGTTATGCTAAATTAGTTCTGCATGTTCTGCTTATGTAACAGACTTTAAAGAATTTCACGATTTATAGATGTATTTTTATCAGGTTTTCACATGGAATACAGATGCATGGGGTTTTGGGCCAGGAACCACTTCGTTGTACCAGTCACACCCTTGGGTTTTGGCTGTCCTCCCTGATGGAAAAGCATTGGGTGTCCTTGCTGATACCACTCGGCGTTGTGAGGTATGCAGGAGTAAATCATTGTAAAGTTTTTTTTTTGTTGTTCACATTAATATGTTAACTAATCTATATACTTAACTGTGTTTTTACTATGACAGATTGATTTGCGACAAGAATCAACTATAAAGTTCTCTGCCTTATCTGCCTACCCTGTCATCACTTTTGGGCCATTTAATACTCCAGCTGATGTCATGACATCTTTGTCGCATGCAATTGGTATTTCTACCATGATTTAATAAATATTTCTTCTGGCACTTATGAACAATGTTTCTATGTTAATGCTTTATTGAGTCAAAGTTTAATTTCTTTCATAAAGAATCAAGCTGTATATCTCTGGTCTAATACGAATGCGAGCAATATAGGAAGTACTTTATTCAATTTGATACATTTTGTAAAACTTGATAAAATCAAGGTGTTGATTAGTAGAATGTTGTTTGGTTGATCTATCTAATACAATTGGCACTGGTTTAGTGGTTTATCCATTTATACGTGCCCGTCACAGTAGAATTGAGGTTTATATCTATTTTCACTTATATTATCATTCCTTCTCCAGTTTATCTTTTACCGAACTAGGCATTAGCTACGTAAGATAGCATCATTGCCTCTATCGAATTAGTTATAGTAGAACACAAACATGCAACTTGTATGTTCTATTATTTTACTTGCTGTCTTGTTGAATAAGGTGAGATTTTTTCCATTATAGGTACTGTGTCCATGCCGCCAAAATGGTCACTTGGCTATCATCAATGTCGTTGGAGCTATGATTCTTCTGAGAAAGTACTCAAGGTATTTTCATGGCAGAGTACATTATCTTTAATTCTTTATTTATGTGTATTTCCTTTTTGGAAGGAGAAGGATGGACCTGGTGCATTGGTGAGAGCTGTTTCACTGAGTCACTAGGTCATAGGTTTGAAGTAGCCTCTCCGCATTTGCGGGGAAAGGCTCACCTCAGTTTATTCGTTCCATATATCCCATTTATGTGTGAGCCTTTGGCACTATGTCTGCCCCTTTTTTTCTTTTCTGAAGGAAATATTAATGTAATGTTTTAGTGCTAGCTACTTCTGGTCTTTAACTATGATGGATAAAGTGTGTGGGTGGCTCTTTTAGTGTTGGTCATAGAAAGAAGTTAACCATGACGCTTCCTTTCCCGCCCCTTGGCCTCTTCCCTCCTCCTGACGCCACTTCCCCTCCCTCCACTAGCCCCACGCCGGTGGTTACTCCAAGCTCGACGGCCACTCCCCTCCCCTCCTCGGCGTCAACAGGTTTCCCCCTTGCTTCTCTGTGTGGTGGACGTTCGAAGGCTCAACGTTGGTGCGAGGACGGTGAGGCTGGTTCTTCCCCTGTGGTTGCCTTGGTCCTAGGTGGGGATCGACAATCGTATAAGGAGGCTCTGGTGTCTTCTTGGTCCCTTGCTTCCCATGGTGTCTTCTTGGTCCCTTGATGGCGACTGGGTGAAGGTTGAAGGTCGCTGTGCTCGTCGTTTGGCCCGCCGCCCTTCCAATCCCACTCTCAGGCCTGCTTTTGTTGATTTGTGTGGGAGACGCTTCAATTGCTTCTCACTTGATCATCAGGTTGTAGAGTGTCGTAGTCGTGTGCGGTGCTTCCTCTGCGACTGCCTAGGCACCGTGTCTACATGTGCTCGCACCGACGGATGGTCTTGCCCATCCCGAAGTGCACTTTGGTGTGGCAGTCGGTCTCCAAGAAAATCTCAGTGGTGGCTGGTTCGAAGCGTGCCATGGAGGGCGACTCGGTGGTCGGTGGTTTTATCGCTGGTGAAGGTGCGAAGAGGTACACTCGCCGTGGGCAGCAGAGGCGGAGGGCTAAGGCTGGTGGTGGGCTAGATGATCATATACGACTGTCGGTGGATCGCCGCCGCTGTCGCCGGTGGTTTCTTCTTCTCCTGCGTTGGACTCTATTGGCCAGTGAGATTCATTGGGCGCTCTGGGAGGGTTGATCGGGCAGAGGTCGAGCTCTGTCGTGCGCTGATCATCAGAGTCGTCAGCCAGGAGGGCCATGGCTGCGCCATGGAGGCCTAGGATACACTCGCCTCGAGGTTTGGCCTTGAGAAGGATGCGCTCCACCTACGTCGTGCTGCGACAAATTCCTTCCTCGTCTTCTCCCCCTTCGAGGACTTGTCTGATTGCGTTTTCAATGGAGGATAGTCGCTTCACGCCCCTCCCCTCTGTATGCATGTCAAGTGAGGTTTGGCCTTGAGGAGGATGGGCTCCACCTACGTCGTGCTGCGCCAAATTCCTTCCTTGTCTTCTCCCCCTCCGAGGACTTGTCTGATCGCGTTTTCAATGGAGGACAGTCGCTTCACGTCCCTCCCCTCTGAATGCATGTCAAGTGGGGGTCTCGTCAAGCATTTGCTTCTGGTAGCGGTGTTCTGCCTCTACTCCTCGGCGTCGAGCTCTGGGGAGCTCATGCTCATCTCTGGGGAATTGAAACGGCGGAGGGCCGGAGGCTTTGCTTGGTGTGCATTGTCTGATTCAAGGTCTGCTACCAGATTTTGTCAATGGAGATGATGTGTCTGTTATCAAGTTGAGGGCTTGGTGCCGCTCGCCAGATCTTCTACCTGCGGTGTTGGATCTCCATGCCGAGGAGCCGACGATCATTGGCGATGACAGGAATTAGCTTCCTTGCACGTTGGTGTACCCTGTGTTAGTGAGGGTTCTTCGTTCGGGTGGCGTTCCGGGGGAGGGTCTACCTCCGCCATCTTCACCCGATTTCTCTGATGACGGCCGGGATCAGGATCGATGTGGGCGGCGGCCGCGACTTCTGGACCACCAGGCCTTGTATTCTTAGGCCTCGGTGCATTCACAGCTGGGCCCGCGCATTCAATCGGCACCGACGCGCGGTGGACCAATGGATGCCTATTCTCTCTCGTCTGTCTCGGAGATTGAGCTAGCGGCGCCTATGTTCCCTAGGCGCGTCTCTTTGGTTTTGTTAGCTATTGGACCAGTTGATGCCCCTGCTCTCCCGCATGTCTCGATTGAGGAGTTGGCGGCGCATGGGCTTCCAACCTTTTTGAATTCTGGCCCGAAGGTGAATTCCCTTGTGTTGACCTCCCCTGTGTGACCGTCCGTTGCCTACTATTATGTCTCTTGCTCGGGTGGAATCAGATGAACCGATTGGGGTGTCTCCTGCTCGTGTGGACTCAAGTGAACCAGTTGGGGTAGGTCAGGTGGTTGACTTGGATGCTACAATTCTGTCTGGCAACTTGTTTCTAGGAATTGCAATGTCAGGGATTCATCCTGTCCGATGGATGCTGTTACCCAGTTTGAGGTTTCTGAAGAATATGCCAGGGTATAGAGTCGATGATCATTCACTCTTTTGGGTCAGCCAGATGGAGATCTAAGCCACCATGTTTCAAATTTTACTCTAGGAGAAGGAAGATCTAGGCTCTGCCGACCGAAGATGACACCCTGGTATAGTCGTCTCTGGTTGAGTTTAGTGAGCTTTCTTCACCTTTGCAAGAGTTTAAAGGTAATGTGACAAAACCAATTGATGGCTTACTGCCGTCTCCTCGGAGTATCAAGAGAAGGAAGAGGACCCTCCCAAGTATTTTTTGGCCCAGGCGAAGCAAGAGGGTGGCCAAGTTCCCTCCAGAACTGGGATCCAATTCGACTGCTCAAGTCTGCAGGCATCTGGGTTTCTGTGATGAAAATGAAGTTGTCTTTCTCAAAGATGCCAGTAATTATGCAAAGCTATTTGATACTGGGCTCTCCAGTGACCACATTGCTGCTTTGGTGGCTCTATTTGGCTGGGTGTTGCCTCAAGTCTGGCAAGTTTAGGTGCTATAATGTGGAACAGTGCTGGTAGCCTTCATTTTTTGTTCTATTATGGAGTCTAGCTATTTTCTGATTTGGAATGTGAAGGGCCTTATTGACCGTGTTAAAAGAGACGGTTAAATCCCTGGTTGTCGATATTAGGCCTTCAATCGTTTGCCTTCAGGAAACCAAATTGTGTTTCATCTCGGATTTCGATATTCTTTCTATACTTGGGTCCTGGTTCAGTAATTTTGTTTATAGCGACGGTTCCACTTCGAGAGTTTTTGGCCTAAATTCCCTAGATTTCTGGAAGTGGTGGCTGCAACTTGGAACCAGCCAGTTCAACACTCTTGGGGGCATAAAGAAGTGGGCAATGTTAGGGTACAGTTGGGTCTTGCTCGAGAGGTGTTGCATAGGCTGGAGATGGCACAGGGCAACAGAATTTTATCCAGAGAGGAAGTTTGGCTAATGAGAAAGCTGAAACAACACTCAACACTGCCTTGTCCTTGCTTTTCTAGAAAGGATAATTGCTCGTTTAAGATCATGGATCCAATATCTAAGAGAGGGTGATGCCAACACTAAGTTCTTCCACATGCAGGCCTGTTATCGAAAGAAAAAGAATTATATTTCCAAACTAGAGGAGGAAGGAAGGGTGATTACCAATCATGATGACATGCAACATGTCTTAGATGGGTTCTTTTCTAATCTCTTGGGTGCTGATTTTCAGAGGCAATATACTATTGATTTGATGAACTGTCATAGGGATGCAATGGATCTTAAAGGATAAGCTAGAGGTTTCATTGATATGGGTGTCATAAATGAGATGGACTTAGATATTGATTAGGTTTTATGGGCTTATTGCAAGGTAGTATGCCATATTTATCTGTTATTCTGTGGACATATATAGTTGCTTGGTACTTGCTAGACCTATATTTTATTTGATAGTTTTTGTCTTTTTGATATATTATATGATATATGTTGCATATCTATTGCTGGACAAATGGATGCCTAGGCGGTCGCCTAGGCCTCTAGGCACCTGGCTGGCGACTCGCCTCACCGTGGCGCTGTGATAACCATGGTGTTGATGCAATGTTTATTTTAGTATCTTCATTTACTCTAGTTCCAAATAGAAACATCAAATCATGTGACTATATGAAGTAATAATTGATGAGCAGCGCACACTGCAAGAGAATTTGTGGGATCTGTATAATACCTTCCTATATGCTGCACCTTTAATTTTTGTCTGTACTTCAACGCTTCATGTTTTTGTTTTCCTTATTCATATGTTAGCACCACTGTTGCTAAATTATGTATCATCTGGAATCTTTGTTTCAAAGTTTTGAAACTCTGTACCACTTCTACCTATATTCTCCTACGAATGTAAAACTACATATATGCGATTTTATACAAATTACACAAGTAAATTTTTCATGGTATATGTGCTTATTATTTGTAATGTAATATTTTTTCATGCTATATATACTTATTGTTTTTTGAAGTAATATATAAACTATGGTCAAAGTTTTGCATTCAGGGCTTGGAAAAGTAAAAAGGTTTCAACATACATGTAGTGACAAAGGAAATACATGAAAGCATGTTTTGAGCTGCAACCTGAAATTGATGATAACCACATTTTCAGCATTGCACCAGATGGCAAATACTCGGCAAAATCTGTATATGATGGTCTTTTCTAGGATCAGTTTCTTTTGGACATTATAAAAGACTTGAGAACATGGGCCATGCCAAAGTGTTGTTTCTTCATCTGGCTTGTTGCTCAAAAGCATGCTGGACAGCTGATAGATTAGCAAAAATAGGTATGAATCACCCAGAGAAATGTCCCTTATGTGAGCAAGAGGCAGAAACATTGGACCATCTTGTGTCCTGTACCTTTTCAAGAGAATTCTTGTATCGTCTATTGAGAAAATTTGGGTTGCACTCTCTTGCCCCACAGCCAGCTGTTTTCTCCTTCCTGAGATGGTGGGAAGAGGTATCAGGGGCAGTCAATGGGTTTACTAAAAATGCCTCGACCCCCTTATCATTTTGGGTGCTTGGACAATATGGAATTATTGAAATAAATGTATTTGATGGGTGGAATCCAAGTTTAACCTTAATCCTAAGATCTACAGATGAGGAGAGAAGATGGTGGGAAATAGCTGGTGCAAAAGGCCTCTTTTATTTGGCTGCCACTTTAGCTGAATCTTAGGATGGTTGGTTGTTTTCAATTTTTTATGATGGATTTTGTTTATGCTTGCTACTGGCCTCCGTAAGGAGGTTTTTTTGTAACTAGTCTTCTATAGACCATTTTTCTATCTGCTTAGTATATAATGGGGCGCAATTCTCCTGTGTGTTCGAGAAAAAATGAAGTTTTTTTCTCAAGTTGGAAAACATGGAAAATAAACCATGTTATTGGAAAGAATTATGTTATCTTTCGTGGGACATCTGAAATTAATCAAACCATTTATCATGTGCTTTACATATTGGTCACATGGTTCATTTTGAGACATACAAATACTTCGATAATATTTTATATTGAATTAGTGTTGCTTGGTTTTTTTTTGCTTCCACAGGTTGTTAGGACATTTAGGGAGAAAGACATTCCTTGTGATGTTGTCTGGATGGATATTGACTATATGGATGGTTTTAGGTGCTTCACGTTTGATAGTGTAAGTACTAGATCTGTTGTGTTTGCTACATGGGAGCACTTTAACCACTGATTTGTGTTTCTCTTCTCATTTTTAGAACTTTATATTTGTATTTCTTCAGAATGTTTAGAGCAGCTCCAATAGTTATGTATAATTCCACTACCTAAATCCTAGATTTAGCAAGTCCTCAAATGATATAGGAAGCAAAAAAAAACTCATCTTCTCCAACAGTTCTCTATATATTACTTTCTAAATATGTTAAAACTTGCCATATCACTAGTTTTTGCAGGACAAGTCAATTTTTCCTTTTATTTTCATCTCCCTTCCGCAACTCGATCTCAATATTGTGACCTCGCCAGCCTTTCGATTTGTTGCTACAATTATTTATTCGTTTGTTCCTGACTTGTGCATGTGTAGTTGTTGCATTATCAATTGTTTAATCTCTAGCTTACTAGCTGTTGCAATTGTGCATCTTCGACGGCCGGCACATTGGCTTTGTTAATCTATACTACTACAGCATGAGAAAAGACGTTGAAATAAAAAAATTGCACTAGTTTTTATGTTTTGGGAGTTGGTAAATGGTTGCCAAATGTATGGAGGAAATGAGATTAGATGAGAAGTGACTAAATTTAGGAAGTTCATTTAGAGAGCCGTTGAATAGGAGTTTTTAAGTTAACTACCTAAATTAATGATTTAGGTAGTCTTTTAGAGAACTACTGGAGTTGCTCTTACTAAAGCCTTCACCTTTTTTCCTAGCATCATGCACTTCTTTAGCTAACCTTTATGGTATTCTTTTTGTTAGTGCGTTGTGTATATTGTAATGGGCCTTGGCCCACATTCCAGGATATATAATATATGCCCTACCCAATTAGTGTTAGGGTTTCAGTTGGAATGGGAAACCTTGACCCTAAGTAGGGTTGGGATTGGTATATATATCAATATATGTTGGACCTGGCCCATTACATAAGGGTGTGGCAGTAATTACAAGGGGCTAACCCCAAAACCCTAGACGGGTACTCTAACAGTTTCCAATCTAATATGGTATCAACTATCAAGCCTCTCTCTTCTTCTCTCCCTCCCACCTTCTCCCCCCCTAGATCTAGCTGTCAGGAACCCCACCCCAGCCGTCGGCCATGGTCGAGCCCCCTTCCTCCCCAAGATTGGCGCAGACGTGCTGCCTGCCCTCCTCCTCACCGCCAGCCATGGGCCTGCTCCCTTCCCCATGGACGCTCCGCCCGACCTACTCCCCCACGATGTCGGTCGAGGGGACACTCCCCTCCACGCACCCACATCGCTCGCTACTGGCCGCGGGCCTCCTTCTCCATGATGCTGGCCGCGGGCATGCTCCCCTCCACGCACCGTCCCCCTGCGCTACCACCTAGTCCACGCCGACCCTTTGCGACGCCTCTTGTGCAGCACTGACCCCTTGCGTCACCCCTGGCCCTCGCCGGGCCCTTTCCTGCTTTTGTGTAGGCAACATTGACTCTCCTCTCATCGCCTCGTGCGCCGCGTCAGGCCCCTCCAGCTCCGCGCAAGGAGTCTCCTCTGCTCACGTGCCCCCAGCACTGCGGCCGCGCTCGATCTGCTCCCTCCCAGCGTGGACGCCTTCCCCTCCCCGCGGCACACTTCCCCCACCACGTGGCTGCGCTCGTCGTTCTCCCTCCCGACACCACCCTCAGCCCGCGTCGGCCCCCTGCCTCATCTCGACGGTTGTGATGTTCTTCCCCATGCTTGTGCCGGCCTTCTGCTCCGCCTCGCCGGCCTCAGCGCCCACCGTGCCCTCGGGCTTCTTTTCTATCGCTGGTGGCCTCTCACAGCCTGCTGCTGGCCTCCCATGCTCCTTCACCATGGCCAGAGTGTTGCTCGCCGCCTCCATGGGTGCCACTACTCCTACCCCTGCCACCATGGACAACATCCCCGTTCTTTGCCATGTCGTGGTCCACGTGCCTCCCTACTGTGTGCGTGTCTCCCTTCATGACGGTCAGCTCCTCCGGGGCACATTTGTGGCCTTTGATCAGGTCATGAACCCTGTTCTTCGTGATTGCATCGAACTCCACCACCCTCCGGCCTCCATCCACCCTCAGGAGAGCCGCCATGCTACTGGGCCATTTGTGTTCCGCAATGCCAATATTGTATCCATGACGATTGAAGCCTTGTCTTCTCCCCCACTGATGATCGCCGTCACCCTGCTCAACACTGCTGGCCCTAGGACCCCTGCCAGTGGCTCTGTGGGTGCCTCCGATGGCTCTCTCCTTGCCCATGTCATCGCTGCCCACTCCTACTCCCACTAATTGGGTTATCGACTCGACGCCTCATACCATAACACTCCTAACCCTAGTATTGTCTCTTTACACCATCCCCATAGCCCCACCTTCCCTTCATCATTGTCGGTAATGGGTCGACTCTACCTGTCACCTCAGTAGGTGACACGGTTCTTCACGGTCCTTTGTACCTCAACAACATCCTTGTTATCCCCAACATCATCCAGAACTTCTCTTGGTTTGTCGCTTCACCACTGACAACCATTGTTCTATGGTGTTTGATCTCTAGGGGCTCACCATACGAGATATTACCACTCGAGCTATGGTCGCTCGATGCGACGGCTCTGGCCTCCTATATCCCATTCGCTTCCCCGCCCCACCTTTCTCTGCCCATGTTGCCACACCCTACGTCCTCGTCTCCACTGCCTCTGCCTCCACTTGGCACTGTCGTCTTGGCCACCCTAGCCACGACGTCCTCTCCAGCTCGGTCACCTTGGCCATCCCTTGCCCCCACGGCAACGCCACCTCGCTTTGCCATGCCTGTCAGCTTGGGCGTCACACTCGCTTGCCCTTCTCTTCTTCCATATCCTGAGCTACTCACCCCTTCGACCTCATCCACTGTGACCTTGGGCATCCTCTATCCAAGCATCTCCGGTTACCGGTACTATTTGGTCGCCCTGGGTGACTTCTCTCACTACTTGTGGGCCTTTCCTCTCCGCCATAAGTCTGACACCTTCACCAGTCTTTTTCACTTTTTGTTTGGGTGTCGACTTAGTTTGGTCATACCATCCGGGCTGTTTAGTGCGATAATAGATATTAATGAAATGATAATATAAATAAATAAATATTTTTCTTGAATAGTAAATTTTCATTAAGTGATTGACGCATTCATGTCGAAGCACATGTTTTGCTTGATTTGGTGTTTATATACAATTATTGGATTCATTTTGTGAGAAAGACCTCATTTAATAATAATAATAATAAGTTGTTTTTGGAATATACATTTTGATAATTTAATATTTTTTTTTTGTTTTAGGTATTTGTGAAAGTTTCATTTATTGGTTTTTGTTTTTGGAGTCCAACCTATTTAAATAATAGAATTTACCTCAAAATAATTTATTTTATGAAAAGATATTTTATTTATATTACTATTGTTTTTGGATTTATCATTATATATATATATATCCATTTACTTAATAAAAAAAAGAAAAAAAGAACATGCATGAGCCCTCGTCCTCCGTGTGTCCATTTTAGCCGAGCTGCAACTCATCCTACCTATCTCTCTCCTCTCTATCTCTATGGCAGGTAGGCCCTACTTTCTTTTTTTCCCTATGTGTTGTGGACCCATTTATCAGCCACTCTCCTTTCTTTCCCAGCCGATTGGCTCAGCTCAGCCCCTCCCCACTTATTCTCATCTCCCTCTTTTCATTGACATATGGGCCCCATCGCCAGCACTCTTCAACTTGGTCGTTCAGGCATTGTTCGGCTCTACTGAGCACGGACACACAGCCGCCTGGAATCGCCGCCGCCGTGCCCGATTCCGCGTTCGCCTGCTCATCTTCGATGCAGGCCACGAACGCCCGCTTCTTCCCCATTGCGATGACGTGTCCTCTCCCCTTCCTCTTCTTTAGTGAGTTGGCAGTTTCCTCTCTTCCCCAGCGCCATTAATGGCTACCGAGCTCTTACTCTCCCCTGTCGATCCGTCTCCCCGCCGTCTCCATTAATAGCGTATTCAAGCTTCCGTTTCTGTCAATTACATGCTGTAATAGCCTTAATTTCCTCCCCCGCCTATAAATGGAGCCCATGACGGAGCCTCCTCCTGCTCTCCCCTTCGCTGCCGTCGTGCCAAAAATTTCGCCACGCCGAATCTCCACTCGCCCTACTGCTCAAGGCCCCCACAGTTCTCTGCTAGTGCTGTTCGTCGTGCACCTCAGTGCTCGCCGCCGATTCCCTGTCTGCATCGAACTCGTCCCCTGCCGAGCCCCTGCTGCTGCGCCATCCTGTACGCCCACGCTCGCGTCGTGCTGCCACGCTCGACTGCGTTATTCGCCGTCGATCTGGTTGCTCGCCGATGTCCCACTAGAGCTCGCACCCTCGTCGTGTCGTGCCTCGCCGAGCCTCTACGCCCTCAGTCGTCCTCTGCTCGCGTCGTCAATCGTCACAGCGAAGCTGTCCAGTTTCCGACGCCCATATTGATTTTCTGAAGCCGCAATCCAGTTCCCTAGCGGCGAGGATTCTGCCCCTGCTCCTCTTCTCTACAAACGACAGTAAGGTAGAAGATCAATTTTAATATGCCTCCTAAAAGCTATGGTTAATAATGTATTAATTCTTGCGAAATTGATTTATTTATAAAAAAATATATTTGATATGCAAATAAAATAAATAATATTTTGTTAGCTTTGTATTAGTGCGCTAACCTATTTAAATTTATATATGTAACAATTTACATGTTTTGTGAATTAATTATGTTTGACATAATCTCTAGTTTTTAATTAAGAAAATAAAAATAATTAAAGCCTTTATGTTTTATAATAAAAAAAGAGATAGTTGTTTATAATGATTTATGTACACAAAAATATAAATTTACCGACTACTCCTCATAGTCTACCTTTAATTATGTTTTGGTCCTTGTTATAGTTTCTATTATAAAATGTATATTTTGGAACCCAAATAAAATAGAAATGGTTTTGTTAGTTTCATAATTATGTGACAAGCATTTTTAGTTAATGTTTGGCGCGGTTCACATATTTTTGTAGTTTAATTTGTACGGTTGTTATACAAGAAATATTAAAATGACCTTTTCAATAGATATCATGTTTTCTATGTTCATTTATGATAGCCTTCTTAAATAGAAATTTAAAAGAAACTATAGACCGTATGTTTCATAATAAAGTAAAAGATAAGTAATTATATTTATCCATAAAGTATAATTTAGTTTTGTATTCAAGTTTATGCATGTACATATATAAATTGCTTATTCATAGAAAGAATAGAGTTTTCTAAAAGATACTAAAATAATAGAATTGGAGTTCATTTCTTTAAAATGATGACCTACTGGTTTGAATGTAGTTTTCTCAACAAATATAGATTTAGTGTTTTCTTAATAGAATGATAATCATTTATTATCCCTTCACATAAAACTCGTTTAGTCTCATATTTAAGTATCCATAATTATATACTTTACAATAGTAATATGTCATATAACTTTTCTAATAATGATATAATGGCTTAATTAAGTGCTCACACCATCATAACTAAAATGATAGTTTATACATAATTTCCTTTCTAATGAATTAGATCATTTGTTCCTACAATAGAATTAAAGATAATTAATAGGTTAATTATCCTTTATCATAATGTATTAATCAAACCTATAGTCAATTTATTCTTAATTAGATTTATGGCGTGATTAATCCGTTCATCACATTGAATCCATATTATTTATATATATCATTTAGTGGTCCCTAAAGGATAAAATAAAGAAAATTAGTGTTCATGTCCTTTGTATAATTAAAATGTTAGTTTAGATATCTGTTTTGTATATAGCTTTCTTAACAAAGAATATAGGACATGTACTTACTAATAAAAATAAAATATAATTGTTTGTTCAATTTCTCCTACATAAAAGTTCATTTAAGTCTTATATCATAACTTTCCATAAATAGGTGTTTAATAATAATGACCTTTTCACATAAAATCTATTTAGACTTATATCTTAATTTATCATAAGTGATAGGTTTAACAATGAATTATATGTTCCATAATGCTTTATAAATTAATAATGTATTTCATACCGCATTAATCTTAGATATATAACATATGTCTTCTCTAAAAAGTTAAAAAGGTTTAATATTGTTATAACATGTTTTAACATCTTATAAACCCTTAATCTTAGACATATCACATATGACGTTTTATAAAAGATTAAATGGGTGAACTTAATATTTGTAGATTTCAGTTAAGATATTTTTAAGCTCATGTCTTGTTTTATAAAGTATAGATCACACATTTTTGAAAAGAATACCTTTTTATTATAACCCGTGCGAGTAATGTTTTTGAAAAGCGAACGCTCTTTTCGTTAGGCATTCTTTTTGCTTTACGTATGGTGAATGTTGTATGTTATTGAGTGGTGTTTGTTCTTCTTGTTTGTTTGTGTGATATTCAGTGATTGATCTAGTAGTTAAGAATCAAGATCTATTCCTATCCGTGGAAGAACCTCAAGTTTTCAATAAGCAAGGCAAGTGGACTTCTCCCTCTGCATACTCTGTTTGATCCCAAACAATACATTTAATAAGGTTTATTCTTTTGGATATATATGCATAATTTGACGGGTTACCTATTTAGATAACCTTTCCAACCTTATTCCTTGATCAAACCTGGAAATTATACTTTACCTTCGTAGCTATGCTATTGCTACAACTTAACTTTATGCAGTCACTCATGTATGATACTAATGTTCCAAATGGTAAGTTTACTCTATTGTTGTTAACCCGATGGTTAAACAAGATTATTGCATATTAATTGGAACATGGAGTGACCACCCGGGAAAACAGTGCTACCATGAGAACTATCATGGCTCTGGTCTTGGCTAAATAACTAGGGAAGTCTTATGTTGGGTGCTGGTCGTGGTCGACAGGAACGGGGGCATCTGGCAAGCTCTTATAGTTCCGGCTCAGGCAGATTGGATACGGGCATAGTTCCCAAAGCTTTACCCTGTAGTCTAGACTATAAGTTGGTTACGGTAGGTGTGCCTTATGCAGTTTGACCATTTCCAGCATTTGCGTAATGAGGACTCTAGGGAGAAGCCTCGTAGTGAGACCCTGGCCATTCACCTCGGAAGTGAATACGGGTCTAGCTAACCCGGGCTAGAAGGGAATCGCGACTCATGGGTAAAGATGTGCCACCTCTGCAGAGTGTAAAACTGATATATCAGCCGTGCTCACGGTTATGAGCAGCCTGGACTCCTCACATGATAATTGAACTTGAAGATGAAAATAAATCGAGATCCGACGATCTGCTAATGGTTTGCTTAAGTGGTTTCACTTAAGTGTTTTTGATATACTCTTATACCTTTGTTTAATGGGAATACTTGGGATTCACACTTATTAGTAAGACAGGTGTTGTTAATAAAATGTTGACCAACTAAAATGCTTACTGCTCAGCCTTAGCCTCACCTTGTTAAACTTGCATTAGTTTTTCCCCCACTTGCTGAGCCCCGACCATAAGTGAGCTCACCCTTGCTTAAATTTTGATCAGAAGTTTGAAGATGAAGATATCATGCTGAACTCCATGGATGCTAGTCTAGTGATACCCCCGGTCATCTTCCTGTGGATGGATGTCCATGTCTCGCTGTACTTTGATGAATAAAGGTTAAGACATTATGTCTGTTCGAAGTGTAATATGTTAATAAAATCGTTATTTACGCTTTTATGCATTGTTCTTTTGATATATTACACTTGTGACGTCAACATATGTGTGGAAATAGATCCTGGCACACATATGCTATGCACCCGGCTCTGCCCCTTGGAAACGGGTGTGACACTCTCCCACGACGTGCAACTGCGGATGTCGTTCCCTCACACCTTCCTTCAGAATGGCCGAGCCGAGCGCATGATTCACACCACCACCAAGGCACCAACATGCTGCGTTGCCTCCTTTTCTAGGCTTCGGTTTCCAATCTAACACTTTTGAATGCAAATAATTTACTATGATAATTGATTTTATTGAATTCTGTCTGAGCACTTTGATATCAATGTGCTACAGATCCGATTCCCTGATCCAATATCAATGGTAGATGATCTCCATTCCATTGGTTGCAAAGCAATCTGGATGCTTGACCCAGGGATCAAGAAGGAGGAGGGTTACTTTGTTTATGATAGTGGCTCAAAAAGCGATGTTTGGATTCAAAAGGCAGATGGCAGTCCATTCGTTGGTATGTATCACTGACTTAAATAAGATTCATCTTCATTTTCTTAAACGTTAGGAGAATATGCCTCACATAGTCTACATTCAGGGGAGGTGTGGCCTGGTGATTGTGTTTTCCCTGACTATACATCTGAAAAAACACGAGCTTGGTGGGCTAGTTTGGTAAAGGACTTCATCTCTATTGGTGTTGATGGAATATGGAATGATATGAATGAACCTGCTGTTTTCAAAGTACGTGATCTATCATGACACATAATTAATATGGATTGTTCAAATTTCCTTCGTAACTGAATGTGCTGGTCTAAACTTGTAGACTACCACGAAGACAATGCCTGAAAGCAATATTCATAGGGGAGATGCTGATATTGGTGGTGTTCAAAATCATTCATACTATCACAATGTATGTTTTTGTTCCCTTGCCATCAAAGTGGCTAATGACAGTGGCATTAGGGCACATATTTTTTGTACTTCTGTATTCATATATTTTAATGTCTATAATATTCAGGTCTACGGAATGCTAATGGCAAGATCTACTTATAAAGGAATGGAAATGGGCAATGCAGCTAAACGACCATTTGTTCTTACACGAGCTGGTTTTATTGGAAGTCAGCGTTATGCTGCAACATGGACTGGTGATAATCTTTCAAATTGGGAGCATCTGCACATGAGTCTACCAATGGTTCTTCAGTTGGTAATTGAAACATTTGTTCTAATATCCAAAGTTGTTCCTTGAAACTTCGAGGGTGTCTAGTTTTTCCTACTGAAAATATGTTCCATGTGGCCCCTAAAAGAAGATTGTTCTAGCTGTTGGGTTGATGGTGCAAATGCTTATTCATGACATTTTTTGTGACTAGTTATTTTAACATTTAATTTATTATTTGATATTCGGTTTCACTGTACGTGCTGTCCTGTCATCCTGTGATGTGAAGGCAACTAAGTTTGTCAGGACACAAAAATGCTAGGGGTAAGGACCAAGATCTTCTGTATTAGTTAAATTTGGTTTCTCAATTAGTTGTGCTAATTTGGTTCCTCATTTAGTTGTGCTAATTTGGTTCCTCAATTAGTTGTGCTCTGTCACATTTCTATCGTTCTTCCAGAAAGTTTTAAGGAGGTTGTTCTTGAGATATTCATGTTTATAAACTCAAATTGTTAGTGGCCAAATTTTATTCTCAGAGTGGTTCATCTGACAAGATGTGAGATTTAAGCATGCACTTTCACGTGTCTAATGATCTAACAATATGGTTATCTGATCAGGGTCTCAGTGGTCAACCATTGTCAGGTCCTGATATTGGTGGTTTTGCTGGAAATGCTACTCCAAAACTTTTTGGAAGATGGATGGGTGTGGGTGCATTGTTTCCATTTTCACGTGGCCATACAGAAACTGGAAGCATTGACCACGAACCATGGTCCTTTGGTAAAGAGGTACTACATCATGCTACCCAGACTGTCATCCAAACATGTGTACTCAAGAACACAGGATTTTTTTGCTACTCTCTAAGAAACTTGATTTATTGTGCATGTTTCTGCTTCACTGCACTTCATCTATGCATGCAATACATGGTTGATGGTTCAATTTCAGTTTCTTTATTATGCTCCTTTTGTGCAGTATACTTGCCACGTTTCTATAGGCTAGCTTATTTTTAAGGTTGCCATACATGTTTTAAGCATTTCCTCCATTTTTGTGCCGGTCGCTAACTCATTATGCTGTACATCATGGTTTAACCTTCACTCTTTCTGTTCTGGTAAAAGGGTTAAGGTTCCAAGGGGTTATTGCTGTGCTAGAAATTTCTGCTGCTGTGTAGGCTAGATACGTTCATAGGTAGCTTGTCCTTGTGGGCTTAGCCTTATTTCTAAAAAAACTCGGCCGGGGAGGGAAAGACCGCCCTCCCGGTATTATATTAAGAAGAGACCGAAACAATAGTCCCGGCCGAGAAAATCCCCGAACCCTGGCCCCCCATCACTAACGGGCCGACGTCAACTGTCCACTCTGCAACGGCCCAACCGGAGGGTGGCGCACAGGACATCGTAACCCGACAGCGGATGGGACACAGCGAGGGGATTTTTTTAACCAAGCCTGAAAATTCGCTCCCGAGGGGAATCGAACCCAGGACTTGGAGGTGCTACTCGGAAGTCCTTAACCACTAGGCTAGAGGCCCTTTCGCGCTTAGCCTTATTTCTTGTCATCTTGTGTTCTTCTAATGCTGTACAGTCAGATTTTACTTATGAGATACAATTTTGTAGTTAAGATGTACATGTACCCTGCCATGGCAGAAAATCTGATCTGTTCTTTTTACTTCTTACCATTTTCTTTACTTTCCATGGTTGAGTGTTCAAGTTTTTAGTAGTTCGATGAAATGGATCTTAGGATGTCAAAGTATAGCATATGTAAAATTGTTAATATAAACTTAGGTTATTAAAACATATAAGCTCTATTTTGCGTGTTAAATACTCTCTAACTATAGAGAATTAGGAAACACCTCACACCCAATTAATGGAGGGTGAATTTAATATATATAATAAAGTACAACTTGGAGTACAAGTAACATGTTATACATGTGTTAGACTATCCATATTTCTAATGCTCGTTCACAATCACAATAGGAGGGAACTAGACACAAAGACCAGACCTGAAGTCATTGAACATCTGTACACAGTCCCTTAGTCATAATATCAATGAACTGATGAGCTGAGGGGACATGCAGAACTTTGAACTGCCCTAAAGCCACCTTCTTGCGAACAAAGTGGATGTCAATATCAGTATGTTTTTTTAGGGAGTGGTGTGTTTTTTTTGTTTTGAGTGAGCCTGCTTAGGGCTTTGTACCTTGGTCCATTTTGGACCTTTTTCTTCTCTAATTAAAATGATGCGCAGTTCTCCTGCGCTTTCTAAAAAAAAAATATCAGTATGCTTCATGCGATGATGGTCATCGAAGGGACCGAGATATGAAGCTGTTGAAGTAACTGCCGCAGTCAGTAGCAGAGCTTGACAGCAGCCAGATAACTTATCCTCCTAATCCGGGTGCAAGGACCAGTCTGTAGTGAGGTCCCAAACTTTGAGAAAATAAGACAAAACACTTACAGAGATAGCTCCTCTGATGTCATTCACCCAGTTCCTTGATGTGAGAGCATCGTGGACACTCCTCTTTTTGGCCCTAGAAGTGTCAAGGGCGTCGGTGCCCAAGACAGCGGGGCCTCGACTACGAAGTTCGTAGCCTCGACCTGTAATGGCATCGGGGTTTTTGCCCCGCAGCCCGATGGTGAAGGAGGTGAGATTTGAGAGGCAAAGGAGAGGAATGAGACAAATAATTCTTGCTTGCCTTATTGAATCAACCGCCTGCCTTATATAGCCAGACCCCCTAACAAACTCCTCCTATTTATCCTCTAATACTTATCTCTCTAACAAACTCCTGCTACTTATCCTCTTATCTTAACAAATCTCCTACTTTCTACTCCTGCGCCGGCGTGATCAGTTGCTGGCCGCGTGGCCTACGCTGATCGTGGTGGCCCCACATTACAAGAAAAGACCAACTTGACCAGATGTGGGGCCAACTGACTTAGACTCTGTCCATCAATCCATTTATCTGTCCAAAACATGGTGTTCCTACTGTTGTCCACCATCGAAGAGACCGTTGCAGAGAAGAAGGCCTTAACAGAAGGATGAGCATTTATTTTAAAGGATGCCCATGGCCGGCCAGGTTCAATTTTTTGCAACCAGAGCTAGCGCAACCTAAGGGCCCAACTCATCTTCTGCAGGTTAGAGATGCCCAATCCTCCAAAATCTTTTGGTCTAGTAACCTTGTTCCAAGCCACCAAACAATGCCCTCCCATAGCTTCTTTTCTTCCTCTCCACATGAAACTTCTTCTGATTTTGTCAATTGCCTTGATAGTCCAAGGAGTAAGGTCCATGGCCATAACTAAGTAAATAATCATTGAAGTAAAAACAGCCCGGACAAGAGTCAATCTTCTAGCTCTGGTCAACTGATCGACTTTCCAACTGGGTAGACGATTTGCAATCTTATCAATGAACGGTTGAAGATGCTGTTTACCAAGCTTTTTCGAGGATAGAGGCACCCCCAAGTATTTGCAGGGGAAGTTGGCAACAACACGTGGCAGCACGTTGTGAATGGCATCTAAATTTTCATCAGCACAGTGGATGGGGAAAACGTTGCTATTGCCATATTTGTTTTAAGCCCAAATGCCTCACCAAAAATCCTGAGAATGTCCATGGTGATCTCAATATTAGATGCCACAGGGTGGAGATAGATCACCACATCATCAACATAAAGAGATATATGGTTGTGATCTGAAATTTCTGTTAGAGGCTCCAACAATCCATCATCAGCTGCCTTCTTTATTAAGTAGAACAATACATTCATAACCTAGATGAACAACATTGGGGAGAGAGGGTCCCCCTGCCGAAGACCCCTTCTATGGAGAATTTTATGGCCTACCATGGCAAAATTCCTTGAGGACAAGCTTCTTGCGTGCCATGTTGAAGTTGGGCAGGGACATGGTGTCGGCGATGTAGTTCGCCATGCTAGAGAAGCCCGGGTTGAGACACAGAGGATATTGAGGACCAATTGTGATGGCGAGACCGCACCGACATCTCTCAGGGCATCGATGACAGTTTTCTTGCGTGTGATAGTCGTTGATGGAGAGATCCCCTAACTCATAGAGAACTCATGCAATAAGATGACACGGGGCTCCTTGTTGGCTAGAAAGAGGCCCTCAATGGCAACTCAAAGTTGGTGTGCTGATTAATTGCCCTCCATGGCGAGGTCATAGACGCCAGGGGCGATGGACCCGGGAAGCCAACTATGGACGTAGGCATCGTCCATGATCCATTGGGTATCATTGCGATTGACTAGAGTAGTCTTGTTGATGTAGCCGCGAAGGCCAAATTTCCCTAGCAGGGGACTTGAACAAGGGCCCCCAATTGTGGAAGTTGGGGTGTTTTAGCTCGAGGATGGTAGGGACGTGAGACTGGACGACGATCGTGGCGTAGGGAGCGACAATCGTTCTAGTAGGAACACTACCCATTGTGAGTTCGTAGATGAGGTAAACATCATATCTAGTAAGGGGTTTGCGAGGCAGATTACACGAGGGGAAACAAGGTCGTCGAAGTAGCGGAACACACATGACTGGATTGCTAGGCATAGATGGTGCACGAGCGGGTAAAGGTGGAATATGTAGGAGAGGTCGTGTGCGGGAGAATGCGCACGCAAGCGGCGGGGGCGACGTGCGTGGGGGAGGGAGCCACATGAGGAGAAGGCACACACGACAGCATGAAGTGTGGTGCCGTGCGACTGTGTGGGGAGTAGAGGGTGCATGCATGCATGCGGAGAGGGAGTGGGATGGAGGACGAACGTGTGCAAGGGAGGATCCGTGTGAGGAGCATGCACGCGTGCAGGGCTGGAAAAAAGCTCGAAGCTCGTGAGTTGGCTCGAGCTCGGAACCTCGTGGGTAGGGCCCCTAGGCCGGAGATGAACGAAGCCTCGGCGATGGGCATGATGAAGCCCCCGATGCTCCAAAGGGGATGACGCGGCGGCGAACAGCCCTGCGCGCACGACTGATGCGTCAGTCGGGCCGGCCGGGGCGGCGAGGCTCACAGTGACGGCGGCCGTGGTCGGGGCAGCTCCAGCCACCGTGGGATGGGGGCAGAGCCTGCGGGGTCGGCCATCCGGGCACAGGACGACGATGGCCGGGCGCGAGATGGCGGCGGCCGGCGCTGGTGTGGCGGTCGGGGGCCTGGGCGCGGACGACAACGGCCGGGCGCGGATGGAGGGCCGGCAGCGGGCCTGGGCGCGGACGGCGGCGGCCTGGCGCGGAAGGAGGGACAACGGCGACTTGAGGGAGGGAAGGGGAGGAGAGGGAGCAGCAACCGAGCCTGGGAGGGTCGGCAGCGGCTGGAGGGGGGTGGCGGCGGCTGGGAGGGAGAGAGTGAGGAGGGGCTGGCGGCGACTGGGAGGGAGGGAGGGAGGAGAAAACTAACTTGGCTCTGGTACCATGTTGAATGTTGGAAACCCTAACCCTAGAATATGGTGTGGCTATATATTAATAGACATGGTGTTGGGCCTAGCCCATTACAGTGGGGCGAGAGTGTAAATGAACAGGGAGGACCCCCAAACCCTTATATAATTCTAACAGTTTCCAGCTCTACACGCGTGGTGACATTGGGTGTGGTGGACGGGTGGCTATGCAATTGGCGTGGGAGAGAGGCTAGGGTAGAGGAAAGAACTGGAAGAAAATCCGGGCCACTGATACCATGTAGAAAATTAAGAAACACCTCACGTCAATTAGGGTGGTGGTGATAAGTAACATGGTATGCATGCGTTAGACTATACATATCTCTAATACTACCTTGTTATTTTCATTACTTAATTTCCTCCACTTCATTCTTCTCAAATATTATATTTTCCCAAGTGAAGGGTAGGCCTGGTGCTATGGTGAGAGCTGTCTCCTCACGGAATCACCAGGTCATTGGTTTGAAGCAGCCTCTCTGCATTTGCCGGGGAAGGCTCGCCTTGGTTTATCCCTTCCCGAAACCTCACTCATGTGGGAGTCTCCGGCACTTGATCTGCCCACCTATGTTTTCCCAGGATGACACTTTTTATCTTGTAATTCTTAATGAACTGGTGCTTATAGCTCATTTATTTGGATGCAACTGCTTGTATATACTGACAAGCAGAACTGAAGTCTGAAGTATTGTGATTGCAGGTTTTTGTTTGGTAATTTGGTTGAGTTCTATGTAATATTCTTGGGAAATAATCCCATCTGGCCATGACATTTAGTATTTTTACCCCCTTCAATATGCAGGAGACTACATATTATTTCATTAAAAAGAAAAATAACCAAGTACAAAACCTACTCCTCACCACACCCTCAACCAATTAAAACGAGTTAGCCACCAACTACTTAAAACACAATGACTCAACGTTACCGAACTTGGAACCTAGACAAAGGCCGGGACCAACTCAAAGAGCCACTTTGCAGCAGCAGCACACACAATCCACATCACACCTACATCTACGACAGCCCTTACAACTCTATTTACATTGGGAAGAACCTACTTGAAGACGCAATTGTTATGATGCCTCCAAATGACTATTTAGTATTGATATTTTCTTGATTGAAAAAGCATTGGCTAATTCGAGAACTTTTATCTTTCAGTGTGAGGAAGTCTGTCGCCTTGCGCTACTAAGACGGTACCGGCTACTGCCACATATCTACACTCTTTTTTACCACTCACATACAAAGGGTATTCCAGTTGCTACTCCAGTTTTCTTTGCTGGTAATTAATTCCCTCACCTTGTATCACCCAATTGTAAGTTGGCTCAGATGCTGGTAGTTTGTAGGAAGAACACAGATGTATCGCAAGTTGCTGCCTCATTTTTTTTGTGATCCAAGTTTTGTATAAGATATTTACAGCCTTACAGAGACTGTCTGGTGAGGTTATATAATATATGATATTCCCCAGTTGCAGTTTGTTAACAATACTATCTTGCATTCCTCAATTCTTTTAGATACACAAGACCCTGAACTGAGGAAAGTTGAGACTTCCTTTCTCCTTGGACCACTCTTAGTTTGTGCAAGGTAATATCTTCAGAACAGTGATTTGTCATTAGTTCTTTCCTTTTACCTTTTCTCTTGAGACCCTGTTCATTTGATTTGATGTAGCTCTGTGGCAGTTCCTCTGTGGATGTTTTTGTGTTATAGACGATTTTGCATCATAAATTGTAAACTGTTCAATTATCTGGCGTGAATATATATAAATGAAAAGATGCCAAAATGCCAATTTTTCTTCATCTTTCTCTATCCTTTGGTATCTTTAACCTTTCCAATTGTTTTGGCAGCACTTTACCTAATAAAGGAGCTCATGAATATGCACATAAGTTACCGAAGGGCATATGGTTGTCTTTTGATTTTGCGGATTCACACCCTGTAAGTTGGTTTCTAAGCTCTTAGTTTACTGCCTTCAATTCTATTCAAAGAATTATTTCTGAATGGATAATTGTGTAGGATCTGCCGGTGCTGTATCTACAAGGTGGAGCAATTCTTCCTGTAGGTCTTCCTATTAAGCATGTTAGTGAAGCAAGTTTGGAGGATGACCTGTCACTAATTATCGCATTGAATGAAAATGGTATATACCTTGTCATTTTCTGAGGACCAGATGTTCGTATACTTCATCCAAGGTAGTTTTGGTTGGGATAAGGAAACACAAACATAAAGGGACTAGATAAACAATGGTGACATCAACATCATAAGCAATTAATTGATCTGTCTGGTTAGCGTTGGTAATAGTAACAGTAGCTTATGACAGAAAAACACAGTAGATCCGTGCATCTTGCCATCATGTTCTCCCTTCACACTGCCGCGCTTTGCTTTTTTTCTTCTCGAACATGCATGGGACTTGCCCATCATTATATAAAAAGAAAGGAGTATAGATGACTCTCTATAGGGGCAAAGAAGTTACAAAAATAATTCACTAACAAACCTTAACCACAACCAGCATCTGAGCAAAACAACTACGGCCATATGCTTTGGATCTCTTTGGCTCCCGCCATACACCATAACATTGCCTCATCTCCAATATCCTTCAAGATGGCAATAAGTTTAAGTGAAAACCTCTAAAAAATGCAGCCACTCCTGATTTCCATGTATACAAAACAACCAAGAAGTTGAAGCCCTTGTGAGGTAAATTGGAAACCATCTGTAAAGCATGACACCACTGTAAAATTGCAGTTCTCCAAACCTGGGGCTAAGTGCTGCAGTCCAACTATTGTTAGCACTGAAAACAACACACTCCTTGCGAACACACAAGTGAGCGAACCACACGCTTCTGCTACGATCTACATAACAAGGAGAGATGCCGAAGCACCACTCAGCATGGCTTCTGTCGCCACAACAAGCTGTGACCTGCTGGTAAGGACTGCACTGCGTCCTCTGCTCCACCTCACACCTTCTGTAGCCCAGCTGCGTCTGGCTGGTGATTTACACCCTTCTTGAGTTTGTGTCTGAACAAAATTAATGAGCCCACTTTTGTGAAGATGTCAACTAAGTATTGGATAGCGTCCTGGTATGAGCTTCATTACTTTAGGGGAGGCCCATATTCAATAACTCTGTGATCTGATTAGTGATCACAGGAGATCTAAAACAAACACCACACAATGCATCTATTACCTTCCGTAATCAAATAAAAATAATGTTACCATCATCTTAACCAAACATTACCTAAATGTTAATATGTCATATGTGGTTGAATGCATAAGAAAAAAATTGATCTGCTGCACAGTATTCTGTGTTTCCTTGTAAACTATTTTTTATGCTGTAGTTAGCTTTTATTTGTGTTCAAGAATAGATTTAAAATGTTGTCTCAAAGCTGTGTCAATAATATCTGCCAATGGCTTGGCTTGTTTTACAGGTAAAGCTGAAGGTGTTCTCTTTGAAGATGCAGGAGATGGATATGCATTCACACAGGGAGACTATCTTTTGACATATTATATTGCTGAACTCCACTCATCAGTGGTTACTGTCAAAATCTTAAAATCTGAAGGGTCATGGAAGAGACCAAAACGAAATCTGAAAATAAATATATTGCTTGGTGGAGGTGCTATGGTATGCCTATTGCCTTTCATTATTTTTTCACTCAAGAAACGAACTTATCTTTAACACAACTTTTTTTTAATCCAGATAAGTACAGATGGTGTTGATGGTGAAGTAATACACCTTACAATGCCTTCTGAATCTGTAGTGTCAAGCTTAGTTGCAACCAGCGAATTTGAGCACAAGAAACGAATGGGTATTTCTCAGACCACTTATTTATGATTATACTTTCTTAGATCTAGAAGAAAAGATTTGTCATTTCCATAAATTTTAACAAAGTATCAAAAAAGATACAATAGTTTTAATTGTCTCCGCTTGTCTTATACTGGCACATTGCGATGGTTGTACAGAGATGATTCAGCCTATACCTGATATAGAAGAGCCATCGGGGCAGGAAGGTGCTGAGCTATCAAAAATACCTGTTGATTTGAAAAGTGGAGACTGGTTCCTTAAGATTGTACCATGGATTGGAGGCCGTATTATATCGATGGCCCATATTCCTTCTGGTATGCTTCACAATCACATGTGCAATGTGTAATACATTGTAATAAATTTGTTTATCTTGGAAATAGAGATATCCTTGTTTATTTTCTGATGCGTACTTTTCCTCACATACTTTAAAATAAATATATGTTCTTTGTTATGGTTTTTTATTTGTATATCCTTTCATTATGCAAATGTATTATGAATAGATCATGTTAATTTATCATTATTTTTTAGTATCACTTGCTAACTACTCCCTCTTGTTAGACTGTGTGTGTGAGTGTGTGTGGACCGCCACCACTGTTGGGCTGCCGAGCCATTTGGGTTAGGGTTGAGTCTATATATTGTAACCCCTTCTCTATGCAATACAATCAGTCACTTTCACTATTTTACACCTCTATTCCAATTTATAAGTTATTTTGAGTTTTCTAGATACATAGCTTTTATTATGCACCTAGATATGTCTAGATATGTATCAAAAGCTATGTACATAGAAAAGCCAAAATGGCTTATAATTTGGAACAGATTGAGTATTATCTAGCATAGCTTGAGTATAATTTATAATTGATCTTTGCAGATTCCCAGTGGCTTCACAGCAGAATTGAGATAAATGGTTATGAAGAATACAGTGGGGCTGAATATAGGTCTGCTGGTTGCACAGAAGAGTACAAAGTCATCAGGTAACTGAAGTAATAATTTCAAAGTACTTGTCCATGTGGCTATTTGTTTCCTGTTACATATTTCTTGTCTAAGTTAAAAAAAACTGTAGGAGGCACCTTGAACAATCTGGAGAGGAGGAATCTATTTGTATGGAAGGAGACATTGGTGGTGGTCTGGTTCTCCAGCGCCAGATATCCATTTTGAAGGACAACCCAAAGATTGTTCAGATCGACTCCAGCATTCAGGCAAGAAGTGTAGGAGCTGGTTCTGGTGGGTTTTCAAGGTGAGGGCCCTTCTCCCATGAAATTACTTTGATAAATCGCTCTTTAAAAGTGTCGTTTTGTACATATATATGGTCACTAGTGCTCTACTTTGATTGCATATTACCATTGTGAAATGTATGCAAAATATAGCAAATTTGAATATTTTGGAAGTACATTTTAGCACAAGTCTAGTTAATCCATTTTCCAAAACTTCAACAAAAGTATTCAACAGGAATTGACTGTCAAAGTTTTAATGTGTTTGAGTGTTTGCAACTCAAAATGATACTCTTCTGTATTGCGTGGATTTGTTGTACGAAGGTATTTACAATATTTTTTAACTGTTCGATTGATTATTTCAAGAATATATTTGGAAATATTGAATTATGTTTTCACTGTGAAGGTTGGTCTGTTTACGAGTTCATCCTACATTCACCCTGCTGCACCCAACTGAGGTAGTAGTTGCTTTCACGGCCATCAATGGTTCAAAGCAAGAGATCTCCCCGGAGGCAGGAGAAATAACATTCGAGGGAGACCTCAAACCCAACGGTAAAGTTACCTGCGCTGCACAGTTTGAAGACCCTTCACCTCTGTGAACTAATTTACTTTTGGCAAATTCACAGGAGAATGGATGCTAGTGGACAAGTGTGTCGGGCTGAGCTTGGTGAACCGGTTTAATCCCAGGGAGGTTAGCAAATGCTTTGTGCACTGGGGAACTGGTGATGTGAACATGGAGCTCTGGTCAGAGGAAAGACCGGTGTCTAATGAGACGCCGTTGAGGATTTGCCACCAGTATGAGGTGCAGCAAACAACCTAAACACCTGCCCGAAGAGCAGAAATAAAAATACCAATTTGGAGGATACTTCAGTTGCTTGCACTTGTTTTACGGTCTCTGTATTGACGGTCGCGCACCATAACTTCCATGGTATTTTGGAGTCGTGTCGTTAGTCATTACCCTCTTGGAGGACTTTGGGTCTGCTGAAAACATGGTTACTCAGCAATATCTGCTACTGTTCACGACTGACATTCAAAGGGTTACTCAGCAATATATGGATAAAATTTGTGTTAAAGATAAGTTGTGTCGTGTGGGTTGAGTTATGTGTGTTGTGTTGTGCTGTACCTTCTTCTATCTATTAATGGAAAGATACGTAGATCTCCTGCGTATTCGAGAAAAAAAACTATATGGATAAAATTTTATGAAACATCGTAAGTGTGAAAGAAAAAATTAAGAATGACGTTAGTTGTTTTACTTATTTTTCTTTAAGGTGGTGGAATAATTTATGCGATTATGATGAAGGTCCACTTACCTAGAAAGATATGAAATACCGTGTGTGGAATGAATTTGTTTTTTATTCCTATTCTATGAAGTTAATTTGTAACTTACACCATCTAAAACAATACACTAAGACAATTAAGGAGTATTATGATGTATTAAACACTTTGTTGTTGTATTATGGTTTGGATGAATGTGAGAAAGCAAAGAAGAAAATATTCTTAAATAGTTTTAATGTTGATATTTAGGATATTCTTGTTGATATGAAATATAGCTCTCTCAATTATTTATTTAGTCTTGCTTGTGAAGTTGACAATAAAATTAAACATGAGAGACAAACTCGTAAAAAATTGAAGGTTTGCTGAAATTAGACATCTTGACACATATATTGTGAAGGTTTGGTTTGTTGCTAACTTTACAAAGGATGTTCTTAAAGAAACAACAAGTTGGAAGAGAATGAGCATAAGTTAGCTTCTTTTTCACACATACCACTATGCACTGAAAAGGTAAACAAAGGTAATGATATGTGTTCTATGATCTCTCATGGTGAGAAATTTTTGATGCACCAAATCTATCCACAATTCATGCTATTATAGAGCAACTATAGTGGAACATATTTCTGATTTACCTTTATCACATGATGATTGTCTTGTCATTCCTTGTGATAAAGAAGAGTTATGTGATGATAATGCTATTATCTTTATGCCACTGCTTAAAAATAAACTTGATATTGTTGCTTCTGATCCTATTAATTGTGTTGAAATTAGAACTTTCAATCCCATAGCTAGTGTGTATGATGAGCTAAAATTGTTGTCCCCTTTAAATATACTTTAGGTTATATTGAATTTTATGGTATATGTAATCTAAATAATTTAGAGGATAAACTTTTTTTGTACTGATTCGTCATGGTTATCTAAACATACATATCATGTTATTGGGCAAAATAATTGTGAATAAGAATATAGGGTACATCTAGTATATATTTGTTCGAATATAAAATCTTCTTTTGTCATTAAATAATGTGATCACTTAGATGTTTGTATTAAAGCTAACCACATTATCTCGAGTTTCTCTTGTTCTTCTTTGTATGTTTTGCAACAACAGCGTCAATTTTAAGAAGGGGAGCAAGATTGGACGATGTCAAGAACTACACCAACTACTTCCGTAAGCACCAACAACTTGAGGATAACTCAAAACCAAGAGGAGAATGATGAGGACATGACACCTACTTATACAACTATTGATTACAAGTTTAATTTTCAGTTCATCCACTACCCGACAATACCTCATTGAAAAGATCATAACTCCTTCATCCGGAGTGAGTTTGAGGTCCATGAGAACTTGATGGAAAGCTTATTTGATAATCTTTCAATATATAGCCCTTGTAGGATCTAGGACACCGGCTAGAGGGGGTGAATAGACGATTTTGACTAAAATCAAAAGACACTAGAGAAATTTAATCAATATGACAAGATGTATAAATTCTCTAGTGACAACAAGTAAGCAATCTATGAGAATCAACTATGGTAATTGTATACAAGAAGAACAATATGCGAAATACTAATTACTTGCACGGTAATAAGCAATGCAAAAAAAGAAAGACACCGGATTTTATCCCGTGGTATCGGTGATTTGTCGATCACCCCTAATCCACGTTGAGGTGGACTTCAAGCTCTCACTTGCTCCTCTATCAAGACGCGGCTTGATCTTTGAGCCAAGTGGACAAGAAATCACTCAATACCTCGTTTCCATGAATGTCACCTTTGCCACTCCGGCGAGGTAGGCGCGAACCCCTCACAATCGAGACCGTGGCTCCTCCACAATCTTCTTGGAGAGCTTGACGGAGACAACACCCGAGCCGTCTAGGAGGCGGCAACCTCCAAGAGTAACAAGTCGATGACGCTTGCCCGGTGTACCACCTAGTGCCTCAAGAATCACCAATGGATGCAAATGTACTAGGAACTCTCAATCTCTCACTAGAATGCAATCTCAAGCAAGGAGTGTGAGAGAATGAGTGGGAGGATCACAAATGAGCTCAATGTGTGCAAGGAATGGCCAAGAGAGCCCTCACACACGAGCTCCCATTCTATTTATAGCCCACCTCACAATTCCAACCGTTATGTGCAACTAGCACACTTTCTGCGCACACGCGGACGGTCCGCGCCCTGAGGTCGGACGGTCCGCCGTACAAGTAACGGCTAGTTTTCCCGTTTGAAATCTGTCAGAGCTGTCAGAAAAGCGAGGTCCGGACAGTCCGCCAACCTTGGCCGGACAGTCCGAGACCTGGCAACTTGGAGCACCAGAGCTCTGACCATGAAGAGTTAACACACACGGACTGTCCGCCCTACAAGGCTGGACGGTCCGCGACCTGGGAGTCAGTACTGTCCGGGCTTAGGCCCCGGACACTCCGTAGTACAAGTGCCCAAAAACACACAGTCCTTGCCCAAACAAATTTGTCACCTGCGGACGGTCCGCCGACCCTGGCCGGACAGTCCGCACAATAATATAGGGACTGTGCAGAGAGCAACCCTCTCTGGTCAGGATTGAGGAAGGTCCGACCCCAAGGCCCGGACGGTCTGCAGTACAAATGTACAGGACCAGTCCGGAGTGAACTACTTCGGTCCCCACTGGATGGATCACGGACGGTCCGCCCACTTGGCCCGGACGGTCCGCCAACCCCATGACTTAGCAATTTTTTAAACACACTTTCGAAAAGATTTTTAACTCTCGAAACTGGAAGCGTTGTTAGTCCTCATGCAAATGCAACCACTAGATGCTCTATGAGGCACTAAGTTTTACACAGACCAAAGTCATTGACCCCTCTTAATAGTACGGCCATCTAGCCTACTAATCCGGTCAAATATCTTCTCTAAACTCCTGGAGACCGGCAAAATCAAAAACCTATGTTATACCTTTGCCTTCACTTGATCCACAACCAATGCTTATAAGTATCCAAGATTTTATGTTCTATGTGGTCCAACCTGCATTCTTATTTCTCCAAGAACCGTTAGTCCACAAATAGTTGTCATTAATTACCAAAACATCACTAAGGGGCCTAGATGATTCACAATCTCCCCCTTTTTAGTAATTGATGACAACACTACACATTTTATCCAAGAGAAGTTTTGATTTTCAAATCTTCCTCATACCTTAGGTATAAGAAGGATTTTAGAGATGAGTTTCATAAGACTTATCTTGGTTTGAAGTTTCGTCCGAGAGATAGGTAAGTCTTAACAAAACTCAGAGTGTAGGAATAGCTCCCCCATATGTGTGTATGATATTTCTAGTTGAAGATATGATACACATAATCGATCGGAGTTTTGATGGAGATCTTCCTACAGACATGGTTATCGAGGCATACAAGAAGTAATATGTAAAAACAAGCGCAACAAATTTAATCACTCCTCGATCAACCATTCACTAAATAATTCGAACTAATAAAAACATAAGATTTAGCAAACATAGTTCAATCCACAAAATATTACAATCATTTGTCCACAAACATGAGACATAGTTCACCAAATGCATAAGACATAAAGTTCGAATAGTAAATATGCATATGCAAAGTCTCAATGTCCACATGAGCTCCCCCTGAAACATGCATCCCCATCTTCTCTTCTCGTCTCTCCCCCTTTGGCATCAATTGCCACAAAGGAGGGGTCTCGCTGATCACCAGGTGGAGGGTACATGCTGTAGTAATGGGTGCTGAAAGTGTCGAAGAGAGACAAGAACTGCCCCAAGTCATTCTGGAGCTGTTGTTGCCTCTGACGGATATCCTGGATGCTTTCATTGGTGGACAAGTTGTCAAACTGACTGGACAAGGCCCCCATATTATCCTAAAAGCTCTGCTGCATGTTGTTCATTCTAGTCATAAGTAGATCATGAATAGTGTCTTGGATATGAGAGCGAAATTCAGAAAGCTCAGAGTTCAGCGCATCAAGGTTATCATCAAAGCGAGTCTGCATGGCATCCATGCGCTGGTCCATATGGGTCATCATGCCCTGAAAGCGGCCATCCATGTGTGTCTGGAGCCCTTGCTGCATGTTCTGGAAGTACGGATCAAAATATCCTGGACCAGGCTGCCAAAACTGCTGAGGCTGAGGAGGAGGTGGAGGAGGACGCATCTGCTCAGCTGCATCAGCTTCAGGAGCAACTCCTGCATCATCGCCAGCTTCTTCCTCATCATCTGGGAAAGGAGTAAGAGGCCTGGTGAGGAAGCCAATCTCATTCTTGAAAGGACTAAATGGAGTGTGAGCTATCTCACAGTGCCCCTCAAATCTGGTCTTAGCCTTGATGAGAGCCATAATGTATGGAGCATATGCTAAGTTCTGGTTCTTGTCCATCTTGAGGTCATTCAATTGCCTCATCATAAATAGCACAACATTCATTACCTCACCATTCATGATATGGTGGATAATGTTCCAGAACTTGTCTCTGATTTTGATCTTATCTCCACTCTTGGGAAGAATTCTTACTATGGCAATCTTGTTAATCATAGCAGGATGATGCCTCAGTCCTGCAGTCTCACCAAACCTCCTAGGAATGCCCAGCCTCGCTGGCTCATAAAACTACACAAATTCTTCAAAGTTGTCCTCAGTATACAAATCAATCCCAGCTGAAATTGTATTATAGTCCAGACTATTTGCAGTAGCGAACTCAACAAAGGTTACAGAGTACCTCTTGAAGCCAATCATCCAAGTGATTGACGACTCATCAATGTCAATCTTAGCAGTTGCCAGAAACTGTTTCATAGCCATCTCACTGAAATCTGTCTTCTGGCCCATAAAGTCATAGAGACCACATGCCTCGAACTTTGGAATCAAGCCCTCCATAACTGACTGACCCAGCATAAAGTTCCAATCAATAACTTGATGCTTGTGAAAATTAGTGTCCATTAGGGTTCCCCAGAAGACGTCAAACTGAAGCTGAGTATGAAAAAAATTGAATGTTGGTGTCTGAGGGCAGATCATACTGATTAACTGTCCTCCTGGAGCAGTACTCAGTCATAGAGAATCTTCTCTTTGGATAAGTCCATCCTGTGATGTCGATTGGATAACCTGGATGAGTATGTGGAACATCCTCTGTGTCCATAGAGATGCTGCCCCCAGTTGAGGATTGAGCCTCAGAGTCTGTAGCTGGATTATAATCTGCATCATCTGCACGAGGGCGCTTCGACTTGAAACGACCGACAAGCTTCTTCCTAAGACCACTCAGACCACTGCAATATATATGAGAAATAGCCACTGGTGAATAGTTGATAACGCCACAACATAGAGAAAGAAAGTGAAACTTTCTGTCAGGGACCGGACTATCTGCGCCAGGGGGCCGGACTATCCACGCCATCTTGGTGGACGGTCCGCGACCGTCCAGGAGCAATTTTTAGAACCCTAGCCGCCCCATCCATTCAATCAACGATTCGACAGAAAATAACCATCCAAATCGGTTCAAATTTTTGCACAATATTCACAATGAGTAACACTAGCAATTCCACCAATCAAATTTGTAATTCCATTGCCCAATTCTAGATCAGAGAGAAAACCCTAAGAATTCCCAAAGTTGAATAAATCACACAAATCCATGAGATTTTGAAATACCAAGATGAAGACATAGTTGATGAACTTCCAACGATCTCCCAGACAGTCCGTGCGCAAGTTCGCTTCACCGCCCGCTCACAATCGACAAGAGTCACCTTTTGGCGTGTGGAGTGTGAGAGAGAGGGAGACAAGCGTTGAAAGTGACACTCTGACTGCCTCTGCCCGACTTATCAGCCTGTCGCGGACAGTCCGCGAGGGGTCTGCGGACGGTCCGCGCCCTGTCAATTCAGACGGTTTGCTCTGCTGACTCAGACTGTCCAGATCCTGATGCCGCGGACGGTCCGCGGCCTGATACTCAAATATTCCAACTTTGTCCACTTTCTGATTTTGAATTTCAAATTTGATTTGTCGCTCATATATGGACATTTTGACCAATCCAAGGCTTAGTATGCATGCATATACACATTATGTATTTGAGGAATACAAATTTTCACATAAAACTATTTAGATCAAACAAGAATAAAAAATTCATCAAAAAAATACCCAATAAATAGCCTAGAGAGCATATTTAGAGTTGAAATGCAACACTACACATGTGTATTCAACCTCAAGCCACGTTTGATAGATCTATCACATTCATTTCACTTCTTAATGTGCAAAACCTCGTTTCATCTAATGGCTTTGTAAATATATCGGCCAATTGATCATCTGTGCCAATCGAGTATATAGTGATATCTCCCTTTCCAACATGACCTCTCAAGAAGTGATGTCGTATATCAATATGCTTCGTTCTTGAGTGTTGGACCGGATTTGTAGCCAATTTTACCGCACTCTCATTATCACACATGAGAGGCACATTCTAAAAAATGATCCCATAATCCAATAGAGTTTGTTTCATCCATATAAATTGAGCACAACAATTACCGGCCGATATATATTCCGCCTCGGCGGTAGAGAGAGCAACGAAATTTTGCTGTTTAGAAGACCATGAAACAAGAGACCTCCCAAGAAATTGACAACAACCGGAGGTTCTCTTCCTATCAACTTTGCAACCCGCATAATCTGAATCCGAATATCCAATTAATTCAAATTGAGCACCTTTGGGGTACCATAGACCAATATTGGGGGTATACTTCAAATATCTTAGAATTGTTTTTGCGGTCTTCAAGTGAATCTCTCTAGGTGAAGCTTGAAATCGAGCACACATGCAAACACTAAACATAACATCGGGCCTAGATGCGGTAATGTAAAGCAAACTACCAATTATTGAGCGAAAAAGTTTTTGATCAACCATAGTACCTCCCTCATCTAAGTCTAGATGACCATTTGTTGCCATAGGAGTCTTGATAGGCTTTGCATTCTCTAAGCCAAACTTCTTGAGCATATCCTTCAAATATTTTGATTGACTTATAAAGATTCCATCTTTCAATTGTTTGATTTGAAGACCGAGAAAGAAGCTCAATTCTCCTATCATAGACATTTCAAATTCTTTTGACATCATTTTTCCAAATTCCTCACAAAACAATTCATTAGTAGATCCAAAAATAATATCATCAACATAAATTTGACAAACAAACAAATCTTTGCCAATTCTTTTAGTGAATAGGGTAGTGTCAACCTTCCCAATTTTAAAGTCTTTGGAAAGCAAGAAATCCCTAAGCCTTTCGTACCAAGCGCGTGGGGCTTGCTTAAGCCCATAGAGAGCTTTAGAAAGCTTGTACAAGTGGTTAGGTCTTTTGGGGTCCTCAAAACCGGGAGGTTGTTCAACATACACTAGTTCACTAATCTTACCATTTAGAAAGGCACTCTTTACATCCATTTGGTAGAGCTTGATATTATGAGCACAAGCATAAGCAAGAAGGATCCATATTGCTTCCAATCTTGCCACGGGAGCAAATGTCTCACCAAAATCCAATCCCTCTATTTGAGTATACCCTTGTGCAACTAATCTTACCTTGTTTCTTACAACTAATCCATCTTCATTGTGCTTGTTGCGAAACACCCATTTGGTACCAATAACATTGTGGTTCTTTGGTCTCTCAACAAGCTCCCAAACTTCATTTCGAGTGAAGTTATTTAATTCTTCATGCATTGCATTCACCCAATCAACATCAAGTACAACTTCATCTACACGGTTAGGTTCCATACAAGATACAAAAGAAAAATGTTCACAAAATGAAGCTATACGAGAGCGAGTTTGAACACCCTTACTAATATCACCCACAATTTGATAAACTGGTGATCCTTCACAATAGAATGATGGATTCTTGATACCATTTGAGAATTGCTAGTTGAAGCATGAGGAGGAACCGAATGACTTGAAGTATCTTGATCATGAGCATCCATAATTTCATTATTTTGTTGGCTTTGGTGATTTTCTTCATTTAGGGTTGAAGAGGATGGAATGACAACCACACTATTATCATCATCATCTTCCTTTGGCTTTATTTCACCAATAGCCATTGTTTTCATAGCATTTCTCAATTGAGTTCCACCAACATCATCAAGATTGTCGCTTTCATCTTGAGACCCATTAGTTTCATCAAACTCAACATCATATGCTTCTTCAATAATATCATGAGTCTTGTTGAAAACTCTATAAGCCTTGCTATTTGATGAATATCCAAGTAGAAAACCCTCATCATATTTCTTCTCAAATTTAGAGAGCTCGCTTCCCTTTCTCAAAATATAGCATTTGCAACCGAATACTCTAAAATATGAGATATTTGGCTTTCTACCAATGAGCAATTCATAGAGAGTTTTCTTCAAGAGCTTGTGACAATATAGTCTATTTGATGAGTGACATGTGGTGTTTATTGCTTCGGCCCAATAAGAATCCGACACATTATATTCCGCTAACATAGACCTAGCCATATCAGTGAGAGTCTTATTCTTCCTTTCAACAATACCATTTTGTTCCGGAGTATATTTGGAAGAAAATTCATGTTTAATACCCTTGTCATCACAATATTCATCAATTATAGCATTTTTGAATTCTGACTCATTATCACTTCTAACTTTCCTGATATCAAAATCAAATTGGTTTTGAGCCAATATAGCAAATGACTTGAATGTTTCAAACACATTAGATTTATCCCGAAGAAAGTAAACCCAAGTGAATCTAGAATAATCATCCACAATCACAAGGTAATAGAAATTACCGCCAATACTCACAAAAGATGTTGGTCCAAATAAATCCATGTGAAGTAATTCCAAAGGCCGATGCGTAGACATTTGACTCTTATTTGGATGAGTATTTTCCACTTGCTTGCCGACTTGACAAGAGCTACACAATTTGTTCTTCTCAAATTTCACATCTTTCAAGCATGTTTGGTTAAACGATTGAGTTGCTTCATTCCAACATGACCAAGTCTTCTATGCCATAACCAACCTAGTGAAGCCTTTGAAAATAAGCAAGTTGTGAGCTTTGCCTCACTAGATAAGAAATCAACAAGATAAAGATTTTCATATCTAAAACCTTTAAACTTAAGATTGCTACCATCAACACTAGAGATAATAACATCATGAAACTAAATCCTAAATCACATAATTGAGCTACGGATAGTAAATTAAAATTCAAAGACTCAACCAAGAGCACATTTGATATGGAATGATCATTCAAAATATCAATTTTACCCAAACCTTTAACCTTTCTGTTGATACCCTGAAACAGGGGTACCCCTTACTACAGTATGAAGACGCGGTGCCCGCGTGGCTATCTCTAGTCGCGTGGTGAACAGCACCCGACCCCACCACGTGGACGGCTCCAGGGCCGCCACGTGGCCAGAGAAGACAATATCCTCCAAGGTATCAATGGTGGGTCCGAACCCCCGTGGGAAAATGCCGGACCCCTGCCTATACGGATCAGACCTCTGGGCAGGGTCCAGGACCTCCGCGAGTACAAACCAGACCCCCGGGACGGGTTCCAGACCCCTCTGAGTGGGGTCCGGGCCACTCACAGCAGGGTCCCGGGATTCCGAGACAAAGAATACCCAGCCCTTAATCAAGGCCAGTCAGGGGTCCGGAGCTGACACGTGTCCGGTCCATACCACGTACGCCTCTGCTCCCCGCTCAGGCGGAGCCCCGATGCTGCCACGTGGCCTACTGCCCGTGACGTAAGCCAGCGGACGGAGCCTAACGTAAGGCCTCTGGGCCGAGCGGTCTCTGCATTTATTGCGGATAAGGCGCACCGTCTGTCCATTCCACTGGTAGGTGATGTGCCGCCTCGACATTTAATGAGCCATATTCACTCCACTGACAGGTGATGTGCTGCCTCAGCATTTAATGTGCCCCGTCCACTCCGCTGACGGACGGCGACCAGGCCACCTTACAGGCGGCCTTGCAAGCGGCGTGTCTGTCCATTCCGTTGGCAGGCGGTACGCCCGTGCTGCGGTGTACACTATGCTCATCATGACTCACGCGTTACCGAGGAGGCAGTCGCGACACATCAATACTATATAGACTACGGACATTATGGCGCCGGAAGATGGCCCAGCCGTTGCTGGCATGAGATACTTCTATAGTGTATTCCCTCCGTTTTGCCCCTGGGCCCACATGTCGGGGCTCAGCACCCTTGTACGTGCCCCCCTTGAGCTATAAAAGGGAGGGCACACGACGTTACAAGGCAGACCAAACTTAGGCTCAAGCTGACTTAGACTCTCAGATTCACAAGTTCATACAAGCTCTCAAGCTCAATACAACACACAGTGGAGTAGGGTATTACGCTCTGGCGGTCCGAACTACTCTAAACCCTTGTGTGTTCTTGTGTTCTTCCCGATTCCATCTAACAAGCAAAACGCCTAGGCCCCTCCTCATCTTAGGATTTAGGGCGGGTGCGTTCCACCACCCGGCCGGAGAATTTCCTCTCCGACAATTGGCGCGCCAGGTAGGGGCTTAGGCTTTAGGTTTTTGCTTGTTTTCCTGCTCGACACCATGGTCCACATCGTCGAGCACCATGATTTCATGCACGAGGACATCATGATAGAAGAGGCGGCTTCCTCTTCCACACCGCGGGCCACTAACCTCCCTGCGCCTGGTGCAGCTGCTGTTGTGCACTCTGCGCGGCAGCACACTCCCGCGCATACGTCCAGGGCGTCAAGGGCTGCGCCTAGGGTGCTGTCTGCAGCCAGGGAGTTGCTACGCCACCCTCCTAGCTCCACGGCCTCGCTAGGGGCCATGAAGCAGTGGTGCGACGACGTCGACCGCCTACTCGGCATGGCGCACTCTGGCTCAACCAAGCCCAGGTCTCGGTCATCCCGGCGTCAACATGAGGTGTCGGCATCAGTGCGCTCCCCCTCGGTGAGGGCCGCACCGACTGAGGACCTGCGGGCGGAGCTCAACCGCCAGCGTACGGGAGAGGATGCTCCGGTCACTCTGGAGAGGTCTAATGACCTACGGGCAGAGCTCAACCGCAGGCGTGCGAGCGAGGATGCCCGTGTCTCTCTAGAGAGGGCGCGTGAGCACCGTCAGAACGTCGAGGGTCGCAACCTCGACTACGACTTTGCTGCGGTAGCACCGCAGACTCCAATGGGCGCCAGGATCCAAGCGGGTGTCCCATTGGCTGGAGTGGGCTACGCCGCGCTGGCGGATCATCTCCGCGCGGCAACTTGGCCGTCCAAGTTCCGACCACACCTACTGGAGAAGTACGATGGTACGTCGAATCCGTCAAAATTCTTGCAGGTTTACGTCACCGCCATTACGACAGCCGGTGGAGACACCGCCGTAATGGCAACATACTTCCATGTTGCCTTGTCTGGGCCGACCCAGACTTGCCTCATGAACCTTGCCCCAGGATCGATCTACTCCTGGGAAGAGCTCTGCGTGCAGTTCACAGCGAACTTCGCCAGTGCTTATCAGTAGCATGGCGTGGAGGCCCACCTCCACGCAGTGAGGCAGGAGCCCAGGGAAACTCTTCGGGCGTTTATCTCCCGCTTCACCAAGGTACAAGGCACCATACCTCGTATTTTCGATGCTTCCATCATCACTGCTTTCCGCCAGGAAGTACGTGATGAAAAAATGTTGGAGAAGTTAGCCACACATGACGTGGAGACTGTCACCACACTCTTCGCTCTAGCCGACAAGTGCGCCAGAGCCACCGAGGGCCGTGCATGGCACTCGGCGCCACAGACCGGGGCTGCCCAGACGGGTGGTTCGGGTGCCGTCGCTCAGGACGGCAAAAAGAAGAAGAAAAAGAACCACGGCCACGAGAAGTCGTCATTTGCTTCTCTGGTCGTCGCAGTTGCGACTAGGGGCCGGAACGATAGCAGCAAGCGCCCATGGCCACAGAGGGGTAACCGCGGCTCATGCTCTATACACCCCAACAGTCGCCATAGCGTCGCGGAGTGTCGCGAGATCATCGAACTCGTGAAGCGCATCAGCGAGCGGCGCGAGCAAACCTCCAGGGATGGCTCTCCACCTCGTCGCCGGCCTAGCAAGGAAAGGGTCGACAGCGGCGAGGTGGCCGCGGGAGAACCAGACCTCGGGTATCAGTCACTCGAGGGGGTCCTGAAGGATTTTTTCACTGGAGACTCCGACTCCGGCGACGACAACTAGCCGGGCCACCGAGGAGACCCCGTCCTTCCTGGTCTACGGGGCCGAAGCCTACCTTCCCCTGGAAACCCTTATGGGCTCCCCACGGGTCTAGTATTTTGATGAGCCTATGCAGGAACAGCTGCGGCGTGAGGACATGGACTTCATCGACGAGCGCAGGTGGCGAGCAACGATCCAAAATGCACGATACAACCAGGCGCTCAGGCACTACCACCAACTGTTCGTGCATAGTAGGGAGCTCGGGGTCAGGGACCTAGCCCTACGCCGAGTACTGAACCGAGAAGGGCTCCAAAACTCTCCCCCAGTTGGGAAGGACCCTTCAAGGTGACGGAAGCATGCTGACCCTGGGGTGTCCGCCTCGCCACAACTGAAGGAGTGTCGCTTCCCAATCCCTGGAACATAAGAGCATTTATGTAAGTTTTACCCACAGGAGCGAGTCTGAGGGGTAAAGGTTTCTTCTTGTAACTAGGTTGTGCATACGTGTATGCCAGCCCGGTGAGGTCCGGCCTCACAAGCCCAACATGTTGGTTTTCACCCATGCATGTCAAGTCATAAAGAAAGGATTTACCCCCTCAAATGTGCTCCTGTGATGGTTTTATTCTGCTATAGATTCTAGATATTAATTTTTATCTAACCCACCCATACGGTTTCCCACCCTTGCTGGTATGATGACATCCGAATTGAGTAGCCAGGCTTGCAGTTTAGGACCCCTCTACGAAAGCAGGGGGTCCGGCAGCCTGGGGGCTAGTTCTAGAGAATGGGTACCCGTCTCTTGCGGTGGTCCGGAGTTGTGTAGCCGCTTAGCTTGGTTTCGTACCCTAAGCCTACACGCTCCACCACTCTGCGACAAGTATCCTAGTATTTGGAACTATAGCCCTATGGGCCCGGGAACCTGGGGTCCGGTTCTAGAGAATGAACGCACGTCCCCTGGGGTGGTCCGGAGCCGTGTAGACGCTTAGCCTGGTCCTGTACCCTAAGCCTGCACACTCCACCACTCTGCGATGGGTGTCCTAGTATCTGGAACTGTGATTCAGGGAGGCCCAGGCACACGACTTGGCTTCCTAGGCTAAATCCTGCAGGTCCTGTTGCATAAATCAAAGGATGGCTGATACCAGACGATGGGTCCTATGGATGTGCTACTAACACTTCCTAGCTGAAGCTGTGTATAGGTCTAGGTCCCAGTCGAGGCTACCTCCTAGGGGCCGGGACACCAACTCTTTCTTAGGTATGCTGGTATCTAGCCTCGACACGTCGAGCCTACATGGGGGCCAAGTACCAGGAGAGGAGTTGGTAAAGCCACACACAACAAGAACAAACACCATACAGATAAGAGCTGTTTAATTGATAGTTCCCAAAAGTATCTTACAAAAACAAAAAGTTATTACATCCGCCTTCAAGCGGAGCTGAAAGGGAAATAGGCTTACACCTTTTCCTAAATTGATTTTGGTGGTTGAATTGCCCAACACAAATAATTGGACTAACTAGTTTGCTCTAGTCTATAAGTTTTACAGGTGCCAAAGATTCACAACAAGCCAATAAAAAGACCAAAGATGGGTTCAAATAAAGAGAGCTAAAGACATCCCAAAGGCACCTTGGTCTGGCGCACCGGACTGTCTGGTGCACCACCGGACAGTGTCCGGTGCACCAAGGAACTTGACGCTGAACTCGCTACCTTCGGGAAAATGGGAGGCCGCTCCGCTATAATTCACCGGAGTATCCGGTGAAGCACCGGATAGTGTCCGGTGTCACACCGGACTGTCCGGTGTGCCAGCGGAGCAACGGCTACTTCGCGCCAACGGTCGACTGCAACCACATTGAATGCGCTACAGTGCGCGCCAGAGTCAGAGCACGCGGAGAAGGGGCACCAGACAGTCTACAGGACCTGTCCGGTGCACCACCGGACAGCCCAGAGGCCCCACCAGTCAGAGCTCCAACGGTCAGAACCCAACGGCCGGGTGACGTGGCTGGCGCACCCGACAGTGTCCGGTGGCGCATCGGACTGTCCAGTGCGCCATGCGACAGACAGCCTCCCAACGGCCACTTTTGGTGGTTGGAGCTATAAATACCCCAACCACCCCACCATTCATTGTATCCAAGTTTTCCAACTTCCTACACCTTACAAGAGCTATAGCATTCAATACAAGACAAACCAACAAGATCAAGTCCTCTCCCAAGTCCATAGTTCATTCCAAATTAAATAGTGACTAGTGAGAGAGTGACTTGTGTTCATTTGAGCTCTTGCGCTTGGATTGCTTCTTTTTCTCATTCTTTCTTGTGATCAACTCAATTGTAACCGAGGCAAGAGACACCAATTGTGTGGTGGTCCTTGCGGGGACTTTGTGTCCCGTTTGATTGAGAAGAGAAGCTCACTCGGTCTAAGTGACCGTTTGAGAGAGGGAAAGGGTTGAAAGAGACCCGGTCTTTGTGACCACCTCAACGGGGAGTAGGTTTGCAAGAACCGAACCTCGGTAAAACAAATCCTTGTGTCTCACGATTTGTTTTTCGCCCTCTCTCTCGGACTCGTTTATATTTCTAACGCTAACCCGGCTTGTAGTTGTGCTTAAGTTTATAAATTTCAGATTCGCCCTATTCACCCCCCTCTAGGCGACTTTCAATTGGTATCAGAGCCGGTGCTTCATTAGAGATTAACCGCTCGAAGTGATGTCGGGAGATCACGCCAAGAAGATAGTGATAGGCGGTGAGAAGTCCGCTACAAGACACGGGAAGGCTCCATCAAGGGAGTCCGCCAACAAGAAGAAGGATGGATCCCCTTCACGCATTCGATCGCACAAGAGTGGCGAGAAGAAGAAGAAGAAAATGAAGAAGGTGGTCTACTACGAGACCGACTCTTCCTCGCCCTCTACATCCGGATCCGACGCCACGTCCGTCACTTCTAAGCGCCAAGAGCGAAGAAGTATAGTAAGATCCCCCTACGCTATCCTCGCATTCATAAGCATACTCCATTACTTTCCGTCCCATTGGGCAAACCACCGACGTTTGACGATGAAGATTATTCTAGGTGGAGTGATATGATGAGATATCACCTAACCTCACTCCACAAAAGCATATGGGATATTGTTGAGTTTGGTGTACAGGTACCATCCGTAGGGGATGAAGATTATGATGAGGACGAGGTGGCCCAAATCGTGCACTTCAACTCCCAAGCCACCACTATACTCCTCACCTCTCTAAGTCGAGAGGAGTATAACAAGGTGCAAGGGTTGAAGAGTGCCAAGGAGATTTTGGACGTGCTCAAAACCGTGCACGAAGGAGATGAGGTGACCAAGATCACCAAGCGGGAAACGATCGAGGGGGAGCTCGGTTGCTTCCGTCTTCGTCAAGGGGAGGAGCCACAAGAAATGTACAACCGGCTCAAGACCCTGGTAAACCAAGTGCGCAACCTCGGGAGCAAGAAATGGGATGACCATGAAATGGTCAAGGTTATTCTTAGATCACTCATTTTTCTTAACCCTACGCAAGTTCAATTAATATGTGGTGATCCTAGATACACACTAATGTCTCCCAAGGAAGTAATAGGCAAATTTGTGAGCTTTGAGTTGATGATCAAAGGCTCAAAGAAAATTATCGAGCAAGATGGCCCCTCCACGCCCGAAGCACAACCGGTCGCATTCAAGGCGACAGAGGAGAAGAAGGAGGAGTCTACATCAAGTAGACTACCCATCGACGCCTCCAAGCTCGACAACGAGGAAATGGCGCTCATCATCAAGAGCTTTCGCCAAATCCTCAAGCAAAGGAGGGGGAAGGATTACAAGCCTCGCTCCAAGAAAGTTTGCTACAAGTGTGGTAAGCCCGGTCATTTTATTGCAAAATGTCCACTATCTAGTGACAGTGACAGGGGCGACAACAAGAAGGGAAAGAGGAGAGAAAAGAAGAGGTATTACAAGAAGAGGGGCGGCGATGCCCATGTGTGCCGCGAATGGGACTCCGACGAGAGCTCCACCGACTCCTCCTCCGACGAGGACGCGACCAACATCGCCGTCACCAAGGGACTCCTCTTCCCCAACGTCGGCCACAAATGCCTCATGGCAAAGGACGGCAAAAGGAAGAAGGTAAAATCAAGATCCTCCACTAAATATGCATCCTCTAGTGATGAAGATAATTCTAGTGATGAGGAGGATAACTTGCGGACCCTTTTTGCCAACCTAAACATGCAACAAAAAGAAAAGTTGAATGAATTAATTAGTGCTATTCATGAGAAGGATGAACTCTTGGACTCTCAAGAGGACTTCCTAATTAAAGAAAACAAGAAGCATGTTAAGGTTAAAAATGCTTACGCTCTAGAAGTAGAGAAATGTGATAAACTATCTAGTGAGCTAAGCACTTGCCATGATATTATTTCCAACCTTAGAAATGAAAATGCTAAAATAATTGCTAAGGTTGATTCAAATGTTTGTAATGTCTCAATTCCCAATCTTAGAGATGATAATGTTAGTTTACTTGCTAAGATTGAAGAATTGAATGTCTCTCTTGCTAGCCTTAAGATTAAAAATGAAAAATTAATTGCTAAGGCTAAAGACTTAGATGTTTGCAATGTTACCATTTCTAATCTTAGAAGTGAAAATGACATATTACATGCTAAGATTGTTGAATTAAATCTTGCAAACCCTCTACATCTACCGTTGAGCATGTTTCCATTTGTACTAGATGTAGAGACATTAATATTGATGCTATTCATGATCACCTAGCTTTAATTAAGAAACAAAATGATCACATAGCTCAACTTAATGCCAAAATTAATGAGCATGACTTAGAAAATGAAAATTTTAAATTTGCTAGAAGCATGCTCTATAGTGGGAGACGCCCTGGCATCAAGGATGGCATTGGCTTCCAAAAGGGAGACAATGTCAAACTTAATGCCCCTTCTAAAAGATTGTCTAACTTTGTTAAGGGCAAGGCTCCCATGCCTCAGGATAACGAGGATTATATTTTGTACCCTGCCGGTTATCCCAAGCATAAAATTAGGAGAATTCACTATAGGAAGTCTCACTCTGGCCCTAATCATGCTTTTATGTATAATGGTGAGACATCTAGCTCTAGGCAATCAACCCGTGCAAAATTGCCTAAGAAGAAAACTCCTATTGCATCAAATGATTCCAACATTTCATTTAAGACTTTTGATGCATCTTATGTTTTAACTAACAAATCCGGCAAGGTAGTTGCCAAGTATGTTGGGGGCAAGCACAAGGGGTGAAAGACTTGTGTTTGGGTACCCAAAGTTCTTGTATCTAATGTCAAAGGACCCAAAACCGTTTGGGTACCTAAAATCAAGAACTAAATTTGTTTTGTAGGTTTATGCATCCGGGAGCTCAAGTTGGATCATCGATAGCGGGTGCACAAACCACATGACAGGGGAGAAGAAGATGTTCTCCTCCTACGAGAAAAACCAAGATCCTCAATGAGCTATCACATTCGGGGATGGAAATCAAGGTTTGGTCAAAGGATTGGGTAAAATTGCTATATCTCCTGACCATTCCATTTCCAATATTTTGCTTGTAGATTCTTTAGATTATAACTTGCTTTCAGTTTTGCAATTATGTAAAATGGGCTACAACTATCTTTTTACGGATATAGGTGTTACTGTCTTTAGAAGAAGTGATGATTCAATAGCATTTAAAGGAGTGTTAGAGGGTCAGCTATATTTAGTAGATTTTGATAGAGCTGAACTCGACACTTGCTTAATTGCTAAGACTAACATGGGCTGGCTCTGGCATCGCCGACTAGCACATGTTGGAATAAAGAATCTTCACAAGCTTCTAAAGGGAGAACACATTTTGGGACTAATAAATGTTCATTTTGAGAAAGACAGGGTTTGTAGTGCATGTCAGGCAGGGAAGCAAGTTGGTGTTCATCATCTACACAAGAACATCATGACGACTGACAGGCCACTCGAGCTCCTACACATGGATCTATTCGGCCCGATTGCATACATAAGCATCGACGGGAGTAAGTACTGTCTAGTTATTGTGGATGATTATTCTCGCTTCACTTGGGTGTTCTTTTTGTAGGAAAAATCTCATACCCAAGAGACCTTAAAGGGATTCTTGAGACAGGCTCAAAATGAGTTCGGCTTAAGGATCAAGAAAATTAGAAGCGACAACGAGACAGAGTTCAAGAACTCACAAATCGAAGGCTTCCTTGAGGAGGAGGGCATCAAGCATGAGTTCTCCTCTCCCTACACGCCACAACAAAATGGTGTAGTGGAGAGGAAGAATAGAACTCTATTGGACATGGCAAGGACCATGCTTGATGAGTACAAGACTTCGGATCGGTTTTGGGTGGAGGCGGTCAACACCGCTTGCTACGCCATCAACCGGTTGTATCTACACCGAATCCTCAAGAAGACATCATATGAACTCCTAACTGGTAAAAAGCCCAATGTTTCATATTTTAGAGTCTTTGGTAGCAAATGCTTTATTCTTGTTAAAAGAGGTAGAAAATCCAAATTTGCTCCTAAGGCTATAGAAGGCTTTTTACTAGGATATGATTCAAACACAAGGGCATATAGAGTCTTTAACAAGTCCTCTGGACTAGCTGAAGTTTCTTGTGACATTGTGTTTGATGAGACTAATGGCTCTCAAGTAGAGCAAGTTGATCTTGATGAACTAGATGATGAAGAGGCTTCGTGTGTCGCGCTAAGGAACATGTCCATTGGGGATGTGTGTCCTAAGGAATCCGAAGAGTCTCCAAATGCACAAGATCAACCATTCTCCTCCATGCAAGCATCTCCACCAACTCAAGATGAGGATGAGGCTCAAAATGATGAAGGAGAAGATCAAGAAGTTGAGCCACCTCAAGAGGAGAGCAATGATCAAGGGGGAGATGCCCATGATCAAGATGAGGAAGATGAACAAGTTGCAAGACCGCCACACCCAAGAGTCCACCAAGCAATTCAACGAGATCACCCCGTGAACACCATCGTCGGCGATATTCAAAAGGGGGTAACTACTGGATCTCGTGTTGCTCATTTTTGTGAACATTACTCTTTTGTTTCCTCTATTGAGCCACACAGGGTAGAGGAAGCACTACAAGTTTCGGATTGGGTGGTGGCGATGCAAGAGGAGCTCAACAACTTCACTAGGAACGAGGTATGGCATTTAGTTCCACGTCCTAACCAAAATGTTGTAGGAACCAAGTGGGTTTTCCGCAACAAGCAAGATGAGCATGGTGTGGTCACAAGGAACAAAGCCCGACTTGTGGCCAAGGGATATTCACAAGTCGAAGGTTTGAATTTTGTTGAAACCTATGCACCCGTAGCTAGGCTAGAATCAATTCGCATTTTACTTGCCTATGCTACTTACCATGGCTTCAAGTTTTACCAAATGGACGTGAAGAGTGCTTTCCTCAACGGACCAATCAAGGAGGAGGTCTATGTTGAGCAACCTCCCGACTTTGAAGATAGTGAGTATCCTAATCACGTATATAAACTCTCTAAGGCGCTTTATGGGCTCAAGCAAGCCCCAAGAGCATGGTATGAATGCCTAAGAGATTTTCTTATCACTAATGGCTTCAAAGTCGGAAAGGCTGATCCTACTTTATTTACTAAAACTCTTGAAAATGATTTGTTTGTATGCCAAATTTATGTTGATGATATTATATTTGGGTCTACTAACGAATCTACATGTGAGGAATTTAGTAGGATCATGACACAGAAATTCGAGATGTCTATGATGGGGGAGTTGAAGTACTTCTTGGGATTCCAAGTGAAGCAACTGTAACACCCTGAATTGGGGGTATAAAATTTCTTTCCTAATATCCATCAAATTCAGGTGTTACCCTCTCTTTTCCTTGCTTTTCTTTTCTTTTTCCTAAATAGTGAAGAGTTATTTTGTATTTATATCTATGCATAAGCCTAGTAAAATAGGATCTTAGAGGAACTTTGATTGTTGCATTCATGTCGATGCATAGTGTTTATGAGTACAAAATGTTATCGTAATAGATTAAAATATCTCGAGAATGTTCCCAAGAGTTTTCGGAATCTTTGGAACATTTCTTCGAGTATGAAATATGAATTTCAATTTTTATAATATTAATTAAATACTTAAAATTTAGTATTTGCAAAAACTATAGAATTTTGGAAACTCAATTATAAATATATATATATATATAATTTTATATTTCCTCTCATCGAGCCTATTCCGGATCTCGTGTTCTTTTTCACGGAATCACCGAACCGCTTCTTCTCGCGAACGGCATGCTGCTCGTGTCGGCTATCCTTGTCCATCCCTGTATACCCTCGATGTCTACTCCAGCATTTCCCTAAGCTCCGCAAAACATCTTATTCGCTTAACACAATTACCTCGTCCACCCCAGTGTCACTTGCAGTTTTCCTATTCCCTCACAAAATTCCCTCGCCCTCTACGCAGATATGTAATTCCCTATATCTATATCCGAATCAAGCGAGCGGGATCCCCTTCAGTTACCAGCCTCCCCCTTTCTCAATCGCAGCCAATCTTCCTTTCCTCTCTCCCTCCGCTATACCCGGCAACCAGATCGACCAAAACCGCCGTCGGCAATCACCGTCCCTGAAGCACATAGTGACGTCCTCCGAAGCCCCCTGGTGCCCGTTCCTGAAGCGATGCGCGCGATCGACGATTGCTCAGGTACAATCCTCCACGTGCAGGCCCTGCTTGCGTGTTTACACAGCTCACAGGCTCGTTGGCCGGTGCTGCCCACGACAGGCATGGTGACTGGGCCTCTCCCACGCGTCCCTAGTCCCGTCTCCGGCGGAGCCCACACCGGTGGCCAGCGCCCGCGCAGGCGAGTCCATGGCCAAGCTCCTGGCCGGCGCGGCAGCGCGGCCTGGAGCCGCTGAGCGCCTCGGCTTGCAGACCCCCCCCCCCCCCCGCGCGCCCTCGTCCAGCCATGCTCTTCCCTGCTCGGTCCGGCATGGAGGTTGGGAGCAGCCGCTGCGCTCGGGGCCGCACTGTAGAGCTGCTCCTTGCACGTCCGCCCTCAGCTTTCCAGCCACGCTCGCTCGTCCGGCCTCCTCTGCTCTTCCCCGGTGAGCCCCTGCAGATCTCGCCCGCCAACGAGCTTCCTCAACGCGCGCAACCCCACCTTCGCACGACTCCCTTGGCTCGGTCGAGCAGGGCCATGGCCATGGCCATCCTCTCCTACCCTTCCTCCATTCTCTCTGTTCTATCCCGAGGTGGAAGAAAGCCGAAATAGAACCGTCGTGCGGTTAACAGGCTCACGGTAGAGTAGGAAACCAATTGCTTTCCCCCAAATTCACTTGGCCACGTGTTAGCATGCCATTGGCATTTCTAATTTGCGTGACCTTCTGTGGCCACAACCGTGCGACCCTATTTGAGGCTCATTTTTTCGGCTAATAGAAATGTGTCGTATCACAGTAATCTGTGAGATACTAATTATTCAATATATTTTGTGTCCCAAATCCGTTTTAATCCGTTCCAGTTACATTTGCTTTGTAATAATATCGTCTATATGTTAGAAACATTATTTTGTCGCAACACATGTCTTCGTTAATTTATTAATTGTTTATTTATTTGATGGTAATTAAAATAGCAATTTAATTAAAACTAATATGTAGTTTTAATTTGTGCAATTATAAATACATGTTAACATAAATAATGCTAACTCAAATACATGATCAAATAGTCATCTAGTGTAAACACAACATCTATTTAGTAGTTTTTGCGTGTCATTCACGCGCTGTTTCTACGTTGTTGTCGTTCGCTCGCACGCAGCCGCCCCCACCCCCGCGCTCTCGTGGTCGAGCTGCCCATGGTGCCCGGTGACCAGGCCGCCTCTCTCCTGTGTCCACCTCGGCCACCGGCGAGAGCCCGTGAGCAGCAGGGCACTCGCGCGCAGCCGCGCTCCCCAAGTCAGCGAGCCGCCGCGGCCGAGTCGCTGCGCGCTCGGCACGCCCAGCCCCGTCCCCATGCCCCTGGTCACCAGCGCGCTGCTAGCACGTAGCTATGGTGGCCGAACAGCCGAGCCGACCCCGCCGATGTCCCTGCAGCCCGCTCCGGTCGTTCGTCTACCCTCGCCGTGCCTCAGGCTCGCTGTTAGCCGGGTTGTGCACGTCAAATCGCGCGTGCGCAGCGCCTCGCCGTGCTATCGCAGCCACGTCGCGCAACTAGTGCGCGCACTCGCGTTCGCTTGCGCGCAGTGCGTCTGTAAGGAAAATGGACCCCGGGCGATTTGGCTAAGTAAGTTTTGGTGTTTGATGATTAACACAATCTGTGGACTAACAAGTTTCCTAGTGTTTATATTTATAGTTCACAAGATGCAAGAAGTACTTGGACCAAAGAATTGAGGAAAGCAACACCTCAAAAGAAGACATTAAGAAGATATAGAAGAAGTCCAAGAAAGGAGACGTGTGCTGCCTGCGGACTGTCTGTGCGTGGAGCACCGGACTGTCCGGTGGCACACCGGACTGTCCGGTGCCCACACGCCGGACTGTCCGGTGCATCTGGGAACTGCAGCCCAACGGCTAGTTCCAGGTGGCACCCGGAGAGAAGCACACCGGACTGTCCGGTGTGAAAAGCCTGCGGCGCCAACGGTCACCTGCTCTGACAGGAGTCAGACGGGGCAACGGCTAGACGCACCGGACAGGCTACAGTGCGCTATCCGGTGCACCACCGGACTGTCCGGTGCACCACCGGACTGTCCGGTGTGCCGCAGAGAGCAGCAGCTTTTCTCCAACGGCTACAATTGTGTTGGGGGCTATAAATACACCCCCAACCGGCCATTCTCAGGTGTGGGATCCCAAGCAACATACCAAGCAATATTGTAGACATTCCCAAGTGCTCTTACACCCAAGTGCTTAATAGAATCACTCGGTGATTAGCGTAGGTGCTTTGCGAAGTGCTTAAGTTAGTTAGACCGCTCTAGCGCTTGCTCTAGGTGAACCCTAGTTAGTTGAGTGAGTTTAGACAAACCACACAACCCCTGGGCTCTTGCGTGAGTCATTGCAATTGTACCGAGTGGGGCGAGAGTCTTGCGAGACCGTGACAACCGTGTTTGTATCACGGCCGCCACCGTGTACGGAGGGAACGAGGTCCGCGGCGTTTCGGCCGGAAGCTCGATAGTGGAGACGGCGGGGAGCGTCCGAGAGGAGCCAAAAGCGGAGCACCACTTGCGTGTGGAGAAGGCCCGCGGCTCTCTACGGAGTTACTCGACCGAAGGTGCTTGGCCCTTGCGTGGGCTTCCCTTTGCGTAGGGGCACCAACGAGGATTAGTCGGAACCTTGCGTGGTTCCGGATACCTCGGTAAAAATACCGGCGTCATCCTCGAGAGTTTGCATCTCTACTTTGCTCTTTAATATTCCGCATTTATATTAAGCATTTAAGTTTCAATCTTGTATTTATACTTATATAGTGTAGATTGAAACTTAGCCTTTGCGGTAGAGATAGCAACACTTAGACAAAACCTAGTTTGCACATTCCAGTTTGATTATTTGCATAGGTTTTGCTCTAGGGATTTAATTGTGGCCTAGTTTAAAGAGAGTTTTAGAAGTCCTAAATCACCCCCCCCCCGTCTTAGGCGTCACCCGTTTCCTACAAGTGGTATCAGAGCCTGGTTTGGCTCATTTGAAACGTTTTAGCTTCACCGCTAAAAGTGCCGACGCTTTTTAGAGGAAGGGATGGATACCCATAGGCCACCACACTTCGACGACACTAACTTCCCATATTATAGTGCTAGAATGGCTTGCTACCTAGAGGCCGTTGATCTAGGTGTTTGGAGAGTCACTCGTGACGGGATGAAGCCCCTCAAGAATCCCGAGAAACCAACCACGAGTGAGGAAAAAGAAATTCACTTAAATGCTAGAGCCAAAAATTGCTTGTATGAATCTCTTAGCATGGATATTTTTAATCAAGTATTTACCTTGAAAACTGCTAATGAGATTTGGCTAAAATTGCATGAGCTCCATGACGACACATCCAATGTCCGTGAGCAAAAACATTGTCTAGTCTTAAATGAGTATAATTCTTTTGCTATGAAAGATGATGAGCTTGTTAGAGCCATGTATTCTCGTTTGAATCTAATTATCAATGAGCTCAATTCTGTTGGCATTAATAAGCTAGGTGATGCGGACATTGTGAGGAAGATTATCTCCCTACTACCACAACGAAGATATGGGAGCATCATCACCATCCTTCACAACATGGAGGACCTGAGCAACATGACCCCGACCATTGTGATTGGGAAAATCGTGGCTTTTGAAATGTCGCGAAAAATGTGTCGGGGAGAGGAGCCAACTTCCTCAAGACCATATGCCTTTGCATGTGATGAGAGGAAGGGTAAAAAGAAGGCTTCCACTCCAAGTTCCTCAAGTGAAGAAGAGGAAGAAGAAGAAAGTGAAGATGATGAAGATAATCAACCATGCACATCATCCTCCGAGGACGAAGAAACAATCCGACGCGTCAGAAAGGTAATGGGGATGATCCGCAAGATTAATCTAATGGGTGTGCCCCTGCAGGTCGAAGATATTCTCTTTAACATTGACAGGAAAAAGCAAAGAAAGAGAGGATGCTTCGCATGTGGGGAGAAGGGCCACTTCAGGGACAGCTGTCCAACTATGGCCAAACCCAAAAAGGAGAGGAGCAAAGGTAAGGCGCTAACAAGTGTTAGAACTTGGGAAGACTCTTCAAGTGAAGATGAACCTCCAAGGACGCGGAGCCACCGGTCCTCATCACGCTCATCACGGTCATCACACAAATGCCTTATGACAAGAGGTAACAAAAGCATTCCATCCTCTAGTGATGAAAGTAATAGTGATGATGAAGGTGAGGGAAAGCCCTCCGTAGATGAGCTTGCGGAAGCCGTTGAATTTTTCCAGGATGTTTGCACTAAGCAAAAAGCTCAACTTAAAACTTAGAAAAATAAGTTGATTAGCTCCCAAAATGATTACAAAGGTTTGCTAGAAAAGTTTGAAACTTTTGCAAACTTAAATAGTGAGCTGTCAACCAAAATTGAGCTATTAGAGTCTAGTGCTCCATCCACTGCTACCGATGATGGCCTTATTAAAAAGAATGAAAAACTTAAGGCTAAGTTAGCTAGCTCCCAAAATACTATTGAAAATTTGCTAGAGAAAATGGAAATTCTTAGCATACACAATGATGAGCTAACTACTAAGCTAGAAAACATTGGTAGCACCTCAGTAGCATCTTTGGTTAAAATTCCTGAAATTATTAAAAAAGATGCTTCTACTTCTTGCTTTGATTTAATAAATGATACTAACCCCTGCAATCAAGTTCTTGTTGAGAATATTGTTATGAAACATGTTCGGATGAGGTTGCAAAGGAAAATGAGCAATTAAGGCAAGAAGTGGCTCGTCTTGGCAAGACTTTGTATGAAAAGAAAGGCAAAGCCAAACAAATCCAACCTCCACAGGATAACACCACTGCGGGAGTGAACAAGCCTATGGAGGGAGAAACTGTGATTTGTAGGTTATGCCACAAGGAAGGCCACAAGTCTTTCCAATGCAAGACGATGACCGGGGATAAGCAAAGGCAAAAGCTCAAGCAAAAGCCATCAAGCAAAATCTCCAACACCTACATCAAAAAGGTGGACAAAAAGACTGCTACACCATATTTGATCAAAAAGAAAAAGAATGGAAAGGTGATAGCAATCAAGGCCAACAAGCAAGCCAACAAAGGAAAGGGGGCCAAACGCATCTGGGTGCCAAAGGAAATAATTTCAACCATGAAAAGCACCAAGAAGGTTTGGATCCCGAAAGGGAAGTGAGTGGACCGAAGGTCTACTGGAAATTTGGAGACTTGGCAAAGTTAGGATGTATATCATGGGATACATCACATTGGATCAAGTTTATTGCCAAGAGGGTTAGTAGATACTTTGGACCCAAATTTCCCCACCCATGACTAAGGTAACTAGATTTATTGTATTCCTTATTTCTAGATATGTGTATCTATTTTCTTGTATCTAGTTTTACCTTTCATGCCTAGTATTTCATTTGGTACTTGCGTTAGATTAACAATGCATGCATACTAGGTAAATCACATGGTAGGATTGCTCGTTCTCAATTCATATTCTTAAGCAAACCTACATGGTTTAAAAAGTTTTAATTAAGCACGACACATAGCTTATTTAACATTCCTAAGTAAATGACACTAATGCTTCAAAAACTTATATCCTTCAATTGGTATCATTTAACTTATATGTGCCAAAGCTTGGATTATGGATAATCTGCCCCCTTTGGTATCAAATCAAAGTGCATGTCTCCTACAAGTATTCAAAACTTGTATGCACACTTTCAGGGGGAGATTACTCTATAATCTAAGTCTTTGAGACTAATACCTGTTTTCAAGTCTATTTCATGTAGTAGTCTCATTGTAAGGAAAATGAAGTCCCCGGAGAAAGACAACAAGCTTCCACTGCAAATCTACAAGAATTCTTATGTCTGCAAGCCTGCCATTGGTATTCAATTGGTCCACAATTGACTTTCAATTGGTATCTTTGAGACTACACTTAGTAACATTTACATGTCTTCTCCATTATTTGATTAGACTATATTTCATATCTTATACTTCCCATGTTGCTATAAATGCATATATTGTTAACTCATATTTTGTTACCTATGTATAAGGGAAGTTAGTCTATTCAAATCATGACTTGCACCTCCATTTCTCACATGCTTTTTCCTAAGTAGCTGATCTCTGTCAGGGGGAGTATTTCTTCGTCTCTAAAAAGGGGGAGAGATTTCTTTCTAAAAGAGAACACTCATTTAGGGGGAGTTTTCATATGTTTTTCTTCAAGAATTTCAATTCCTTGAGGGCAAGTTTTATTTACTTCCTACTTGCTTTAAATGTCTTCCTTTTCGGTGGTTGATGCCAAAGGGGGAGAATTTTAGGGACCAAAGCAATGAAAAATGTATCAAAATGTATCAAACACCAAACACCACCAATTTAAAATTTTAAAATTCTGCAAGTGCCTTGTCAAGTGGTTTTGGTTATTTGGTCCAAAATAGGAAGTAAGTGAATTATGGAGTTAGGGGGAGACTTAAGTCCATAATATCACATTAAGGGGACAATCATGCATCCTAGCAAGTAGATTGCATATTTACATTCAAATACTTGAATTATTTGCTTGCTTTGGTTGTGTTGTCATCAATCACCAAAAAGGGGGAGATTGTAAGGAAAATGGACCCCGGGCCATTTGGCTAAGTAAGTTTTGGTGTTTGATGATTAACACAATCTGTGGACTAACAAGTTTCCTAGTGTTTATATTTATAGTTCACAAGATGCAAGAAGTACTTGGACCAAAGAATTGAGGAAAGCAACACCTCAAAAGAAGACATTAAGAAGATATAGAAGAAGTCCAAGAAAGGAGACGTGTGCTGCCTGCGGACTGTCCGGTGCCCACACGCCGGACTGTCCGGTGCATCTGGGAACTGCAGCCCAACGGCTAGTTCCAGGTGGCACCCGGAGAGAAGCACACCGGACTGTCCGGTGTGAAAAGCTTGCGGCGCCAACGGTCACCTGCTCTGACAGGAGTCAGACGGGGCAACGGCTAGACGCACCGGACAGGCTACAGTACGATGTCTGGTGCACCACCGGACTGTCCGGTGCACCATTGGACTGTCCGGTGTGCCGCAGAGAGCAGCAGCTTTTCTCCAATGGCTACAATTGTGTTGGGGGCTATAAATACACCCCCAACCGGCCATTCTCAGGTGTGGGAGCCCAAGCAACATACCAAGCAATATTGTAGACATTCCCAAGTGCTCTTACACCCAAGTGCTTAATAGAATCACTCGGTGATTAGCGTAGGTGCTTTGCGAAGTGCTTAAGCTAGTTAGACCGCTCTAGCGCTTGCTCTAGGTGAACCCTAGTTAGTTGAGTGAGTTTAGACAAACCACACAACCCCTCTGCTCTTGCGTGAGTCGTTGCAATTGTACCGAGTGGGGCGAGAGTCTTGCGAGACCGTGACAACCGTGTTTGTGTCACGACCGCCACCGTGTACGGAGGGAACGAGGCCCGCGTCGTTTCGGCCGGAAGCTCGATAGTGGAGACGGCGGGGAGCGTCCGAGAGGAGCCAAAAGCGGAGCACCACTTTCGTGTGGAGAAGGCCCGCGGCTCTCTACGGAGTTACTCGACCGAAGGTGCTTGGCCCTCGCGTGGGCTTCCCTTTGCGTAGGGGCACCAACGAGGATTAGTCGGAACCTTGCGTGGTTCCGGATACCTCGGTAAAAATACCGGCGTCATCCTCGAGAGTTTGCATCTCTACTTTGCTCTTTAATATTCCGCATTTATATTAAGCATTTAAGTTTCAATCTTGTATTTATACTTATATAGTGTAGATTGAAACTTAGCCTTTGCGGTAGAGATAGCAACACTTAGACAAAACCTAGTTTGCACATTCCAGTTTGATTATTTGCATAGGTTTTGCTCTAGGGATTTAATTGTGGCCTAGTTTAGAGAGAGTTTTAGAAGTCCTAATTCACCCCCCCTCTTAGGCGTCACCCGTTTCCTACAGCGTCGACGGGACTCCGTCTACCGCTCGTCTACCCCCCGTCTACCCCCCCCCCCCGTGTGCACTCGTGTCCATCGCCCGCGCATCGCGCCTTAAATTGTCACGTGTCGTTCGCACGCGTTGTCGCGCGCCATTTCTGCATGTCGTGCGTTGTCCGCGTGCTAAGTCGCACGAGCCCGCGCACCATTCGTGTGTGTCACGCGTTGTTCGCACGTGTTGTGTGTGTCGTCGCGTCGTTCGCGCATGTCGCACGTGCTGTTTCGCGTGTCGCGCGCTGTGAGCACGTGATATTTAACCGTTCGATTATACTCACTCATGTCGATTAATTAACTATTTGTTTAATCGTCCACTATTAAAAATAGTAAGATAGTCAAAGCAAAGTAGTGCTTTTAATTTATATTTGGTATGATAATGTCAATTTGTGTAATTATAATTAAGCCGAATTAAATATTATAATTCATATCCGCTTAGTGTAAACGTGATATCCCTCGACCGTAGCGTCGGTCGTCTCAGTTCCGTTCTCGCGTAGTCGTAGATGCGAATTCTATGTCGCATGCTTATTTATTTGATCTATATTGTTGTATGGTGTATTGTTTCCTTCCGTTTCAAGAATGTTGGATGTATGTTTGCACTCGCGTAGATATCGGGCCGTTCGTGGAGTCTGAGGGAATTGCAGGAGAAGACCCTGAGCAGCAGCAGCTTGGTGAAGGCAAGTGTCCTCTGACCCATTATGTCCTATCTATTTATAATTCACTGTCATGCACTACTTAATTGAAACCTAAGGATTTACTAGCTTTCTATTTACCTTGTCCTTGATTTACCTTTTGGGTTACTATGGTTAGCTACATGCTAGCGCTTTACTTTAATCAATGAACATGATGAGATACAAGTATGATACTATGATTTTATTCTGGATATGATGATATACTTGTGGCATTTAGGGGACTTGGGTTGTTTCCCGAGTACCTCTCCGTAAGGACCTGTTCGTTGAGAGACCACCCGGGATAACAGTGCAACCATGAGGGTGAAATGGGATGCCCTTAGCTAATTAATTAGAGGAACTAGAGGTGTAGTTGCTTCGCCGTCGTGTCGTCAATGGGGTCCAGGCACAGTGCTTGCTTTGCCGAGGCTGAGTGCCGAGGTTCTTTCGTTTTGCTTTTGTTAGTCACCCTCCTGCGGGGAGAGGTACTGTGTTTATCAAACTGGAGAAACCTAACGGGCGGCTATGACCTCTAGGGAATCTTTGTAAAGGCTACGTAGTGATACCCTGCCGGACCACCTAGGAAGTGATCAATGGGGAATCATGATCCCCGGGCAAAACGGGAATCACGGCTCATGGGTAAAGTGTGCGACCTCTGCAGAGGGTAATGAAACTGATATATCAACCGTGCTCACGGTTAAGTGCAGCATTGGGATCCTCTTTGATTAGAGATACTCCGGATACACCTTAGATGATGACTTTAATGATGATGGTTAATGATGGTGACTTTACTTATGTGTTCTAGTATTTCCTCTCTAAGGAGGTACTTTTTGGGATTATAACTTGGGTTTTATGATAAAACCTGGCTTCTACTAACAATAAATACTTGACCAACTAAAAGCAACTGCTTGAGCCTAACCCCACATAAAAGCTAGTCCACTTCAGCCAAACGGGGCATTTGCTGAGTACGTTGATGTGTACTCACCCTTGCTTTCACAAAACACCAGGTTGCCTTTGATGCAATCTGTGCTTAGGTAAAGAAAGAGAAGAAGGTGTCGAGGTGGATCTCTAGGAGTTCCAGGGCGTCGATGAGTTCGAGGATTAGGCTAGCGACCTCCCCCAGTCAGCTGCCTGTGGTGGGTTGTTTACGTTGGCTACGTTTTGATTCTGTGTACTTTGATTTATATTATGTAAATGGCTCTAGTCTGTAATATTATTACTTACTATTTATTGTAATTCGAAGCATTGTGCTATGATGAGTCATTTATGCAATCACTGTGTACGTGAATTTCTGATCCTGGCACGTACATGGTTCGCATTCGGTTTAACTTCAAAATCGGGTGTGACAGCAACTCCAATAGGGCACCTTCATTAGCCAAACGAAGTATATTCAAAACATTCTAAACAAGTTTGGGATGAATGATGCCAAGCCCATCAAGACACCCATGGGAACCAATGGGCATCTCGACCTCGACACGGGAGGTAAATCCGTAGATCAAAAGGTATACCGGTCGATGATAGGTTCTTTACTCTATTTATGTGCATCTCGACCAGATATTATGCTTTCCGTATGCATGTGTGCAAGATTCCAAGCCGACCCTAAGGAAGCTCACCTTATGGCCGTAAAACGAATCTTGAGATATTTAGTTTATACTCCTAAGTTTGGGCTTTGGTACCCTCGGGGATCCACATTTGATTTAATTGGTTATTCGGATGCCGATTGGGCGGGGTGTAAAATTAATAGAAAGAGAACATCGGGGACTTGCCAGTTCTTAGGAAGGTCTCTGGTGTCTTGGGCTTCAAAGAAGCAAAATTCCGTAGCTCTTTCTACCGCCGAAGCCGAGTATATTGCCGCAGGCCATTGTTGCGCGCAATTACTTTGGATGAGGCAAACCCTTAGGGACTATGGTTACAAATTAACTAAAGTTCCTCTTCTATGTGATAATGAGAGTGCAATCCGCATGGCGGATAATCCCTTTGAGCATAGCCGCACTAAACACATAGCCATTCGGTATCATTTTCTAAGGGATCACCAACAAAAGGGGGATATCGAGATTGCATATATTAACACCAAAGAACAATTAGCCGATATCTTTACCAAGCCACTAGATGAACAAACATTTAACAAACTTAGGCATGAGCTAAATATTCTTGATTCTCGGAATTTCTTTTGATGTTTTGCACACATAGCTCATTACTATACCTTTGATCATATCTCTTTCATGTGCTATGACTAATGTGTTCTCAAGTGTATCTCAAACCAAGTCATAGATTGAAAGGGAATTGGAGTCCTCGGCGAAGACAAAGGCTTCCACTCCACTCCACTCCATCAAATTACTCATCCTTCGCCGTCGCTCCGCGCATCTCTCCGTCTTTGGTATAATCTTCACTCATATTTTGTTCGCCAAAGGGGGAGAAAGTAGTTTAGAAGGGCTTATATTTCACTCAAGTATCTATTTTTGGCGATTCATGCTAAAGGGGGAGAAAATATTAGCCCAAAGCAAAAGGACTGCACCACCACCAATTTTCAAAATTTTGAGTTAAGAAAAGATTCTTCAATTGGTAATTTTTCAATCGGTATCCTATTTTTGATAGAATTTCAAATTGGAACAACCTCTTCAAAACTAATATCAAAAACCCTCTTGAACACTAAGAGGAGGATTTTATTGAGGGGGAGTTTTGTTTAGTCAAAGGAAAAGCATTTGAAACAGGGGGAGAAAATTTCAAATCTTGAAAATGCTTCTCGAAATCTCATTCATTTATCTTTGACTATTTGCAAAAAGACTTTGAAAAGAATTTACAAAAGAATTTGCAAAAATAAAACATGTGGTGCAATCGTGGTCCAAAATGTTGAGAATGAAAAAGAAATCAATCCATGCACATCTTATGACAATATATTGGTTTCATTCCAAGCAACCTTTGCACTTACAATTATGCAAACTAGTTCAATTATGCATTTCTATATTTGCTTTGGTTTATGTTGGCATCAATCACCAAAAAGGGGGAGATTGAAAGGGAAATAGGCTTACACCTTTTCCTAAATTGATTTTGGTGGTTGAATTGCCCAACACAAATAATTGGACTAACTAGTTTGCTCTAGTCTATAAGTTTTACAGGTGCCAAAGATTCACAACAAGCCAATAAAAAGACCAAAGATGGGTTCAAATAAAGAGAGCTAAAGACATCCCAAAGGCACTGTGATCTGGCGCACCGGACTGTCCGTTGTGCCACCGGACAGTGTCCGGTGCACCACCGGACAGTGTCTGGTGCACCAGGGAACTTGACGCTGAACTCGCTGCCTTCAGGAAAATGGGAAGTCGCTCCGCTATAATTCACCGGACAGTGTCCGGTGTCACACCGGACTGTCCGGTGTCACACCGGACTGTCCGGTGTGCCAGCGGAGCAACGGCTACTTCGCGCCAACGGTCGACTGCAACCGCATTGAATGCGCTACATTGCGCGCCAGAGTCAGAGCACGCGCAGAAGGGGCACCGGACAGTCTACACGACCTGTCCGGTGCACCACCGGACAGCCCAGAGGCCCCACCAGTCAGAGCTCCAACGGTCAGAACCCAACGGCCGGCTGACGTGGCTGGCGCACCGGACTGTCCGGTGCGCCATGCGACAGACAACCTCCCAACGAACACTTTTGGTGGTTGGGGCTATAAATACCCCAACCACCCCACCATTCATTGTATCCAAGTTTTCCAACTTCCTACACCTTACAAGAGCTATAGCATTCAATACAAGACACACCAACAAGATCAAATCCTCTCCCAAGTCCATAGTTCATTCCAAATCAAATAGTGACTAGTGAGAGAGTGACATGTGTTCATTTGAGCTCTTGCGCTTGGATTGCTTCTTTTTCTCATTCTTTCTTGTGATCAACTCAATTGTAACCGAGGCAAGAGACACCAATTGTGTGGTGGTCCTTGCGGGGACTTTGTGTCCCGTTTGATTGAGAAGAGAAGCTCACTCGGTCTAAGTGACTGTTTGAGAGAGGGAAAGGGTTGAAAGAGACCCGGTCTTTGTGACCACCTCAACGGGGAGTAGGTTTGCAAGAACCGAACCTCGGTAAAACAAATCCTTGTGTCGCACTTTTTATTTTCTCACGATTTGTTTTTTGCCCTCTCTCGGACTCGTTTATATTTCTAATGCTAACCCGGCTTGTAGTTGTGCTTAAGTTTATAAATTTCAGATTCGCCCTATTCACCCCCCCTCTAGGCGACTTTCAGGAGCCCTAGCCTCATTTCTACAGGTATGAGCTACTTGACATCAGCAGGGTCGCGCTGGAAGCACGTGGCCGCCGTCTCCACGACATATTGTACGACCTCCAAGACGGCGTCTTCAGTGACGGCATCTGGATCGGCGATCACTACCACCGCCCGTGGGCATCCTCCCTCAGCGCCGTCGCAGCATAGCTTCCGCCGCAACCGTCGGGCGCAGACCTGCTGCTCACCCTGAACACGGCGGTGGCCGCCTCGGTGTGTGCGTCAAGGCAAAGGAGCCCTCGTCGTTGGAGGCGACGTCGAGGCCATTAAAGCCAAGGAGATGGAGGCGCGGCAGCACACGGCGCTTGGCGGCCTGGCCGCTGAGACGGAGCCGGAGCTGGACCAGTTCATGGAGACGTACCACGAGGTGCTGGTGAAGCTCAGGGAGGAGCTGACAAGGCCGCTGTAGGAGGCAATGAACTTCATGTGGAAGATGGAGCTGCAGCTCAGCCTGCTTTCCATCTCCGGGAGGTCGCTGCACAACACCCTTTCGTCCAAGCGCTGGCGGAAGAAGCGTCGCCCCCACAAAACATCTCGCAGAGGTGGGTGAAGATGGCCGCCTGAAGGATGGAGTGGGATGTGAGGTGCTGAAGTTGGAGGCTGAGTTCCTCCAGCAGCAGCAAGAAGAAAGGCGAGATCAGTAGCGCCAACCCGCAGGAGACGAAGAGCATGAACTCCCCGTTGGCGAGATCGTCGAGGGGATAGGCGCCGGCATGGATCCTTCCGGCGAACGCCGGCGCGCCCCATCCGAGCAGGTTGCGCACCAGGTTGAGTGCCGCCTCAGACTGGAAACGCTCGGGATGGAGTGGCGGGGCCACGGCGACTACGGCGGTGGAAAGCAGAAGAGCGCAAAGGGGCGCGGAGAGCTCGAGGGCGAAAGGGTGCAGCAGTTGGAGAAAATGCAAAAGCATAACTGCTGCACGCGGGGTGAATCCCTTTTCAAGTAAGACTCTCCCACTCGCGCCCCGAGACACCGCAAAAAATCTCGCCCGCCGCGCACCAAAGCAGCCTAGCCTATGACACGGGGGCCTAGACCCACAAGTCATACAGCTGGTGTGCAGGTCTCTGAGTGCTTAGAAGGCGAACCGCCACGAGGAGCCAACCACCGCCCGCGGTAGTGCGTCTCTTCATCTCCGCCAACAACAACAACAACGGCCTAGTCGCTGACACGGGGGGCCCGGGCCCACGAGTCATGCTCCTTGGGTGTCGTTTCCTGGGTGCGGAGAAGGCGAATCGTCACTCGCGGTAGTGCGCCTCTTCATATCCGCCGCAAGAAACAACGACCCAGTCTCGGGCACGGGGGCCCGGGCCCACGAGTCATACTCCTTAGGCGATGGTTCCTGAGTACAGAGAAGTCGAACTGTCGCTCGCGCCAGTACTGCGCCCCCTCGGGGCCGCCGCAGAAGACAGAGAAGGTAATTTTTCAAACCAATGCAGTGGTATCGAGGCGCCTCGCGCGTGGCCTGGCAAAACCATCATGCGTGGGGGCCGCGGGTCAGTCAGCCGCGGGGACAGACGTGGCAGTTGGCGTGACCGAAGGCAGACTACGTCAGCAAACGCACAGAAGCGGCGCGCCAATCGCCAGTCTAGCTTTGGCCCCACCTGCAGGCTCGTATCCTCCCCTGAGGTGGGCCCGGGGGCACTATCGGTACCATGAAACAGGGGTACCCCTTACTACAGTATGAAGACGCGGTGCCCGCGTGGCTATCTCTAGTCGCGTGGTGAACAGCACCCGACCCCACCACGTGGACGGCTCCAGGGCCGCCACGTGGCCAGAGAAGACAATATCCTCCAAGGTATCAACGGTGGGTCCGGACCCCGTGGGAAAATGTCGAACCCCTGCATATATAGACCGGGCCTTCGGGCAGGGTCCAGGACCTCCGCGAGTACAAACCGACCCCCGGGACGGGTCCCGGACCCCTCTGAGTGGGGTCCGGGCCACTCATAGTAGGGTCCCGAGATTCCGAGACAAAGAATACCCAGCCCTTAATCAAGGCCAGGCGGGGTCCGGAGCTGACACGTGTCTGGTCCATACCACGTACGCCTCTGCTCCCCGCTCAGGCGGAGCCCCGATGCTGCCACGTGGCCTACTGCCTGTGACATAAGCTAGCGGGCGAAGCCTGACGTAAGGCCTCTGGGCCGTGCGGTCTCTGCATTTATTGCAGATAAGGCGCGCCGCCTGTCCATTCCACTGGCAGGTGATGTGCCGCCTCGGCATTTAACGAGCCATGTCCACTCCACTGACAGGCGATGTGCCGCCTCAGCATTTAATGTGCCTCGTCCACTCCGCTGACGAACGGTGACCAGGCCACCTTGCAGGTGGCGTGCCTGTCCATTCCGTTGGCAGGCAGTACGCCCGTGCTGCGGCGTACACTATGCTCATCATGACTCGCGCGTTACCGAGGAGGCAGCCGCGACACATTAATACTATATGGACTACGGACATTATGGTGCCGGAAGATGGCCCAGCCGTTGCTGGCATGAGATACTTCTATAGTGTATTCCCTCTGTTTTTCCCCTGGGCCCACATGTTGGGGCTCAGCACCCTTGTACGTGCCCCCCTTGAGCTATAAAAGGGAGGGCACACGATGTTACAAGGCATACCGAACATAGGCTCAAGCTGACTTAGACTCTCAGATTCACAAGTTCATACAAGCTCTCAAGCTCAATACAACACACAGTGGAGTAGGGTATTACGCTCCGGCAGCCTGAACCACTCTAAACCCTTGTGTGTTCTTGTGTTCTTCCCGATTCCATCTAACAAGCAAAACTCTTAGGCCCCTCCTCATCTTAGGATTTAGGGCGGGTGCGTTCCGCCACCCGGCCGAAGAATTTCCTCTCCGACACTTTCCTTTCCGATTATCTCCAAATGTGATACTATCATAACTTGAGCAATCTTCCGCACTCATTTGGGTGAACATTTTCATATCTCTAGTCATGTGTTGAGTGCATCCACTATCCAACACCCAATGATTCCCTCCCGCCTTGTAGTTCACCTACAAAAGGAAATCAATCTCTTTTAGGTACCCAAACTTGCTTGGGTCCTTGGATGTTAGTGACCAAGGTCTTCAGCACCCAAATAGCTTTCTTATTATTGCCAACAATTGAAGTACCAACAAATTTAGCATGAACACCTTTTGCATTATGAGAGAGAACATAACAATGCTCAAAACAAGTGGAGGATACATTCTTTAGCTTAGAACAATTCTTCTTGATATGTCCCTTCTTGTGACACTTGTGACACACTTTGTCACATTCTTTCACAAACAATGTCTTTTGCTTTACAAAAGCATTCTTTCCTTTCTTGGGAATATATCCAAGACCCTCACGATTAAGTGAGCACCGTTGACTCCCCAATATGAAATCCAATTTAGCCCTTCCACCATATGCCTTTTCAAGATCATGGGTTAGAGCATTCACTCTATCTACTAATACTTCATTCTCAACAATGATTTGTGATTCATCATGAGCAATGTTATCATTTATAAGATAAAATTTGCATTTATCACAAATAGAGTTAGTAGGTTGTGGTTCACTTGTAGGACTATCAAGTAAGTCACAAGTGACCCCAACATCCTCGGTGACCACCACAACTTCATGCACAATAGATGAGTTTTGAGCTTCCACAAGCTTCTCACAATTCTCTTTTAGATCGTTGTGAGACGTCTTGAGCTCCTCAAAAGACACTTAGAGGTTTTTATACAATTCCTTCAAGGTCTTAAACTTTTCTTTTTCTTTGTGCATGTAGTCATCGGCTTCACCTAACATTCTAACAAGATCATCAAATGAATAGCCATCATCCTCAACGTCATCAACATCATCATCGTCATCTATATCATTTAAATCGGTGATGATTTTTACCTTGGCATCTCCCTTTGCCATGAAACAATGAGGGGATGAGAAAAGTGAAGGGGCTTCCTTGATGGCAATTCCGGCATTAAGCTTGGATGAGGTGTCATCATCATCATCATCCGAGCTATCATCCGAATTACATTCAACTAGGTAGGCTTTGCCGTCTTTCTTCTTGTTGTAGAATTGTTCTTCTTATCATCTCCATCTTTGCCCTTCTTCTTGTTAGGGCAATTCATGGCGATGTGACCGGGTTCCCCACACTCAAAACATTTTCTATCATTGAAAGCATTTCTTCTTGATGTTTGGCCTCTTCTAGGTTGACCCCTCTTCATCTTCATGAATTTGTTGAATTTATTTACAAATAGAGCCATATCTCCATCACTCTCACTTTCATTTTCTTCATCATCACTATCTTATTTTTCAATTGTCTTAGAAGCTTTAGCTTTGAGAGCGATTCATTCATTCTTCACTTTCTTTGCCAAACTTATAGCATCGGCTTGAGATTTCTTGAATATATCTTGAGTAAGAATTTTCCCCAATACTTTGGTTGGAGAAGTTGTAGATAGATAACTTCTTACCAACATGGTCACAATAGTCTCATACTTCTCCGGAAGAGATCTAAGGAACTTATGAGTGAAATCCACATAAGGTACATTAAAACCAAGTCCCTTGAGCTCATTCACTATCTCATTTAACCGGTTGAACATATTGTATACACTTTCATCTTCTTTCATAATGAATTGCTCAAATTTTCCTTTGCACACATATAGCTTTGCACTCTTCACAATTGTAGTTCCTTCATGAATTTCCATTAGCTTAATCCAAATCTCATGAGCAGTTGTGAGATTCTTGATACGATTGAACTCATTTATGTCAAGAGCATCATAGAATACATTCATGGCATCATTTGTAAGAATGTTTTCATTGTCACTAGTCGATGGTTCATCTTCTTTCAACACAACAAACTCATCCTTGACAATTGGCCAAATTTTTCCACCCATTGCTCTAAGATGCATTGACATTCTTATTTTCCAATAATCATAGTTATTCCCATCAAAATGCGGTGGCTTCCCAATGTGCACATTGTTGTTACTAGCCATTTTGTCCTACTCCGGGATGATTAGATCCACAAACAATGGAGTCCTCGGCTTTGATACCACTTGTAGGATCTAGGACACCGGCTAGAGGGGGTGAATAGACGGTTTTGACTAAAATCAAAAGACACTAGAGAAATTTAATCAATATGACAAGAGGTATAAATTCTCTAGTGACAACAAGTAAGCAATCTATGAGAATCAACTATGGTAATTGTATACAAAAAGAATAATATGCGAAATACTAATTACTTGCACGGTAATAAGCAATGCAAGAAAAGAAAGACACCAGATTTTATCCTGTGGTATCGGTGATTTGCCGATCACCCCTAATCCACGTTGAGGTGGACTTCAAGCTCTCACTTGCTCCTCTATCAAGATGCGGCTTGATCTTTGAGCCAAGTGGACAAGAAATCACTTAATACCTCGTTTCCACTAATGTCAACTTTGCCGCTCCGACGAGGTAGGCGCGAACCCCTCACAATCGACACTGCGGCTCCTCCACAATCTTCTTGGAGAGCTCGACGGAGAAAACACCCGAGCCGTCTAGGAGGCGGCAACCTCCAAGAGTAACAAGCCGATGACGCTTGCCCGGTGTACCACCTAGTGCCTTAAGAATCACCAATGGATGCAAATGCACTAGGAACTCTCAATCTCTCACTAGAATGCTATATCAAGCAAGGAGTGTGAGAGAATGAGTGGGAGGATCACAAATGAGCTCAATGTGTGCAAGGAATGGCCAAGAGAGCCCTCACACACGAGCTCCCCTTCTATTTATAGCCCACCTCACAATTCCAACCGTTATGTGCAACTAGCACATTTTCTGCGCACACGCGGACGGTCCACGCCCTGAGGCCGGACGATCCGCCGTACAAGTAAAGGCTAGTTTTCCCGTTTGAAATCTGTCAGAGTTGTCAGAAAGCGAGGTCCAGACAGTTCGCCAACCTTGGCCTGACCGTCCGAGACCTGGCAACTTGGAGCACCATAGCTCTGACCATGAAGAGTTAACACACGCGGATTGTCCGCCCTACAAGGCCGGACGGTCCGCGACCTGGGAGTCAGTACTGTCCAGGCTTAGGCCCCGGATAGTCCGTAGTACAAGTGCCCAAAAACACAAGTCCCTGCCCAAACAAATTTGTCACCTGCGGACGGCCCGTCGACCCTGGCCGGACAGTCCACACAATAATACAGGGACTGTGCAGAGAGCAACCCTCTCTGGTCAGGACTGCGGACGGTCTGGCCCCAAGGCCCGGACAGTCCAAACAAATTTCTCTTCAATAGTGTCACATATATCTCATCCTCTATATGCTAAATGCACATATTAAAGATATATTTTTCTTCGGGTTCTTATATGTATACCCCAAATGTCTTACATATATTTTAGTTTATTTGATTCATCATCTGAAATATAAAAATAGATAGGGAATAGGAGATAGTGTCTTTATATAGAGAGGATGGAGAGACTTTTATATGTATACCCCAAACGCCTTACATATATTTTAGTTTTGTTTAATTTAAATATAAAAATAGATAGAGAATAGAAGATAGTGTCTTTATATAGAGAGGATGAAGAGAACACCATTGGAAGTATGGAGGTAGAGATCTTTTATATATATATATATATATATATATATATATATATATATATATATATATATATATATATATATATATATATATATATATATATATATATATATATATATATATATATATAGGATAGAGAAAATTTTATAGATTTCCGCTCATCAGTCTTATACTCTTTCCTATATTTTAAGGCCTTGTTCGCATAAGAATCGAAAGGGTTGAGGGAGATTTAATCCCCTTATTGAGGGGTTGAATCTTTTTTTATTTAATTTTGAATAGAAAGGGATTTAATCACATTCAATCCACTACTAACCAAATAAGCCATAAATATAAATATTATTCCCTATCTTTTAATGACCTATTTGTTTTCTTCCAGGATTAAATAATCTAGTTTAAGGATTATATAAGCATCTAATAACCATCGTAATCTAAATATCTAGATTATATAATACATCTAATAATTTGTGTTGTTTGTTTGTCCAGTGCCTAAATAGGAATAGTAAATGTAACACTCGCAACCGACCTTATTACGTCGCAACTCTCATTCCTATATTCTTTAAAAATCTTATAAATCCACCACAATCTCTCGTAAATTGAGCACCATCTCTCGTAAAGAAAGGGGACCTCACTCCCAAATTAGTACGCGAGTTTAGCTGGAACAAAGATCAGATGCTAAAGTTGAAGGAACACGAGATGTGGAGAATCTGCTCTGTTATAACTGATTGTATCTCTTGCATCAAAATAGCTGATTATAGGGGAGAAGGAACAAGAGGTCTTTATAACTGATTGTATCTACTAATCATAGGGGAGAAGGAACAAGAGATCTGGTGGTTTTTCTCCCCTATCCTTATAAATAGGATAGAAGAATAGGTAACCAAAAGAGTTGCCTTGCTAGAGTTGCTCAATACACTAGTATGGGACCATAAAATATATTATATCACATTCAACCTTTCTACGAAAATCTCACAAAACCTACTCCGACGATTACAGTACACAAGAAAAAAAAAGGGACTCCTTTACATACTTTAATCAAGTATAGATTGGTACAAATATTCTGTTTTTCCTAGTATAGACGAACATGTAATGAAGTTTGTACATAAATACTGTGCAGGTTCCTCTGTTCCACTGGCAGATGCACATTCCTGCCTGCCTTATTGAGAACCAAGTTTGTACACGGGAGCAGTGCAGGATCAAAATACCTTGCTGCTCGGCTCAGACGATCAGTTTTGCGCCCAAGTAATAAAGAATGCTGCACAATCAAACACTTGCATATGCTGTATTCCACGGCCCATCTGCACAAGGATTGCCGCAGCCTCCATTTTCCCTCCAGTGTATCCCAGATATTAGGTCGAGGTTCACCATGGATCAAAAGGAACGGGAGACATTTCTTGTCTCTTACCTACAGAGGGGGCACTGTAAATATGGGGACAAACGCCGGCAAAAATACTTCAATCATACGCTGATTGGGGGAGCTGATGTGCTGACATCCCCTAGTTGCAATCCAAACCACACTCCTCAAGAAGTGGACCATCATCCTTTGCAAGGAAAGGGTCAATCCGAACCCAAAGGAGTGAGAAGATTGAAGCCAGCAGGATGGACCAGACGATGACAATTGTCGGTGTCCTGTTTTGCCTCCCAACCAAACCTTTGAGGAAGGGATACAGATGGACAATCACCCAAAATGCAAAGAAGAGCTTCCCGAAGAGGGGGCCCCATGACTCGTATCCATTATTGATTGCATTGGAAACACCAGCGACCACACCAATGAAGTTCAATAGGAGCAAAGTGGTAGGAGGTATCAATAAGGTAGTCCATTTAAATGTGTACAGCTCTGAGAATTCGTCATCATCTCCACCCTTTGATGTCACAGTGAAGCTTGTATCAACACCAGCTATGACCTTGAGAAGTCCCTGAAACACAGCGAAGAGGTGCGAGGACACACCTCCAATGACCCAGAACTGCTCATTCCTCCACCAATCATCAATCCCAACACCACTCCATCTCATTTCTAGGATGCTTGTAGCAAAAATGCAGATAAAAAGTGACATGAACCACAGGCTGGCAACATTGTTCAGCTGCAGCAGATGAAACAGTGAACATAAGGTTCAGACATTCCACAACAAACAAAACTATAGTTTTGTTTTTTCTCAAACAACAAAACTATAGTTGATTAAGCTTTACCTCTGGAGTGATAAATTTCCCCGTCAATAAACAGATGGCAGGCAATGTACAGTAAGCCAAGAGGGGGATAGATGTCCAAGGATACACGATGGAGTTGATGTAGGAAAATCTTTCCAAAAATTTCAGACCACCACCATACCCATACCAAAGAGGGCAATGATTGCTGAAGAAGATCTCAATAGACCCAAGAGCCCACCGAAGCACCTGGTGAAGACGATCTGAAAGATTCAGAGGTGCAGAACCTTTGAATGCAGGCCGTTTAGGTATGCAGTAAATTGACCGCCAACCATGACAATGCATCTTGAAACCAGTTAGAATATCCTCTGTAACTGATCCATAGATCCAGCCAATCTGAAAAGGAAAATATCATATGATTCACTATGTAACATATGTTTTGACTCATCAACCAATAACCACAGGCTCAAGACTTTACCTCTTTTCCCCAATCAGTCTTGTCTTCATAACCACAACTAATGACATGTATAGCTTCTTTCAGAAGAGAAGCAGGACTTGCACTCTTCAAGGTTCCACCATTTTCGAGAAGTGTGGATGTTGCAAAGACAGAAGACTGACCAAATTTCTTTTCTAATTTTTGTTGATTTACAATACCAGCTTTTTCATTCTCAGCTCCTACAGGGAACCACACAAGGTTAGATAGGCGATCAAAATGAAGAAGTTTCAAGACTAACTGAAGTGTTTCTTTGAAAGCTCACAGTTACCTGGAGCAGCTTCATCAATTTCACCAAGAGCATATGCAGGGGATTGATTTTCTTCTTTCTTGAAAAATAATAACTTTTTCTTCTCTGTTTTGGGTTTCGTAGTCTTCTTCTTGTGTTTCCTATTACCACAGCAGCAACAGCAAAAACACCACTTGGGCCAGCAGTTGCAAGTCCTTGATGGTGGCTTCTTTGTTTTGGGGGCATCATAACCATATAATGCCTGCCTTCTAAACACACATCCAGTACCAACATAAATCGGACCCTGAATACCATCCAAACCTTTCATGTTGATCTGCACAGCACAAATGTTAGTAAAACATTCACCAAGAAAAATACATAATGTAGACAACAGAACATCTCAGAAATATGAATGTCAAATCTTACATCGAAAAAGACAACATTCCTGTTAGCATATCGGTCATGGCGATCAATCCCATCAAATCTTTGAGGGAACTGTACATAGCAAACCTTCTTTCCTAGTAGTGGGTCCATCATAAAACACATTGCTTCCTTTATAGCTTTGCTGTTGTTGATGTAGTGATCACAATCCAAGTTTAACAAATAAGGAGCATTTGATAGTACAGCAGAGACTCGGACCTGTGATACAGACAAACAGAAGTAAATAAAACACATTGTACCACATAGGCTATAGAAGACATACAAACAAATGATTCAAAGATGCCATAATTACCAATGCATTCATAGCACCAGCTTTCTTATGATGGTTATAGCCTGGTCGTTTCTCTCTTGAAACATAAACCAACCGCGGCAGCTCATTTCCCTCACAGTCAAGACCTCCACTTTGGCCAAGGAAGACCTATTTGTATAGAAGAATTAACTTTTCTTGTATTGGTGATGAAAGAAAGGAAAATAAATAGATGCTTAAAGCATGCCACAGCAAGTACCACATAGCAACAAACCAACAAGGCTTACCTGAATCATTCCAGGATGATCACGAACATTGTTTCCAGGCCAGGGGGTTCCATCTTGCATTGTCCATCCTTCTTCAGGAACTTTCTGGGCTTTAGCAACCAAGGCATTGATTCTGACCTTGAATTCCTCGTACTCTCTCTAAAAATAATCCAAACTTGGTTTAATTAACATACTCTTAACAAATAGGATAGGGGACAACACATTAAAGAAAAGGACAAATAAAGCACCTTCATTGCTCTCCTCTCCCTAACAAAGTTTGCTGCCACCTTGTCTTTCAAGTAGTCTATCTTCTGTTGGAAGTACCACTCTGGAGCACGAGGTTCAATATTGTACCTTTTGCAGAATGGAGCCCATTTCTTTGCAAATTCAGATGTTTCAGATAATGCTTCAAATGTTAGCATTGCAGCACCATCATCAGAAACATAGCAAGAAACCTTATCAACTGGATAGTCCACTGAAAGGATAGATAGAACAGTATTTGCTGTGACCAAAGGAGGTTCCTTTAAGGGGTCAACTGTACTGACAAAGAAATCGATTGGGGCAAGTTGAGACGGCTGGCCTTCCTTATCGAACCTATCCAGACAAGCAATTAATCACAAAACAAAAGGAAGAGAAGGTATAGATTTGTAGGTGGTAACAGCGACTAACCTCAGTGACAGCCGGTCTAGGTAAGTCTCTCTCTCTATAGGGAACCACTTTGGGAATTGATCAAGAATCCAAGACATGGCAAACCAGATTTCACAGATAACAGATATGAGCCACAAAGCAAATGCATCATTCACCGGATGCATCACTCGGTAGTGGAAGAAGAACCCCAAAACCACAAGCCGAATAATGATAATCATCCTATATGGATTGATCTGGCTTGATGGAAGCGGAATTTTCCTGGACAGCGGTTGTCTTGATTCATCCATTCTGGTAAAGAAAATTTCAGCTAAAAGTTAGTGCTTGGGTCTAGTAGCACGTAGCAAGACAAGAGCAAATATATCCTTCTGGAAATGCCAAATGGAAGGTGATGTGTAGTAAAGATACATTCAGGTAAACGCATCAAAATTTTATAGAGCACATACTCTACTGGCACATCGTGCATTGCATCCTTGATTCATGCAAACAAAGGCAAAATTAAAAAAAAATATGAATCCACCAGTTTCTTCCATTTTACTAAGAAAAATGGAAGCATTACTTCTTTGTGTGTGTGTGTGTGTGAGCGATAATTATGATGGGGGGAAATGGTATTTTGAACAGACCATGGACTGTTTTGGAAAATTAATCTGGGAAAATACATGCAACCAAATGGCATAAAGCATTGAAGAGGCATAAAACTAACAGGGACCAAACAAGTTTTGAGGGTCATACAGTGGTAAATCAGCATCATCACCGTCATCACCACCACCATCATTCCTTGTCTGGTGCATCCTCTCCTGCCTCTGCTTCCAATTCTCCACCCGCTCCTTCCAAGCAACACTACCATACCCATATGCAGCAAGATCCTTGGATGGGTCCATAGACCTGGGTTGCACTGGAACACCACAAACATTAACCAAGTACATTCAGGACACCATGACCACAACTAAGTTTTGGCTGATGATCATCCAAACCAAACACATACCAGGTAAGCTGGGATCCGCATAAGGGAGGGGATGGATTCTCTTTCCCCCACCGCCCATGAAAGAAGGCACCAGCGCGTGCTGCTCCGGTGGGATGTCATCGACCTGCAATCACACCAGAAACAAGCAATTGAGCCATTGACACATCAATAACCAACGGAGGTGGCAAGGGAACAGTGATACTTGGATTCGGCAGCAACAGTACCATCTGCCCGTTGGTGAGGAGTGGAACATTGGGGTTGAGCTGGAAAGGTTGTGGCGCGCCATTAGGGTCACCTCCACGGCCGTAGAGCATGGAGTCGGCCACAGACCGCGAGTCATGGCCGTTCCAGTTGAACTCGTTGTCCAGGTCATCGACGCCGTCCTCCTCCTCATCACCGGTCACACGCTGGCAGCCTACAAACAAAGCGCCGGCGCGCACAGGACGAGTTGAGTGAACAGTTGAGAGTAACGAAGAAGCATCGAAAGCCGCACGACTGGTCCATCCATTTGCGCCAGGGCGGAGCTGCATTTCGGTGGATGGAGCTGGGGACGTTCACCCTTGAGGCGCTTGTACCGGGTCCTGCACTGGGGGCAGTTCTGCGTGCCCTCCCGGCGCTCGTACTCGTAGCAGTCCCGGCAGACGGGGAAGGCGCACTCGTTGCACGCCACGAAGGGCTCCCCGCCGGGGGCAAGGCCGACGTCGTCGCCGCAAATCTGGCACACCTGCCCGTTCTGCTCCCGCGGCGGCGGCTTCGGCTGCACAGACACGCCAGAAAATGAAAATTAAAGAGAGAGAAAAATCAGCTCCATAATGCTCGCTCTCTCGCAAGCCAGCCGGGAGGAGGAATTGGAGCGCGCATGTACCCCGGGATCGCCGTCGCGACGTATGACGACGAGCTCGTTGCGGTTGTGGGAGCCGGCCACCAGCCCGGCGCTCGCCTCCATCGCTTCCTTCCCCCCTCCGCCGCCGACGAAGGCGCGCAGGATACTGTCCGGTAGCTCCTCTCACTCTAGCAGCAGATTTCCATCCGAGTGATTCTCCCCCAGCGCTGCGCCGCGCCGCGCCGATGAAGAAGAGGAGGAGAGGAAGCAGGAATGCGTGCCAGCGGCGGCAGCGTCGGTGGGGGTGGGAGTGGGAGGGGGAGGGGATCAGCGAGCGGGGGGTTTTAAAGAGAAATTCAGGGAGAAGGAGAGGAGTGTCGGTAGGCACAGCGAAAAGAGAGAGAGAGAAAAAAAAGGGAGAAGGGCGGCCAAGGAAAGGGCCGCGCCAACTACTTGTGTTGAACAGATGGAAGGTAATTTTGGGATAAAAAAGCGCTACCAAAAGTTTGGCGCGTCAAAAATCACAGTTGTCAGGAAAACGACGTAGTAGCGAGGTCAATCCGGAAAATTCAAATCACTCACCTCAAGGGAACCATGAATGATTTCAATCATCTCACTTTGGTTCGTATTTATAGAGGATATCCTTCTTGTGAAAATTAATACGGGGATGTTTGATTAATAAATAAATACCTACTGAATCTTACTGACTCACGATCTGTCCAGCGATACTGTTCGGCCGTGACGATAAATGCCCGAGAAAACACTAGTAGCGCCAAAATATGCTAACAACCAAGGACAACGGTAAAGAATCCTGTATCTGTTCCTTACGAAATATTCACTGACGACGATCTAAGGTGCCGTTTGGTTCTTAAAATGTAACGTAAATGGTAACGGTAACGGTTTGCATTCGATTACCAGTGGTAACAAGTTTGAATAGGCTGGTATCAATTTCTAATGTGGTATCCGATTACGATTGAACTTAAACAAATATGATTTAACGTTATTTGTTACCGATTACATTACAAATATGTGAAACAAACAGCACATAAATTCTATATCTAGAAAAAAAAACACCATCATCTTTTGTCGCCAGCACGAGATAGAGAACAATAGTCCCTAGAAAATAGTAAGAATCAAAAGATGGCTGAGAAAAATAAGGACATGAGCATTCCATATTAGTTTTTAATGTTTTACTATTTCTAACTCAAACATCAAAAAAAGATGTTATATTACTGTGCTGTAGTTAAATGTTAACTTTTTGCACCGGTAATCTAGAGTAGAGACAAGTGTTATAATATAATCTTAATGACTTATGATCTGTACTTGTAAGGATTCTTATTTGATTTTGGTAATTAAGTGACAAAATTAGGTGGATTAATACTTGTTTATGTCGAGATACATGGATAGTTAGTCCATAGATACACTAGTGCATGCTACTTAAGCCATGGGTGATGAAAGTGGCTTGGTTATGTTGATATGGTCAACGAGTGTGATGAGGAAGCTCATTCCATATGAGACATGGCTTTACTATGATGGATCGGGTTGCTAGTGTAAAGGAAAAGTTGGAGGCTCAAGCGCGATGGACCTTGTGACGGTAAAGCTAGAGCAAGGACTCGGCGTCGATGGACTCATGCAACTAGAGGTGGGCATTTTAAAACCAAAAACCGAACCCTAATAGACCGAATTGTCGATCTATTCGGGTTTTCGGGTTCGGGTTCGGGTCCTATATGTGCTATATTTTTTGTATGGGTTCGGGTTCGATTCCTAACCTTTAAAACCCGACCAAATAACCCAAAATATAAAAAAGCTCTTAATATGTGATGGTATCATTATATGATTTATGAACTTATTAGCTAAAAATAATGATACCATCTTAACGATAGTATATATATATCTTTGTATGCTATTTTTATAGTTACTTGTTGTAATAATAGTACTTCCAATTAATTATTCATTGTATATATTTTAACAAAAGATACTAGTCTCTCTACTATTTGGGTCTATTCGGTGGACCGAATAGACCGAACCGAAATTGTGAGTCTATTCGGGTTCGGTTCCTAAAATTATTTTGTAAATTTAGGTTCTCATTTTCAGAACCCGAAATTTCACAAACCCGAATAGTGAAAGGGAAATGTGCCCTTGGGTCATTTCTAAGTATTTTGGTGATTGAATGCAAACACAAGTGCTTAAATGTGAAAATATGCCCATGGATGAACAAAGTGCAAATCACAAGTAAAGGTATGTTTCTAAGCCTTAGTACATTAGTTTTGTGTACTAACATCTTGTCTAAGTGTTAGAAACAGGAGAAAGAAGAAAAGAAAAGAAGTGGAGAGTGGCTGTGTACAGCCAAAGGCTGTTTCGGGCTGGGGCACCGGACTGTCCGGTGTGCACCGGACAGTGTCCGGTGCGCCAGACCAGCGCGGAGCAAACCAGCCGCTCTCGGGTTTTTCTCCGGCGACTTCGGCTAAAATTCACCGGACTGTCCGGTGTGCACCGGACTGTCCGGTGAGCCAACGGTCGGCCCGACGGTCGGCCGCACGATCGCCGCGCGACACGTGGCCGAGCCAACGGTCGGAAGGAGGCACCGGACTGTCCGGTGTGCACCGGACTGTCCGGTGCGCCAGATCTGCAACGGTCGGCAACGGTCGGCTGCGCTGTTTATGGAAATAAATCGGGCACCGGACAGTGTCCGGTGTGCACCGGACTGTCCGGTGCGCCCAACGACAGAAGGCAAGGATAGCCTTCCAGATGTGCTCTCAACGGCTCCTAGCTGCCTTGGGGCTATAAAAGGGACCCCTAGGCGCATGGAGGAGTACACCAAGCATTCCTACAACTCTTCTAAGCACCAAGACATCAATCTCACGCATTCGTTTCATTGTGATAGCATATAGAGCTCTTGTGGAGTTGTGAACTCTTTGTGTTGCGTTGCGAGCTCTTGTTGCGACTTGTGTGCGTGTTGTTGCTCTGATTTTCGAGTCTTGTGTGCATTGCTCATTCCCACCTTACTCCGTATTTCTTTGTGAACTCAATTGTAAGGGCGAGAGACTCCAAGTTGTGGAGATTCCTCGCAAACGGGAAAAGATCAAAGGAAAGAAAAACACCGTGGTATTCAAGTTGATCATTGGATCACTTGAGAGGAGTTGAGTGCAACTCTCGTCCGTTGGGACGCCACAACGTGGAGTAGGCAAGTTTTGTACTTGGCCGAACCACGGGATAACCACCGTGTCAACTCTGTGATTGCTTTCTTGTGGTTATCGTGTTTTGAGTTCTCTCTAGCCACTTGGCCATACTTGTGCTAACCCTTAACAAGTTTTTGTGGCTTAAGTTTTGAACTTTTACAGGATCACCTATTCACCCCCCCCCTCTAGGTGCTCTCAATTGGTATCAGAGCCGTTCTCTTCAAAAAGGGACTAACCGCCCGAAGAGATGGATCCTAAGGGGAAGGGAATTGTGATCAACGACAAAGAGAAGGAGTCCTTCGTCAACGAGCCAAGGGATGACAAGTCCAATGACTCGGGCTCGGGCCACAAGCGAAAAGATGGGAAGAAGAAGAAGACAAGACGCATCAAGGAGATCGTCTACTACGACAGCGATGAGTCCTCTTCTTCCCAAAAGGACGACGACCACGACAAACAAAAGACGGTTAACTCAAACTTTTCTTTTGATTATTCGCGCATTCCATATAGCTCAAATGCTCATTTGCTCCCCATTCCACTTGGCAAGCCTCCTCACTTTGATGGAGAGGACTACGGATTTTGGAGTCACATAATGCGTACTCACCTATTTTCTCTCCATCCAAGCATTTGGGAGATTGTGGAAAGTGGAATGAAATTTGATAGCTCGGATAGCCCTTCATTCATTAATGAGCAAATCCATAAGAATGCACAAGCTACCACTGTTCTTCTAGCTTCATTGTGCAGGGATGAATATAACAAAGTGAGCGGCTTGGATAACGCCAAGTAGATCTGGGACACCCTCAAGATTTCTCATGAGGGGAATGACGTTACCTTGCTCACCAAAATGGAGTTGGTGGAAGGCGAGCTTGGACGATTCGCGATGATAAGGGGCGAGGAGCCAACTCAGACATACAACCGGCTCAAGACCCTTATCAACAAAATAAGGAGCTACGGAAGCACGCGATGGACGGACCACGACGTCGTCCGACTAATGCTCAGGTCCTTTACCGTTCTTGATCCTCATTTGGTGAATAATATTCGTGAGAATCCCAGGTACACCAAAATGTCGCCCGAAGAAGTCCTAGGAAAATTCGTCAGCGGGCGAATGATGATCAAGGAGGCAAGGTATGTGGACGACGCCTTGAATGGACCGATCAACGAGCCGCAACCTTTTGCTCTCAAAGCCACAAGGAGCAAGGAGGCACTACCCAGCAAGGTGGCGCAAATTGAGGCAGCCGGTCTTAATGATGAAGAAATGGCCCTCATCATCAAGAGATTCAAGACGGTGCTAAAGGGTCGCAATGGACAGTCGAGCAAGACTAAGACCAAGGGGAAGCGATCATGCTTCAAATGCGGTAAGCTTGGTCATTTTATTGCTAACTGTCCTGATAATGAAAGTGACCAGGAAAAGGGGAACAAAAGGGAGAAGAAGAAGCACTACAAGAAAGCCAAGGGCGAGGCGCATCTAGGCAAGGAGTGGGATTCGGATTGCTCCTCCTCCGACTCCGACAATGAGGGACTCGCCGCCACCGCCTTCAACAAATCGGCCCTCTTCCCCAACGAGCGTCACACGTGTCTCATGGCTAAGGAGAAGAAAGTAAGTACTCGAAACTCTACTTATGCTTCTTCTAGTGATAATGATTCTAGTGACGATGATGAAATAGACTATTCTAGTGTATTTAAAGGTCTAGATAGAATTACAATTGGCAAAATTAATGAATTAATTGATGCATTGAATGAGAAGGATAAACTCTTAGAGAAACAAGAGGATTTATTGTATGAAGAGCATGATAAATTTTTAGAAGCTCAAAAATCTCATGCTCTAGAAGTTAAAAGAAATGAGATGCTTACTTGTGAATTATCCTCATGCCATGAAACAATTTCTAAATTAAAGAGCATTAACGATGAGTTGAATGTTAAGATAGAAATAGCTAGTAAATCAACAACTTGTGTAGAAAATGTTGCTATTTGCAATAGATGTAAAGAATTTGATATTGATGCTTGTAGTGAACACATAGCCTCTATTGCAAAGCTAAATAATGAAGTGGCTAGTCTTAATGTCCAACTTAAGACTAGCAAAAGTGAATTTGATAAGTTAAAATTTGCAAGGGATGCCTACACAATAGGAAGACATCCCTCAATTAAGGATGGGCTTGGCTTCAAGAGGGAAGCCAAGAACTTAACAAGCCATAAGGATCCCATTCCCGCCAAGGAGAAAGGGAAGGCCCCTATGGCTACTAGTGCTAAAAGGAACCATGCATTTTTGTATCATGATAGAAGACAAACTAGAAATGTAAGTCATGATGCTTTTGATTCATATGTTTATGATTCTCATGCCATGTTTGCTCCTAGTTCCTCTTATGTGTATGATAGAAATGTTACTAGGAGAAATGTTGTTCCTAAAAGAAATGCTATTCATCATGTGCCTAGAAGGAATGTTATTCATGCTCCTAGGAAAATTGCAAATGAACCTTCTACAATTTATTGTGCTTTAAATACTTCCTTTGCAATTTGTAGAACGGGTATGAAGGTAATTGCTAGGAAGTTAGGGGCAAGATGCAAGGGAGATAAAACTTGCATTTGGGTCCCTAAGGATATATGTGCTAACCTTGTAGGACCCAACATGAGTTGGGTACCTAAGACCCAAGCCTAAATTTGCCTTGCAGGTTTATGCATCCGGGGGTTCAAGCTGGATTATCGACAGCGGATGCACAAACCATATGACGGGGGAGAAGAAGATGTTCACCTCCTACGTCAAGAATAAAGATTCCCAAGATTCAATTGTATTCGGTGATGGGAATCAAGGCAAGGTAAAAGGTTTAGGTAAAATTGCAATTTCTAATGAGCACTCCATATCTAATGTGTTTTTAGTAGAGTCTCTTGGATATAATCTGCTATCTGTTAGTCAATTATGCAATATGGGGTATAACTGTCTATTTACAAATGTAGATGTGTCTGTCTTTAGAAGAAGCGATGGTTCATTAGCTTTTAAGGGTGTATTAGACGGCAAACTTTATTTAGTTGATTTTGCAAAAGAAGAGGCCGGTCTAGATGCATGCTTAATAGCTAAGACTAGCATGGGCTGGCTGTGGCATCGCCGCTTAGCACATGTGGGGATGAAGAACCTTCACAAGCTTCTAAAGGGAGAACACGTGATAGGTTTGACTAACGTGCATTTCGAAAAAGATAGACCTTGTGCAGCTTGTCAAGCAGGTAAACAAGTGGGAGGAGCACATCACAGCAAGAATGTGATGACCACTTCAAGACCTCTGGAGCTGCTGCATATGGACCTCTTCGGACCCGTCGCCTATCTAAGCATAGGAGGGAGTAAGTATGGTTTAGTTATTGTTGATGATTTTTCCCGTTTCACTTGGGTGTTCTTTTTGCAGGATAAGTCTGAAACCCAAGGGACCCTCAAGCGCTTCCTCAGGAGAGCTCAAAATGAGTTTGAGCTCAAAGTGAAGAAGATAAGGAGCGACAACGGATCCGAGTTCAAGAACCTTCAAGTGGAGGAGTTCCTTGAAGAGGAAGGGATCAAGCACGAGTTCTCCGCTCCCTACACACCACAGCAAAATGGTGTGGTAGAGAGGAAGAACAGGACGCTCATCGATATGGCGAGGACGATGCTAGGAGAGTTCAAGACCCCCGAGTGCTTTTGGACGGAAGCCGTTAACACTGCTTGCCACGCCATCAACAGGGTCTACCTTCATCGCCTCCTCAAGAAGACATCGTATGAGCTACTAACCGGTAACAAACCCAATGTATCGTACTTTCGTGTATTTGGGAGTAAATGCTACATTCTAGTAAAGAAGGGTAGAAATTCTAAGTTTGCTCCCAAAGCTGTAGAAGGGTTTTTGTTAGGTTATGACTCAAATACAAAGGCGTATAGAGTCTTCAACAAATCATCGGGTTTGGTTGAAGTCTCTAGCGATGTTGTATTTGATGAGACTAATGGCTCTCCAAGAGAGCAAGTTGTTGATTGTGATGATGTAGATGAAGAAGATGTTCCGACGGCCGCTATACGGACCATGGCGATTGGAGAAGTACGGCCACAGGAACAAGATGAACGAGATCAACCTTCTTCCTCAACTATGGTGCAACTCCCAACCGAAGATGACGAACAGGTACCTCAAGAGGAGGCGCTTGATCAAGGGGGAGCACAAGGTGATCAAGTGATGGAAGAAGAAGCGCTACCGGCACCTCCAACCCAAGTTCGAGCGATGATTCAAAGGGATCATCCCGTCGATCAAATTCTGGGTGACATTAGCAAGGGAGTAACTACTCGGTCTCGATTAGTTAATTTTTGTGAACATTACTCTTTTGTCTCTTCTATTGAGCCTTTCAGGGTAGAGGAGGCCTTGCTAGATCCGGATTGGGTTTTGGCCATGCAAGAGGAGCTCAACAACTTCAAGCGCAATGAAGTTTGGACGCTGGTGCCTCGTCCGAAGCAAAATGTTGTGGGAACCAAGTGGGTGTTCCGCAACAAACAGGACGAGCACGGGGTGGTGACGAGAAACAAGGCTCGACTTGTGGCAAAAGGTTATGCCCAAGTCGCAGGTTTGGACTTTGAGGAGACTTTCGCTCCTGTGGCTAGGCTAGAGTCCATTCGTATCTTGCTAGCATATGCCGCTCACCATTCTTTCAGGTTGTTCCAAATGGATGTGAAGAGCGCTTTCCTCAACGGGCCAATCAAGGAGGAGGTGTACGTGGAGCAACCCCCTGGCTTCGAGGATGAACGGTACCCCGACCACGTGTGTAAGCTCTCTAAGGCGCTCTATGGACTTAAGCAAGCCCCAAGAGCATGGTATGAATGCCTTAGAGACTTTTTAATTGCTAATGCTTTCAAGGTTGGGAAAGCCGATCCAACTCTTTTTACAAAGACATGTGATGGTGATTTGTTTGTGTGCCAAATTTATGTCGATGACATAATATTTGGTTCTACTAACCAAAAGTCTTGTGAAGAGTTTAGCAGGGTGATGACGCAGAAATTCGAGATGTCGATGATGGGCGAGTTGAACTACTTCCTTGGGTTCCAAGTGAAGCAACTCAAGGACGGCACCTTCATCTCTCAAACGAAGTACACGCAAGATCTGCTAAAGCGGTTTGGGATGAAGGACGCCAAGCCCGCCAAAACTCCGATGGGGACCGACGGACACACCGACCTCAACAAAGGAGGTAAGTCCGTTGATCAAAAAGCATACCGGTCAATGATAGGTTCTTTGCTTTACTTATGTGCTAGTAGACCGGATATTATGCTTAGCGTATGCATGTGTGCTAGATTTCAATCCGATCCTAAGGAATGTCACTTAGTGGCGGTGAAGCGAATTCTTAGATATTTAGTTGCTACGCCTTGCTTCGGGCTCTGGTATCCAAAGGGGTCTACTTTTGACTTGGTTGGATACTCAGACTCCGACTATGCTGGATGTAAGGTCGATAGGAAGAGCACATCGGGGACGTGCCAATTCTTAGGAAGGTCCCTGGTGTCATGGAACTCTAAGAAACAAACCTCCGTTGCCCTATCCACCGCTGAGGCCGAGTATGTTGCCGCAGGACAGTGTTGCGCGCAACTACTTTGGATGAGGCAAACCCTCAGGGACTTTGGCTACAATCTGAGCAAAGTCCCACTCCTATGTGATAATGAGAGTGCTATCCGCATGGCGGAAAATCCTGTTGAACACAGCCGCACAAAGCACATAGACATCCGGCATCACTTTTTGAGAGACCACCAGCAAAAGGGAGATATCGAAGTGTTTCATGTTAGCACCGAGAACCAGCTAGCCGATATCTTCACTAAGCCTCTAGATGAGAAGACCTTTTGCAGGTTGCGTAGTGAGCTAAATGTCTTAGATTCGCGGAACCTGGATTGAATTGTAGCATACATGTAGTTATGCTTTTCCTTTTTTGCATTATGTTGCTTATTATGATGCTCAAGTTGTACAAACACTCCCTGGACCTCACAAGTCCGTTGCAAAGTGATGCACATGTTTAGGGGGAGATGTGTTACAACTTGACCCTTTGAGACTAACCATGTGCTTGAGTTTGATAATTTAGTCTCGAAGGAGGATTGAAAGGGAAAAGGTGGACTTGGACCATGAAAGACTTCCACTGCACTCCGATGAGAGGGTAACTAATTCCAAGTTCATCTCATGAAATCTTATTGCCATTTGCTCTTAATTGAAGACTTTGGTGAGGCAATGGGGTTAGAAGGCCAAGATTGATCCCGTTTTGGTGCTTGATGCCAAAGGGGGAGAAAATAAAGGCCAAAGTGATAAATGGATCAGCTACCACTTGAGAGATTTTGAAAATAGTAGAATAGAGTTTTTGTTTTGTCAAAAGCTTTTATTGTCTCTTTTATTGTCTCTCTTGTCAAAAGTTGGCTTCTTGTGGGGAGAAGTATTGATTATGGGAAATAGGGGGAGTTTTTGAAATCTTTGATCAATCTCTTTTGGAATGACTCTCTTTATGCTTCAACATGTGTGTTTGACTTAGAGATAGAGATTTGAGTTTGATTTGCAAAAACAAACCAAGTGGTGGCAAAGGATGATCCATATATGCCAAAATTGAATCAAAACCAATTTGAGTTTTTATTTGAAGTGATTTTGCACTTGTTCTAGTTGCTTTATGTTGTGTTGGCATAAATCACCAAAAAGGGGGAGATTGAAAGGGAAATGTGCCCTTGGGTCATTTCTAAGTATTTTGGTGATTGAATGCAAACACAAGTGCTTAAATGTGAAAATATGCCCATGGATGAACAAAGTGCAAATCACAAGTAAAGGTATGTTTCTAAGCCTTAGTACATTAGTTTTGTGTACTAACATCTTGTCTAAGTGTTAGAAACAGGAGAAAGAAGAAAAGAAAAGAAGTGGAGAGTGGCTGTGTACAGCCAAAGGCTGTTTCGGGCTGGGGCACCGGACTGTCCGGTGTGCACCGGACAGTGTCCGGTGCGCCAGACCAGCGCGGAGCAAACCAGCCGCTCTCGGGTTTTTCTTCGGCGACTTCGGCTAAAATTCACCGGACTGTCCGGTGTGCACCGGACTGTCCGGTGAGCCAACGGTCGGCCGGGCCAACGGTCGGCCGCACGATCGCCGCGCGACACGTGGCCGAGCCAACGGTCGGAAGGAGGCACCGGACTGTCCGGTGTGCACCGGACTGTCCGGTGCGCCAGATCTGCAACGGTCGGCTGCGCTGTTTATGGAAATAAATCGGGCACCGGACAGTGTCCGGTGTGCACCGGACTGTCCGGTGCGCCCAACGACAGAAGGCAAGGATAGCCTTCCAGATGTGCTCTCAACGGCTCCTAGCTGCCTTGGGGCTATAAAAGGGACCCCTAGGCGCATGGAGGAGTACACCAAGCATTCCTACAACTCTTCTAAGCACCAAGACATCAATCTCACGCATTCGTTTCATTGTGATAGCATATAGAGCTCTTGTGGAGTTGTGAACTCTTTGTGTTGCGTTGCGAGCTCTTGTTGCGACTTGTGTGCGTGTTGTTGCTCTGATTTTCGAGTCTTGTGTGCGTTGCTCATTCCCACCTTACTCCGTATTTCTTTGTGAACTCAATTGTAAGGGCGAGAGACTCCAAGTTGTGGAGATTCCTCGCAAACGGGAAAAGATCAAAGGAAAGAAAAACACCGTGGTATTCAAGTTGATCATTGGATCACTTGAGAGGAGTTGAGTGCAACTCTCGTCCGTTGGGACGCCACAACGTGGAGTAGGCAAGTTTTGTACTTGGCCGAACCACGGGATAACCACCGTGTCAACTCTGTGATTGCTTTCTTGTGGTTATCGTGTTTTGAGTTCTCTCTAGCCACTTGGCCATACTTGTGCTAACCCTTAACAAGTTTTTGTGGCTTAAGTTTTGAACTTTTACAGGATCACCTATTCACCCCCCCCTCTAGGTGCTCTCAAATAGACCGAACCGAATTACCCTAATAGACCGAATGCCCAACCCTAGATGCAACGGTAAAGAGCAAGTAAAATTGTGATCAATGAACACATAATGTCACACAAAGTGGATCGTGTCATTAAATGAGATCAATTTAAGTGTTGATTCGTGTTGTTGATCAAGTGGTTTGATGAAAAATGGTGGGGGGACTTTATGCTATGAAGAATGATCAAAGGTTGTGTGATTGGCTACATCAATGGATGATCATTATTTATGATGATGGAAATTGGTGCTTGTGTAGCGTCACCATTGGAGCAAATGGAATGGAATGTGCAAGACAAAAATATGACTTGTAGTGTATTTTATTTCACAAGTCAACGGTTGTGTATAAAAGTGTGTGCATGACCAAGTTTAGGATAGATGGTTGAACTACTAAGAGGGACAAACTTGTTTGTATATCAGTCATTTAGTGCCACTTAAATGATTTAACTTTGCTTATGTTGCTACGATCAAGTGGTGATTGTAAGATGAGAGGAAAAAACTTTAAAAATGGTTTAAAATGATCACTAAGGTTTAAAGGTGTTGATCATTCTATGGAAGATTATTTAGAGTTGGCATACTTCGGAAAAGGGTTTTTTATATGCTCCTAACCGAGGGTTGGATCCTTGTATTAAAATTTTGGGTTGATCCATTGTGTTAACTCTGTTGGATGTGTGGGTAGCACCCCAAAATTGTTGTACTAGGATCGCTGGAAATTCAGCAGTGGAAAGTGTATGCGAGAAGTTTGACCGCTTTTGACCGAGCGTTGGGCCGTGGACAACCACCCTAGAATTTTTGAAGTGGATAGGCTAGAAATTTAGATGCAAGAGATGTTCTCATGTGGTAATCGGTCCTAGATGAAGTGATGTGTATCAGGTTTGAGCTATGACTTTTGCAGCCATAATGAATGATTTGCCCAACACTGTTGTGTTTCTACAAGAAGGATGCAATGGTTGTTTCATAACTCATGAGGAACTGCTTTTAGGTCAGACCGCCCAGCATAAAAAGGAAGCAGAAGTAGCTTGTAAGTGACCAAGGGGTTGCTTGTAGATCTCTTGAAAGTGGATATGCACTATCATATATGAAACTAAAATAACCTTTCTCTTATTAGCCAATGGTGCTTGTGTTGAGGTATATGTTATGCTCTACGTCTTCTTCTCTTCACATGCAATAAAGCTCTTTTGAGGCTTCATATATTTGTCTTCGAACCTGAGCAGCCGGAAGTAGCTTATGCTTTTGTATCTCCATATGTCTGATGGCTTCTAAGCCCCTTAGTTTTTGCATTGATATCATCTTGCTCAACCAATAACAGGTATGTTTCTCTTCTTCTGCCTTCGATGATTAGCTTCAATCTAGTTGGTGTCTTCACCGCAAACATGCTCTTCAACATTGTTAGCACAATCTGTTATGCTAACAATCCTTTCCGTTCATGGAGGTATGGTTGTGGTTGTTGATGAGTTCACCTGAGATAGGCACCAAATGTTGGGACCTATCAAAATTCTAAAAGAATAACGATAGGACATCATAGTTAGATTGTTAGGCCCTTCTCCTTTCTAAAGGCTGCAAAGGAAAGAAGGTATGATATAGGTTTCTTGTTATTCTTCATAACATGTATGCTAAGTCTGTTATTTAATCAAAGGAAAGAGATATGACATATGTTAATAAAAAACTTATAAAATTTTTGGGGGTGTGTTGGCTCCGATTTGAGGCCAAACACTAGAGATGTACCACAAGACAGTGCTCGCTACGGGGTGCGGACGATCCACGACGTGGGCCCGGATAGGCCGACGACCTCGCTGCACGAGGGTTTTCTTCCCTACGACGTCAAGCCGGACGTCCGCGCACGGGGCTCAAACGGTTCACCGAAGGATGTACGAAGGAATGTGCTGACGGTTATTGGCAGTCTGCTTTCGGAGGATCACGTTCTGCCAAAGAACATGTAGCCAAAGAAACTCCTTCGTTAGCATAGGCACCTTACTAGTATTAGCAAGGGTATTAGTAGTAATGCCCTCTTGATGTGTGGAGAACAAGTGGGGCATACATACGTATCAATGATCCTACTACGCGACGTGTCTGATGCTATGCCAAGTTGCCAACGACGACTCAGCTCTGTACCTGATCCAAGTCTGTATTAGACCGGACCTAGCTAGCGACGACTGTTTTAAACATGTGTACCATGGCCCGAGCGAGTGTCCGCTTCCAATCAAGAATTGAGAAACCAACGGAAAGATATCTAAATAAAAGCCCAGCCCAGCTGCACACGCGAGCGACAACACATCGATCGAGGAGGATCGGACGCCAAGAGAAAAGAAAAGCTAGCAAAACCCACTAATACTCATGACAGGGGTTGACGCGGGCGGAGAGGAAGGAGTGAGATGAGAGGAACGCACGAACCAACAGGCCGGTAGCTGATGCTGATCGACAAAACGGGCGGTAGGTGAGGGGTCCGTACGTCGTCCATCTCTTCGTTTCGTTTCGTGTGGGCAGCGACCAGCGAGCGCCACGTCCGCAGGCAGCGCGCCCCTGTTGCAGTTAATTTAAAAACCTTTGCACGATGTGATCCTCGGACCAACGCTGGCCGACTAAGGGCTTATTCGGTTACACCAATCCATAAGAGGATTAAAGGAGATTTAATCCTTTTCTAGTCATTTTTAGCTAGGAGGGGATTGAATCCCTTCAAACCGAACATGCCCTAAACTAGTACAGTACTAGTAGACTAGACTGGGCCAAGCGAAGGCAAGGAGTTCATGCTCGAGGTTCATAATAGAATTTGTGGATGTCACATAGACCCTAGGTCCCTCGCTTCGAAGGCCATGCGCAAGAGTTTCTTCGGGCTAGGAATTGTTAGGGATGTACTCCATATAGCTCAATCCTCATAAATTATCAACCAAAAGGGGCCCTCGCAACCAACAAGCTTAATAGCCCCCACATGGCCTCTACAACATTGGGGCATTGGCATCGTCGGTTTACTGCCAACAACACAAGGCAACATCGAGTATGCCTTAGTAGCTGTAGAATACTTCACAAAGGATGGAAGCAAAGACAATATCCATTATCACTTCGAAGACATCCTAGAAATTTTTCTGGCAAAACATACTATGCCATTTTGGAGTCCCTAGATCACCATCAACAACGACAAACAATTTGACAACCAACGGTTTAGGGGTTTCTGCTTGTCTGTCGGAACCAAACTCAACTTTGCCTTCGTGTACCACCCCCAACAAACGGGGTTGTCGAGAGCAAACGGGAAGGTCTTCACCGCCATTAAAAAGAGATTGTTTACTCGAAGTCCTCTAAGGACTTAAAACTATAGAGTCCATAGCTATATGTTATACACCTTTCAAGCTCATGTGCAGTGTAGAGACATTGACCCCGCATGAACTCAAACGGAGCACCTAGAGCAAATATGGATTTGATCTAAGAGCCTAATGAACCAGCATCAAAGGAAATGCTCAAGGTTTGTAGATGTGAAGCCCTCGACAATCTAACAAATCCCTAAGGAATTTAACGAGGGCTACTTAGTCTTAATCAAAACAGCCAGGATGAAAGGAAAAGACAAACTCAAGCCCAAATGGAAGGAACCCTTTGTCATCATCAAAAAAGACTCTACCAAGTTCCCTTTTTACATTTGTTTGTCTTCAAGCCCATACTATTTCCCTCACAAGGGATATGAGGTTTTAATGAGACAAAGCCATGTAACACTAAACCTTAACAATGTTTCCCCACTAAAGTGTCACAAGATCAAAAGCCTAAAACACAAGCCTAGCATTCAATAAAATTGCACAAATCATAGCACCCACCAAGACGCAAAGTCTATTGGGTTACGGTCATCGAAGACATCTAAATGTGTAAACGATAAAAATGATTTGAAGACGTCTAAGCACACAACCGGACCAAGAAAACAATCTGAGTGAAGACACCTAAGGATGCAAACAATTAAAATGATTCAAAGACGACTAAGGGCATAGCTTGATCAAGAAAACAATTCGAGCGAAGACACCTAAAGGTGTAAACGAATCAAGAAAGAATTCAGAGACGCTTAAAGGCGTAGCCAGATCAATAAAACAATCTGAGCAAAGAAACCTAAGGATGTAAACGAATCAAAAAAGGTTTTGAAGGTGCTAAGGACACAACTGGATCAAGAAAATGGTCCGAGCGAAGACACCTAAAGGTGTAAATGAACCAAGAATTGTTTCAAAGGCGCCTAAGAGTAGAACCAAATTAAGAAAACGATCCAAGCAAAGACACCTCTTGATGTAAATGAATCGAGAAATGGTTCAAAGATGCAAAAGTGTGCAACCAGATTAAGAAAACGATCTGAGCGGAGACACCGCAAAGTATAAACCAATCAAGAAATGATTCAAAGATGTCTAAGGGCATAACCGGATCAAAAAGACGATCTGAGTGAAGACACCTAACAATGCAAACAAATCAAGAAATAATTAGAAGACCTATTGAGCGCAACCATCCAAACAAAGACAACAAATGACAACTAAAACCACCGACTCAATATTAGCGTTCACAACTAAGCCCAAACTAGCCTGCTAGCCTGCAAAACTTTGCGTTCAGCGGCCATACTGAGGTCCAGGTTGGCTAGAGATTTGGAGGTGATGTAGCGCTAGGGACCTCCAATTAGTTGCATGGTAGTGTTGGTTCCTAAATATGGTGGGGCAAAGACACTCTACTCCTAAATTATTGTTGTTTGGATTGATTCTATATAGGGTAGAGTGACTCTTAAAAAAATATGCTCTAATGTTGAACCATCTAACTCTCCAAAATCTCTCGGACGAAACTGCTCCCTAACATAGAGCATAGGGGTGGTAATATGCTCTAAATTTTACACTATTAAATTTTAAGGATCGGATTAGGATCAAACTCTATTCCTATTCATTTTTAAACTAAAATTAATTAAGAGCCCTAACAATTTATGAATTAACATTTAAATCGCGATCCATTATCACCCCTAGTAGAGCCACTCCATGCTCCATCCCAACTTTCCATCCCAACTCTCCCAACTGGCTCAGAAATCAAACACTACCTTAATTACCATTTTAGATATCAATATATATTGCTCCAAACTCTTGCATTTGATACTGTTGTAGACGTCCATAAATATATTTATATAAACAAGTCAAAGTTTGATAATTCTAGCTTAGAACAAGAAAAGGTGAATTGGGATTTGGAAGAGAGGAAGTACATCACGTAGGTCAGGCAGCAACACCACGCCACGGACAAAAAAAAATCCAGACCATCCTGCATCTATTCTTCAAGCCGCGAATTATGAAAACCTACAAACAGTTGGTCACTTGGTATTGGTATAGAGAAGGTAAAAAAAAACTTCGAACCAACTTCATATACCATTGTGCGGCGCCAACATCAAGCCACGAACTAGGTGGCCACAAACAGCAGGGGCAAGTTCATGTATGCTATACCCAACTGAGAACGCTACAGAACAAATACCCAAAATACTCTCAATGATTTATAGAATGTGCTGATTGAATGGTTGCGGAGATGGCTTATGCCTAGGGGTCCCATCACATGTGACTGGTTTCAGCTCCCAGGTTGTGGAGCTGGCTCTTCGGTGGTTGGTGCAGGTCTTTGTTGAAGGAGAGGCGAAAGCGCCTTAACAACGATGCTCATGTTGGGCCTGAACTCTGCTTCGTACTGTGCACATAGAGCTGCCACTGCAGCAAGCTGCAAGGAAAGGGATTACATCAATAAAAGATGGCCAAATTAATGTAAAAACATCATTCACGGAGACGAGTATGAAGGGTAAAATGTCGACCTTAGCGACTCCCTTTGGAGGATATTCTCCCTTCAACCTGGGATCTACACATTGCTTCACCTTGTCTTCACTTAACCTTGGAGTAGCCTGAAAGAAACAAAGAAATGTACATAGAAGTCAGAAATAAATACTTCCCTACCTTTTTCTGATCTAACTTCTGGGGTTTCTAACAGAAGAACAACACCTGACCTCTGACCAGATAAGGATCGGTTCTCACTTTCAGTAAGACTTGGTGCCTACATACTAATTGGCTGATAAATAGAACCCACGAGTGGATTGATATGCCTATGTTTGGTTCTACTCAAGTAACATCTAACAACTAGGCTACTTTTGAGAAACCAAGTCAGTATGACAATAGCAGTATCCAGTAACTAGGCTATTTTTGTGAAGCCATGTCAGTATGGCAATAGTAGTATTACTGCACAACAACACATAAGCAACCATTCTCCAATGTAAGTTAGCAAAATAACTTACCCATGTGACTAAACTTTGTTGACCTCGAGGCATTGTGTGATCTACTGGTTTCCTTCCAGTCAAAAGTTCCAAAAGAACCACACCAAAGCTGTAGACATCACTTTTTTGTGTCAGCTGGCCAGTCATAGCATACCTGTACCAAGTAGCTCCAAATTCAGAAAGGCGGAAAGAAAACCAGAGCTTCAAATATTTTTTTCTACAGATCATGCATAAAAAAACTATTTTCAGTACAATGTTGCAACATAAATCGTTGATCTTAGTAGATATATGTTGCTGTATACTATCATTAGTTTATGTTACTGTGCCATGGTTCAGAATTTGATGTCTGTGGCAGTTATCACCGAGCTGGGAGATGGTGCCAATACTTTCTTCTGGAAGGACAGGTGGCTGAGGGGGAAATGCTTCAAAGAAATTGATCCTGCCGTGTTTGATGTGGTGCCCAGTCGCTTTGCTAACAAGAGACTAGTCAAGGATGCTTTCCCTAACTTTCAATGGTTAGCTGACCTAAGAGGGGCGCTCTGGATCAGGGTCCTGGCTGATTTCTTGGATCTCTGTGAGGAGCCTGAGGATATGGTGATTCAGCCTGGTGTGCAAGACTGGCATCTGTGGAAGTTTACAGCTTCGGTGACTATTCATCGAGCTCGACATAGAGCTCTCTTCAATGGTTCAGACGTTCAGTTGCTTTTGGGCCAGCAGAAAGGGTGTGGAAATCTTGGGTTCCCGGAAAATGCAAGTTTTTTGTTTGGTTAGTAGAACATGACAGGTATTGGACAACCGACAGGCTTGAGAGGCGTGGATTAGACCATCCAAAGCAATGTCCTTTATGTGACCAGGAGGCAGAATCCATCAACCATCTGTTGGTCACTTGTGTTTTTGCCAAACAGTTCTGGTTTGAGTTCCTTAGATGTGTAGGGCTGCAGGACTTGTGTCCCACACATGAGGATTTGGCCTTTAGTATTGATGGAAGAATAGCAGCTCTCGGGTGGATGATCAAGTGAGAAAAGGCTTAAATTCTTTGGTGATCTTGGGAGCCTAGACCATCTGGAAGCATAGGAATATGTGTGTTTGATGGTTGTAATCCTAGTTTGGTTGTTGCTCTTAGGGCTGCTAAGGAGGAGGCGGTGATGCGGTCTTTGGCTGGAGCCAAAGCTCTTACCTTCCTCCGGGTTGATGATCTGCTGGGTTAAAACAGTTCTGTAGGGGTCATGTTTTTGGGCAGCAGGTGATATCTAGTCTGTTCTGGTGTGTAGGGAACTGCCCCCCCCCCCTCTTCTTTCTTGGCATTCAAGAGAAAAAAAGGTAACCAAGTGACACAAGTAAAACACTGCCCAGCTGATTACATACAAAATTTGATGCCTTGCCAACCCAAGTACTGGTGACATGCATGGGTTCATGCCTTGCAACTTGCAAGGACATGAGTCTGCCTTTTTTTAATGGAACTAATGATTTCAAAAACAGTTGCAAGGACATAAGTCTGGCTTTTTCAATGGAACTAACTATTTCAAAAACAGTAATGTTATAAATCAGCATACTTGCTAGTGCAAGTGTTAGAAGTACTTGTACTTCTATGTATCCTCATAAGAAAGTAGAAACCATCATTGATATGTAATAATTATGCAGATAGATGACGGCGAGGGAAAACAAAAGATGGCAACAGGTTTTTATTTGTAGTTATGTGCTTAAATGACTGCAGGAAGAAATGTGACCCAAAGATTGACTAGCATGTACTACAGTTACCAGATAAATTGACCTTCAGTCCTTCACTTGATTCACAGTACCGGGTATGTGCTCCATACTACATTTATGCAGGAAATTTCTATGGTGTTGGTGTGTTCCATGTTCCTTGTGACCATGGTATTTGGTATACATAGACAATTTTAATTTTCTGTTCAACACAATGATCAAAAGTACTGGTTACCATTTGTCTTTTCAAATAGGCTACCTGTACATAATGTGTTTGCAATCTGTTTTTTTTAAGGTTCCTTCAGTTGTTGGCATGCATGTGTGTTTCCCAACCATGGTTTAAAAGGCGTCGCCTAGGCGTCGCCTAGGCGACGCCTAGGCGTCCAGGCGACAATTTTGGGTAGGCGTCGGCGCCGCCCAGGTGCCATTGACTATGGCGTCCGCCTAGGCGCTGTAGGCGTCCGCCTAGGCGCGGTAGGCGTCGCGGCGACGCCTTTCTCCCCTCTGGGCGACGCCTTAGACTAGGGTTTGCAGTGGGCTAGGGTTTGCACTGGGCCTTAGGTGCGTTTTGTTTTGGGCTTTCACTGTGCGCGCGGAAATTTCAGCGCCGCGCCCGTGGGCAAATCTCCCTGCGCTCTCCCTCTCCCTGCGCGCGCTCTCCCTCTCCCTGCGCGCGCTCGCGGCTGCTGCTCTGGGTGCGCGGCAAATCTCCCTGCGCTCTCTCTCTCCCTGCGCGCGCTTTCCCTCTCCCTGCGCGCGTGCGACTGCTGCTGGGCGCGCGCTCTCCCTGCGCGCGGCTCCCTGCGTGCGTGCGGCTGCTGCTGGGCGCGCGATCTCCCTGCGCGCGGCTCCCTGCGTGCGGCTGCTGCTGGGCGCGGCTGCTGCTCCCTGGCCGCACACGCTCGCTGCCTGCTGTGCTAGCTGTGCGACGGGAGACAGGGAGAGTAGCTATTGCTAGATTGCATTAGCAATTTAGCATATTTGCTGCATTACTAACTGCAGCTAGTTACTATTAATTATGCCATTACAAACTATCTATGTGGCTATTTCAGATTTGGACATTTGGTATTGTGTTGTTTTAAATTTTGTGACTTGTTGTTGTTCCTTTAGAAACTACTTTGTGGCTATTTCATATCCATTATTATGCTATTGTGAATTTGTGATGATTTCTAGTTTATGAGCTGTAACAGCTGTTTGGTTGCTTGGTATTTTATAACAGCTCACAGCTGTTTGTAACATCTACTAAGGCGTCGCCTAGGCGCCCGCCTAAGTCGCCTAGGCGGTCAGGCGGTGGCTGGGCGCCTAGTTCCGCCTAGCCGCCTTTTAAACCATGTTCCCAACTGCCACATAGTAAGTTAGAACAATGATAACCTTTTTGTGAAAGCTTGAACCATGATAACTTAAGCAACAAAAGTACCATTTACATATTTCACAAATAAAATTACCTGTTGTCATAGCAATCAACCAGATAAGAATGCTAAGATGTACTCCGTTCTTTTTTATTTATCGTCATTTAGTTCAAAAATGAACTAGCGGACGACAAATATTTGAGAACAGAGGTAGTAGTAGCTAATAACATGAGCACAATTGCACAAGCTACCAGTTAAATCATTATAAAAAATATAAAATTATTAAGGCAGCAATCAGAGCTTAACCAAACAGACATTAAAGCTACAATCATGGTTCTTAAAGTGTTAAGGCGAGGTGCGGCATTCCACCACCTTCCGGACGCCTAGGCGACGCCTTATTATCATGTCAAGGAATAAAATGGCAGCAGGATGGAGGGAGAAAAAGAAAACCGTGAGGGAGGGAGAAGGGAGAAAAAGAGAAGAGAAGAGGAAGGGGAAGGGAAAAAGGCCTGCCAGCCCACCACCTCAGCCCATTATGCCCATCCCTCCCATACATGTCTTGACCTACTTCTCATCTATATCCCTCACGTCAGTCGCCTTGCTCCCTCACGTCGCCACCCTCCTCCTCATGCCGCTGCCCTGCTTCCAGCTCCAGTGTCGCCGCCCCGATTCCCTACTTCCAGCTCCAGCTGCGCCGCTCACCCCTTTGATCTCCCTCCAGCGCCGCTCCCCTACCCTTCGAGCTCCCTCCAAAGCCTTCGCCGCCACCCTCTCCTTCAAGCTCTCTCTTGCAAGGCGACAGTGGACGCCCAGAGTTTTTGAGCGCCTGGATGCCTAGGCGACGCCTTAAAAACCATGGCTACAATAAGTTCAAGGTATGAACGCTTTGTAATCGCTCTATGTTAGACCTTTCTTTCTTCTTAATATAATGATACGCAATTCTCCTACGTGTTCGAGAAAGAGAAAGCTACAGTTGAGCTGAGAAAGGTGCAGTCAGACTAACAATGATGAAAATGAAAGAAGATAATTATTATGAATAAGGGTATTAAACAATTACTCAGGAGCATGATATCCAAAAGTCCCCAATACACGAGTTGAATGGAGACGAGCTGCCATATCTGGTGCTTGGTTCAAAAGATTAAAGTCTGCAATTTTTGCCTTGAAATCCTCAAACAGCAGTACATTGCTTGATCTGATGTCCCGATGGATGATTGAAGGCTGAACCTTTTCATGCAGATATTCTATACCTTTTGCAGCCTCAATAGCAATTTTGACCCTCTGCATCCAGTCAAGTACAGGTCCAGGCTGCGCACCTTGAACGCCTTTTCTTCCTGTTGTATACAGGAATATGATGCAGGTCAATTACAGATGAGCATGACATCCTAAAGAATATAATGTGTGCACATGTGACATGAAAAGGGTACTGGATGTTTAACGTCTTACCATGTAAAACATCATGAAGCGAACCCATGGTTGCAAATTCATATGCGAGTATACGGTAATTCCCATCGACACAGTAACCCAACATCTCAACAAGATTTTCATGTTTTAGCTTTGATGCCAGTGAGACCTGCAACACAGAGAACATATCTATTTTTTCATGTTTTCCCCATCCAACATTATTAACTATGTATGAGGAATATGAACACAAATCAAGAAGCTTCTAGTTGTCCGTGCCCACCTGTTTGAGAAACTCATCATTAGGCTCATTTTCAGATGCATCAAGTTTTTTAACTGCTGCTTGTCTCCCATCGTCCAAAGTGGCATGATATACTCGTCCATAAGAACCTTCACCAATCAGAGCACTTGATCCAAAATCATCAGTCTTTAGTTTCAAATCATCCAAAGACAATTCAGGGACATCAATTGTAGGAGGGGAGAACTCTGGCTCAGGTTGACTACCAGGAGGCTTTGAAGACTTCTGCTTGGCTGAAAAGGTAAAAATTAAATCAGTGAAGACTCAAGGTATAAATGATGTAACTAAAAGATGATACACAAGGACTTAATACATGGGTCTAAAATTAATCATTCTAACAGATTCTAGCAGAAAAGCTTGGAAACTGAACAGAGAGAACAAAGGTGGTGTACATGTGATAAGACAAATAACACCTTGGAAAAAATACAAGATACAAAAAAACATGTAGTATGAGCATTGTGTGACTTGGGACACTTAAAAAGAGAAGATTGGTCAATACTAAGCATATATGACATAGTAGTATGGTGTTCTGTCGCACCCTAAAATTTTCAATTTTGGGTTGAGAATAGAAGACACTAAACAAAATAATATATTCGTATAAAACTTTCCAAGATTAGTTTAAGTTTGCACAAGTTTAGTTATAAAAAATTGTGCTTTTTCAAAAAAATTCTAAATTAATTTAATGGGATTTTAGTAATGTGATGTTTGCTTGTTGGTTGACTCTTAGAAACCGGGAATGTGGAACTTGTCCACGTTCAAACGTTCGTTCCGTTCCGGAAACGCGAGAACAATCTCGTTCCCGTAGTGTATATGCAGACTTCCTAGGCACATATATGGCGAGCCTGATTTTGTTTTTAAGATCGGGTGCCACATGTTTGAAGACTTCTTTGTCTATACCTTCCAGCACAGTGAATTAGGACAAAAAAAGAACAGGGGGGAGGCTGTGCAACCTAAATGCAACAAGTAGAAATAGGGTTCCGACACAATTTTGTCTGTATAGGCAGATGTGTATATTTGATACTACAAACACTATTACGAGATCTTTGCACCTGATGGCTTATGCCTAAGCAATTTATATAAAAAATAACATTATGGTCTCTTTGAATCTGCTATCTACATGTTTGACTAAAATGTATCCTTGTATTCTACAGCCTAAAATTATACTAAGAAACTCTATGATGGTACCATTGAATTTTCTCTGCATTAATTTGCTATGAGAAACACTATGATAGTTGACTTATATATTAAGTTGCTAGCTAGTCGACCAAGTCATATCTGAAATTCTTGATCTACCTTATATGTATGTTTGAACCCAGCAATAATCCAATTTCATATTAAAGATTATGAAAACTTTCTGTGAATGGCCAGAAAACTGCTTCCAGCTATTCTTCAGAGTTCAGACTGAATACAACTGAATATTCCTAATTCCCGGTTTCTCATGAAACGTCAAGAGAGAAATAGAGAACAAAAGGTTGGTTCCTACGTAGCCTTCAACTGGCCCAGTCATAACAGAATTCACAAGACCAAACAAAGACAAGCATTGAAAGCAAGCAACATACAGTCGGTCTTATTGCTCTGAGCTTTGGCCTGTTCCTTGGCGTGGTCATCTTCCTCGACGTCATAGTGGCAGTTACAACATAACCACCGCCTCATATCACCGTTCCGTCACCTGTCCTCCCTTTGGTACATGCAACAAAAAGACAAAACACAGTTAGCATAGATGAAAACTGTAGAATTATGAAGTGGTTGATGTATTGATAGGAGATGGGGTACAATATATAGACTCACAACCCTAACCCTAATGGGCCGGCAACCCAACAGTGGTGCCAGCCCACACACACAGTCTAACATCCCCCGCAGTCGCAACGGGGGCACTACACACGATGAGACTGGAGTAGAGGCCGAAGGTAGGAGCCGACGGGTTGAAATCCCCCCGCAGTCGCAGCGTCGTGATGGTGCGAATGTTGCGGCTAGAGTCCCTGGATGCCGAGTTAGCCGAAGTCGAGGTGGCTGTGGTCGGGAGACACGCAGCAGGAGCCTGTTCTTCGGGAGGGGTCGACGTTTGAGCGTCAACGATCGGTAGGGCGACACAACAAAAGAGCATCGACAAGCCGACCTTCCTGTTTCTTCGATCGTCCGGACGTCAAGGAGCCCCGCCAGGGAGGCCGACGGCAGCGCACGCGTCTGCGCCGCTCATGGTGTCCGCGCCCGCGACAGAATAGAAGGGGAACGACGGATCCGACCGGGAAGGCGACGACAACGACGGATCCGGCCAAAGGGACGGTGGATCGAGCCAAGAAGGCTGCAGCAACGTGGAATCCGGCCGGGAAGGTCGCGACAGCGACGGATCCAACGAAGGGGATGAAGGGGAGGGCAACGGGGCGGTTCCAGCCGAGCAGGGGCCTGCGACGGATCCAACGAAGGAGATGAAGGGGAGGGCAACGGGGCGGTTCCAGCGCCGGTCCTGGCAGGAAAGGTTGACGGCGGCGATGGGAGAGGCGCGAAGAGAGAGGCGCTGCTAGGTGGCTCAGGCGAGGGCAAGGGGCACGTTGATGGCGCCACCGATCCTAGAACTGGCCAGCTAAGGGGGAGATGAAAGAGAGCCATGGCCAGGAAGGTGGCGGCGTAGGCCTAGACGAGGTAGAGGCGCTCAGCGGCAGCGCTTCTGCGGCCGAGGGGTGGGAGGGGGGAATGGTTGATGTAGAATTCTGCGCTTCTGCTGCCGAGGGGTGGGCTGGTGGCGGCTGAAAGGGGTGGGAGGAAGAAACCCTCCTCTGATACCATGTAGAATTATGAAATGGTTCATGTATTGATAGGAGATGAGGTACAATATATAGACTCACAACTCTAACCCTAATAGGTCGACAGCCAACAGTAGTGTCGGCCCACACACAGAAAGAAACAGAAAGAAGGCATTCCTCATACGCAACCAGCATGGCTACATGAAATCAATCTTTTCAATAGGTACCCGTGTACAACCCCCGTCCGTACTATCAACATAAATTTAATAAGTCGGTGAACGCTAGACCTATTTGATATGTGAGCTAAAGAGTTTGTTCACTTCACATAAATAGCGAGGCCGATAGCACTGCAGTCTGAGAATAACTTCAACAGAGCCGGTACCTCGTTCGAGAGGGTTTGCGGTTATCCATTTCAGGTAGTACTCACTATCAGGTGAATGAACGAGTGATTGCAGCAATGCGGGTCGCTTTCAGCCAGCCTTTTCCAGAAGCGCGTGGAGAGCAGTACATTCTGTAACCGGAAGGAGATTCCAAGAAAAAAAATCCACTATAAGACCAAGTTCACCGCTATTACCACGGGCGACCTCTGGTTTTTCCACCAATCCCAGAAGAAATTAACAAAAAATATTCCGTACTATAGCATCAAGCAAGCAAGCAAATCCATGAACCACGAAGTAGATTGGATTGGAGGAGCATTCACGTATCCCCTGAGGAAAGGAATATTTGGATTCGAGGGCACACCAGCGTGGAAAGAGATAATCTCTCCAAACTGAAATAATCTCAACTCGAAAAGGCAATCAGTCAATCCGAGGAAGAAAATAGTTAGGGCTTCCTTACCAGCGACCGACGAAACCAACCGAGGTCCCGTCGAACGGACGGGCGGACGGAGGGATCGTCCCTTAGCGCCAGCCCTTCCGACGGAGGGACGGAGGATGAGCAGAAGGGGGAGACGCTGCGGTGCGTGCTCCAGTAAACTGAAGTCTCGGCGAGCCGTGCAGGGTGTCTCGGCGGAAGACGGGTGAATGGTGCGCCCTGCGGGACCACACAGTCCACAGCAGACCCCCTTTTTTCCCTTTCTTTTTTTTCTGTCTTTGGAATGGATGGACGGCGGAAGCAGACAATAGCCGCTGAGATTTTAAATTTGCCAGTGTAAGGATATGCCAGTCTAAATAAAAATAATAACTATAAATTTATAATCTATTATCTATTATACTACTCTATAAGGCCTTATTGTAGGCGTTCACGCTCGCGTGTTCTGCCACGCTGCGCTCCCACCGCGCGGCCGCGTCCGCAGATTTCGTGCAGATTTCCCGGTGGTCCTCGCCCCTCTCCGCCACACTCGCGAGGCCTCCGCCCGCCTCCCCCACCGCGACAGGTACCCCCGCGGCCCCGCCTCCGTTCGACGCCCATACCTGCCCCCTCCGCCCTGCCCCCGCAATACCTGTCCATGCCATAGACGCTACGCCTCTGTCCTCCCCTCGCTCGCACATCCCGGTGGTCCTCGCCCCTCTCCGCCACGCCCGCCGCCCCCTTCCCCTGCCCTCTACCCCCGCTGAGTCGTAGCCTCCACGTCAGACGACCTGCAACGATGCATCTGCTGGCGGAGCTTGGCCTCGACAAAGAGGGGCTCAACGGAGGCCGCGGAGGGGAGCGACGAGAAGGAGAGGAGCAGCACGCGGGAGGAGGAGAAGAAGAGCGACGCGGAGATGAGGAGCGACGAGAGCAGGACCGAGGCCAGCAGCGGTGCCGTGTCACACCCGTCTCCAAGGGGTAGAGCCGGGTGCATAGCATATGTGTGCCAGGATCTATTTCCACACATATGTTGACGCCACAAGTGTAATATATCAAAAAGAACAATGCATAAAAGCGTAAATAACGATTATATTAACATATTACACTTCGAACATACATATTGCCTTAACCTTTATTCATCAAAGTACAGCAAAACAGGGACATCCATCCACAGGAAGATGACCGGGGGTATCACTAGACTAGCATCCATGGAGTTCACCATCAAAATCTTCATCTGCAAACTTCTGATCAAAATTAAGCAAGGGTGAGCTCACTTATGGTCGGGGCTCAGCAAGTGGGGGAAAAATTAATGCAAGGTAATAAGGTGAGGCTAAGGTTGAGCAGTAAGCATTTTAGTTGGTCAACATTTTATTAACAACACCTGTCTTACTAATAAGTGTGAATCCCAAGTATTCCCATTAAACAAAGGTATAAGAGTATATAAAAAACACTTAAGTGAAACCACTTAAGCAAACCATTGGCAGATCATCGGATCTCGATTTATTTCCATCTTCAAGTTCAATTATCATTGAGGAGTCCAGGCTGCTCATAACCGTGAGCACGGCTGATATATCAGTTTTACACTCTACAGAGGTGGCGCATCTTTACCCATGAGTCGCGATTCCCTTTTTGCCCGGGTTAGCTAGACCCGTATTCACTTCCAAGGTGAATGGCCAGGGTCTCACTACGAGGCTTCTCCCTAGAGTCCTCATTACGCAAATGCTGGAAATGGTCAAACTGCATAAGGCACACCTACCGTAACCAACTTATAGTCCAGACTACAGGGTAAAGCTTTGGGAACTATGCTCGTATCCAATCTGCCTGAGCCGGAACTATAAGAGCCTGCCAGATGCCCCCGTTCCGGTCGACCACGACCAGCACCCAACATAAGACTTCCCTAGTTATTTAGCCAAGACCAGAGCCATGATAGTTCTCATGGTAGCACTGTTTTCCCGGGTGGTCACTCCATGTTCCAATTAATATGCAATGATCTTATTTAACCATCGGGTTAACAACAAAAATGTAAACTTACCATTTTGGAACATTAATATCATAAGCGGGAGTGACTGCATAAAGTTAAGTTGTAGCAATAGCATAACTACTTGATTAGCTCATAATCCCAGGTTAAACAAGGAGTAAGGTTGGAAAGGTTATCTAAATAGGTAACCCGTCAAATTATGCATATATATCCAAAAGAATAAACTTTATTAAATGTGTTGTTTGGGATCAAACAGAGTATGCAGAGGGAGAAGTCCACTTGCATTGCTTATTGAAAACTTGAGGTTCTTCCACGTAATATATCTTGATTCTCAACTACTAGATCAACCACTGAATATCACACAAACAAACAAGAAGAAACAAACACCACTCAATAACATACAACATTCACCATATGTAAAGCTAAAAGAAAGTCTAACGAAGAGAGCGTTCGCTTTTCAAAAATGTCGCAAGTAATGGTTATAATAAGAGGGTATTCTTTTAAAAATGTGTGATCTATACATTATAAAACAAGACATGAGCTTAAAAATGTATTAATTAAAATACACAAATATTTGGTTCACCAATTTAGTCTTTTCTAAAACGTCATATGTGATATGTCTAAGATTAAGGGTTTATAAGACGATAAAGCACGTTATAACGATATAAATCCTTTTTAACCTTTTAGAGAAGATATATGTTATATATCTAAGGTTAATGTGTTATGAAATACATTATTAATTTTATAAGCATTATAGAACGTATTATAAATCATTGTTAAACCTTCACTTATGACAAATTAAGATATAAGTCTAAATAGGTTTTATGTGAAAAGATTATTATTATTAAACACCTATTTATGGAAAGTTATGATATATGCTTTAATAAACTTTTATGTAAAAGACAATGAACAACAATTATATTTTATTTTTATTAGAAAGTGCATGTCCTATATTTTATTAAGAAAGCTATATACAAAACAATATACAAACTAACATTATTATTAAAGAACATGAACATTAATTTCCTTAGTTTATTCTTTAGGAAAAACTAAGTGACACATATATAAATATTATTAACTAATTTTGATTAAATGATTAATTAAGCCTATATAACCAGTTGTAAACAAATATAAATCTAATTAACTAGGTTATGAGAGGATATAATTACTCTATTATTTATCTTTACATTTAGTTTAGAAACATATGGCCTAAATATTTAAAATGAATATTATATTCATTGGTATGTTATTAATTATTGTTTTAGTTATGACGATGTGAGCACTTAATTAAGCCATTATATAATTATTAGAAAAGTTATATAACATATTACTTTTAAGTTTCTATTTAATACGGCTATACTTAAACATCTATAATGAATCTTGTTAAATATGATAACTATTAAAAAGGTCATTTTAAAGTGAGAAGCAAATTATCTAATTCTTTAGTAAGAAACATATGTTTATCGACATAACTATTATTTTCTTTATTAGAAAAGTATGAGTGCCTAATTAAGTCATTAACATTATAAATCCTACTATTTCGTTTTTCTCCTTTCTTTTCTAAATAGAATTTATACATATAACTAAGAATTGTTTATTTATAATTCTTCTAACATTAATATTTTAAGAAGTAATTGAAAATTAATAAATGAGACTTTTAATAACCTATTCATGGTTATTATGACATAAATGAGCATTTTACTATTCTAAGTGATTAAGTGCTATACTTATGAGTAAAATCTATATATTTTCATTCGACCGAAAATATGTGGCTTAATTTCTATTATACTTATATCAATACTATCCGGTTATCGCTCCACATACGAAAGCGAAATCAATTATAAACAATTCGAGTATGAAAATCACTAAAGTAGTGAATAGTGACCGTGCTCATAAAATCATACGCATATTTAAAATATTATCGCGGGATTCAATTTTGGCTACACGCATACATCAAAAATCTCTAAAATCATACACGAATCGCCAAATCGCATCATCTCAATATTACAACAATAATTCACAATAAATTCAAAACATGATTTAGAAAATAAATATTTTGGGATTGTTTTCAACCTTGTTTTTCTGTTCATGCGCAGGGATGGACGTCGACGAGGGGGGGTGTTCGACGGTCAAGGGAACGAGTGTGGTCGTCGTGCTGCGCGGTCGCGTCGACGACGGACGGCGTAATTCCGGCAATGTGTTTGGACGGCGGGGCGCAAACTCCAGCGAGGCTCCACGGATGGTGAATGGCGTATGGATGCGGACGATCCAGCGACGAGCTTCACGACGACGAGCTGGGCACGGCGTAAGCAGGGCGAGTGGGTAGGGGCGAGGAGAGATGAGGCTTGGAGCTTGCCGGAATCATGTTCTAGCGACATTAACGTACGGCCTCGCGGCTGTCACGCGGACCGAGAGCAAGAGGCACGCGAGAAGAAAGTGGCGGCTGTGAACGACACGATGGGGCTTGGGTTCGTGATTTATAGCGACGAGGGAGAGCGAACGGTGCCGGGAGAGGAAGAACGGCCGACCATGGCTTCAAGGCGCCATTGATGGCGTGAGAGAGTAATGGGGAAGGAAACGGACGTATTGAAGCACCATTAACGAAGGGAAACGAACATGGGTGAACGACGTCAGCGGCTTCGGTTTCGGGTCCGGTCGGTCAGCTCCGTCGTGGGCGGGGCTGGGATCGGCGCGTGGGCCGGAGTGCAGGGGCGGTCGGCTTGAGTCGCGCGCGAGGCCTGGGCGCATGGCGCGGGGTGGCCACAGTCGGGCGTTGAGCGTCGAGCGCGGGTACGACCGGGTGGAGCAGGGGCATCGCGGCTCGGTCAGGGGCGCGGTCCTTTCGGGCTGTAGGGCGCGGCGCTGCGCGGTGAAGCAGAGAGAGAGAGAGAGGTTGGGTGGGGGGGAGAGAAACAGGAGGGGAGGGAGAGTCCCTGGCGGCGCTAGCGAGAGAGCGAGGAGAGAGAGAGAGAAGGATAGGGACGGCGGCCACAGGGAGAGGGCGCGGCCGGCTAGGGTTAGGGCGACTGGGAAATGTTGGGCCCTGGTGGACCGAATTCGTTAGGGTTTAGGTTTTTTTTTAAATTCGAGTTATATTTTTAAGTAACTCTAAATTTCATAATAATCACAATAAAACTATAAATAAAATATTTATTTTGGACTAATAGTTATTATATTATTTATGTGAATTTTTATTTAAGAGGAAATGCTATTTAATATCTAAAATCAATTATGAGAAATCAAAAATCATTCCAAATGCACACAAATAACAAACACTTAAAAGAAAATTTTTATTACCATAAATTTCATTAATAACCAAATGTATTATTTTTATTTAATTTTCATAGTGTCACAAATCTACCCCTCTTAAAAAGAATCTCGTCCTCGAGATTAAGGAAAGGCTAGCACGAAAGCAAAGGAGATACATGGTTTATTTGTAGGTTCCGAGTTCTCATTGAACTCCTCCAAACTTAAGGAACTTCCTTACTTCTTTGCTCTAAAATTTATACTAATCAAGCGACCTTCATCATCATACCTATAAAATGGTGGGTCTTCTGAACTATTGCTTAGGTCATGCTTTGCAGCTTTCTTCTTTATTCGGTCTAGACGCTTCTTGGGGCACTCGCGAATAAGATGTCCTTCATTTTTGCAGTAGTAGCAAGCACCTCTTGCTTTGAGTTCTTTGCGAGTCAACTTTGCTTGATCAACAGGGGGTGAGGGTTGATGGGGTGTTTGTATCTCATATAGCTGAGCCTGACTTGATTCTTTTGTTTGGGAATCCGTGTGTTTCGTGACTTTTGCTTGTGGTTGAGGTGGTCTAATCATGTATCCAAACATTTTTCTATTCCTTTTGTTGTTCTTCATTCCATTCATCGAATATCTCGGTGACTCATTTTTCTCGTTCATAGTTGTTAAGGTAGGGGTATTGTCGTTGACATCATTTACTTCATTTCCATTGGGGTTCATCATCTAGTCAGAGGATAAAAGAGTTAGTGAGACAGACTGCATAAGAGGCTTGTATGACATTAAGATAAAGAGCTAACACAACATTTTTTTATTTCCAAAATAAGATTAGTTTAGGATGATTTCCAATTCCGCCAAGCTTCATCATACTACTAGAGAGTACAAGTGTTATAATCCTTAACAGAGATCTTTTGAACCTTATAGATTTCAGAGCATGATATCCAAATAATCTTTTCTGATCCAAGAATATTTCTTTGAGCACAAATTTGAGAGAAAGACTTGAGCGGGATTTTACGGCAACTAGAGTATCACATTGTTTGCATATAGTAGATGACACCACTTTATTTTCTTTATAAAGAGGCAAAACACAATAGGTGCGAAAGATTCTCCAAATTTATTCATATATCACTTAGCACAATTACAATTTCTCAAAGGGGCAACAACTTGACACTTTTTTCGTGAGACACACCCCTTCTAGCTAAATGGTATATTATTCTTCCTTGTCAGATGTACCAATCTGAGCTGGAGGTCGGTTGTTTTCAACTACTATTGTTTCTCCAGATGGAGTTTCCAAGCACATGGTTTTCTCAGTATGTTGGATTACCGCCTTAGTTCTTTGTAACCAATTCTTTCCAAGAATCACATCCTTTCCCATTGATTCTATCACTAGGAGATCAGCTGAAAAATCTATCCCGTTGATTTTAATACTTACTTTCGGACATATGTAGTTCACTAACATTTTCCTTTCGGGTGTACTGATGGTCTTCCTTGATCTCAAGGGACACTTAAAAATACCATACTTTGTTGCAAACTGGGCACTGATAAGAGAATGTGTTGTACGAGGATCATACAACACGGTGGCGATGGTTGTGTGAATGACTAGTGTTCCAAAAATTACTGCATCATCATATGGAATAGTTCCTGTCACTGCATAACTTATCTTTCTTGTGGTCTCTTTCCGTTGTTTATTCTTTGTTGATGCATGGGTTTGAGGGTGTTGTCTTTTTGTTTGGACCTTATTGATCTCCACATCCTTCTTAGGACAACCATTAACAAGATGGCCGGTATCACCACAGCCAAAGCAAGCACGACTTGATAAGTTACATGGTGGAGTTGTCTTTACTGAACTGGTAGAAGTTTCTGTGCATTTTTGTTCACGTTCTATGTCTGAAGACTGAGATAGCTTCATCTCGGTGGTGATCTGAAGTGAACTCTTCTCTGGACAATTACGGAAGTAATGACCTTCACATCCACATTGATAGCAAGCTTTTCTTGAAGTTATTTCTTGACATTTTCCATGTTTCCCTTTTCGTTTCTTGGACCTGATGCGACAATGAGGCTGAAATTGTGTGCAAGTAATAGTCCATCCATCAATGTAACACTCATGTGTTTCTTCTTGCGGCTGGGCATCCTCGTGATGTTTCCTTTTTGGAATACTTTGCAATTCATCCACTGACAGTGCATTAGGTATGAGAGAATCTGCTATTAATTGTTCTTGAGGAGACATTTGTCTGTTTATGCCAAAAAATAAAATCCGGTTCTTCTGTTTTGTAGTTTCACTTTTGTTTGTATCGATCTGGCGATAAGGAATTCCATAGTACTCACAACAACAACATGTTCCAAGGTCACTTGTCTGTTGGTTTGGTTGTGCATCCTTTTGTGTCTTCAATGTCTGTTCATCAGCTGCTTTATTTATAGTGTTGTTTTGACTTGTCAACACACTGCATTCTTTGCACTTAGTGACATCACTTGTAGTTGACATTCCAAGGTCTGACATCTGTATGGGTATGGAAGAATGGGAGGGATGAAAGGGTTGAGCAAAGATAGATTATAGAGAGCAGAGAAAACCCATCTATCTAAGATTTTTTTTCTAGCTAACTGATGTCATTGTGGACAAAAGTCACACAATACACCAACAATCATTTCAAAGAAGCAAATCAAACATGAACACAACGGACAATGAACTCAAGCATACCAGCACAACACAATCCAATTCTACTCATTCAACCAAAATAAAAGGTGAGACAAGGTTTGGAATAAGAAAGATATTATAACATCAAGGAGTTGGGTAAGAATTATCAAGGAGTTAGACAAGACATATTTGTTGGTGGCCAATAGTGAAATAAGATAACCATGAACTATTAAAGTGAGGATAAATGATACAACCAAGGATATGAAGTGAGTTAGGGAAAAAGCATTATCAAGGGGAAAAGTAGAGAGGCAAAGGTTTAATATATATCAAGGTAGATATTGCACAAAGGGGGCAATACAATGGCACGAAGGCAAAAGTGTAAGAATTTAATAGGGAGAAATCATTATCAAGAAGAAAAGTAGAGAGGCAAAAGTTTAATATATATCAAGGTAGATATTGCGCAAGGATGGCAATACAATAGCAAAAAAAACAAAAGTATAAGAAGTCAAGGGTTATATAGCAATATTAGGGATTAGAAAACCACTTATAATATAATATCGCCATTACCGATCTAGTCGAAAATCTTAATACTAAAGAACTATCCTATCAACCTAGCAAAGAAGTCAGATAATAGATCCAGGGGATCCATAACAAAACTTCTTGCGGAGTGGGGATAAGATAGAGAATAGGGCATCATCGATAGCTTCGAAAATGTTTCTTCTGGCAAACTTCGCTTCAAGTTCCGCAATCCTAGCTTGATCATCTTGCAATGCTTCTCATTAGAACCTTCTGATAGACGAAGAATCAGACAAGAAGAGTTGAAAATAAAAGGGACGCGTTTGATATAAAGTAAATTTTTATGAAGACAATTAAGTCAAGTTTTGAACGACTGATTGGGCCTTCCATTTCTAACTAATCTAGCGACCTACGGTCACATTGCTTTGATACCACTTCTGTCACACCCGTCTCCAAGGGGTAGAGCCGGGTGCATAACATATGTGTGCCAGGATCTATTTCCACACATATGTTGACGTCACAAGTGTAATATATCAAAAGAACAATGCATAAAAGCGTAAATAACGATTATATTAACATATTACACTTCGAACATACATATTGCCTTAACCTTTATTCATCAAAGTACAGCAAAACAGGGACATCCATCCACAGGAAGATGACCGGGGGTATCACTAGACTAGCATCCATGGAGTTCACCATCAAAATCTTCATCTGCAAACTTCTGATCAAAATTAAGCAAGGGTGAGCTCACTTATGGTCGGGGCTCAACAAGTGGGGGAAAAACTAATGCAAGGTAACAAGGTGAGGCTAAGGTTGAGCAGTAAGCATTTTAGTTGGTCAACATTTTATTAACAACACCTGTCTTACTAATAAGTGTGAATCCCAAGTATTCCCATTAAACGAAGGTATAAGAGTATATAAAAAACACTTAAGTGAAACCACTTAAGCAAACCATTGGCAGATCATCAGATCTTGATTTATTTCCATCTTCAAGTTCAATTATCATGTGAGGAGTCCAGGCTGCTCATAACCGTGAGCACGGCTGATATATCAGTTTTACACTCTGCAGAGGTGGCGCATCTTTACCCATGATTCGCGATTCCCTTTTTGCCCGGGTTAGCTAGACCCGTATTCACTTCCAAGGTGAATGGCCAGGGTCTCACTACGATGCTTCTCCCTAGAGTCCTCATTACGCAAATGCTGGAAATGGTCAAACTGCATAAGGCACACCTACCGTAACCAACTTATAGTCCAGACTACAGGGTAAAGCTTTGGGAACTATGCCCGTATCCAATCTGCCTGAGCCGGAACTATAAGAGCCTGCCAGATGCCCCCGTTCCGGTCGACCACGACCAGCACCCAACATAAGACTTCCCTAGTTATTTAGCCAAGACCAGAGCCATGATAGTTCTCATGGTAGCACTGTTTTCTCGGGTGGTCACTCCATGTTCCAATTAATATGCAATGATCTTGTTTAACCATCGGGTTAACAACAAAAATGTAAACTTACCATTTTGGAACATTAATATCATAAGCAGGAGTGACTGCATAAAGTTAAGTTGTAGCAATAGCATAGCTACTTGATTAGCTCATAATCCCAGGTTAAACAAGGAGTAAGGTTGGAAAGGTTATCTAAATAGATAACCCGTCAAATTATGCATATATATCCAAAAGAATAAACTTTATTAAATGTGTTGTTTGGGATCAAACAGAGTATGCAGAGGGAGAAGTCCACTTGCCTTGCTTATTGAAAACTTGAGGTTCTTCCACGTAATATATCTTGATTCTCAACTACTAGATCAACCACTGAATATCACACAAACAAACAAGAAGAAACAAACACCACTCAATAACATACAACATTCACCATACGTAAAGCTAAAAGAAAGTCTAACGAAGAGAGCGTTCGCTTTTCAAAAACGTCGCAAGTAATGGTTATAATAAGAGGGTATTCTTTTAAAAATGTGTGGTCTATACTTTATAAAACAAGACATGAGCTTAAAAATGTCTTAATTAAAATACACAAATATTTGGTTCACCAATTTAGTCTTTTCTAAAACGTCATATGTGATATGTCTAAGATTAAGGGTTTATAAGACGATAAAGCACGTTATAACGATATAAATCCTTTTTAACCTTTTAGTGAAGATATATATTATATATCTAAGGTTAATGTGTTATGAAATACATTATTAATTTTATAAGCATTATAGAACGTATTATAAATCATTGTTAAACCTTCACTTATGACAAATTAAGATATAAGTCTAAATAGGTTTTATGTGAAAAGATCATTATTATTAAACACCTATTTATGGAAAGTTATGATATATGCTTTAATAAACTTTTATGTAAAAGACAATGAACAACAATTATATTTTATTTTTATTAGAAAGTGCATGTCCTATATTTTATTAAGAAAGCTATATACAAAACAATATACAATCTAACATTATTATTAAAGAACATGAACATTAATTTCCGTAGTTTATTCTTTAGGAAAAACTAAGTGACACATATATAAATATTATTAACTAATTTTGATTAAATGATTAATTAAGCCTATATAACCAGTTGTAAACAAATATAAATCTAATTAACTAGGTTATGAGAGGATATAATTACTCTATTATTTATCTTTACATTTAGTTTAGAAACATATGACCTAAATATTTAAAATGAATATTATATTCATTGGTATGTTATTAATTATTGTTTTAGTTATGACGATGTGAGCACTTAATTAAGCCATTATATAATTATTAGAAAAGTTATATAACATATTACTTTTAAGTTTCTATTTAATACGGCTATACTTAAACATCTATAATGAATCTTGTTAAATATGATAACTATTAAAAAGGTCATTTTAAAGTTAGAAGCAAATTATCTAATTCTTTAGTAAGAAACATATGTTTATCGACATAACTATTATTTTCTTTATTAGAAAAGTATGAGTGCCTAATTAAGTCATTAACATTATAAATCCTACTATTTCGTTTTTCTCCTTTCTTTTCTAAATAGAATTTATACATATAACTAAGAATTGTTTATTTATAATTCTTCTAACATTAATATTTTAAGAAGTAATTGAAAATTACTAAATGAGACTTTTAATAACCTATTCATGGTTATTATGACATAAATGAGCATTTTACTATTCTAAGTGATTAAGTGCTATACTTATGAGTAAAATCTATATATTTTCATTCGACCGAAAATACGTGGCTTAATTTCTATTATACTTATATCAATACTATCCGATTATCGCTCCACATACGAAAGCGAAATCAATTATAAACAATTCGAGTATGAAAATCACTAAAGTAGTGAATAGTGACCGTGCTCATAAAATCATACGCATATTTAAAATATTATCGCGGGATTCAATTTTGGCTACACGCATACATCAAAAATCTCTAAAATCATACACGAATCGCCAAATCGCATCATCTCAATATTACAACAATAATTCACAATAAATTCAAAACATGATTTAGAAAATAAATATTTTGGGATTGTTTTCAACCTTGTTTTTCTGTTCATGCGCAGGGATGGACGTCGACGAGGGGGGGTGTTCGACGGTCAAGGGAACGAGCGTGGTCGTCGTGTTGCGCGGTCGCGTCGACGACGGACGACGTAATTCCGGCAATGTGTTTGGACGGCGGGGCGCAAACTCCGGCGAGGCTCCGCGGATGGTGAATGGCATATGGATGCGGACGATCCGGCGACGAGCTTCACGACGACGAGCTGGGCACGGCGTAAGCAGAGCGAGTGGGTAGGGGCGAGGAGAGATGAGGCTTGGAGCTTGCCGGAATCACGTTCCAGCGACATTAACGTACGGCCTCGCGGCTGTCACGCGGACCGAGAGCAAGAGGCACGCGAGAAGAAAGTGGCGACTGTGAACGACACGATGGGGCTTGGGTTCATGATTTATAGCGACGAGGGAGAGCGAACGGTGCCGGGAGAGGAAGAACGGCCGACCATGGCTTCAAGGCGCCATTGATGGCGTGAGAGAGTAATGGGGAAGGAAACGGACGTATTGAAGCACCATTAACAAAGGGAAACGGACGCGGGCGAACGGCGTCAGCGGCTTCGGTTTCGGGTCCGGTCGGTCGGCTCCGTCGCGGGCGGGGCTGGGATCGGCGCGTGGGCCGGAGTGCAGGGGCGGTCGGCTTGAGTCGCGCGCGAGGCCTGGGCGCATGGCGCGGGGTGGCCACAGTCGGGCGTTGAGCGTCGAGCGCGGGTACGGCCGGGTGGAGCAGGGGCATCGCGGCTCGGTCAGGGGCGCGGTCCTTTCGGGCTGTAGGGCGAGGCGCTGCGCGGTGAAGCAGAGAGAGAGAGAGGTTGGGTGGGGGAGAGAGAAACGGGAGGGGAGGGAGAGTCCCTGGCGGCGCTAGCGAGAGAGCGAGGGGAGAGAGAGAAGGATAGGGGCGGCGGCCACAGGGAGAGGGCGCGACCGACTAGGGTTAGGGCGGCTGGGAAATGTTGGGCCCTGGTGGGCCGAATTCGTTAGGGTTTAGGTTTTTTTTTAAATTCGAGTTATATTTTTAAGTAACTCTAAATTTCATAATAATCACAATAAAACTATAAACAAAATATTTATTTTGGACTAATAGTTATTATATTATTTATGTGAATTTTTATTTAAGAGGAAATGCTATTTAATATCTAAAATCAATTATGAGAAATCAAAAATCATTCCAAATGCACACAAATAACAAAAATTTTTATTACCATAAATTTCATTAATAACCAAATGTATTATTTTTATTTAATTTTCATAGTGTCACATGCCGCCCACCACCGGTGCGCGTGGATGTGTGTCGCCGCCCTGGCCGCGCTGGAGGAGCCCGGCGACGGCGGCTTCGCCTCTAGCATCCCCCTGTGCTCCACCCCGCCCCCCTTCCTCGTCCTCCTCCTCCTCCAGCGGGGCAGCAGTGGACACCGGATCGCGTCGCGCGGGCAGCTTAATTAGAGGGCCGGCGACGGTTGGTGCTCGCACGTGATGTGGCGTGGCAAGGTTACCGCGGGCGCTGCGGAGGTGGAGGGGGAAGGGGAGGACGGGGGCATGGGCAATAGAGTGTGTCGCGGTGGACGGTCTCCCTCAGGGACTGAGACGACCACCAGTGGACCCTCCATGCCGGCCTGCTCTGTGGCTTCGGCAACGACTTCCAGTTCATGGGCGGCCAGGCCACAGGGTACGCCGCCGCTGACGCTGTCCAGGCCCTGCCGCTCGTCAGCACCTTCTGGGGCGTACTGCTCTTCGGGGAGTACCACAAGTCGTCGCGGAAGACCTACGTACTGCTCGGCTTCATGCTCTTCATGTTTGTCGCTGTTGTCGCCGTGCTCATGGCTTCGTCAGGTCACAGGAGCACATAGTGAATTGCAATTCTTGTTCGTCCTCTGCTTGCAAGCCCTTCCTCTAGCGATTGATCCATGGAAAGATCCATCGTCTTCGTGAAGCAGGGGAAATCCATTTCTTCCCCAGCCATTCATGAGATCTTGAGAACAATGGAATGGAGATGTGGAGTGCACCTCGCTGGCGCCCGTTGTTGTGCCCAAGACCGGGTTACTGATGTCCTGAGAATGCCCATGTGTATATTGTTGAGCTCCTCGCCGAGCTGCCAACCCACCGCCCACCTCTGCTGTACCGCCGCTGGGCCGAGGTCCCGCTCCCAGCCCGCGTCCACGTCCACGGGCTTCATGGCGGGGGCGACGACGCAATTTTCCGCGGCGCCCCGGCCTTTTCCGCCGCCCTGTGGCGCTGCACCGGCTACGTCCCCAAGATGTGTAATCTCCTCAAGCTAAAAGATAGCAAACTAGATTTGGATTCAGTTGAACTACAAACAAACTGTGATGGTATACCTGGTTATAAACAAAGGTTTATTTCTGTGTGTTTCATGCTACTGTTAGCTCTTCTCTTTTTGAGTTACTGATGTGGATTCAGTTGAGTTAATATCAAATTGGGATTTTATATTTCATTCAGAACGGATGCTAAGTATGTTTCATGCATTTGTTAGCTCTCTTTTTACACTTAAGATATGAATTCAGTCGACTTAAGAGAGATTTTGAATTGTGATGCTATACTTCGTCCAAAAATAAATGTTTGTTTCTGTATGTTTCATGCTTCTGTTAGCTCTTCTCTCTTTTACACTTCAGATATGAATTTAGTTGTGTTAAAAGAATAAATTTGAGAGCGCTGATCTTTGACGTTCTTTTATGTTGTTGTTCCAGGAAAATGTCAACGAATCCTGATGAACCTAAGAGTCATGCCCGGACAGACTTTTTGCTCAACAATGAACTAGAGGTCCGAAAGTTTTGGGATGAGAACAAGGTTTTTCAGGCTGATCCTGGCAATGAATCTCCAAGCCCTGAGGAAAAATTCTTTGGGAACTTTCCATACCCTTACATGAATGGCTTGCTGCATATGGGTCATGCTTTCTCATTGTCCAAGCTTGAGTTTGGTGCTGCATACCACGTGACTCTGTTGTTCTTTTGCCCTTTTCTTTCCACTGCACTGGAATGCCCATCAAGGCCTCCGCTGATAAGCTAGCTAGGGAAATCCAACAATCATTCAATGATGTTTCTTATGGATTCTCTAATAGTCAAATAATTGCTCCTAATTGACTCATTTCATTTCTTGCAGTGGTAAAACCGTTACTATTTCTCTCTAGAATGATCTTGCTACTAGGACTGGACAAGAGCTTTTGGACATGGTTGATAGTTCGCCCATTGTTGCAATAAAGAGCCTAAAAGTATCTGACTTCCAAGGTACGTCATCTAATCTCTGTTCAATCTTCTTCCTGGAAAACAGTGAGTTACTGAAAGTGTGTCGTGATAACTGTGTTGCTGAAATTTGTGTTGTAGGCGTGTCTCTTCCAACTATCGGCAGAAGTACGCTCGAGATTAATCCTGATCTGCTTGAGGCTAAGAATCTTATGTCCTGGTATTGTTTCTCTCCTGAATGACATGTGATTGTTGTATTATTTTAACCATTATAGGTATGCTTAGACTCATGCATGATTTGTCAAATAGGTATGTCTCTGAAGGTAAAGATATTTCACTGGCACCAATTAGTGCAGAAGCGGGTGCCACGCGCGCTGGTGGTTTCAAGTACATGTATTCCGATAGAGTTTTTCTGTCTCACATCACCAGTGATCCTGCTATGGGCCAGGAAAAGGTACGACCCTGAATATTCACTGAAATAACATTGTTCGTATCTTCAATGGAAGAGTTGCAAATCTGGAGAAGCTCCAATTCGACTTTTTGTTTTTTTCCTTTGCAGCCTATTTTCTTCAGTCTGTACGCCATCATAAGCCACATCAAAGCCTGATCAGAATATGTGGTACCATGCTTGCACGACCTGCAACAAGGTGACTGAAGTTTTTGGGTCCGGATACTGGTGTGAGGGGTGCCAAAAGAATGACTCTGAGTGCTCGCTGAGGTAAAAGCCGTTAGCACAAGGCTTCTACCGTTATCTATTTGGTGCCAAATCTGATTGTTTCTCTGCGTCATTCAGATACATCATGGTGACCAAGGTCTCTGATCCCACTGGTGAGACTTGGGTGTCCGTTTTCAACTAGCATGCATAGAAGATCATTGGCTGCAGCGCCGACGAGCTTGATTGGATTAGGAAAGAGGTAAATTCAATACTCCAGACTGACAACATTGGGTTTCTTCTGTTTTCTTTGTTTGCCTTGCCCCTGACAGTGGGCTCGCCATCGTTTGCAGGAGGGGGACAACAGTTACGTTCTCAAGCTCAAGGAAGCCACCTGGGTTCCTCACATGTTCCGCGTCAGCGTGACGCAAGATGAATACATGAACGAGAAGAGACAGAGAATCACCGTGAGGGGTGAAGCACTGGTCGACTTCGCAGCTTGATGAAGGTTATGATCAGTGTATTATGCATGTGTACTGTTTAGGGCGAGCCTCTATCACAAACTGCACAATCATTCATGCCTAATGGAACTCATTACACCCAATGAATCAATGATACAGTTAGCTCTTCTAAGCAGTTAGATTCTCAACAAACGTACTATATGCTTTGTATGAAAGTGTATTTTCACAGCTCTTCCTTCCTTCTCCCTGTAGTATAATTGTGTGGACATTTTGTTCATTACTTCGAAAGATCCTAAAGCGAATGTTTTAATCTAGGCAAGGATGCTTCACCACTAATTTCTACCATTGAAATTTGACTGAGTATTTATTTCCTCAACCATCATCTGTAACTCATCATGTCTGATTTTATTGTAAACAGATGGACCGAGTACTAGCTTTGTATTTCATTGTATTGCTGGTGACTCCTTCAATACACTCCCTCGAGGGAATACTATTGGTAAGATGATAATATTTTTTATTTCATTTCTCTGACCCACACCGATCTTCTGTAAATTATACTGTTTGAATAAATTAGTTTAGTTTGTACCCAAACTAGCCCTATTAAAATTTAGCAATAATTTTAGTCAAGGTTTTGATTCGACGTTGCATTTGGCCAAGAATTTGCAATAAAAATGCATGGCATATGAACCATAAGCCATGGATTTTTGCTAAATTTTGGCAATCATCCAAACTCATAGGGCTTCCTAAATTTTCCAGTGACTGGTTTGGGCACACAGACCAAATATGCCATGCCACATTAATCTGCATGCTTGGATTGCTTTTGCAATAAGCAACAGACTAATAAAGCCCTCTGTACTACTTCTAGACAAAAACACATAGGAGTGGTAGTATAGTAAGGGGACAATCTTTCTTCAACAATTATGACATGAGACGGGGTTCGTTGGCGGGGCCAGCATGAAGCCCGCATTGCCGGCGTCCTCGTGGAGATCTCTCAAGTACGACCATGATCGTCTTCTTTTAGGTGATGGATGCGTGTGCTGAACTTCTGATTACTTTTTGGGGTTGCCTGACGACCCTCAAACACTGGTGTTGCGAGGTTGTGTGATGTGTGGACGCCGCGCTTGCAAGGTTTGTTCTCTCTTTCTGCACAATATAGGTCCCGTGCGTGTTTGCGTGAATCTGTTGCTCAATTAATTATCCGCAACTTGCAAGACCTTCGATTTTCATTGTCGCGTTGTGCAGTAATCTTCACTCGGCTTTTTTGGTTTGCCTTTGTACCAAAAAACATGTTTTAGAGATAGCCTACTGAAATCTAAATATATTAGATCATTTTTGGTCTGTATGGTTAATGACTCTTTCGATAAGAAAGCTACATACTTTGTGTGCAGAAGTTACCATAGTTGACAACATTATATTTCACATAGTTTTTGTTAGTGTTTGGAATAGAGCACAAATTATTTTAAAAGTTTGAAAAACATGATGCCTTCAATAGTTTCATGTACTTCTTGTGTTTCTTTTCAAATTTCTTTAATTTGTGTTTTATATCCAGTTAGCTTGAAGACCTATCAGAGCTGGTGGACAAACAATGTTCAGATGACACCAGTTAGCTCGAAGCCACAGTCCAGGAAACTTCTTTCAAATGGTACTTGACATGTTTAACGCGAGATGAGATGCAGCTCCTTTTATATTGTATTGTATATTTTTCTGACCTTAGTATTGTCTGTAGAGAAGAACTCAACTGTGATAAAAATCATCTAAGTGGATGACCCCACTCGGCGTGATTGCCACCCGCCGGGACAGTCGACGCCGCCTGCCTCCTGCTTCGCTCCTCTTTGTCCGGCGCCGCCTCATGACAGTGGCGGCGACGGCATGAGGAACGAGAAGAGCAGGTAGAGGGAGAGGGGTTGCTTCATCTTCGAGCAACTCTCGAAGGAGACGACCACCAGGTCACGCAAGGCCGCCAAGAACATGGCCACCAGATACACTTTGGGGTACTGTTATGTAGATCGTTAATTATATCCTTGCTTACATATCTACATATCCATCCTCACCTCTCACTAAGCAAGAACATGACCAATTCCAATTGCATTGCATCTGTTGTAGGCTGTCCACCAATGGACCTACTGCAACAAGTGCTCCTCCACCCGCGTGCCTGTATAAAATGGCAGGGGTTCTACCAACAATCAACACACATGTGAAGCGAAGCTGGGACATGCATGTAGGTGGATCCACGACGCGTGCATCTGTAGGAACCTTGATTTTGGTATGGTTTCTACACTCAAATTCATTAGTATGATATAAGGCAATCTGTTTACAGGTTTTGGTAAGGTTTTCTAGCAGGTATTTAAGAGTGGCCCTCTCTTCATATCATCGAAAGGTAAAACTATTAGTGGCACACATTGGTTTTTTCCTTTGTTTCCAACATGTAACATTATATTAGGGGTATGTGCAGTTTAGGGTAAGTAATATACTCCTTTGTGCTCATTAAGTAATTGATAGAAGGTAGAAACATATGTGCAGTTTAGGGTTTACCTCTTTATGAGTTATGGGTAGCCACAATATTTTCACATTGCAAGTCAAGTCCTTAGTACCCTGGTAATCAAACTAACATGTCAGAGCATCAAGCAAATTCATTGTGCACATGCCTGTTGTATGTTAAAGAAATCAGTTTTTTGCATGTGTTAGTTGTCTCCTAATCTGCTGCATTTTAATTTTTTGTGTTCTGTGTTTTGTAATTTGGGAGCACCTTCACCATTGTGTTATTAGAGTTGGGCACCTTCACCATTGTGTTATTGATGATCTTTCTTGGTCTGAATGGAGTTTTTGCACCTATTCACAGGCTAGAGAGTTTATGCACTGTCCTCCTTTTTTGGATACACTTTCTGTTAACAAAAATGCTACACAGTTGCATTCTACTTACCTTGTGATTTTGATGGAGCTCTGTTGTTGTGCTTCTTTGACATTTGTTGGTCCTTTGAGCATTGGGTCTGCATCATGCATTATGTTGTTCTCTATTGATCTATATATCCCATATTGTGGAGATCACTAAAATCTTAGTAATTTAACTTCTGTTCAAACTTTCAATTCCATCGTCCGTGAAAAATTGATAAATATGAATGTGTTGACTTGACTCCATTTTATCTTCTCCTTATTTGAGCTTGTATTCTTATTTTTAAATACATTGCTGCCCTGCACTGAGATTTCTATTGTAAATAAATAAAGTGCTATTTAAATTTTGATTTATTCCTTATGAATGTCTGCTGGTTTTAGGAAAGTGCTGAGAGAGGTGGAATCTAGAGGACGACATGTCAAACGTGTGAAGATTTTTTTAGAAATGTGTATATTTGTGTGAAGCTTTTTAGAAACTTGACTCCATTTTATTTTCTATGTTCATCTTGGCTTTGTTTCCTATCCTTTCCAATGACTTGCTATGCATTTGCACTGTATTTGGCATGTCTAAAACTGCTACACAAAACTTGCTATATATTTTGTCCAAAAATACTATATCCTTGTTATGCTTGATTGATCTTTATTTTGTCTGCTCTTCTATTCTTGTGTGGGTCTATCAAGAATGAGACAATTAGATAAAGATATATGCTTTGTCAGTATTGTCTGAGTCTTTGAGCATAGCAGCAAAAGTCTTGGCACATCATTGTTTTAGTTATTATGATATGAACAACCCATTTTATATATAGAGCTCGTGGCAATGGAAGTCCCACAATAGGACGATGGAACTCGTGGCATCAAGTGGTGTCGCGCTCGGGCTCGCGCTCATCTGCAACAAGGCACTATTTCCTGTGAGGGTTCCTATCACCATTATGCTCATGCCGCGAGTACCTTGAGCTATTAGAGGCCCGTTAATTTGTGTTCCGTGGCAACGCATGGGCACATACCTAGTTTCTTATGATTATCTTACTAGTTTTTGGTACTACCTCTACTTGTCGTCCGCTAGCTCATTTTTAAACTAAAACACGATAAATAAAAAAATCGAGGGAGTATAAACAGAGGGAATAAAAGTTTATAGAACAAAGGAAGTTTTAATCCGTATGATATAAAACTTGTTTACTGTTTGTCTTGAAAATAGAGACACGAAACTCGACGGTAATAGGCCATACAACATCTTGAGATCTTCTTTTCTCTATTCCTTAAAATCTAGTATAGGAGATTGAGAATTAGACTACATAGAGGATATTCACCTAAACAATGCAAAGGAGTGTAAGTGGGCTTTAATAAAAAATATCCAAAAACTATAGATGAAAACAAGTTACGGAAGAATGGTCGGTTTTTTCTACCGCTGGGTGCTATAAACAGTCTGGCTGTTTACATAACTAGCCTGAATTGTTTTTCTATTGGCTGTGAACTTGTGGTTTAGGATGGCAACAGGTTAGAGTTGGAGAGTGCTCTCCGTTCCGATCCTCGAAATCTAATTCCAGCTTTGGCCCCGAAACAATTAGGGCTTGTTTGGTGATAAAGAATTGAAGGATGTTGGAGGGGAATAAGTAGAAAATAAACTAATTTCCCTCTCAATCCATCTAATTTATTAATTCTCTTGTCACCAAGCCAGTCTTAATGGGAGGATTTTATTCTCGTCCATTTCCTGGTCGGGGATCCGATCTCCACGGGAACCCGTATGGATTGATTGTATAATATAAAAATTATCATATAGACATGTAAATAAGGATTGTCATATGGACAAGCAGTAATTAAATAAAAATGAGGGTTGAGGCTAGTGAGTGATGATTTTACATTTTTATATGAGACCATAGTGAGAATATTTGTTGAATCTAGCCTTCATAGACCACTTAAGGTGAGGGTCTAACTCCTAATCCGGGTCCCTATCGGATCCCAGCGGGGCCGTCCCGCTAAATTTCGGGTCCCGGACCTGTTCAGATCGGGTCCCCATGGGGAAAGTTGTCATCCTTAGTTGTGGGAGCACTAGTCTGCCTGATCCTCCAATCGGCCTGGTAGATTTCTTGGAGCAGCACTACAACCAAACATTGTAGTGTTGTTCTTGTTTTTTCCCTTCTTTATGATAAAGTGTTGTAGGATGTATTTAGCATAGATTTAACTTATACAATAAATTTCTACAATCTTTATCATTGATATGACAACAAGGTACTAAGGGTGCCAAACAAATTTATAGAGTTAGAGAGGGGAACATAGGCTAGAGAACGTTGGATCAGGGTGCTCATATGGTAACAAACATACAAACAATTTATAGAGGTTTGGGTCATGCAAGTGTAATACATTATGTCCTCTTTGCGGTACATGAATTGAAGGAAGTGAAGTTGGAGATTGCATGCTCAGACATTATCCTAGATAGAGAACCAACTAGCTTCCTCTTTACTTTGGTTCCGATGAAAATTCTCGTCTGTCCTCAGGGTGCAAAAGTCTAAGAAACTCAAGACTAAGAGCCAGATCCTCTTTTCTACATTGCTTTATTCCTCCCTTTTATAGCATAAGGGAGGATAGAGCTCTATATTTGTGTGAATCGTGGGATCTGTCTAGTGGAGGTCCAATCACTTCTATCTTATCGTAGTTTGCAAAGCCGCACATGGAGCACGTTTGTGCCATAATGTCGAGCATGCCATGTGCAGTGGTCGATAAGTACATCCTAGTTGGTAGATGGTATAACACCTTATACTTTGTAATACCTTTGGGTACGCTTTCCATCATAGGCATGGCTACAATGACATATGTACCTACACGACATGTATAGTGGTGTCGGCTCGCTTGTGCAACATGCATGGCTACAATGATACCCTTTAACCGTAACATTGTGCCATCATAATAAATATGATAGATGAGAGTATTATCTCAACTGTCATGCAATGTGTGATCGATCATGGTGAGAGTCACACGCGTCGTTAGGGCTATCCTTCATAGGTTCGTCCCACTTGGGGTTGTCTTGTGTGGGGTATTCCTGCCTTGTGGACATCTTAAAGAGCTAGGTCGGTATGAGGGCTATCTCAGTCTTACATGGGCTTAAAACCTGTTGCATCAAGACCGTGTCCTCTAAGATGTAGGGCTCCGTTAATGCCAAGCTACCACCAATCGAATCCACTATGAATCTCCCTTCTAGTGGTGGATGTGTTTTGTCATTATCTGGGGCGATATAACTTCCCTCAAACACTCATAATGGCCCTAGGCCCACTATAGCACAAAGAATGTATGCAAGTGGGACCTGTTGAGGATTATATGATAGTGAATTTGTGGTGTGGATCATGAGATTGAGAACTAAAGGTAAATGCACAGGAGGCGTGAAGATTTAGACAGGTTCAGACTCTCGATGTGAAATAATACCCTACATCATGCCTATGATATGATGATCTACCCTCTTGGGGCACGTTGCCCCTCCTTTTATAGTCCAAGGAGAGATCAGTTACAAGAAAGTTATATGGTTTCATACCAAATAAAGTTACATATCAGATGAGGACATGTAATAAGATACATATATCCTTAATCGAGCCTAACTAGAACTCTTAGTTCTATATTTACATGTAGGTTTCCCTTATCAATCGAACTCTACCTTATTACATGGGTATCAATCTTATTTATTGATCTCATAAGATCATGTGCCTCCATCTTTCCTAGATGAGTCTAGTATCTCCTTGATATATGAGTAGAGTCCTAGAGAACATGGTCAAGTGTTTGGTCCCACCTAACAAGATCTTGCATGTTCAAGTGTATTCGGGTACCCCTAGTATATAGCCTTAGTAGTAGGGCTCGAGTCTGATTTGGCTGAATTACTAACTCAGGCAGATTGGACTCTTGAATTGAATCATGTATGTGAAGTCTTATTTCTGATATTCTGAGTTGTTTCTGATGATAGTCGAGTCCTCTGCTTTAATACATAGCCCTCGAGTCCTGGCACTCAACCTTTTACTTTATAGGACTCGGCCAAAACTTCTGGACTGGCACTCCTGATTTTGTAGGTTCATATTGCTTCAACTTCTAGCCACTTAGCTTCTGGGCATGTGACACTTGGCCTTCTGTCGTAATTTATAAATAGGAATGCCTCACAAACTTTGAACTTTCACTAGCCCATTACCTCCTAGTGTTTTGCCTCTGTTGTAGCTTCGACTTCCATGAAACCCTACATCATTTAGCCACCACCACTAGATTTCGAACCACCTCCAACTACATCTATGGTTGCATCACACCCTCATGAATCTAGGGCTTCCTCTGTGTATTCGAAAGAATTGAAGTCTTTGATGATAATGGGCTACTACAAGAGAAGAATTTGATCCAATGGAAGGTTCCAGGCAAGGATTCCTTTCCCATGCCTAATGTTGACTCGATAGTTGTCTTTCCGTAGTTTTTTCTTCATAGATTTGGTCTCCCCTTCTCTCGGTTCTTTAGGGAGCTCCTAGATCACTATTCGATAGAACTTATCCATCTAAATCCCAATTTAGTTTCACACATTTCCATCTTTTCTCACCTTTGTGAAGCTTCCTTGAGAATTCTTTTGTTCTTCCCCTTTTTCAATATCTCTTCTTCCTCTACCCTCGCGCAAGCAAAGAGTAGCCCAAGGTAGTGGGGGCTTAGGGATTTAGTTATGCGCAAACCACCAATACCTTGATTGCTTATGAAAACTCTCATAAGAATTAGCATAAGCGTTGATTTTATTTGGGAAATCACAAATCTAAGCTTCTAGAGTTTATAGGATATGCATGGGTGACCCAACCCCACCATTAATTAAGGTTGTGTTGGTGACGATGAAGAGAATTTAGGACATGAAAGAACTTGAACTCATAATTGTCCATGTGGTCGAGACTTGAACAGGGCACCGAGTCTCCCCCTTCCGAGTGGAAGCCAACTACGCCTGGGAGTATGGGGACTAATTGATCCTTTCTATGCTACATTAGAAAAAATAGATCTATCTACATCCAAGAAACACTTGCCACAAATCTTATTCTCAACTGGAGACTAGTCAGAAGGATGCTCTGTCAAAGCATACTCTTGGATGGTTCAACACCCAAAGGTATTTTCCAAAACCTTATCATTCACCATATGTTCTGAATCACTTGATTCAAGCTTGAATATTTCTTAGTCCAAGGTAGATGTTGGTAATGTATTGGCCTCCACAGGAGCTTGTGTGGATTCCTAAAATTTTGAGGAGTCAAGTTCGAGTCACTTCACAAGCGGCTATCTGATAGGGATCCGGAGAACCCTCCTTCTATCAGAAAGAGCGATCTTGCTTCCTCCTCTAAGAGAAGGAAGAATATGGTAGTATGTAACATCCCAAAAATTTAACCCCAAGGTTAGAAACCCTAATCTCCTAGCCCCCGCTTGATTATTCCCTAGACTCCACCTCATAGGACATTTTGTCATATGCATACACCATGATTGTTAGTAGCACCTCACATAGAGTATTTTTTGACACCTAAGAATATATAGCTAAATATTTGTTCAAAAGAAAAAGGAGATAAAAGAAATGGAAATAGAAATAGAAATGGAAATAGAAAAAGAAAAAGGAAAATCTTCTCCCCCCCTCGGCTGGGCCGAATCCGGCCCAACCACCTCTCTCCCGCGCGCCCACACTTCCCCCCCTCGCAGCCCATCTCCGCTCGCGCACCCGCGCTCCTCCCTCTGCCGCTGCTAGCCCGACCCCACCCATCAGCCACGCTCGCCCTCGCTCCCTCGCAACCGCCCTCTCTCTATCAAGTGGGCCCCGCTTGTCAGCCCCTTCCTCGCGCCCGTGACCAAGCTATCAACGCGATCACCGCCGGCCGCCACACGCTCCATCGCTTCGCCATTAACACGCTCGCTAGCTCGGCTTGGCGCCTTGCGCCACCGCGCACTGTGCCCGAGCTGTCCCTTCACCCCGCCTACCCGAGCCATCCCGTCGCCACCACTGTGCGCCATCATCGCCGTCGTGGCAAGCTCGCCGGTGCTCGCCACCTCACCCCCCTTCCCCGCCCCGGGCGCCTATAAAAGGACCGCCCAAGCTTCATCCTTCCTCACACCGGCCTCGGCCACTCCCTCTCCCCTCCCCTGAGTCGAATCGAGCTCCGCGCCGCCGCGCCCTTCCTCCGCTCCGGTGAGCCCCGCCCTCTGGCCAAATTGGCCCCACCTACATAATCCCCTACCTCCGCCTGTGCCTTGCCACCACTCCGTCAACGCAAAACCGGGACCGCGACGGAAAACCGTCGTGGAGCCTCACCAGCGGTCGAACTCCGGCCAGTTCGCCCCCCGTTGCCCCCTAACGTCGTCCCCTCCCCCTCGCTGGCACGTGGGCCCACACCCACGGCGCCGTCCCCGCTCCGTCCCCCGCTGGTGGGTCGGCTGGGTCGTCTGCCCGTGCGCGCGCGCCCACACTCGGCTGGGCCGAAATCCCCCCCGACCCAGCTAGCAGAGAAAACCCTTTTCTTTTTCCTTTTTCCATTTCTTTTTCCTATTTTCACATATTTATGAATATATTGATATTTTATGCACCAAAAATAGTCTAAATAAATTATAGGGCACAAAATAATAATGTCTAACAATTGGCACACTCCATCAAGTCACCATGGTTGATGTATTGTTCATTACCTATTTTTGCTAGAAGAAGAGGGATCCGATCCTCCAGAATTTGTAGCTCCGGAAGAAGGGCAGGAACCTGACCTCTCCGAAATAGATCTTTCGTGCTAGGAGAACTTCGACGAAGGCAAGTCCATTCTTCCCTTGATGCATAAATTACCTACTCTTTCTACCACTACCTAAGCCGGGAATAAGGGATGGGTCTTTTGCATTGTGAGAAGAGAGATAGCCCGCATTAACGAATATCTTTTGAGTACAAAATGTGGGATGAGAAAAGGGCAGTATTTTTACTAAGCGATGTTTTCAAAAAGTGTATGATGAAGGGTATTCACCCTCATCACCTTTTGAGTGGGATGATCAGGAACTCCCTGGTTTAGGGGAGGGCCTAAGGTGTTGGCTCAGCCGGGTTAGGTGTGAGCAGAAGGATTGTCCCCTCATATAAGGACCGGTTTGTCATCCTTCACTACCTGTACTCATGACAAGTACAACCACTCGAGACTGTATGGGTAGTCACTCAATCTAAACTCGTACGGTCCGAACCCCAGGGTTATGATGGCTGGGGAGCACCAGGAGGATAAGGAGGGGGAATGTTTTGTCCAGTTTGGACATGGCGGTGGCCTGACTCCTGCTGGTATTGTCGGGGACCATAATTAGGGGTACCCCCAAGACTCCTATTCTCAGCTGGTAACTGAAAGTCGCCTAGAGGGGGGGGGGGTGAATAGGGCGAAACTGAAATTTACAAATATAAACACAACTACAAGCCGGGTTAGCGTTAGAAATATAAACGAGTCCGCGAGAGAGGGCGCAAAACAAATCCCAAGCGAATAAACAAGTGAGACACGGAGATTTGTTTTACCGAGGTTCGGTTCTTGCAAACCTACTCCCCGTTGAGGAGGCCACAAAGGCCGGGTCTCTTTCAACCCTTCCCTCTCTCAAACGATCCACGGATCGAGTGAGCTTTCTCTTCTCAATCACTTGGAACACAAAGTTCCCACAAGGACCACCACAAGATTGGTGTCTCTTGCCTCGATTACAAGTGAGTTTGATTGCAAAGAAAGGATCAAGAAAGAAGAAAGCAATCCAAGCGCAAGAGCTCGAAAGAACACAAGCAAATCACTCTCTCTAATCACTATGGCGTTGTGTGGAGTTTGGAGAGGATTTGATCTCTTTGGTGTGTCTAGAATTGAATGCTAGAGCTCTTGTAGTAGTTGGGAAGTGGAAAACTTGGATGCAATGAATGGTGGGGTGGTTGGGGTATTTATAGCCCCAACCACCAAATGTGGCCGTTGGGAGGCTGTCTGTTCGATGGCGCACCGGACAGTCCGGTGCACACCGGACAGTCCGGTGCCCCCTGCCACGTCATCACTGCCGTTGGATTCTGACCGTTGGAGCTCCTGACTTGTGGGCCCGCCTTGGTGTCCGGTGCACACCGGACAGGTACTGTTTGATGTCCGGTGTGCCAGCATGGGCGATTCTGACTCCTGCGCGCGCTGCGCGCGCATTAAATGCCGCTGCAGGTAGCCGTTGGCGCGAAGTAGCCGTTGCTCCGAGGTTGCACCGGACAGTCCGGTGCACACCGGACAGTCCGGTGAATTATAGTGGACTAGCCGTTGGAGTTTCCCGAAGCTGGCGAGTTCCTGAGGCCGACCTCCCTTGGTGCACCGGACAGTCCGGTGAATTATAGCCGAGTCGCCTCAGGGAATTCCCGAAGGTGGCGAGTTTGAGTCTGAGTCCCCTGGTGCACCGGACATGTCCGGTGCCGCACCGGACAGTCCGGTGCGCCAGACCAGGGGTGCCTTCGGTTGCCCCTTTGCTCCTTTGTTGAATCCAAAACTTGGTCTTTTTATTGGCTGAGTGTGAACCTTTTACACCTGTATAATCTATACACTTGGGCAAACTAGTTAGTCCAAAGATTTGTGTTGGGCAATTCAACCACCAAAATTAATTAGGGACTAGGTGTAAACCTAATTCCCTTTCAATCTCCCCCTTTTTGGTGATTGATGCCAACACAAACCAAAGCAAATATAGAAGTGCATAATTGAACTAGTTTGCATAATGTAAGTGCAAAGGTTGCTTGGAATTGAGCCAATATAAATACTTATAAGATATGAATGGATTGTTTCTTTCAATAAAACATTTTGGACCACTCTTGCACCACATGTTTTGTTTTTGCAAAATTCTTTTGTAAATTCTTTTCAGAGTTCTTTTGCAAATAGTCAAAGGTAATGAATACGATTTTGCAAAGCATTTTCAAGTTTTGAAATTTTCTCCCCTATTTCAAATGCTTCTCCTTTGACTAAACAAAACTCCCCCTAAATGAGATCCTCCTCTTAGTGTTCAAGAGGGTTTTGATATATCATTTTAAAATACTATTTTCTCCCCCTTTTGAACACAATAGGATACCAATTGATAAATACTTTTGGAAAGCACTAAGTTTTTGAAATTGGTGGTGGTGCGGTCCTTTTGCTTTGGGCTCATATTTTCTCCCCCTTTGGCATGAATCGCCAAAAACGGAATCATTAGAGCCCTCGAAGTACTATCTTCCCCTTTGGTCATAAGTAAATGAGTTAAGATTATACCAAAGACGAAGTCCGGTCCTTTAGCTTTGGGCTCTTACTCTCTCCCCCAAAGACAAGGTCCATTTATTGGAGCGATGGCGAAGGATGAGTTACGGAGTGGAAGCCTTTGTCTTTCGCCGAAGACTCCAATTCCCTTTCAATATACCTATGACTTGGGTTGAAATAGACTTGAAAACACATTAGTCATAGCATATATGATCAAAAGTATAAATGAGCTATGTGTGCAATCTAGCAAAAGAAGTTGCGAGAATCAAGAATATTGAGCTCATGCCTAAGTTTGGTAAAGGTTTGTTCATCAAGAGGCTTGGTAAAGATATCGGCTAATTGATCTTTAGTGTTGATGTAAGAAATCTCGATATCCCCCTTTTGTTGGTGATCCCTAAGAAAATGATACCGAATGGCTATATGCTTAGTGCGGCTATGCTCGACGGGATTGTCGGCCATTTTGATTGCACTTTCATTATCACATAGCAAAGGGACTTTGGTTAATTTGTAACCGTAGTCCCGCAGGGTTTGCCTCATCCAAAGCAATTGCGCGCAACAATGACCTGCGGCAATGTACTCGGCTTCGGCGGTGGAAAGAGCGACCGAATTTTGCTTCTTTGAAGCCCAAGACACCAAGGATCTTCCCAAGAACTGGCAAGTCCCCGATGTGCTCTTCCTATTAATTCTGCACCCCGCCCAATCGGCATCCGAATAACCAATCAAATCAAATGTGGATCCCCGAGGGTACCAAAGCCCAAACTTAGGTGTATAAGCCAAATATCTCAAGATTCGTTTTACAGCCGTAAGGTGGGATTCCTTAGGGTCGGATTGGAATCTTGCACACATGCAAACGGAAAGCATAATGTCTGGTCGAGATGCACATAAATAAAGCAATGAACCAATCATCGACCGGTATACCTTTTGATCCACGGACTTACCTCCCGTGTCGAGGTCGAGATGCCCATTAGTTCCCATGGGTGTCTTGATGGGTTTGGCATCCTTCATCCCAAACTTAGCAAGAATGTCTTGAGTGTACTTCGTTTGGCTAATGAAGGTGCCTTCTTGGAGTTGCTTCACTTGAAATCCTAAGAAATACTTCAACTCCCCCATCATAGACATCTCGAATTTCTGTGTCATGATCCTACTAAATTCCTCACAAGTAGACTCGTTAGTAGACCCACATATAATATCATCGACATAGATTTGGCATACAAACAAGTCATTTTCAAGAGTTTTAGTAAAGAGTGTAGGATCGGCCTTTCCGACTTTGAAGCCATTTGCAATAAGGAAATCTCTAAGGCATTCATACCATGCTCTTGGGGCTTGCTTGAGCCCATAAAGCGCCTTAGAGAGCCTATAAACATGGTTAGGATACTCACTGTCTTCAAAGCCGGGAGGTTGCTCAACATAGACCTCTTCCTTGATTGGTCCGTTGAGGAAGACACTTTTCACGTCCATTTGATAAAGCTTAAAGCCATGGTAAGTAGCATAGGCCAATAATATGCGAATTGACTCAAGCCTAGCTACGGGTGCATAGGTTTCACCGAAATCCAAACCTTCGACTTGGGAGTATCCCTTGGCCACAAGTCGAGCTTTGTTCCTTGTCACCACACCATGCTCATCTTGCTTGTTGCGGAAGACCCATTTGGTTCCTACAACATTTTGGTTAGGACGTGGAACTAAATGCCATACCTCATTTCTAGTGAAGTTGTTGAGCTCCTCTTGCATCGCCACCACCCAATCCGAATCTTGAAGTGCTTCCTCTATCCTGTGTGGCTCAATAGAGGAAACAAAAGAGTAATGCTCACAAAAATGGGCAACACGAGATCGAGTAGTTACCCCCTTATGAATGTCGCCGAGGATGGTGTCGACGGGGTGATCTCGTTGGATTGCTTGGTGGACTCTTGGGTGTGGCGGTCTTTGCTCTTCATCCTCCTTGTCTTGATCGTTTGTATCTCCCCCTTGATCATTGCCGTCATCTTGAGGTGGCTCATTTGCTTGATCTTCTATTTCATCAGCTTGAGCTTCATCCTCATTTTGAGTTGGTGGAGATGCTTGCATGGAGGAGGAAGGTTGATCTTGTGCGTTTGAAGGCTCTTTGGATTCCTTAGGACACACATCCCCAATGGACATGTTCCTTAGCGCTATGCATGGAGCCTCTTCTTCACCTATCTCATCAAGATCAACATGCTCTACTTGAGAGCCATTAGTTTCATCAAACACAACGTCACATGAGACTTCAACTAGTCCAGTGGACTTGTTAAAGACCCTATATGCCCTTGTGTTTGAGTCATAACCAAGTAAAAAGCCTTCTACAGTTTTAGGAGCAAATTTAGATTTTCTACCTCTTTTAACAAGAATAAAGCATTTGCTACCAAAAACTCTAAAGTATGAAATGTTGGGCTTTTTACCGGTTAGGAGTTCATATGATGTCTTCTTGAGGATTCGGTGAAGATATAACCGGTTGATGGCGTAGCAGGCGGTGTTGACCGCTTCGGCCCAAAACCGGTCCGGTGTCTTGTACTCATCAAGCATGGTTCTTGCCATGTCCAGTAGAGTTCGATTCTTCCTCTCCACTACACCATTTTGTTGAGGGGTGTAGGGAGAAGAGAACTCATGCTTGATGCCCTCCTCCTCAAGAAAGCCTTCAATTTGAGAGTTCTTGAACTCCGTCCCATTGTCGCTTCTTATTTTCTTGATCCTTAAGCCGAACTCATTTTGAGCCCGTCTCAAGAATCCCTTTAAGGTCTCTTGGGTTTGAGATTTTTCCTGTAAAAAGAATACCCAAGTGAAGCGAGAATAATCATCCACAATAACTAGACAGTACTTACTCCCGCCGATGCTTATGTAAGCGATCGGGCCGAATAGATCCATGTGTAGGAGCTCTAGTGGCCTGTCGGTCGTCATTATGTTCTTATGCGGATGATGAGTGCCAACTTGCTTCCCTGCTTGGCATGCGCTACAAACCCTGTCTTTCTCAAAATGAACATTTGTTAATCCTAAAATGTGTTCTCCCTTTAGAAGCTTGTGAAGATTCTTCATCCCAACATGGGCTAGTCGACGGTGCCAGAGCCAACCCATGTTAGTCTTAGCAATTAAGCAAGTGTCAAGTTCAGCTCTATCAAAATCTACCAAATATAGCTGACCCTCTAACACTCCCTTAAATGCTATTGAATCATCACTTCTTCTAAAGACAGTGACACCTATATCAGTAAAAAGACAGTTGTAGCCCATTTGACACAATTGAGATACAGAAAGCAAGTTGTAATCTAAAGAATCAACAAGAAAAACATTGGAAATAGAGTGGTCAGGAGATATAGCAATTTTACCCAAACCTTTGACCAAACCTTGATTTCCATCCCCGAATGTAATCGCTCTTTGGGGATCTTGGTTTTTCTCATATGAGGAGAACATCCTTTTCTCCCCGGTCATGTGGTTTGTGCACCCGCTGTCGAGTATCCAACTTGAGCCCCCGGATGCATAAACCTACAAAACAAATTTAGTTCTTGACTTTAGGTACCCAAACCGTTTTGGGTCCTTTGGCATTAGAAACAAGAACTTTGGGTACCCAAACACAAGTCCTTGACCCCTTGTGCTTGCCCCCAACATACTTGGCAACTACCTTGCCGGATTTGTTAGTTAAAACATAAGATGCATCAAAAGTTTTAAATGAAAGACTATGTTCATTTGATGCACTAGGAGTTTTCTTAGGCAACTTAGCATGGATTGGTTGCCTAGAACTAGATGTCTCACCCTTATACATAAAAGCATGATTTGGGCCAGAGTGAGACTTCCTAGAATGAATTCTCCTAATTTTGCTCTCGGGATAACCGGCAGGGTATAAAATGTAACCCTCGTTATCCTGAGGCATGGGAGCCTTGCCCTTAACAAAGTTGGACAATCTCTATGGAGGGGCACTAATTTTGACATTGTCTCCCCTTTGGAAGCCAATGCCATCCTTAATGCCCGGGCGTCTCCCATTATAAAGCATGCTACGAGCAAATTTAAATTTCTCATTTTCTAAGTTGTGCTCGGCAATTTTAGCATCTAATTTTGCTATACGATCATTTTGTTGTTTAATTAAAGCCATATGATCATGATGATCATGAATAGCATTAACATCAACATCTCTACATCTAGTACAAATAGATACATGCTCAACAATAGATGTAGAAGGTTTGCAAGAATTAAGTTCAACAATCTTAGCATGAAGAATATCATTTTTATCTCTAAGATTGGAAATGGTAGCATTGCAAACATCTAGTTCTTTAGCCTTAGCAATTAAATTCTCATTTTCTACTCTAAGGCTAGCAAGTGAAATGTTTAATTCTTCAATCCTAGCAAGCAAATCATTATTATCTCTAGGATTGGGAATTGAAACATTACAAACATGTGAATCAACCTTAGCATTTAAACTAGCATTTTCATGTCTAAGGTTGTCAATCATCTCACGGCAAGTGCTTAGCTCACTAGATAATTTTTCACATTTCTCAATTTCTAGAGCATAAGCCTTTTTAACCTTAACATGTTTTTTGTTTTCTTTAATTAGACAATCCTCTTGGGAATCCAAAAGGTCATCCTTTTCATGAATAGCACTAACCAATTCATTTAATTTTTCCTTTTGAGCTATGTTAAGGTTGGCAAAAAGGGAACGCAAATTATCTTCCTCATCACTAGCATTGTCATCACTAGAGGATTCATATTTAGTGGAGGATTTAGATTTAACCTTCTTTTTGCCGTCCTTTGCCATGAGGCACTTGTGGCCGACGTTGGGGAATAGAAGTCCCTTGGTGACGGCGATGTTGGCGGCGTCCTCGTCATCGGAGGAGTCGCTTGAGCTTTCGTCGGAATCCCATTCCCGACAAACATGGGCATCGCCGCCCTTCTTCTTGTAGTACCTCTTCTTCTCCCTTCTTCTCCCTTTTTTGTCGTCGCCTCGGTCACTGTCACTAGATATAGGACATTTAGCAATAAAATGACCGGGCTTACCACATTTGTAGCAAACCTTCTTGGAGTGGGACTTATAGTCTTTCCCCCTCCTTTGCTTGAGGATTTGGCGGAAGCTCTTGATGACGAGCGCCATTTCCTCATTGTCGAGCTTGGAGGCGTCTATTGGTTGATGACTTGGTGTAGCCTCCTCCTTCTTTTCTTCCGTTGCCTTGAATGCGACGGGTTGAGCTTCGGATGTGGTGGGTTCGTCAAGCTCGTTGATCTTTCTCGAGCCTTCGATCATGCACTCAAAACTTACAAAATTCCCGATAACTTCCTCGGGGGTCATTTTAGTATATCTAGGATTACCACGGATTAATTGAACTTGGGTAGGGTTAAGGAAAATAAGAGATCTTAGAATAACCTTAACCATCTCGTGGTCATCCCATTTTACACTCCCGAGGTTGCGCACTTGATTCACCAAGGTCTTGAGCCGGTTGTACATGTGTTGTGGCTCCTCCCCTTTGTGAAGCCGGAACCGACCGAGCTCCCCCTCGATCGTTTCCCGCTTGGTGATCTTGGTGAGCTCGTCTCCCTCGTGTGCGGTTTTGAGCACATCCCAAATCTCCTTGGCGCTCTTCAACCCTTGTACTTTGTTATACTCCTCTCTACTTAGAGAGGCGAGGAGTATTGTTGTTGCTTGAGAGTTGAAGTGCTCGATTTGGGCCACCTCATCCTCATCATAGTTCTCATCCCCTACCGACGGTACCTGTGCACCAAACTCAACAACATCCCATATACTTTTGTGGAGCGAGGTTAGATGAAATCGCATTAAATCGCTCCACCTAGCGTAATCTTCACCATCAAAAGTTGGTGGTTTGCCTAATGGGACGGAAAGTAAAGGTGTATGTTTGGAAATGCGAGGGTAGTGTAGGGGGATCTTACTATACTTCTTGCGCTCTTGGCGCTTAGAAGTGACGGAGGGCGCATCGGAGTCGGAGGTCGATGTTGATGAAGTGTCGGTCTCGTAGTAGACCACTTTCCTCATCCTTTTGTGCTTGTCGCCTTTCCGATGCGGCTTGTGGGAAGAAGACTTTTCCTTCTTCTCTTTGTGTTGAGAAGAAGATTTCTTCTCCTTCCCTTTGTTGGAGGAGCTCTTCTTCTTCTCCTTCCCTTTGGTGCGGGACTCTTCCGATGAAGTGCTCCCGTGGCTTGTAGTGGGCTTTTCGCCGGTCTCCATCTCCTTCTTGGCGTGATCTCCCGACATCACTTCGAGCGGTTAGGCTCTAATGAAGCACCGGGCTTTGATACCAATTGAAAGTCGCCTAGAGGGGGGGTGAATAGGGCGAAACTGAAATTTACAAATATAAACACAACTACAAGCCGGGTTAGCGTTAGAAATATAAACGAGTCCGCGAGAGAGGGCGCAAAACAAATCCCAAGCGAATAAACAAGTGAGACACGGAGATTTGTTTTACCGAGGTTCGGTTCTTGCAAACCTACTCCCCGTTGAGGAGGCCACAAAGGCCGGGTCTCTTTCAACCCTTCCCTCTCTCAAACGATCCACGGATCAAGTGAGCTTTCTCTTCTCAATCACTTGGAACACAAAGTTCCCACAAGGACCACCACAAGATTGGTGTCTCTTGCCTCGATTACAAGTGAGTTTGATTGCAAAGAAAGGATCAAGAAAGAAGAAAGCAATCCAAGCGCAAGAGCTCGAAAGAACACAAGCAAATCACTCTCTCTAATCACTATGGCGTTGTGTGGAGTTTGGAGAGGATTTGATCTCTTTGGTGTGTCTAGAATTGAATGCTAGAGCTCTTGTAGTAGTTGGGAAGTGGAAAACTTGGATGCAATGAATGGTGGGGTGGTTGGGGTATTTATAGCCCCAACCACCAAATGTGGCCGTTGGGAGGCTGTCTGTTCGATGGCGCACCGGACAGTCCGGTGCACACCGGACAGTCCGGTGCCCCCTGCCACGTCATCACTGCCGTTGGATTCTGACCGTTGGAGCTCCTGACTTGTGGGCCCGCCTTGGTGTCCGGTGCACACCGGACAGGTACTGTTTGATGTCCGGTGTGCCAGCATGGGCGATTCTGACTCCTGCGCGCGCTGCGCGCGCATTAAATGCCACTGCAGGTAGCCGTTGGCGCGAAGTAGCCGTTGCTCCGAGGTTGCACCGGACAGTCCGGTGCACACCGGACAGTCCGGTGAATTATAGTGGACTAGCCGTTGGAGTTTCCCGAAGCTGGCGAGTTCCTGAGGCCGACCTCCCTTGGTGCACCGGACACTGTCCGGTGTACACCGGACAGTCCGGTGAATTATAGCCGAGTCGCCTCAGGGAATTCCCGAAGGTGGCGAGTTTGAGTCTGAGTCCCCTGGTGCACCGGACATGTCCGGTGCCGCACCGGACAGTCCGGTGCGCTAGACCAGGGGTGCCTTCGGTTGCCCCTTTGCTCCTTTGTTGAATCCAAAACTTGGTCTTTTTATTGGCTGAGTGTGAACCTTTTACACCTGTATAATCTATACACTTGGGCAAACTAGTTAGTCCAAAGATTTGTGTTGGGCAATTCAACCACCAAAATTAATTAGGGACTAGGTGTAAACCTAATTCCCTTTCAGTAACCCCCATCAGCACAAAGCTGCAAAGGCCTGATGAGCGCGATTAAGGTCAAGGCTCAGTCCACTCAAGGGACACGATCTCGCCTCGCCCGAGCCCAGCCTCGGGCAAAGGCAGCCGACCTCGGAGGATTCACGTCTCACCCGAGGGCCCCCTCAAGCAATGGACACACCTTCGGCGCGCCCGAGGCCCAGTCTTCGTAGAGAAGCAACCTTGGCCAGATCGCCACGCCAACCGACCGTATCGCAGGAGCATTTAATGCAAGGATCGCCTGACATCTTATCTTGACGCGCGCTCTTCAGTCGACAGAGCCGAAGTGATCGCAGTGACTTCGCCGCTCCACTGACCGACCTGACAAGAAAACAACGCCGCCTGCGTCGCTCCGACTGCTGTGCCACTCGACAGAGTGAGGCTGACAGCAGCTAAGTCCAGCCTCGGGCGCCATAGGAAGCTCCGCCTCGCCCGACCCCAGGGCTTGGGCTCAACCTCGACGTTGGACGACGGACTCCGCCTCGCCCGACCCCAGGGCTCGGACACAGCCTCGGCCTCGGAAGACGGTCTCCGCCTCACCCGACCCAGGGCTCGGACTTGTAACACCCCAGGTGTTACCATGGCTAGAGCACACCTTGGCACTAAAGACTATGATCACATGTGGAAGAACTTAAGGAGCAAAGGTATAAGGGCTTTGGAAACTAGGTTTTAACCAAGAGTTGTGAATGACCAAATGCATTACTCTAATTGTGTGCAACTATCACCTTGGATAAGAGGGGGGAAAGAACCCTAGACCTCTCTTAAACCCTATCTCCCCAAAACCTTGGATAAGAGGGGAAAGAGGGTGAGCAAATGTACACAACATGGGTAATCTTTGACAAAACCATAAGTAACCTTATAACCAGCAATTAGGGGAAGGTAATATTGCAAAAAGACCCCTGGAGAAACCCCAAATCAAATCTCCAAGTGGAGAGAGAGCTAGAGCTCTCTATTTCTCTCTAAGTTAAAAACTACACCTACACTAAAGATCAGTCGTGTTCACCTCGAAGCTGGCACCAAATCCACCTATGTCCTATACCAAAAATGTGGCATACCACCCAAGGCACCCACTGGAAAAAGCTGAGCCCGAGACTTGGACGTTTGACATGCCTTGGCATGGTTTTTGTCGCGAAGTGGGCAGTGTGACACACCCGATTTGGCGACCAGAGATCTCCCTACCTAGGCCATATCTGCCATGGCAGCTCATGGATGAGAGACAGCCCTAGGTGCCAGGAAAAGACTCGCGCCGGATTTTTGCCAAGATTCGCACGTTTGCGACTTGGGTGAGCTGTGGAACACGGGCAGAATGAAAGCTCCACGTGTTCGACGCGCTCTGTGTGCGCCAGAGCACGCCCGCGCGCGCCCCGCGTCGCGCCAACGGCCAGCCGGCGCCCTGTCCCGCGCCCGCGCCTATAAAGCCCACCCAGGCGTCGGCTACACTCTTCCGCACACGCTCAAACCTCACCGGAGCTTAGTTCACCGCCGTTTGCCCGTGCGCGGCGTGTCCGCGGCCACCCGAGCCACTGCCGCCGTAGACCGGCCAGTCCAGCTTTCCCCAGCCCCATCCAACCCTCGGAGACGAGTGTGCACACACCAGTAAAGCTCCCTGAGCGAGGAATCGAAGCCTGCTTCGCCGGAGAGGCCAGTCCACGGTCGCCGGAGTTCTCAACCCCGCCGGAGTATGTAGACCGGGTAATCCACTCAACCATTTTCCGATTCCTTGTGCACATGGTCACTACGTTACCCCGTGAAGCTCACTGTGCCCTTGGATTGAACCAGATCGCCGTGGTTTGGCCGCCGCCGACGAGAACACCCGCCTGCACGCGTGGACCGAGCGATTCTGGCCATCCCCGCCGCCGAGCCACACCTCGCTGTGACCGCCAGAGCCTCCCCGAGCCAACCCCGCCCTTCGCCGGACCTATCTCGCCGCCGGTAAGCCGCGCCACCCTTTTCTTTCCCGTGGGTACTATTTACATTGGGGGAAGGACTGCGGGTGAGAGGAAGAGAAGGTCAGGGGGCTTTTTGAACTGTCAGCGACTCAGGGGAATAGTGGCGCAAGGGTAGAACTGCGAAGATTGATTTAGTTTAAACCCAGGGACCTCGGTGTAAACTGTTTTTCCAGGAAACTTTTATTAAATCTGTTTTTAATTTGAACAGAAACTTTAAAAACTCATAACTTCTGTTTAGTTCATCCAAATTTGGTCAAACCAATTTTGCCAGACTCTAATTAATGTGACCTACTTAAGAAAAATATAAACCCCCCTAGGTACTATAGAAAACTTTAAGGTTCTGATTTAATTATAGTTTAGCCAAAAGCTCAATAATAGAAAGAAAAATAGTTGTGCTATTTGACTAGGGTTAGAAAAATTTGGAGAAGTTTATATCTACCTACTGACCTGTTTAAAAATGTTAAACCTCTCTGTCCACTCCATTAAGTTAGTTTTTACCCCTTATTCTATAATGTGCTTAAGGTTAAGAAAAATAGAAAAGGTGATTTAAATAATGAACCAGAGGGCACCCCTATTTTTGTTAGGGTACTTATTCAATGTAGTTCACTGGAAAAATCTATCATACCCTGGTTTAGTATAAAATAAGTGGGGTACCTTTTATTTGAATAAAGCAAGGAAAACTTAGAAAAACCCTACAAAAATAACCCCAAGGTGAAAACACCCCCACCCTTGGGATAGTTAATGTTTTGTTATTAAGAACTTAGGAAAAATATGAAATCTGCTGTTTGACATTTTTCAAATAACAATGTAGTAGAAAGTGCCTTTTTGACATTAAACTTTAGAAAATCATAACTAAATAACCACCCCTTAGCCTTCTGTGGTTTTTGGCACAGAAGCCTATTATTACTGTTAGATGCCAACCAAAAATAACCCTTAGGACAGACCCCACCTCTAATTAAGAGTTGTAGTACAAAGTGGCCCATTTACCCAACTTTTATTCTATTTTTTGTCTTAAGCATAGCCTTTATATGTTGAGCCTCAAATTCTTAAAACAGGATAGAATAGCAAATGGCAACCCACTGTAATTTTTACAGAATTTTTGGAAAATATTAAACCACTGTCGTAGTTCAAACCTACACTAGAAACCATAAGTAGAAATTAAAGAAAGGAAAATGAATAATGGTAATTAGTGTCATCCTAAAACCCTTGTAATTTGTCCACTGAAATGTATAAAGACAATACAAATCCACTATGTTATCCTCAATGAAAACCTAAGCCTAAAAAGTAATAAGCATAACCCACTGGAAGCCCCGCATGACTAAGAAACCCTAAGTTACTTCTTGACTTAGTTTCTTTTAGCATAATGTTATTAAATCCTGCATAATCATGACATACATGTTCATTGCATTTTGATAGACTGTAACCTTGCTGACGGAGAGTACGTCCTCATGCCGGAGCAAGGAGCTGCTCAGGAGGTAGCCCCGGACCCAGCACCAGAGCCTGCACCAGAGGACCTGCCTGCCACTGCTTTGGAAGGCAAGCCCCGGTTTATGCATAACCTGTTATTTATGCTATCTTACTTCACTTAATGATTGTAGGATTGATTGTGCACTTAGGTGTAGGAATTGTTTGAAACCCTAGTTGCATGATCTCAGGAATCCTTTTTGAGATGAATACTAGTATGATAGGTCGAGTAGTTGCTTTATTTAATTAGGATCTCGGTAGAAGACGGGTGATTTTCTAGCACTCGCGCGAGATCAGGAATTGGTTGTACCCACTTTTATATCATATTGATAGTTGGTTGGTGGACACGGATCCATGGGGATGCGTGGTCTACAAGGTGAAATTGGAATAAGGATTAACGTGCGGATACCTGTGTCAAGCGATTGAATGTACTAAGCACATGCCGAGAAATATGGTAAATCGGTAAGCCTAGTACCTGAGTGAACCTGCCCGCAGATTGCCCTCCTCACGCGACCTGAGACGTGGTCTCCCATTCCGGTTATGGTGGGTACAAGTGCGGTCACTGCACGACGGCAGTCGGGGTCAGTGAGGCATTGTACGCCAAGGCGGTGAGCCCCTTTCTGTTGCCAGGGAATCGATGGGGACGGTTGATGTGTGTGGGGACAGAGTGCCTCGCCACGTCGTGTGTTTAGGTTTACCTTGCAAGGATAAAAACTCGATTCGAATCGTCTGCTTCTCGCAGCTAATGAGACTGCTTGATCCATTGTACTGCATTGAGTAACAAGTGGAAATATGATGAGTTGATATAAGATGTTGATTGCTAATAATGCTTGCTACTATGTATGAGTAGATAGTACACTTTTAGCCTTAAGAGAGTCACACTTAAATTGACAAAGTTAAAACTTGACTTAGAAACTCAGCTAGTGCTTTTGGCAACCAAACCCCACAGCCAAACAGCTGCATGTCTAGAGGTAGAGGAGTAGACTCCTCACACCGGGTAAGTCTAGCTGAGTATTAGTATACTCAGCCTTGCTTGTGGCATAATTTTACAGGTTCTCTGGAGGACATGGTTGCTGGAGTGACTTGGCCGTCCATCTTGCCACCGGGTTGGACTGTCGAGTGGGACCTCGCCTCGGCTGAGGAGGAGCATGAGGAGTGATGGGACAGGCTTCCCCATCTCTCTGTTTAATTACCGTTAGTTTTATTCCGCTGCACTTCGAACAATGACAACTACTTTTGCAAAACTTCTATGATGATGTAATAATTTAATACTCTTTCATGCATGGTTTTATGCTTTATTGTATTTGCTCTGTGACTCACCATCGAGTGAGATTGTGGTACTTGATCCTGTCAGTGGCCGTGTCGGACCAGATCCGAGGGATTGACGGGTTATTCCCATTTAAGTGTGGTCTAGCCTCTGAGGCGGGACTAGGCACTTAAGTTGGAATAATTCGGGCAGTTCCACCATAGCTGGTATCGGAGCCAGGTTCCACCACAGAGGAATCAATAAAATGTAAACACCATCATTTTCCCAAAATAAAATTTGATAGAAACAATGTTGGATAGATAGTAGAACGAGCAGGATAGACCTAGGACGTGAAGCCTTAGGGTAATAGAAGGGTAGCTAGGTGGCTAAGTAATTAGGCCCTACAGGCCACTTTTACAGGATGGGAGTTCTTCCCTATTCCTTTTATCTTGTTGTAAGGTCGTTCAGGACGAGCATGCATGCATTCTTAATTAAGCAAATGGATAACTGAGTAAGGACTTAAAAACAAGATAATAACCAACTAGGTCCCCAGTGCCTTTTTATTTAACTAGAGAACGGTTGAGTTTTATTTTTCTTGTTCTTTTTATAATTCTTTTTCTTTTACTTACGCTTAACCGTACACAGATGACTTCCCACGGATCCTCAGAGGACGGAAATGCACTGTCCCACACTGAAGGGCTTGCACGAGAGGGCTTTCCCCGCATTTTGTGGGAGGTACTTCAGGGGCCGGATACACGACACCCCCTCAGTACACAGTGCAGCATTTCGAGAAGCACCGAGTGCCCCGCTGTAGGGTGAGGATGACCTTGGAGCCTCATCCCCTGCAGCCAGGCTGGCGCTCTTTGGACTCCGAGTCTTTTGGATACCGAGCTGAGGACACGATCGAGGCGATCGCTCTGCATGGATTGACCACTTTCTGCAGATTCCATCCTTTGGAGCTGGCTACCCACCCCATTGGATTGTTCCCCGCCGAAAGGGAGGACGACCCAATGTGGAAGGATAGGGTGGAGCATGCCAAGGATATCTGGGCCATCTACCTAGGACAGACTGCGCACTTGACCGTACGGTGCATGAATGCTCTGTACCGTCTGCAAGTAATGCGCGGTGAGGCGATGTCCCATCTGATGGCACTATTGGAGGCAACAAAGATTACTTTGGACAACAGGGAGGAGCTCGTGGTTGATTTGTCCACTGAAATGGTGGAGAAGGACTTGCAGGTGGAGCAGCTATCCACTGATATCCAAGAGTTGGAGGAATTAGTGGGCACCAGGGAGAACACCATCGAGGTTCTCGAGGATCAGCTCATTAACACTCAGCAACAGCTTGCTGAGGCTAACGAGCACTTGGATATGCATCACCAGGAGATCCAGGATATGGAGGCCAACGAGGACGTCAACATCGAGGGAGGAGACGACCTTCCCCTGAGTCGAGTGTTGCCTCGTTCGCTCACTAGGTGTTCAGGACAGAGTTAGAAGTCGGATGGTAGGACTCCTCGCAGCTAGCTTAGCTTTTGCACCCTTGGGGTACTAGGCTAGATAGAGTTGAGTCTTTTGGGACAATTGATGTAATCGTACTAAACTCTCTTGGAAGCATGTTTGATGGATGCTGTTATCAGTCTAAATTGGAAGGAAAAATTTATGCCTTTTAAACCCGTTTGTTGAAATTGGAGTCTATCATTTTGCTTTTGACTCTTTTCACCGTGATTAAATCTTGAACTTGGAGATATGGTGTTAAGTATGTATGTGGTTTTTCAGATGGCCGGGAGGCAGCGTCGTGGCCAGAATGAGCGCGTTCCTCCACTGCCGCCACCGCCTCCCACTCTGCAGGAGCTGATGGCTCAGCAGAATGAGATCTTGAGGCAGCTAGCTCAGTGTCAACCACCACCTCAGCACTATGGTGGTGGAGACCATCAGCGTCACCCTGCGGCAGCTACCTACCAGGAGTTCCTCAGTACTCAGCCCCCATTGTTCACACGGGCAGAGGATCCACTTGATGCAAATGTGTGGTTGCGAGTGGTGGAATCCAAATTCCCGCTACTCCATGGGGCTTGTTCAGAGGTCACTAAAGTCAGGTTCGCCACCCAGCAGCTTCGCGGACCCGCAAGGACTTGGTGGGACCATTTTCTTGCCATGCAGCCAGAGGATCGAGAGGTGGAATGGAGGGAGTTCAAGGCAGCTTTCAGGGGACACCACATACCAGCCGGGATTATGGACCGAAAGCTCAACGAGTTTCTGGCACTCACTCAGGGCAATAGGACAGTGTTGCAGTATGCCCAGGCTTTTAATGACTTGTGCCAATATGCTGGATATCACGCAGACACAGATGAGAAGAAGAGAGACAGGTTCAGGAGGGGGCTCAGCACTAAGCTCCGTGATCGTCTCAACACCGTCAGGGCCAACAGTTACAATGAGTTGGTCAACATGGCTATCTCCCAGGAGGACTGCATTACAGCTCGACAGGCAGAAAAGAAGAGGAAGACCCCTGTAGCAGGACCCTCAGCTCAGCCACAGCGCTTCAGGATTGTGTCTGACACGCAGAACAGGGGACCCCAGCAGCAGCAAGGAAGATGGGTGATCCGACCACAGCAGCAGCAGCAGGCACCCAACCGCGCCCAGTTTCCAGCTCAGAGGAACAACCAACAGCAGCAGCAGTACCGCCAGGCAAATGACAACAGGTGTTTCACATGTGGCAACACCGGACATTATGCCAAAAATTGCCCCAGGAACCAGCAGAGGCAGGGGCAGAATGTTAATCAGAACCAAGGCAAGAGGCAGAAGGTGCAAGTGAGGCAGGGCAGGCTGAACTTCACCACCATGGCTGATATTCTAGAGGGAGCACCCGTCATGACTGGTATCTTTACAGTTTTGAATTATCCTGCTATTATCCTTTTTGATTCTGGTGCATCGCATAGTTTTATCAGTGCCAAATTTAGTGCCAAGTGCTAGTTGCCCTTTCACCACACCGATGGGGGCATTACAATTTCAACACCAGGAGGCAGAGTTGCCACTTATCAAATCAACAGGCAAGTGCCTATAAAATTTGGTAGCCTTGTGATTAGAACCACCCTTCTCATCTTAGGATTGGATAGCGTGGATATTATATTGGGAGCTGACTGGTTGACCAGGCATCAGGCAGTATTGGATATTGCAGCCAGGGCCGTTGAATTTCATTCCCCTGCTTATGGCGAGACTGTTTTATATTTACCCAGCCAGGGATGCACCCATTCTTGTGCCTTTGTTATGATAGAGTCCCCAGTGGAAAAGATCCCAGTGGTCCGTGACTACCCGGATGTTTTTCCGGATGAATTGCCAGGGATGCCACCTGACCGAGATATTGAGTTCGCCATCGAATTACAACCCGGGACCGCTCCTATCTCTAAGAGACCCTATAGGATGCCTCCCGCGGAATTGGCAGAATTGAAGAAGCAATTGCAAGAGTTGTTGGACAAGGGGTTTATTCACCCAAGTACTTCACCATGGGGATGTCCAGCATTATTTGTGAAGAAAAAGGATGAAAGTTTGAGGATGTGTGTTGACTACCGCCCTCTCAATGCGGTGACTATCAAGAACAAATACCCACTACCCCGTATTGATGTTCTGTTTGATCAGTTGGTAGGAGCCAAGGTATTCTCCAAGATAGACCTTCGCTCAGGTTACCATCAGATCAAGATCCGTGCCAGCGATATTCCCAAGACCGCTTTCTCTACCAGATATGGGCTGTATGAGTTTTTGGTGATGTCTTTTGGGCTGACCAATGCCCCGACTTATTTCATGTACTTGATGAACTTAGTATTTATGCCAGAGTTAGACAAGTTCGTGGTCGTTTTCATTGATGATATTCTGGTTTATTCCAAGAATGAAGCAGAGCACACCAAACATTTGCATACTGTACTTCAGAGACTGCGTGACCATCAGTTGTATGCTAAGTTGTCTAAATGCGAATTCTGGCTGAAGGAGATCAAATTCTTGGGTCACACAATTTCTCAGGATGGGATATCAGTTGATCCTGAGAAGGTACAGGAGGTGATGGATTGGAAACCCCCGACTACAGTGAAGCAAATTCAGAGTTTTCTGGGATTGGCAGGGTATTATCGACGATTTATTCCGGATTTCTCCAGGATTGCCAAACCAATGACGGAACTGTTGAAGAAAGGAGTCAAGTATGATTGGAGCCAAAGGTGTGAAGATGCCTTTCATACTTTGAGGCAGCATTTGACAACAGCCCCAGTGCTGGCTCAACCTGACAACACCAAGCCATTTGAAGTTTATTGTGATGCTTCTGATACAGGATTGGGGTGTGTCTTGATGCAAGAGAACAGAGTCATTGCTTATGCTTCTCGAGCACTCAGACCCCATGAGCAGAACTACCCCACACATGATGTGGAATTGGCAGCTGTGGTTCATGCTCTTAAGATATGGAGACACTACTTGATGGGAGCTCACTGTAACATCTACACTGGTCACAAGAGTCTCAAATACATCTTCACTCAGGCAGATCTGAACATGAGGCAAAGGAGATGGTTGGAGTTAATCAAGGACTATGATTTGGAAGTGCATTACCATCCTGGCAAAGCCAATGTTGTGGCAGATGCCTTGAGCAGAAAGGCCCAGTGCAATTGTATGAGCATGGATGCAAGAGTTACCACCCTGTGCGATGAGTTGTGCAAGCTGAACCTGGAAGTTGTTTCTTCGGGTGACTTAAGTTATATCTCGGTGGAACCCACATTGCAAGAGCAAATAGTGAGGGCACAGATTGAGGATAAGGGTGTTCAAATGATTAAGGAAATGGTCAAGCAAAAGGCAGAGAAATACAAGTGCTTCCGTCAGGACAGCAAGGGAATTTTATGGTTTGGAGACCGATTGGTTGTTCCCAAGGACCCTGAGCTCAAAAAGAAGATACTGGATGAAGCTCACCTTTTCAAATTCTCCATGCACCCTGGTAGTAACAAGATGTACCATGATCTCAGAACTTTATATTGGTGGACCAGAATGAAGAGGGAAATTGCCAAGTACATATCCGAGTGTGACACTTGCCAGAGGATAAAGGCTAGTCACTTGAAGGCAGCAGGCCCTTTGCAACCCCTTCCCATACCATCTTGGAAATGGGAGGACATTTGCATGGATTTTATCGTAGGATTGCCCAATACCTCCAGGCACCATGATTCCGTTTGGGTTATTGTGGACAGGTTGACCAAGACCGCTCATTTCTTGCCAGTGCACACCACCCACAAGACGGAGAAGTATGCAGAAATTTATGTTGATCAAATAGTGCGATTGCATGGTATTCCAAAGACCATTATATCTGACCGAGGAGCACTGTTTGTGGCACGCTTTTGGGAGAAGCTGCAAGAATCACTTGGGACCCAAGTAATCCGAAGCTCAGCATACCATCCCCAAACAGATGGTCAGACAGAAAGGGTGAATCATATTCTGGAAGACATGTTGCGAGCATGTGCACTACACTACGGGAAGGATTGGGACAAGTGTCTTTCTTTGGCAGAGTTTTCTTACAATAACAGCTATCAGTCCAGTCTGAAGATGGCACCTTTTGAAGCCTTATATGGGAGAAGGTGTAGGACCCCACTAAATTGGTCTCAAGCAGGAGAGAGGGAAATTTTTGGGCCAGACTTGGTACTTGAGGCAGAGGCAAAGGTCAGGGTTATTATCAAGAACTTAGAAGCTGCTCAGGCCAGGCAAAAGAGCTATCATGACAAGAGGCGGAAGCCTCTACAGTTTGAGGTGGGAGATCATGTTTATCTTAAGCGCGGAGACAGGCCCCAACTCGGCGCACTCCCCTCCCCAGCACTGATGATGAACATCCTTGAAGCTGAGGGAGGGACAGAGGCCGCAGCCCGGCTCGCTTCTCCCCACCATCGAACTGGTGGTCACCGTCTTGGGTGACCACCGGCGAGGGGATGCAGCCGGGCTGCCTGATGAAAATCCTTGAAGCCGAACGATGGCTGAAAGGTACCAACTTCCGCGAAGTTACATTCCTCCAACGATGACAAGACGAAAGCAACGCGAGCGCTCCCCATCCCGGGGCTCGGAAGGTGGAAGGGCGCGATGCATGAGGAGAGTGCGAAGACATGGTTGCCATCCAAGGGGGTCACCCTCCTTTTAAAGGCGACTCTCCCCACTTGCGTCCTCAGCCAGCGTGGACTGAGTCTTCTCCAACACGCTCCAAGGTCCTCCCCTACGACACGGGGGCTGGGTCCCACGCATCATGCAAGCTGGCTCAGGACAGAAGAAGCCGAGCCGCCGCGCGCGGAGCGCACAACAGCCCAGTGGTTACAAGCATCCCTCCACTATCGCCCGGACCAGCGGGTGAAAGGGCAGACCGCCATGCAGGCGGCATGCAACCGCACCAAGGGGGCGCACCCTTTCGACTTCGACAAGTCCAGCATGGAGGCCCAGGCCCACACGTCATGTAACCGACGCGCCGGTTACTACGTGCGAGAAATTGCACCGCCACTCGCGCCAGTACTGCGCCTCCTCGACTGCGGAACCGATGCCGCGACTCGAGGCGACCCTGCGCATGACCCGACAGTGCCAACCGAGCACATCGGTCATGGGTCAGTCAGCCGCGGGAGAAGGCGCGACGGTCGATACGGCCAGAAATGGGCCGACAGTAATGGCGGTGGCAGGCGGGCGGAAGCAGCAGTCAAGTCGTCAGCAAGCTCACGCCCCCTCCTGGGACAACGAGAGAACCCTCTCCCACGGCGTGAAGACGACGCGCCCATGTTCCGTTCCTCGAATGGCTCGCGCACACACAACGGCTGCCCTGCGAACCACTCGTCCCGTCGCATTAACTCTGCGGCAGGACAGGCGACACCTTTGGCAGGCGAAGCAGGCGACGCTTCACCTCTGCCATAATGACCGCGTCAAAAAAGGTGCGCCACATCATTTGATTTCGTATCCTTTTCCACTTCCTCTTTCTCTCTCTTGCTACAGGGAGCGGGAAAGGGGATACTCCGAAAGGGATCCTTCTTCGCGAAGGAAGCGGGCCCCGAGCCCCCTACTGATCAGAGGTTCGAAGGCTGGCCCCTCGGAAGGGTTCAACAGCCGCCTCAGAGCACTCGGGATCCGCGCCCACTACTGGTCAGAGGTTCGAAGGCTAGCCCCTCGGAAGGGTTCAACGGCCGCCTCAGGCCACTCGGGCTCCGCGCCCACTACTGATCAGGGGTTCGTAGGCTGGCCCCCGAAGGGTTCGACAGCCGCCTTAGAGCACGCAGAGCGAGGGATGACCCTGGGTACGTTCGATACATAACCAAGGCTCGGGCTACGCTCCCGAGGTACCCTAGGACATTTTCGAGATCGACGGGGACGATTTGTAACGGAATCCCACCAGAGGGAGGCATCGAGCCCTCGGACCCCGTCAAAAGGGGACCGGGTCCGGCGAATCACCCGCAGGTACTTTTGGAGCGCGCCTCCGGGCCACTAGCCGACCCCTAACGAATGGGGCACAGGCGTCCACTCGAATTACCCGTTAGCAACTCACTGGAGACACCATGTTCGGCGCCCTCCGAGGGCAACATGGCGCTTTCCCCCTCCTCCTTGCGGAAAGGCGACGCAGGGGCGTATGAAAAAAGTCGAGTCTGTCCTTGACCGTCCTCTCGCTCTGTGCGGAGGCTCGGGGGCTGCTCTCGCAAACCCGGCTCCGGCCAAACCGTTGACAGCGTCAACATACCAGCCCGAGAACTTGGGACTCGACTATGCACCCGGGCTACGACCAGTTCGCATGAGGGAACAACCAGACCGGCCGAAGCATCACAAAACGCGCTAAGACCTCAAAGGAGTCGAAACACTCCTCCGAGGCCTCGGGGGCTACACCCGGCGGGTGCGCTCGCGCGCACCCACCGGAACGAAATGCAACCGAGAAAGGCCGGTCCCCTTGCAAAAAGTGCGACAAAAGCCTCCAAGCGAGTGCCAACACTCCCTTTGAGGCTCTGGGGCTACTGTTGGGGACCATAATTAGGGGTACCCCAAGACTCCTAATCTCAGCTGGTAACCCCTATCAGCACAAAGCTGCAAAGGCCTGATGGGCGCGATTAAGGTCAAGGCTCAGTCCACTCAAGGGACACGATCTCGCCTCGCCCGAGCCCAGCCTCGGGCAAAGGCAGCCGACCCCGGAGGATTCACGTCTCGCCCGAGGGCCCCCTCAAGCAACGGACACACCTTCGACTCGCCCGAGGCCTAGTCTTCGCAGAGAAGCAACCTTGGCCAGATCGCCACGCCAACCGACCGTATCGCAGGAGCATTTAATGCAAGGATCGCTTGACACCTTATCCTGACGCGCGCTCTTCAGTCGATAGAGCCGAAGTGACCGCAGTCACTTCGCCGCTCCACTGACCGACCTGACAAGAAAACAGCACCGCCTGCGTCACTCCGACTGCTGTGCCACTCGACAGAGTGAGGCTGACAGCAGATAAGTCCAGCCTCGGGCGCCATAGGAAGCTCCGCCTCGCCCGACCCCAGGGCTCGGGCTCAACCTCGATGCTGGACGACGGACTCCGCCTCGCCTGACCCCAGGGCTCGGACACAGCCTCGGCCTCGGAAGACGGTCTCCGCCTCGCCCGACCCAGGGCTTGGACTCAACCTCGACCTCGGAAGACGGTCTCCGCCTCGCCCGACCCAGGGCTCGGACTCAACCTCGACCTCGGAAGACGGACTCCGCCTCGCCCGACCCCAGGGCTCGGACACAGCCTCGGCCTCGGAAGACGGTCTCCGCCTCGCCCGACCCTAGGGCTCGGACTCAACCTCGACCTCGGAAGACGGACTCCGCCTCGCCCGACCCCAGGGCTCGGACTCAGCCTCGGCTCCGAAAGACGATGGACTCCGCCTCGCCCGACCCCAGGGCTCGGACTCAACCTCGACCTCGGAGGAATCGCCACCTCGCCCAAACTCGGGTCCAGACCGGCCACGTCGCCAGGGGGGCCATCATTACCCTGCCCCTAGCTAGCTCAGGCTACGGGGAACAAGACCGGCGTCCCATCTAGCTCGCCCCAGTAAACAAATAATGATGACACCCCACACGCTCCATGACGACGACAGCTCCCAGCCCCTTACGTTAGCAAGGAGACGTCAGCAAGGATTCGACAGCCCCGACAGCTGTCCTTCCATAGGGCCCAAGCGCTCCTCCGACGGCCACGACATCACATGAACAGGGTGTCAAAACCTCTCCGACTGCCACGACGGCATGTACTTAGGGCTCTAGCTCCTCTCTGCTAGACACGTTAGCACACTGCTACACCCCCCATTGTACACCTGGACCCTCTCCTTACGCCTATAAAAGGAAGGTCCAGGGCTCTCGTACGAGAGGGTTGGCCGCGCGGGAGAATGGGCCGACGTATAAGGCTCTCGCTCTCGCTCTCTCCCACGCGAACGCTTGTAACCCCCTACTGCAAGCGCATCCATCCGCCCTGGGCGCAGGACAACACGAAGGCCGCGGGTTCCCCTTACTTTTCTCCCCCCTTTGTGTCCCGTCTCGCGCCGACCCATCTGGGCTGGGACACGCAGCGACAATTTACTCGTCGGTCCAGGGACCCCCCCGGGGTCGAAACGCCGATAGGTATAACCGTTAAGGTAAGGACATGTGAGGAAAGAAAGAGATTCGGGTCTCATTGGCCATGAGATCGTAGAGCCGGACTAGTGGGTAAAGTGTACCCCTCTGCGCAGAGTTCAAACCTATTCGAATAGTCCGTGTCCACTGGTATGGACGAGTCTGGTGTGGTATGACAATTAGTGTTTAAAACCTCCATGAACCAGGAAATGTGTGAGTGGGTGTGTTTTTGGAAATGAAAACAATGCCACGGGAGCAGGAAGCTCAGTGGTGGTTGAGTGTGAAAATGTGCTACTTTCGTCTCTGGGGAAAACCATCAAAGAGTTGCCTTTTTCTGAAAAAGAAGAGTGATTTCAACTCCACCATACAAAGCATGTATTATATAGGTCCCTTTCTCTTTACGGGCGGGATGGGCTTGTGGAATACCTAGTTTATTCACCCAAATTTATTTATGTTTTTCAGCAGCTGAAGACTTCTTTTCTGCTATGCTCGACTAGAAGGGGGTTGTGTCTGCACCCAGTTCTGCCTGTGGCTTGGGCTAGTTTATCTTCCACTGCGCTTTGTTTTTCAGGCTCTCTTGAGCTTGTACCCTGGTATTGTAATAACTTTTAATTCGAACTCTGTACTATTTGAAGTAAGGAATGTGGTTACTAGCCTCCTGGGACTAGTAATTGTATCACATTTGAGTCTCAGAGGATTGGGGCGCTTCATCGTATGAGTCGATGACTTGAATGGTGATGGAGACATAGCTCCTCCTCTGGCTCTGAGCCCCCGGTGTTCTAGATGTGCTTAGTGTAGCATCCAGATTGAGACAATGAAAGGGAAATGTGTCATTGGGCCATTTCTACCTCTTTTGGTGATTAAATGCTCAACACATTACTATGGACTAACATCTCTTCATGAGCATGAGCATATGTGTTTGTAAAACAAATTGAGGAGTAAAGGTAAAAGGCACTTTTAGGCTTAAAAGTGGGCATACTACAAACTTCTATGGTTCAAAATGATGAAGGTATGTTTCTAGCACTTAATCAATTGTTTTAGGTGCTAATCATGCTTGTCTAAGTGCTAGGGACCATATGAAGTCGAGCCAAAAGGAGCAAAAGAAAGTTGGCACAAAAAGGAACAAGTTGGGCTAGACTGGGCAGCACCAGACGGTCCGGTGCCGTCCACTGAACAGTCTAGTGTGTACCAGACAGTTCGATGTTCGTCTGGTCTTACTGGCTGCTCTCGGGTTCAGCTGGGCACCCTCGGCTATAATTCAACAGACGGTCCGTGTGGAGCGCCGGACAGTCCGGTGATAACCCAACCAACGACTACCTGCCACGTCAGCTGCAACCAATGGTCAGACGGAGCACCATACAGTCTGGTGCCCTTCTGAAACGGAAAGTGACCAATCAGGGATCTTTTGACCATTGTATTCTGCAGTGTCCGGTGCACCCACAGACAGGGAAGGCTGGGAGCTTCCAAATGAAGCTCCAATGGCTCCTAGGTCTCTTGGGCTATAAAAGGACCCCCTAGGCGCCATGGAGTAGTACTCAAGCATAATTTGAGCACCCCACAACTCTAAAACTCCGCGACCACACTTTTGATTTGTTAGAAAGAGATTTGAGCTTGTTCTTGAGCTGTGATTATGTCGTTTTGATTCGTGCGCTCTTTTCTTTGCTTATGTGCGTGTTGTTGCTGTGTTGTGCTCCTGTGTGCATCTCTACTTCCCTCCTGACTCTAGATTTGATTGTAATCATTTGTGTAAGGTGTGAGTGACTCCAATTTGTGGAGATTCCTCACAAGGGGATATTGATATAAGGAAGACAATTGTGGCACTCAAGTTTGATCTTTGGATCACTTGAGAGGGGTTGAGTGCAACCCTTGACCAAAGGAGGTCACCATAATGTGGAGTAGGCATTGGTCAAACCACGGTAAAAATCGGTCTGTCTCTTGACCATTTTATTTATTGCGATTATTGTCTTCTTGAGTTCTCTACTCACTTGCAATATTGCTCCTATGTTTAATACTCATCTTAAAGGAGCAATCAAGTGAAGTGTTCTCCTTTCTTCTCTCTTCTCATCCTAACTTGGTTTTAGTTCTCACTAACACTTTGTATAAACCAATTTGTGTTGTTTAGAGTTAATTTCGCATGATCACTTATTCACCCCCTTCTAGGTGCTCTCAATTGGTATTGAAGTCGTTCTCTTCATCAAGGGATTAACCGCCCGAAGAGATGGATCCTAAGTGTAAGGGGATTGTGATTGACGTAAGGAGAAGGAGACCGTCAACAACAATGAGCCAAAGGGAGATAAGCCCATTGACTCAACCTCAAACAACAAAAAGAGGGACAGGAATAAGAAGAGGCACATCAAGAAGATAATCTACTACGATAGCGATGCCTCCTCATCTTCACCAAAGGATGACGATGATGATGACTTTTCTTCAAAGGAAATGACGGTTAACCAAAACTACTCTTTTGATTATTTTCGCATTCCGTACAACTCAAATGCTCATTTATTGTCTATTCCTTTTTGCAAGCCTCCTCACTTTGATGGAGAAGATTATTCTTTTTGGAGTCATAAAATGCGTAATCATCGATTTTTTCTTCATCCTAGCATTTGGGAAGTAGTAGAAAATAGAATGCATTTTGATAGTAATGATAATGTTGTATTTATTCATGAACAAATTAATAAAAATGCCCAGGCTACTACTGCTCTTTTAGCATCTCTATGCGGGGATGAATGTACCAAGGTTAGTGGCTTGGACAATGCCAAGGAGATATGGGACACCCAAAATTGCTCATGAGGGTAATGGCACCACAATGATCACCAAGATGGAGTTGGTGGAAGGCGGGTTGGGGAGGTTCGCCATGAATAGGGGTGAAGAGCCAACTGATACATACAACAAGCTCAAGACCCTAGTGAACAGGATTCAAAGCTATGGAAGTACAAGATGGATGGAACATGACGTCGTGAGCCTCATGCTAAGGTCATTTATTGTTATTGATCCTCATCTTGTTAATCTTATTCGTGAGAACCCTAAATACCAAAATGTTGCCCGAAGAAATTCTTGGTAGTTTATAAGCGGATGCATGATGGTAAAAGAATCAAGGTACGTCGACGACATCGCCAACGGACCTCTTTCTCAATACAAGCCGCAACCCGTTGCACTCAAAGCAAGGACCAACAAGGAGGCGCTCCCCAATAAGGTAGCACAAGTTGAGGTGGCAGGCCTTAATGAGGAAGAAATGGCACTTGTGTTTCCTATTTGTGTTTTCTCATTGCCTTTGATCTTATTTGACATTTGTGTGAGGCAATGGGGTAAAGGGCCGAATAGTTCCCCTGTTTTTGGTGCTTAAAGCCAAAGGGGGAGAAATTAAGGCCAAAGCAACTGGATCAGCCAACCACTTGTGAATTTCAAAATTTTAGTGTTAGATTCTTGGTGTTTGATCAAAACCCTCTTATTGCAAAAATTGTTCTCTTGTGGGGGAGAAATTTGATTATGAGAAAAAGAGGGAGTTTTTGGCTCTTGATCAAAATTACTCTTGAAAGATCTCTTGATTTTCCAAAACAAGTGTTTTTGACATAGAGATAGGAAAACAAATTTGTTTTGAGAAAATAAACCAAGTGGTGGCAAAAGTGATCCAAATATGCCAAATCCTATGTGAGATGAATTGGCCTTCAATTTGCACTCTTTAGCTTATCATTGAAAGTGTTGTTGCATTTTTTAGTTGTTGTTAATGTGTTAGCATAAATCACCAAAAAGGGAGAGATTGAAAGGGAAATGTGCCCTTGGGCCATTCTATAAATGTTTTAGTGATTAGATGCTCAACACATATTGTTTTGTGCTAAGTGTCAAAGAGATGCAAATGGAAAATCAAGGTATGATTCTAGCCTTAGTAAATTGTTTTTGGTACTAACATTATTCTACTAAATGCTAGGAACCTTATCAAAATGAGAGAAATCAGATTAGAGAAGTTTGGCTAAGTCCAGCCAGACTTGCACCAACCTGAGGTGCACCAGACAGTATCCGGTGCTCAGGCTGGCTCCCCCAGCGAACAGGCCACTCTCGGGAAAAACTCAAGGCGTCGCGGCTATAATTCACCAGACTGTCCGTTGAGCCAGCCGCACCCACGCCAACGGTCGGTAGCACAATCAGCGGACGACGCGTGGACTTCGCCAACGGTCACCAGGCCACATCAGACTGGCCGGTGTGCCACCAAACTGTCCGGTATGCCACGAGCGTCGTAGCTGCAACGGTCGGCTTCGCTATAAAAGGAAGAAAATCGCGCACTGTTCATTGTCCGGTGCGCCCATGGACAGAAGGCAACTATGACCTTCCAAATGGAGCTCCAACAGCTCCTAACTGCCTTGGGGCTATAAAAGGTACCCCCTAGGTGCATGGAACAACAAGCCAAACACCTCTTGAACATCCTAAGACGTCGAGACTTAGCATCCACGCATCTGGTTCATTATGATAGAGATTCGAGCACTTTTCTGAGTTGTAACTCCGTTGTGCTGCTTTCGTGTGCTCGTTTCTTGTCTTGTGTGCGTGTTGTTGTAGCTCTCGCTCGTGTGTATTGTTTTTCCCTCCTTACTCTTGTACTTATTCGAGATCATTTTGTGTAAGGAGTGAGGGACTCCAAAGTGTGGAGATTCCTCACAAAGGGATATAATTGAGATAAAGAGAATCGTGGTATTCAAGTTGATCTTTGGATCACATGAAAGGGGTTGAGTGCAACCCTCGTCCGTTGGGACGCCACAACGTGGAAATAGGCAAGTATTCTACTTGGCCGAACCACGAGATAAAATCGTTGTCACTTGTCTTCATTCTCGTGCGATTTTCTCTACCTCTATTCACTTCACTTACATATTGCTCTAAGTTTAATACTCACTTTGTGAAGAGCAATTAAGTGAAAAAGTTTACTCCGCTAGCACTTCTCTCTTGAACTTGGTTTTCACTAATCCAATATTACTCCAAGTTTGTTTTGTTAAGCTATTTTTACAAGATCACCTATTTACTCCAAGTTTGGTATCAGAGCCGTACTCTTCATTCAGTGCCTGAAGAGATGGATCCTAAGGTAAGAGGATGGTGATCAACGACAAGGAGAAGGAAACCCTCTATGTTGACGAGCCAAAAGGTGACAAGCCCACTAACTCAAGCTCGAGTCACAAGGAAAAGGATGGGAAGAAGAAGAGGTGCATTAAGAAGATCATCTACTACGATAGTGACTCTTCCTCCTCTTCACCAAGGGACGACGACTCGTCCACGATAAAGAAAACAGTTAATTAGAATTATTCTTTTGATTATTCTCGCATGTCATATAATTGAAATGCTCATTTATTGTCCATTCCTCTTGGTAAACCCCCCCACTTTGATGGAGATGATTACTCTTTCTGGAGCCATAAAATGCGTAGCCATTTATTTTCTCTCCATCCTAGCATTTGGGAAATAGTAGAGAATGGAATGCATTTTGACAGTAGCGATAATCCTATACTTATTAATGAACAAATTCATAAGAATGCCTAGGCTACTACTATGTTGTTAGCATCTCTATGCAGGGATGAGTACAACAAAGTTAGCGGCTTGGACAATGCCAAGCAAATATGGGATACCATCAAAATCTCTCACGAGGGTAATGGTGCCACCATGATAACAAAGATGGAACTGGTGGAAGGAGAACTGGGAAGGTTCACCCTGAAAAGGGGAGAGGAGCCAACCGAAACCTACAACAGGATCAAAACCCTGGTGAACAAGATCTGAAGCTATGGGAGCACAAGATGGATGGATCATGACATCGTTCGACTCATGCTCAGGTCATTTACTGTTATTGATCCTCATCTTGTAAACCATATTCGTGAGAATCCCAGGTACACCAAGATGACGCCCGAGGAAATTCTCGGAAAATTTGTAAGCGGGGCACATGATGGTGAAGGAAGCAAGGTATGTAGATGATATTGCAAATGGACCGCTTCATCTTTACGAACCGCACCCCGTTGCTCTCAAAGCAACAACTAGCAAGGAGGTGTTACCTAACAATGTGGTACAAGTGGAGGCTGTCAGGCTAAATGAAGATGAAATGGCACTTGTAATCAAGCGTTTCAAGACTGCATTGAAGGGACGCAAGGAGTACCCAAACAAGAACGAGACAAGGGGAAAGCGCTCTTGCTTCAAATGGTAAGTACGGTCATTTTATTGCACAATGTCCCGATAATGAAAATGACCAGGGACAAGAAAAGAAATGGAAGAAGGAGAAGAAGAAAAACTACAGGAAGGCGAAGGGCGAGGCACACATCGGCAAGGAATGGGACTCGGACTGCTCTTCATCTGACTCCGACTATGAAGGACTAGCTGCCTCCACCTTTGACAAGTCCTACCTCTTCCCCAACGAACATCACATGTGCCTCATGGCTAAGGAGAAGAAGGTACGTACACGAGATACCCTAAGTACACTTCTTCTAGTGATGAGGAATCTGATGATGATGATGTAGATTATAGCGATCTCTTTAAGGGTTTAGATAGATCTAAGGTAGATAAAATTAATGAATTAATTGATGCCCTTAATGAGAAAGATAGGTTGTTAGAAAAGCAAGAAGATATTATTTATGAGGAACATGATAAATTTATTAATGTTCAAAAATCCCTTGCTTTATAAACTAAGAAAAATGAACTATTGTCTTCTAAGCTATCTACTTGTAATGATTCTATTTCTAGTCTTAAGAATTTAATTGCTGATTTAAATGCTAAGTTAGAAAAAGTAAATGTTGCTAGTTCAACCATGGAGCATGTTGTTATTTGCAATAGGTGTAAAGATTTTGATATTGATGCTTGCAATGAACATGCTTCTACCATTCTTAAGTTGAATAATGATATTGCTAATCTTAGTGCTCAACTTAAAATTTGCAAGAGTGACCATGAAAAATAAAAATTTGCCAGGGATGCCTACACCATTGGTAGACACCCCTCTATTAAGTATGGACTTGGTTTCCAAAAGGGAACCAATAACTTAACAAGCCAAAGGACCTTCAATCTCAACAAGGAGAAGGGAAAGGCACCTATGGCTAGTAGCTCTCATTCCTCACATGACAAAAAGAACCATGCCTATCTTTATACTCATGTTAAGAATGTTCATCATGATAGATGTTATAATCATGTTGTTTTACCTACTTGTCATGATGCTGCTTTTAATTCTCATGCCATGTCTGCATCTAGCTCTTCATATGCTCATGGTAGGTATAGACCTAGGTGCCATCATGTTGCTTCTAATGCGCCTAGGAATGCATCAAATGAACCTACCATGCTTTACCAAACATATGATGCTTCATTTGTTCTTTTATGCAAAAATGATAAAGTAGTTGCTAGAAGTTTGGGACCTAAGTGCAAGAGAGACAAAACTTGCATCTGGGTTCCAAAGTCTTTTATGACTAACCTTGTAGGACCCAACAAGAGTTGGGTACCTAAAACCCAATCTTAAATTACCTTGCAGGTTTATGCATCCGAGGGTAGAAGCTGGATTATTGAGAGCGGATGCACAAACCACATGACGGGGGAGAAGAAAATGTTCACCTCCTACGTCAAGAACAAGGATTCCCAAGACACTATCATCTTTGGAGATGAGAATCATGGCAAGGTTAAAGGTCTGGGTAAAATAGTCATCACTGTAGAGCATTCAATTTCTAATGTGTTTTTAGTAGAATCACTCAGTTACAATTTGCTTTCTGTAAGTCAATTATGTCATATGGGATATAATTGTTTCTTTACAAATGTTGATGTGTCTGTCTTTAGAAGAAGTGATGGTTCATTAGCATTTAAAGGTGTATTAGACGACAAGCTTTATTTAGTTGATTTATCAAAAGAGAATGCTGATCTAGATGCATGTTTAATAGCGAAGACTAATATGGGCTAGCTCTGGCACCACCGTCTAGCACATGTTGGGATGAAGAATCTTCATAAACTTCTAAAGGGAGAATATGTGTTAGGACTAGCTGATGTCTGTTTTGAGAAGGCAGACCTTGTGCAGCGTGCCAGGCAGGAAAGCAAGTTGGAACTACTCATCAAAGCAAGAACGTAATGACAACATCAAGACCACTGGAACTCCTACATATGGATCTCTTTGGGCCCGTTGCTTATCTTAGCATGGGGGAAAGTAAGAATGGTCTTGTAATTGTTGATAATTTTCCTGCTTCACTTGGGTGTTCTTTTTGTAGGATAAATCTGAAACCCAAGGTACTTTAAAGCGCTTCTTAAGGAGAGCTCAAAATGAGTTTGATCTCAAGGTGAAGAAAATAAGGAGCGATAATGGATCTGAATTCAAAAATCTTGAAGTAGAAGAATATCTTGAGGAGGAAGGCATCAAGCATGAGTTCTCCGCTCCCTATACACCACAACAAAATGGTGTAGTAGAGAGGAAGAACATGACACTCATCAACATGACAAGAACAATGCTTGGGGAATACAAGATTCCTGAGCGGTTTTGGTCGGAAGCTGTAAATACAGCTTGCCATGCCATAAACCGGCTCTATCTTCATCGCGTTCTCAAGAAGACTTGTTACGAGCTCCTAACCGGTAACAAACCCAATTTCCTACTTTCGTGTATTTGGGAGCAAATGCTACATCTTGGTAAAGAAAGGTAGACATTCGAAACGTGCTCACAAAGCTGTGGAAGGGTTTTTATTGGGTTATGATTCAAATACAAAGGCGTATAGTGTCTTCAGCAAATCATCAGGATTAGTTGAAGTCTCTAGTGACGTTGTATTTTATGAGACTAATGGCTCTTCAAGAGAGCAAGTTGATCTTGATGTTGTATACGAGGATGAAGTTTCGACGGCCGCAATGCAAACTATGGCAATAGGTGATGTGCGACCGCAGGAACAACAAGAACAAGATCAACCATCTTCCTCAACACTAGTGCATCCCCTAACTCAAGATGAAGAACAAGTACCTTAGGATGAAGGCACGAATTAAGGGGGAGCACATGGAGAACAATATAAGGAGGAAGAAGCACAACAAGCTCCTCCAACTCAAGTTCGGGCGACAATTCAAAGGAATCATCTAGTGGATCAAATTCTGGGTGATATCAGTAAGGGAGTAACTACTCGCTCACGTTTGGTTAACTTTTGTGAGAATTACTCGTTTGTTTCTTCTATTGAGCCTTTTAGGGTAGAAGAAGCCTTACAGGATCCAAACTAGGTGTTGGCCATGCAGGAAGAGCTCAACAACTTCAATAGAAATGAAGTATGGAGCCTGGTGCCACATGCGAAGCAAAACATTGTGGGAACCAAGTGGGTGTTCCACAACAAGCAAGATGAACACGGTGTGGTGACAAGGAACAAGGCTTGACTTGTGACAAAAGGTTATGCCCAAGTCGAGGTTTGGATTTTGAGGAGACTTTTGCTCATGTAGCTAGGCTAGAATCAATTCGCATATTATTGGCCTATGCTGCTCACTACTCATTTAAGTTGTTTTAAATGGACGTGAAGAGCGCCTTCCTCAACGGACCAATCAAGGAGGAAGTATATGTGAACAACCCCTGGCTTCGAGGATGATAGGTATCCCAACCATGTCTACAGGCTCTCTAAGGCACTCTATTGACTTAAGCAAGCCCCAAGAGCATGGTATGAATGCCTTAGAGATTTTCTTATATCTAACGCTTTCAAGGTTGGGAAAGCTGACCCTACTCTCTTTACTAAGACTTGTAATATTGATTTGTTTGTATGCCAAATATATGTTGATGACATAATATTTGGTTCTACTAATCAAAAGTATTGTGAGGAGTTTAGCAGGGTGATGATGCAGAAATTCGAGATGTCTATGATGGGCGAGTTGAACTACTTCCTTGGATTCCAAGTGAAGCAACTCAAGGAAGGAACCTTCATCTCTCAAACAAAGTACACACAAGACTTACTCAAGAGGTTTGGCTTGTTGTTCCATGCACATAGGGGTCCCTTTTATAGCCCTAAGGCAGCTAGGAGTCGTTGGAGCTCCATTTAAAAGGCCATAGTTGCCTTCCGTCCGTGGGCGCACCAGATAGTTCGGTGCACCATCGGACAGTGAACAGTGCACGATTTCCTTACTTTTCTGGCGAAGCCGATCGTTGCAGCTGCGACACTCGTGGCACACCGTACAGTCCGATGGCACACCGGACAGTCCAGTGCGCCCTGGTGACTGTTGGCAAAGTCCACACATCGTCCGCTTATTGCGTTGTTGACTGTTGGCGTGGGCGCGACTGGCTCACCGGACAGTCCCGTGCACACCGGACAGTCCGGTGAATTATAGCCACGATGTGCTAAGTTTTTTCCGAGAGCGGCCTGTTCGACGGGGGAGCCAGCTTGAGCACCGGATACTGCACGGTGCACACCGGACAGTCCGGTGCACCTTAGGCTGGTGCAAGTCTGGCTGGACTTAGCCAAACTTCTCCAATCCGATTTATCTCGTTTTAACAAGGTTCCTAGCACTTAGTATAATAATGTTAGTACCAAAAACAATTTACTAAGGCTAGAATCATACCTTGATTTCCCATTTGCATCTCTTTGACACTTAGCACAAAACAATATGCGTTGAGCATCTAATCACCAAAAAATTTATAGAAATGGCCCAAGGGCACATTTCCCTTTCAAATGCCCAGGCTACTACTGCTCTTTTAGCATCTCTATGCAGGGATGAATATAACAAGGTTAGTGGCTTGGACAATGCCAAGGAGATATGTGACACCTAAAATCGCTCTTGAGGGTAATGACGCCACAATGGTCACCAAGATGGAGTTGGTGGAAGGCGAGTTGGGGAGGTTCTCCATGAATAGGGGTGAAGAGCCAACTAATACATACAACAGGCTCAAGACCATGGTGAACAAGATCCGAAGCTATGGAAGTACAAGATGGATGGATCATGACGTTGTGCGCCTCATGCTAAGGTCATTTACTGTTATTGATCCTCATCTTGTTAATCTTATTCGTGAGAACCCCAGGTATACCAAAATGTCGCCCGAAGAAATTCTTGGTAAGTTTGTAAGCAGACGCATGATGGTAAAAGAATCAAGGTACGTCGACGACATCACCAACGAACCTCTTTCTCAATACGAGCTGCAACCCGTTGCACTCTAAGCAACAACCAACAAGGAGGCGCTCCCTAATAAGATAGCACAAGTTGAGGTGGTCGGCCTTAATGAGTAAGAAATGGTGCTTGTATTCAAGCGCTTCAAGACCGCTTTGAAGGGATGCAAGGACTACCCCAACAAGAACAAATCAAGGGAAAACATTCATTCTTGAAGTGCAGTAAGTCTAGTCATTTTATTGTTCATTGTCCCGATAATGAGATTGACCAGAATCAAGACAAGAAAGGGAGGAAGGAGAAGAAGAAGTTCTATAGGAAGAAGAAGGGTGAGGCGCACATCGGCAAGGAATGGGACTCGGACTGCTCTTCATCTGCCTCCAACGATGAAGGACTTGCTGCCTCGGCCTTCAACAAGTCTTCTCTCTTCCCCAATGAGCGACACAAATGCCTCATGGCTAAGGAAAAGAAGGCACGTACACAACGTACACATGACACTCCTAAGTACAATTCTAGTGATGAGGAATCTGATGATGATATGGATTATAGTGATCTTTTTAAGGGCTTGGATATAACTAAAGTAGACAAAATTAATGAATTAATTGATGCTCTTAATGAAATGGATAGATTGCTAGAAAAGCAATAGGATTTGCATTATGAGGAACATGATAAAGTAGTAGAAGTAGAAAATTTCCTTGCTTTAGAGATAAAGAAGAATGAAATGCATGCGTTTATATTGTCTTCTTGCCATTCCTCTATTTCTAGCCTTAAGAGTTTAAATGCTAATTTAAATGCTAGAATAGAGAATTTAAGTGTTGCTAGTTCATCTGTGGAACAAGTTGCAATGTGTACTAAATGTAAAGATCACGATTTTGATGCTTGTTAGGGTGGGCATTTTTTTACCGTAAATGGAACCGAACCGTACCTAACCAAAATTTCGGTTTTTTGGTAGTTCGGTTCGGTTTTGGATTTTATGTCTAAGAATTTTGGTATTAGGTATCATAAACGGTTTTCAACGTATACCGAACCAAAATACCAAAAAAAACCGAATAGCAAACTTTATGAATTCAAATTTTTGACTATTTGATTATGTGAACTAATTGTGTGATGCAACCAAATTGTTATTCACTTATTTGTATGTGATATATGATATATCTTGAAATATTTATACTTATATAATTTTTACTTTTAAAAATTGTGTGTAATGTGAAATAAAAAGACCCTATATGCCTTCTTGAGTATAAGTTTGGTATTCGGTTTTTACCAAAAAACCAAATTAAAAAACCGAAACTGAACTTATCTTGAAATATTTATACCTATATAATATTTGAAAATTGAAGTTTTTTAAAACTGAACCGAAGTTCTAGAGAAACATGAATGCCCAGCCCTAATGCTTGTAGTAATCATGCTTCTATTATTGCAAACTTGAATAATGAAATTGTTCAATTAAATGTTAAACTTAAAACCTGCAAAATTGAAGTAGAAAAAGTTAAATTTTCTAGGGATGCCTTCACCATTGGTAGACATCCCTCCATTAAGGATAAACTTGGTTTCCAAAAGGGAACCAAGGACACTAAAAGCCAAAAGGCTCTCAACTTCACAAAGGAGAAGGGGAAGGCGCCTATAGCTAGTAGCTCGCATTCTTTTCTTGAAAAGAAGAACCATGCTTATCTGTATTCTCATGTTAAGAATTTTATAGTAATGTTCATCATGATATTTGTAATGATAGTTTTTCTTCACCAAAGCGTCATGATGGTGTTTTTACTCCTCACACTATGATTAACTCATTTATTGGTTCTTATACTCATAGTAGGAGTAGAACTAGGCGCCGTGCATCTTATGTTGTCTCTCATACGCCTAAGGATAGGAACGCATCTCATGGAACTTCTATTCTATTCCGTATTTTTTATGCATACTATGTAATTTATTGTAAGAATAATAGAATTATTGCTACCAATGCGGGACCGAAATGCAAGAAGGGTAAGACTTGCATTTGGGTTCCAAAATCTTATGTAACTAACCTGACAGGACACAACACAAGTTGGGGACCTAAACCCCAAGTCTAAATTCCTTGCAGGTTTGGGCTCAAGCTGGATCATTGATAGCGGATGCACAAACCACATGACATGGGAGAAGAAGATGTTCACCTCCTACGTCAAGAATAATGATTCCCATGACATGATCATCTTTGGAGATGGGAACCAAGGCAAGGTAAAGGGGATAGGTAAAATAGCAATTACTACTGAGCACTCTTTCTCTAATGTCTTTTTGGTACAATCACTTGGTTACAATTTGCTTTCTGTCAGCTAGTTATGTCATATGGGATATAATTGCTTATTTACAAATGTTGATGTAACTGTTTTTATAAGAGGTGATGGTTCATTAGCATTTAAAGGTGTATCTAACGGTAAGCTTTATTTACTAGATTTTACCAAAGAGAATGTCGATCTAGATGCATGTTTACTTGCTAAGTCTAACATGGGCTGGCCTTGGCATCGCCGTCTAGCATATGCTGGGATGAAGAACCTTCATAAACTTCTAAAGAGAGAACATGTGTTAGGACTAACCGATGTCTATTTTGAGAAAGACAGACATGTGTAGTGTGCCAAGCAGCGAAACAGGTGGGAACAAGTCATCCAAGCAAGAATGTGATGACAACGTCAATACCATTAGAGCTTATCCATATGGATCTCTTTGGACTGATTGCTTATCTTAGCATCGGGGCAGTAAGTATGATCTTGTTATAGTTGATGACTATTCCTGCTTCACTTGGGTATTCTTTTTATATGATAAACCTTCAAGCGCTTTCTAAGACGGGCTCAAAATGAGTTTGAGCAAAAAGTTAAGATAAGGAGCGACAATGGATCTGAGTTTAAGAATCTTCAAGTGGAGGAATATCTTAAGGAGGAAGGCATCAAGCATGAGTTCTCCGCCCCCTACACTCCACAACAAAATGGTGTATTGGAGAGGAAGAACAGGACACACATTGATATGGCAAGGACGATGCTGGGGAATACAAGGCATCGAAGCGGTTTTGGTCGGAAGCCATAAATACGGCCTACCATGCCATAAACAGTCTCTATCTTCATCGCCTCCTCAAGAAGACCACATATGAGCTCCTAACCAGTCACAAACCCAATGTTTCTTATTTTTATTTATTTGGGAGCAAATGCTACATCTTGGTCAAGAAAGGTAGACATTCAAAGTTTGCTCTAAAAGTTGTTGAAGGGTTTTTACTTGGTTATTATTCAAATACAAAGGCATATAGAGTCTTCAACAAATATTTGGGTTTAGTTGAAGTCACTAGTGATGTTGTATTTGATGAGACTAATGGCTCTCCAAAAGAGCAAGTTGATCTTGATGGCATAGATGAAAACGAGGTTCTGACAATTGCTATGAGGATATGGCGATAGGAGATGTGCGACCACAGGAACAATAAATGCAAGATCAGCCTTCTTTCTCGATGATGGTGCAACCTCCAACTCAAGATGAGGAACAAGTACCCCAAGACAACGTAATGGATCAAGGGGGAGAACAAGAAGAAAAGGAGGAGGAAGAAGTACCACATGCACCTCCAACCTAAGTCCACACCAACATTCAAACGGATCATCCAGTGGATCATATCCTTGGTGACATTAGCAAGGGAGTTACTACACGTTCACGTATTGCTAATTTTTGTGAGCACTACTCTTTTATTCTTGTATTGAGCCTTTCAGGGTAGAAGAAGTCTTGCAGGATCCAGACTAGGTGTTGGCTATGCAGGAGGAGCTAAACAACTTCAAGAGAAATGAAGTATGGAGTTTGGTGCCACGTCTGAAGTAAAATGTTGTGGGAACCAAGTGGGTGTTTCGCAACAAACAAAACGAGTATGGAGCGGTGACAAGAAACATGGCTTGACTTGTGGCAAAAGGTTATGCCTCATAGGTTTGGATTTTGAGGAGACTTTTGCTCCTATAGCTAGGCTTGAGTCTATTCGAATACTATTAGCCTGTGTTGCTCACCATGCTTTTAATTTCTATCAAATGGACATGAAGAGTGCTTTCCTCAAACGGAGGTATACATGGAGCAACCCCCTGGCTTGAGGATGACAGGTACCCCGACCATGTGTATAAGCTCTCTAAGGCGCTCTATGGACTTAAGCAAGCTTCAAGAGCATTGTATGAATGCCTTAGACATTTCCTTATTTCTAATGCTTTCTAGGTCAGGAAAGTTGATCCTACTCTTTTCACTAAGACTTGTAATGGTGATTTGTTTATTTGCCAAATATATGTCGATGACATAATATTTGGTTCTACTAATCAAACGTCATGTGAGGACTTTAGCAAGGTGATGACAAAGAAATTCGAGACGTCCATGATGGGAGAGTTGACTTACTTCCTTGGATTTCAAGTGAAACAACTCAAGGAAGAGACATTCCTCTCTCAAAAAAGTATACACAAGATATCCTAAAGAAGTTTGGGATGAATGACGCAAAGCCTGCTAAGACGTCAATTGGAACTGACAGACATTTGGACCTTAACGTAGGAGGTAAGTCCATAGATCAAAAGGTATACCAGTCTATGATAGGTTCCTTGCTTTATCTTTGTGTAAGTAGACCAGATATTATGCTTTCTGTTTGCATATGTGCTAGATTTCAATCTGACCCCAATGAATGTCACCTTGTGGCTGTGAAGCGTATTCTTCGATATTTAGTTCATACGCCTTACATCGGGCTCTGGTATCCTAAGGGGTCTACCTTTGACTTGATTGGATATTCAGACTCTGACTATGTCGGGTGCAAGGTTGATAGGAAGAGCACATCAGAGACTTATAATTTCTAGGAAGGTCCCTGGTGTCTTGGAGTTCAAAGAAACAAACCTCTGTTGCCCTATCCACCGTCGACACCGGGTATGTTGCTGTAGGTTAGTGTTGCGCGCAACTACTTTGGATGAGGCAAACCCTCCGGAACTTTGGCTACAATCTAAGCAAAGTCCCACTCCTATGTGATAATGAGAGTGCAATCCGCTTGGCAGATAATCACGTTGAACACAACCACACTAAGCACATATATATCCAGCATCACTTTCTAAAAGACCACCAGCAAAGGGGAGATATCGATGTTTTTCATATTAGCATCGATCATGAGCTAGCTGATATCTTCACCAAGCCTTTAGATGAGAAAAGGTTTTGTAAGCTGCGTAGTGAACTAAATGTTTTAGATTCACAAAACTTAGATTGATCTATAACATATATGTCCTTTTATGTTTTAAATCATGTCATTTTGAGCATAATTATGTATTTTGGTGTTCAAGTTGTAAAACATCATCCTCGGACCTCACAAGTCCTTGTGCAAATGATGCATATGTTTAGGGGAGGATATGCTACAACTTGACTCCATGAGACTAATGTGTTTGCTTAAGTGATTCTGGTGTAGTCTCAAAGGTGAATTGAAAGGGAAATGGTGGACTTGAACAACGGAAAACGTTTCCACTGCATAACAGTACATGCATCAATTAACCCCAAATGCAATGGTTTGCCTTAGCATTTTTATCTAGGTTGTACAAAGCAAGGGGCGTACCAATGCTGATGCATTCTGGAAAGTTGATGACTAGCATTATCAGACGAAGGCAAAGTTGAATCTAACCTTCACAACAATTTCGAGTGCTACAACTTCGCATATCGCAAGGATACATCTGGTCTAGTTCTGGCCTACCGAATGAAGTGGCATGGCGATTGAACGAAGGAATGGTATTATGCCAAAGTTTACTCTGAGCAACATGAGGATTTTAATGGTATACTGATGAGCCCTTTGGAGATTAGCTTTGCCCTGAAAAGGCCAATGTGTGAGATGAACGAAGCTGCCGATGAGTGCTACAAAGCCTTCAATTCAATCATAAAAAGATTGGATCTCGAGATGTGATTTAAGAGGCACTTACTTATAATATCTATCCGACTCGTACTGGGTGGAAACTTCCGAAGGAGGTGAAATCGAAATATGAAGAACTTGTAACATTGACTTTTGACTTCAAAGAGCAATCTCCATATAAAGCTCCTTCGACTGGGTGGCTGAGGTTTATTGAGGAGAAGTGTAACGAAATGTGCGAAAATTACCCCATTAGAGAACACGAAGATATGAAATATGTCTTTGAGAGTCGAGGGAAACTTTGGCTTAATAGAGTTATGAATGCTCTAGGGTTTGAATAACCAGATTATGAAGATCCATCGGCCAACGTCGGGGCTGGAGAAAAAAAGGAAAAGATCTCCTAAGGGTGCTGACAAAGAGTCAAAGAAGACTACCGATGTCGAAGCAGAGGAGGACGAAGCATCCAAAATTGACGAAGAGCCACCTTCGGGCCCGATAGAGGTCAAAATTCCTATATCGAAAGGTACAGGTCTGAAGAAAACTCCGGCTCCAAAGAAAGCTACGGTTTCCCATGAGCAAGAAAAGGGTAGCACTGCCACCACTTTGTCATTTGGTTGCATCATGATTCTCGAGGCAATGACTCGACCATTACGATTTCCCCCTTGAAGTCCCTTGGGACCGACATTGACTCAGTTTATGCCAACTTCAAAGAATTCCGATGAAGGTGGCAAATCTTCGAAGGGCAAGGAAATTTTGTATGAAGAAGAGGTAGAGAGCCCACACATTTTGGGTCTTGGAAGTGCGGCCTTCGGGAGTTCATCATCCTCTAAAAAAGATGGTGCAACGAAATCTGCCAAGAAATCTGCCAAGGATGATAGATCTTCGGGGCACAAGAAAACAGAAGAAGGCCCATGAGAGCATAAAATTACACTTGGGACAGGTGCAGCCGAAGCTACCCAAATTACTGGCGAAGAAATGGATGATCTTGGATTTTTTATGAGGCATATTGGTGGTGGCGAGCTGGATGACAAGGAGGTGTCGGGGTTAGAAAAGTCCCTGCCAGTACGGCCCATGGCTTTGGTTGGCTCTCAATTTCAGTTTTTGTAACACCCCAGGTGTTACTGTACGTAAACAACGAATATGAACGTAAATACGGGAATATTAATAAGAATAACAGTCTCTCTGTCTTAATCTGTTTTGTTTGTCACGAGTTCGACATCGTTTTTATTTGTCCGGGCTCTTCCTAAATTTTTGTGATGTTCGGAACATAGTTGTTCCAAAAATCAGTGTGTCCGGTGATTATTTAAAATTCATCGCTCGCGCGAATACGAATTCGGAAGCTCGACCTACTTATGATTTTATCCCGGGCAAATTAATTTGAACTCGAAGACTAAAATATTCAGGGCAAAATAATCCAAATCGCGTATTGTCCGAGTGAAATCGTGCGCGAGGTTATGATCCAATTTATCCTTCAGCACGCTGTTTTGGCAACGAAATTGCGTATACATTAGCAGATATGATTTCGGCTAATTTTAGTCGAATCACGTAGAATAAATTATCGAAGCCGAAATCCGTTTAATTCAGTCCGTTGCTTCTCGCTTCGATTTAAATCATAACCCTAGAACTAAGATTAGGTTTTCGCGACTCGTGTCGAAATAATTCAGACTGACGTGTGATGAATTTAAAATTCGAGAGTAAAGCTGAGTCAAACACGGATTGTTTAAAAATGTTGCAGTATAAATTCTAATCAAGATAATCATGGCCATGAGATTCAAACTGGAAATAATTATTGTGCTTGTTGGGGGCCTTCGGCTTCCGAAGGTCCTCAAAAACATGATTTAACAATGTTTCTGGAGTATAATGTGTGAACAGGTATCTTCGGACTTGAATCAGAAAGGGAGAAGCTCAAAAGATACGAAGGTTGACACAGTGCCGAAGCTGTGAAGCAGGAAAGCTTCGGCATGTTCGCAGAAAGGGGAACCGACTTAAAGATGAAAAGGCCATTTAGACCTCGATAGAATGCTATAGAATTATCACCAAATGTAAAGGGCATGTATGTAATTTTGTATGGGTTGTACCCCGTGCCTATAAATAGGTGAACAGTACCCCCGTACTGTTCACGCGAACCTGTCATTTGCTTTCGCATCACGCTTGTACTTTTGCCTTCCGCAGGACCGAAGGTACATTTGTAATTCAAAGTCATTTACATTCATTAAAACGAGTAGAGATAATTCTATAACAATACTTAAATGTTTATTTCATGTTCTATGATTTATGTAAATGCTTCATTCTTCGTTGCTATGCTCACGAAGGTATGTCCTTCGTAACCTTCGTCCGAGATGCTTTATATCCCGAAGGGATATATCGTTATGGAGGACGAAGGACCTTAACACTTAACATTTTTTGTGTTGCCTTGTTCTTAATTCTTAGCATTTGAGAACAAGTCCCCAACAGTGCTAAAGATACATCGGAGAAAGGATTGTAGAATAATTAAAAAAGAAAGAAAATATCTCCTAATCCCTATCCTCCCGCCGCCCCTACCCCTGATCTTTCTCTACAGCCACCGCCCCTGCTCCTTTATCTACGCGCGCAGCTTTCCTCTGCTCAAGCTCCATCGCGGCTCTCTCTCCTGCTCCCTCCCATGGCCGGCGCTTGGCCCCCAGCTCGCCACGCCCTGGACTCCCTGGCCACCGCGCCTTTGCTCCTCCCTGCTCGGCCTCCAACGGCGGCCTCCCTGCCGACGCGCCCCCGACGCCGCGCTGAGCTCTCTGCGCCACGGTTCTCCCTCAACACGCCCCAACCGAGCTCGCCGGCTTCTCCTCCGCGCGCCTTGCTCGCCCTATGCCGCGCGCTCCTCCCTTGCCGCGTCTCTATGGTGCCATACGCTGGCCGCAACTCGTAGCTTCACGCTCGTCTTCCTCCCTGAGTCCCTTTCCTATGCTCACCATGGCCGTCGCGCCTGCTTCCCCTACTCGGATTTAGTCCGTGCCCTGGGCTCCCATGGCGTGCCCGACTCCAGCTCCAGCGCGCAGCCGAACTCCCCTACGCAGCGCGTTCCTCCCTGTCTCTCCCTCCTCTGGCCATGGATGCTTAGGAGCAGTAGTAGCCCTAGCTCGGCAACACCAATAGGCTCCCTGGAACCAGCACCCTGCTCCCTGTTGCCATGAGCTCCTGCTCGGATTCTGCCCAGCTCGCCCCTGCCTATGTCGCGCGGGTTTCTCTGACCCCGGCGTTGTCGTTTCAGTTGACCACACCGGCTGCGCAGTGGAAGCGTGGTGGGCGCGAGGGTCGGGGACTGGCCGATTGTCGATCTCCTATTTGCCTTGGACAGTGCCTCGACGCCCCATCATAGTAGCCCGTCGGGGAACTCTAGTGTTTGACGTTAATTCTCGGTCGTCTTCAACTTTGTCTTGCCGTCGTCGTTCAGTCGTCCCGTCTCGATGCCGGTCTCTACGTGATGCCTCCGAATTGTGATCACGCGAACAAAAGAATCCCCAAGAGAAGATGTCCAAAGATTGGATGGTGGTGTGCGTGAAGTTCGTGTAGCACCTGCTATGCGCTCGACAAATTGTTTGAATCGGAAAATCATTACCGATCTCGAGGATTCGAGTCAGCCATTGGAACGGTAAGCTGATTTGATATTCTTATTGACTGGTCTGATGAATGGATTGGTTGAATTAGTTGTTCATGAAGATTGTTTTATTCTTAGCACAGGTGCGTTGTCGAGGTATTAGATGTATGTCGTGATGCCTCGCTTCATGCATCAATGGAGTGTGTACATAAGTATGAAGTGGTCGTGTCACGCGAAACTCAAGTTTAAAATGATTATTGTGTGAGGAGTGGTTAAGTGAATAATAAGTTTAGTGTCTCGCTCATATAGCTGATAAATGCGGTCGTGGTTGATTATGTACGTGTATTGTTTGAGAGCGTCGATGCCTTGCTTAAGTAATTATTATATTATAGATTTAGTGATCGGTTGCATGTCATGGAAAAGGTTGCATACTACCCTAAGCGGTTAAAAGTGCGGTTAAAAGTAAATAGCAATCGACAAGTCTATTCCAACAAGTCTATTCCAGTTAGAATCTAGAAATTTCATGACTAAAAGAAACACAATACGTTAAGTATTTGGTTGATAAAAATACTTTTATGGGGTTTTATGTTGTTTGATAATAGTCACCCCACTAGATTAAATTTATTTGATGTATGCGCTATGAGTGTCTTCATGATTAAAGCATGTGCCCTGCATTGGTGTAGTGAGGTTTGGGCTAATAATCATGTTCTCGCTGCTAGCGGGACACCACTAGTTCTCTTGTTAATGCTCACTTATTTAATGAATGTAGATAAATGAGTTTAGAATTTGTCAACACTTGACTGATAAGTATTGTTAGTCTTGTTTGTCATGAATTTGGTTTGTTTGGTCAAAGTGGTGACGTGGAGGATAGGTCTGAGGTATAAATGATGTGAAGAATATGTAATAAATTTGTAGGCATCGTGTGATTCGATTAAAAATACTCTACCTGCTAAGTCATAAAATAATATGATATCGATATCTAGTATTTTCGTACTAGATTTGTGATGTCTTGCTACAGGTGTTTAATTCGCTGTCGTGTAGCAATATTTAGTCTTGTACTATTCCTGTCTATATGCATTCATGTGCATCATGCATTTCAATCAGGTACGCTTGTTAATCACGAGATGTGGAGGACAAGAGCCGAGTCGACCCCAAGTTGACGTAACAGGTGGATTACTCCGCATAGTGAAGCTGATAGATGAATCTGAAGATGGATGGACGAAGCAAGTATCAGAACAAAAGCTGATCGCCAAGTGGTCGTCACCTAACAAACATTAACCTAGTGTTATCCAGGCAAGCCTCGGTGCATTTGCCACCTCCTTGCTGTTTTAAACTCTTTATCACCTTGTTTGATGGATTAGGTGATATGTGTCGGGGACCATAATTAGGGGTACCCTCAAGGCTCCTAATTCTCAGCTGGTAACCCCCATCAGCACAAAGCTGCAAAGGCCTGATGGGTGCGAACAAGTCAGGGATCGGTCCATTCGAGGGACTCGATCACGCCTCGCCCGAGCCTAGCCTCGGACAAGGGCAGCCGACCCCGGAGGATCTCCGTCTCGCCCGAGGCCCCCCTCCAGCAACGAACACATTTCCGGCTCGCCCGAGGCCCTGTCTTCGCCAAGAAGCAACCCTGACCAAATCGTTGCGCCAACCGACCAGATTGTAGGAGCATTTAATGCAAAGGTGGCCTGACACCTTTATCCTGACGCGCGCCCTTCAGTCGACAGAGCCGAAGTGACCGCAGTCACTTCGCCGCTCCACTGACTGACCTGACAGAAGGACAACGCCGCCTGCGCCGCACCGACTGCAGTGCCCCTTGACAGAGTGAGGCTGACAGGCAGCCAGGCCCGACCTCAGGCACCATAGGAAACTCCGCTCCGCCCGACCCAGGGCTCGGACTCGGGCTAAGCCCCTGAAGACGGCGAACTCCGCTCCGCCCGACCCAGGGCTCGGACTTGGGCTAAGCCCCGGAAGACGGCAAACTCCGCTCCACCCGACCCAGGGCTCGGACTTGGGCTCAGCCCCAGAAGACGACGAACTCCGCTCTGCCCGACCCAGGGCTCGGACTTGGGCTCAGCCCTAGAAGACGACGAACTCCGCTTCGCCCGACCCCAGGGCTCGGACTCAGCCCTGGCCTCAGCCGACGGTCTCCGCCTCGCCCGACCCAGGGGCTCGGACTCGACCACGGCCACGGAAGACAGACTCGACCTCGACCTCGGAGGAGCCTCCACATCGCCCAACCTAGGGCGCAGACCGACCACGTCGACAGGAGGCGCCATCATTACCCTACCCCAAGCTGACTCGGGCTACGGGGAACAAGACTGGCGTCCCATCTGGCTCGCTCCGCCAGATAGGAAATGATGGTGCCCCACACGCTCTCTGACGACGGCAGCTCTCCGCCCCCTTACCGAAGCAAGAGGACGTCAGCAGGGACTCGACAGCCCCGACAGCTGTCCTTCCGCCAGGCTCTAGCGCTCCTCCGACGGCCACGACACCACACGAATCGGGTGCCAAAACCTCTCCGGCTGCCACGACGGCATGTACTTAGGGCGCTAGCTCTCCTCCGCTAGACACGTAGCACTTTGCTACACCCCCCATTGTACACCTGGATCCTCTCCTTACGCCTATAAAAGGAAGGACCAGGGCCCTCTTACAAAGGGTTGGACGCGCAGGGACGAGGACGAGACAGGCGCTCGCGTGAGGCCGCTCGCTCCCTCTCCCGCGTGGACGCTTGTAACCCCCTACTGCAAGCGCACCCGACCTGGGCGCGGGACGAACATGAAGGCCCCGGGATTTCCACTTCTCTCACGCCCATCTCTGGCCACCTCTCTTCCCCCCTTCGCGCTCGGCCTCGCGCCGACCCATCTGGGCTGGGGCACGCGGCGACATTTCACTCGTCAGCCCAGGGACCCCCCGGTCTCGAAACGCCGACAGTTGGCGCGCCAGGTAGGGGCCTGCTGCGTGTTGACGAACAGCTTCCCGTCAAGCTCCAGATGGGCAGTCTCCAGCAACCTCTCCGGCCCGGGACGGTGCTCCGTTTCGAGAGTCTTGAGTTCATGTCCCTCGACGGCAGCTACGACATGATACTCCTTCCCTCGCCGTGCGACAGCGACAATGGCGGCCGACAGCCCGCCCGCCGGCGGCGGAATCGACGACGTCTTCCCCGCGTGGTGGAAGAACAACATTCGAGCTCACCCCGTCCTCTCCCCCGCCGACGGAGGAGGAGGCGGGGCAACCAAGGCCAAGCAGGAGGCAGCGCCTCGTCGGCTGTCGAGCGAGTCGACGGCGCCAGCGCCCCAACGGGGGGCGCGTCGGGCATCGACCTCGCGTTTGAGACGAAGACGAGCGCCGTCTCCCCGCAACACGCCGATTCCGAGCAAACGGACGACGCCAGCACGCTCGCGAAAGGCTTGCTGGATGTCACCATCATACCTGAGACGACGGTGCAGTCAGTCCCCGACGTGACTTCATCACCGCCCGTCGACCAAGAGGTACCGACCGATTCCCATCTCATGCCCCTTGGATTCAGCCTCGACCCGCCAAGCGGCTTCGCTTTGGCGGACGCTCTCGTAGAGGCGAGTCCAAACCCTCTGGGGTTTCGTGTGCGGTCACCCTGGGACCGGTTGACGGACGTCTCGACCTACGGGCCCTCGGGGTCCGAGGAAGATGACGAGCCCGACTTCTGTTGGAATTTCTCTGGACTTGGCGACCCCAGTGCCATGCGGGACTTCATGACCGCATGCGACTACTGCCTTTCCGACTGTTCCGACGGTAGCCACAGCCTCGGCGACGAGGACTGCGGCCCAAGCCGTGAATGTTTCCACGTCGATCTAGGGGGTCCCTCCGAAGGCAACCATCTCGGTATGCCGGAGAACGGTGATCTCCCTAGGCCTGCGCCTCGCGTTGACATCCTACGGGAGCTAGTTGTGGTCCCCGTTCAGGCGGGGGTCATGACCCACAGCTCGAGCAAATCCGCGGGGTGCAGGCCAGGCTTGACGAGGGAGCAGGAGCACTTGAGCCGATCCGCCGGGACGTCGGGCAGGAATGGGCGGGCCAGCCTCCGGCCGGAGAAATGCGTCATCTACCCCAGGGTATCCAGCACCGCATCGCCGACGATGTCAGGGTAAGGCCGCCACCCGCTTCCAGTGGGGTCGGCCAGAACCTGGCTGCGGCGGCAATGCTTCTCCGCGCGATGCCGGAGCCATCGACCACCGAGGGGCGGCGAATCCAGGGAGAACTCAAGAATCTCCTGGAGGGCGCCGCGGTCCGGCGGGCCGAAAGCTCCGCCTCCCGAAGGCAGGGGCACCCCTCAGAACATCGCGCCGCGACTTCCCGATTCATGCGGGAAGCCTCGGTCTACACCGGGCGCACGCGCAACACAGCGCCTGCGGCCCCGGGACGCCTCGGCAACGAGCACCATCACCGCGACCGTCGGGCCCACCTCGACGAAAGGGTGCTCCGAGGCTACCACCCCAGGCGTGGGGGACGCTACGACAGCGGGGAGGATCGGAATCCCTCGCCCGAACCACCCGGTCTGCAGGCCTTCAGCCGGGCCATACGATGGGCGCCGTTCCCGACCCCCGACTACTATCACAAAGTACTCGGGGGAGACGAGACCGGAGCTGTGGCTCGCGAACTACCGGCTGGCCTGCCAACTGGGTGGAACGGACGATGACAACCTCATCATCCGCAACCTCCCCCTGTTCCTCTTTGACACCGCTCGCGCCTGATTGGAGCACCTGCCTCCGGGGCAGATCTCCAACTGGGACGACCTGGTCCAAGCCTTCGCCGGCAATTTCCAGGGCACGTACGTGCGCCCTGGGAATTCCTGGGACCTCCGAAGCTGCCAACAGCAGTGGGGAGAGTCTCTCCGGGACTACATCCGGCGATTCTCGAAGCAGCGCACCGAGCTGCCCAACATCACTGACTCGGATGTCATCGGCGCGTTCCTCGCCGGCACCACCTGCCGCGATCTGGTGAGCAAGCTGGGTCGCAAGACCCCCACCAGGGCGAGCGAGCTGATGGACATCGCCGCCAAGTTCGCCTCTGGCCAGGAGGCGGTCGAGGCTATCTTCCGGAAGGACAAGCAGCCCCAGGGCCGCCCACCGGAAGATGCCCCCGAGGCGTCAACTCAGCGCGGCGCCAAGAAGAAGGGCAAGAAGAAGTCGCAAGCAAAACATGACACCGCCGACGCGGACCTTGTCGCCGCCGCCGAGTACAAGAACCCTCGGAAACCCCCCGGAGGTGCCAACCTCTTCGACAAGATGCTCAAGGAGCCGTGCCCCTATCACCAGGGGCCCGTCAAGCACACCCTTGAGTGCGCTATGCTTCGGCGCCACTTCCACAGGGCCGGGCCACCCGCGGAGGGTGGCAGGGCTCGCGACAACGACAAGAAGGAAGATCACCAGGCAGGAGAGTTCCCCGAGGTCCGTGACTGCTTCATGATATACGGTGGGCAAACGGCGAACGCCTCGGCTCGACACCGCAAGCAAGAGCGTCGGGAGGTCTGTTCGGTGAAGGTGGCGGCGCCAGTCTACCTTGACTGGTCCGACAAGCCCATCAACTTCGACCAAGCCGACCACCCCGACCACGTGCCGAGCCCAGGGAAATACCCGCTCGTTGTCGACCCCGTCATCGGCGACGTCAGGCTCACCAAGGTCCTCATGGACGGAGGCAGCAGCCTCAACATCATCTACGCCGAGACCCTCGGGCTCCTGCGTGTCGATCTGTCCTCGGTCCGGGCAGGCGCTACGCCTTTCCACGAGATCATCCCCGGGAAGCGCGTCCAGCCCCTCGGACAACTCGACCTTCCCGTCTGCTTCGGAACGCCCTCCAACTTCCGAAGGGAGACCCTTACGTTCGAGGTGGTCGGGTTCCGAGGAACCTACCACGCGGTACTGGGGAGTCCATGCTACGCGAAGTTCATGGCCATCCCCAACTACACCTACCTCAAGCTCAAGATGCCGGGCCCCAACGGGGTCATCACCGTTGGCCCCACGTACAAACACGCGTTCGAATGCGACGTGGAGTGCGTGGAGTACGCCGAGGCCCTCGCCGAGTCCGAGGCCCTCATCGCCGACCTGGAGAGCCTCTCTAAGGAGGTGCCAGACGTGAAGCGTCACGCCGACAACTTCGAGCCAGCGGAGACGGTTAAGTCCGTCCCCCTCGACCCCAGTAGCGACGCCTCCAAGCAGATCCGGATCGGCTCCGAGCTCGATCCCAAATAGGAAGCAGTGCTCGTTGACTTTCTCCGCGCGAATGCCGACGTCTTCGCGTGGAGTCCCTCGGACATGCCCGGCATACCGAGGGATGTCGCCGAGCACTCGCTGGACATCCGAGCCGGAGCCCGACCCGTCAAGCAGCCTCTGCGCCGATTCGACGAAGAGAAGCGCAGAGCCATAGGCGAGGAGATCCACAAGCTAATGGCGGCAGGGTTCATCAAAGAGGTATTCCATCCCGAATGGCTTGCCAACCCTGTGCTTGTGAGAAAGAAAGGAGGGAAATGGCAGATGTGTGTAGACTACACTGGTCTAAACAAAACATGTCCGAAGGTTCCCTACCCTCTGCCTCGCATCGATCAAATCATGGATTCCACTGCTGGGTGCGAAACCCTGTCTTTCCTCGATGCCTACTCAGGGTATCACCAAATCAGGATGAAAGAGTCTGACCAGCTCGCGACTTCTTTCATCACACCCTTCGGCATGTACTGCTATGTCACCATGCCGTTCGGCTTGAGGAATGCGGGCGTGACGTACCAGCGGTGCATGAACCATGTGTTCGGCGAACACATTGGCCGGACGGTCGAGGCCTACGTCGATGACATCGTAGTCAAGACGAGGAAAGCCTCTGACCTCCTTTCCGACCTTGAAGTGACATTCCGATGTCTCAAGGCGAAAGGCGTGAAGCTCAATCCCGAAAAGTGTGTCTTCGGGGTACCCCGAGGCATGCTCTTGGGGTTCATCGTCTCCGAGCTGGGCATCGAAGCCAACTCGGAGAAGATCGCAGCCATCACCAGCATGGGGCCCATCAAGGACTTGAAAGGCGTACAGAGAGTCATGGGATGTCTTGCGGCCCTGAGCCGTTTCATCTCGCACCTCGGCGAAAGAGGGCTGCCTCTGTACCGCCTCGGGGCGAATAACGGTTCCCCCGGAAGCCTCCTCCCGAGACCTGCATCAACCCTCCGTCAAGATCGACGACACGCCCGAGCCCGAGGCACCCTCGGCCCAGCCCGAGGTACCCTTGGCTCGGTCCGAGGTACCCACGGTTCGACCCGAGGTACCCTCGGCCCCCGAGGGTGAGGCACTGCGCGTCGAGGAGGAGCGAAGCGGGGTCACGCCTAATCGAAACTGGCAGACCCCGTACCTGCAATATCTCCACCGAGGAGAGCTACTCCTCGACCGAGCCAAAGCTCGGCGGTGGGCGCGGCGCGCCAAGTCGTTCGTCTTGCTGGGAGATGGGAAGGAGCTCCACCACCGCAACCCCTCAGGCTTCCTCCAATGATGCATTTCCATCGCCAAAGGCCAGGAGCCCCTATGAGAGGTACACTCGGGGGCTTGCGACCATCGCGCAGCACCCCGAGCCCTTGTTGGAGACACCCGGGGGCTACACGCACCCCTGGGAAGGGCCGCTCGTCATCGCCAAAGTTCTGAAGCCCGGAACAAACAAACTGGCCGACAGTCAAGGCGAGGTCTGCACCAACACTTGGAACGTCTAACAGCTACGTCGCCTCTACCCTTAAGATGCTTTCAAGTTGTTCGCATACCTCGCCCCCACGCAAGTTTTAGTCATCAAGGAAGGGTCAGCCTTGCCTCGGCAGAGCCCGACCCTCCCTCGGGGGCTAAAAAGGGGGGAACCCCTCTGCGTCAAAATTTTCAATCGAAAAGGCTTTTGCGTTCCCCCGGCTATGTCGGAAGCAGGACCCCAAGGAGCGAACGCGGGTGCATGTAAGTGGCAAGGCTGACTGAGCCGAGGGACTCCTACGCCTCTGGGTTACGGACACCTCACTCGTCACCCACCACGAAAAGTGACTCCTACTTGGGGAAGCCACCCTGCTACTTACGGGCGGGGCCGGACACGCAAAATGAAAGGGAAAGGAGCACGACTTTATGCAACGGTAATAAAGTGTCCAGGCCTCAGCGGCCGCAGAAAGACACACGTGCATTCAACTGAAACTGCTCCGACAAGAGTTAGGCGTCGCCCGGGGAAGGAGCCGCGCCTTCGGCTTCGTCCCCGCCCTCGGCAAAGTCCATCCCGGCTTCGAACGACGGCGCAGGCGGGAGGATCTCTGCCTCGAAGGTGGTCGCCAGCACTGCGCTCGGACCCGCGGCGGCCGCGTCGAGCCTCTGGACTTCTGCCAGGGCGGCTTCATCTTCGTCAGGAAGGCAATACCCCTCGCTGACCCGCTCCAGGTCCACGACATAGTGGGAAGCGAGCACGGCGAAGGCCCGCCTGACGTCGTGGTGTAGCGCCTCGCGGAGTCTGCCGCGCACATGATCGCCCAAGGCCTGCAGGCGACTTTGAGGGGAGCTTCCCGAGGGGACGTCGCCGAAGCCAAGGACCCGGCAGAAGTCCGAGACGGCCTCGGACATGGCCGCGTGGTCGGCCTCCCTCTGCTCGGCCGCCCCGGCAAGCGCCTCGGCAAGCGCCTTGGCGGACTCATCAAGGGCGGACTCGAGCTCTGCGAACAGCCAGAACGAAAGATCTCAAACACAAGCGGAGGAAACAAGCTGAAACGAAAACCGAAAATGGCCAGGGCGTACCTCCGGCTCGGGCACGCTGCTCCGAGGCTGCGACCTAGGCTACGGCTAGGTCGGCTGCAAGGGCTCCAGCCCGGCTTTCGGCCTCGGCAGCCCGGCCCTGAGATTGGTCCCGCTCATTGACGACCTGGTCGAACTCCGACTGCTGTCGTCGCACTTCTGCGTGTGCCGCTGCCGCCTCTGCGCATGCCGCTGCCGCCTCAGCTCTCAGATCGGTGCAGAGCAACCGAAGGTCCGCCACCTCGGCGCCCTGCTGAGAGAGGCGCGTAGTAGCCCCAGCGAGCGAGGTCCTCAGGGATCGCAGCGAGCCCCAGACGTCGACCTCGTGGCGGATGAACGACGACTTGGCGGCGCTCAGATCCGTCAGATCCTGAGGGAAGGAAGCGGGGCGTCACAAAAGACGCCTTGGTCACAAAAAAAAGGTATGCCTGAAACCGTTACCTGGAGGATTTTGGGGACGTCCCTGCAGAAAACCTCCAGCGACGAGCGGAGCGACCCCACCGTTGCTTCGGCACACTCGCGGAGCTCGTCCCAAGACTGCTCCTCCCGTTCATCGTCAAGAACGAAGAAGGGATCCGAGGCCTCACGGGTCCGGAACCGGAGCAACTGGCGCCGACCCTCGGAGCTCCGCCGCACAGCGACAAGTCTGCCGCTCGGCGGGACGGATCGCGTCTCCACGCCCCCCCTCCTCCGAGGCACCGAGCGCCGACGCCTCGGCCATCTCAGCGTCGGCAGCAACAGGTCGCTCCCCGACTGGGACGACAGCGGCTTCAGTAGCAACAGGTGCCAGCACCGCCGGCACGTCCGGTGGGGCCGGGGCCACGTCCGCGTCAGCCGCCTCCTCTAGCACGATGGCCGCCTCGGCAGAAGAGCCGGCCTCGGGAACTCGCTCCATGGCGACTGGTGCCGCCTGAGCCCCCTGCTGCGGAGCGCCTTGCGAGAAGGTCAGCTGAACGACAAGGCCCGGAGCAGCGCCGGCTGCGGAAGCCGACACCGTCTTAAGGGCCTTTCGGGGAGCCAGATCGGTCAGGCCATGGCTTCGCTTGCTGAGGAGGAAAGAAAAATCGCGGTCGGGACATACGAATGAAAAGCCAGGACAAAGACGTTCCAAGATACTTACCCGCTCCGGGCCATGATCAACCGTGCCTGAGGGGAGGTCTCTCGAGTCTCGACCCCCGAAGGCGCCACCGAGGTCCGCCTCGCCGGCAGCTTCGGCACCACCCTTGCTTTGGGCGCCTTGGACGCCCGGGAGACGGACTGCCTAGGCACTGCCACGGCGACCTGAGGGTCGCTCTCCTGCGCTGCCGGCGTGGGCGACGGCTCTCGGGGAACAGACGCCTCGGCCTGGCTCCCCGGGGTCACCTCAACTCCCCCGGCCGAGGGGTCAAGTACCCTCTCGGTCTGCCCCCGTTCTTCGGGCCGGGACCTCGGCGTCCCGACTCCGGGGACTGACGGCACTAGCCCACTCGGGGGCTGGCTTGACGGCTCCTGGCCTAACCTCAAGCCAGGGCTGAAGCCGAGGCGGGCAGCCATGTCGTCTTCCTCGTCATCATCTTCATCATCGTCGTCATCATCAGGCGTTTCCGGCGACGGCTCCCTCGGGAGCCCCTCCCTCTCCTGCCGACGACGGAGCTTTTCCAAGGCGTCTCGAGCCCGCATCCGCTCGCGGGCCCAGGCCTTCTCTGCGTCCTTCTTTTTCTTCTTCTCCTCCGTGGCAACCCGCCGCGCTGCTCGGTCCACCGCATCCTCCGGGACCCGTGGCAGGGAAGGCTTGTGCCACCCTACCTCCTGGAGACGGATGGAAATCCCGACCGTAAGAACCAGGGGCAACCCGATGCAAGAAGAAGGAAGGAGCAGACACTCACTAGAGTCATGCACCCTTGGTCAGGGCGCATCAAGGGCTGGGAAAGGGCGCTAGCGTCCGGTTTCCCCAACGCGACGGCCACCCGCCCATGGAGAACGTCGACGAGAAGAGGATCCGAGGACATCCGCGAGCCCTCCAAGTCAGCCTCCGGCGTCATCTACCAAAGCGGCAACCGCCGCTCCGCCAAGGGAAGCACCCTCCGGCGGTGGATGGCGGCAATCACTCCCGCGACGGTGAGTCCCCCTTTCCGCAGCGCCTCCAGGGCCTTGAGAAGGGGCTCGAGGTTCTTCTGTCTGTCGTGCAGGGTCCCGTGGCGCCAAGCATCGGCGGCGACGGTAACCACTCGCTGGGAAAACGGCGGGAGCATCTCGCCGTCGTTCCGGAGGTAGAACCACCTGCGCTACCACCCTTTATTCGATGACACAAGGATGGCGGGAATGTACAGCAATGCTCGCGACTGCCTCAGCTGGAGGATGCAGCCGCCGGCCCGCACTGCCGAGCGGACCCTTCTCTCCCCCGTCGGCGAAGCAAAAAGCTCCACGGAAAAGAGATGAGTCCACAAGTCCCAGTGGGGGCGATCCCCAAATACCCTTCGCACACCGCTACGAAGATGGCGTCTTACGAGATGGAGTTGGGGCTGAGGTTGTGCAACTCCACCCCATAGTTGTGCAGGATCGCCCGCATAAAGCGGCTCGCCGGCACACCGAATCCCTGCTCATGAAAGGAGACAAAGCTCACGACGTACCCCGGCGGCGGGGATGGAGCAGCTCCGCTCGCAGGGGGAATCCACTCCGGCCGCTTCTCATCAGAGAGAGGGCGAAGTAAACCCTCAGCAACAAGATCCTCCAGGTCACCCGCCGTGACCATGGAGAAAGGCATTGGATCGCGCGGCGAGATGATGGTCACCCGGTCGGCCATCACCGAGCAAAAGGGGTGGCGGCGGAAAGGACTGGGTAAGCGGTTCCCTTTTCTCTGGCTAAACCTCTCGGGTTGCGAAAACCTAAGGGGGAAGCGGAGCAAAGAACCGTCGCCAGACCCTCCTCCAAGTATATAAAGGCCAAGACGAGACCCGTTCAATGTTTCGTCCGGACCCGCCACGGGATTCAAAAAACCCAAAGCGAAACGGCCGTTCCTCGAACGGCTCGCGCACGCGCAACGGCCGCCCCGCGAACCGCACGCCCCGTCGCATTAACTCCGCGGCGGGAAAGGCGGCGCCTCTGGTAGGGGAAGCGAGCGGCGCTTCGCCTTCGCCATAATGACCGCGCCAAAAAAGGTACGCCACGTCATTCGATTTCGTATCCTTTTCCTTTTCCTCTTCCTCTCTCTTCCGACAGGGACCGGGAAAGGGGGATACCCTGAAAAGGATCCTTCTCCGTGAAGGAACCAGGCTCCGAGCCTCCCTACTGATCAGAGGTTCGAAGGCTGGCCCCTCGGAGGGGTTCAACAGCCACCTCAGAGCGCGTGGGCTCCACACCCACTACTAGTCAGAGGTTCGAAGGCCGGCCCCTCGGAAGGGTTCAACGACCGCCTCAGGCTACTCGGGCTCCGCGCCCACTACTGATCAGGGGTTCGAAGGCTGGCCCTCGAAGGGTTCACAGCCGCCTCAGACGCAGAGCGAGGGATGACCATGGGTACGTTCGATACATAACCAAGGCTCGGGCTACGCTCCCGAGGTACCCTAGGACATTTCCGAGACCAGCGGGAACGATCTTGTAACGGAATCCCATCAGAGGGAGGCATCGAGCCCTCGGACCCCATCGACAGGGGACCGGGTCCGGCAGATCACCCGCACGTACTTTTGGGCGCGCCTCTGGGCCTCTAGCCGACCCCTAGCAAATGGGGCACAGACGTCCGCTCGGATTACCCGCCAGCAGCTCACCGGAGACACCATGTTCGGCGCCCACCGAGGGCAACATGGCGCTTCCCCCCCTCCTCCATGCGGAAAGGCGACGCAGGGGCGTATGTAAAAAAGTCGAGTATGTCCCTGATCGTCCTCTCGCCCTGTGCAGAGGCTCGGGGGCTGCTCTCGCAAACCCGGCTCCGGCCAAACCGTTGACAGCATCAACATACCAGCCCGAGAATTTGGGACCCGACCGTGCACCCGGGCTACGGCCAGCTCGCATGAGGGAACGACCAGACCAGCCAAAGCATTGCGCGAGGCATTAAGACCTCGGAGGAGTCAAACCACTCCTCCGAGGCCTCGGGGGCTACACCCAGCGGGTGCGCTCGCGCGCACCCACCGGAACAAAATGCAACTGAGAAAGGCTGGTCCCCTTGCAAAAAAGTGCGACAAAAGCCTCCAAGCGAGTGTTAACACTCCCTTCGAGGCTCGGGGGCTACTGTCGGTGACCATAATTAGGGGTACCCTCAAGGCTCCTAATACTCAGCTGGTAACCCCCATCAGCACAAAGCTGCAAAGGCCTGATGGGTGCGAACAAGTCAGGGATCGGTCCATTCGAGGGACTCGATCACGCCTCGCCCGAGCCTAGCCTCGAACAAGGGCAGCCGACCCCGGAGGATCTCCGTCTCGCCCGAGGCCCCCCTCCAGCAACGAACACATTTCCGGCTCGCCCGAGGCCCTGTCTTCGCCAAGAAGCAACCCTGACCAAATCGCTGCGCCAACCGACCAAATCGCAGGAGCATTTAATGCAAAGGTGGTCTGACACCTTTATCCTGACGCGCGCCCTTCAGTCGACAGAGCCGAAGTGACCGCAGTCACTTCGCCGGTCCACTGACCGACCTGACAGAAGGACAGCGCCGCCTGCGCCGCACCAACTGCAGTGCCACTTGACAGAGTGAGGCTGACAGGCAGTCAGGCCCGACCTCAGGCACCATAGGAAACTCCGCTCCGCCCGACCCAGGGCTCGAACTCGGGCTAAGCCCCTGAAGACAGCGAACTCCGCTCCGCCCGACCCAGGGCTCGGACTTGGGCTAAGCCCCGGAAGACGGCGAACTCCGCTCTGCCCGACCCAGGGCTCGGACTTGGGCTAAGCCCCGGAAGACGGCGAACTCCGCTCCGCCCGACCCAGGGCTCGGACTTGGGCTCAGCCCCAGAAGATGACGAACTCCGCTCCGCCCGACCCAGGGCTCGGACTTGGGCTCAGCCCTAGAAGATGACGAACTCCGCTTCGCCCGACCCCAGGGCTCGGACTCAGCCCTGGCCTCAGCCGATGGTCTCCACCTCGCCCGACCCAGGGGCTCGGACTCGACCACGACCACGGAAGACAGACTCGACCTCGACCTCGGAGGAGCCTCCACATCGCCCAACCTAGGGCGCAGACCGACCACGTCGACAGGAGGCGCCATCATTACCCTACCCCAAGCTGACTCGGGCTACGGGGAACAAGACCGGCGTCCCATCTGGCTCGCTCTGCCAGATAGGTAATGATGGCGCCCCGCACGCTCCCTGACGACGACAGCTCTCCGCCCCCTTACGGAAGCAAGAGGACGTCAGCAGGGACTCGACAGCCCCGACAGCTGTCCTTCCGCCAGGCTCCAGCGCTCCTCCGACGGCCACGACACCACACGAACCGGGTGCCAAAACCTCTCCTGCTGCCACGACGACATGTACTTAGGGCGCTAGCTCTCCTCCGCTAGACACGTAGCACTTTGCTACACCCCCCATTGTACACCTGGATCCTCTCCTTACGCCTATAAAAGGAAGGACCAGGGCCCTCTTACAGAGGGTTGGCCGCGCGGGGACGAGGACGAGACAGGCGCTCGCGTGAGGCCGCTCGCTCCCTCTCCCGCGTGGACGCTTGTAACCCCTACTGCAAGCGCACCCGACCTGGGCGCGGGACGAACACGAAGGCCGCGGGATTTCCACCTCTCTCACGCCCATCTCTGGCCACCTCTCTTCCCCCCTTCGCTCTCGGCCTCGCGCCGACCCATCTGGGCTGGGGCACGGGGCGACATTTCACTCGTCGGCCCAGGGACCCCCCGGTCTCGAAACACCGACAATATGAGTTGTGTGCTAAACAATTGATGCATTTCCTTCCTTGAAAAATTGATTACCCTTCCTTGATACCCTTTTTGAAAATAATTTTATGATGCTTAGCCTTACTTTAGCAAACAAAAATGTTTTGTTTTAAAACAAAAGTGATGCTTCAGTGGGTGGGAATGTTTTCAAAAAGAAAACTTGTGATGGTGAATCCGTCAAAGGCCTTGATGGGTTCAACATCGGAAAAGATGTACCTCTGCTAGGTACCAAACTTTGTGTTTAAATAATAAAGCTGAGACCAGGCGGTTGACTTGCACGAGAAGAGAGTCTCGGTGTAGTGTCTCCGTCTGAGTCGATTAAGGACCGTCTTGATGTAGGCTTGATGATTGAGGACCTTTTAACTGGTCGCGTGCCTCGTCATGGGTATGCTTTGCCTCGGGCAGACTAATACCAGAAAGGCGAACACACAATGGGAGTGGAGAGATGGCAAGAGTAGTGTGTACCCTCCATGGCAAGAGGCTGGATAGTGGTGTATCTGTGCTTTCGGTTGGCGTGAACCCGGTCTGGTCTTAAGAAACTCGGTGGCGAGTTGACATATGCAAGGGTTAAGTGCTACATATGTCGTGTGATTGGAGATCCCCAGCTGGGTATTAATCGATTCGGATCGCCGTTACTTCTCGGATATGAAGACTTGGTCACTGCCCTACACGTAGCAATCCAGTAAAGAAAAAGGGTGATAAAAGACGGCTAGTATAGGCCAAGTGTAAACCCTAAAATATAAGTTTAAGAAAATTAGATTTTTTTATTGGAAGAATAAAATTAGAGTTTATGAGTTATTTTTCTTTCATGCATACAAGCATTTATCTAAATGGATAAAATAGTGAAAGACTTAAATAAATAAAATTTAATTATGCATCATGCTGATTTTTGAATGTGTATCTAGTTTTAGACTTGACATTCATATCATATTTTAATATAGTAATCCAAAAATTCGAAATAAAAAATAAAAAAAGGAAAGAGCATAATTGTGTATGGACCAAAATTGCTCAGCCCATCACCTCATCCCATTCCGTCGGCCACAGCACCCCTCCAAAATCCTTTTCTTTATTCATTTGTAATCCTTTTCTTTATTCATTTGCCATAACCTTTGTCACCATACATTAGCATGACATAAGCATGCAACTTAACGCAGCTGTATAAGTCTTATACGTATACCGGCCGCGAGAAACCAACGTTGCCAATTTCACAGCCGGCTGATCAGGTGGGGCTCCTGGGACTGGGCCCTCTTCTTCCGCCATGGGTGGCTTGCATGCTGCCAGTGGCCTGTATTGCCGCCATATCCGTTGGATTCGTTGGGATTCCAGGGGAAGTTGTTAAGATTTGGTCATCACCCTGTTTATTAATAAACACCGCGCATCCCGTGCTCTTGGAGTCTATACACAGCCTCGTCGAGTCCCTTTCCCCCTCCTCTCCGCCGTTGCCACATACTCCACGCCGGCACCCGATGCAGCCTCGGCACGTTCTCTTCTCGATCGTTGTCACGGCCGCCTGGGGTCTCGCGGGAAAAGTGGTCCGTTGCGGATGCTCCTGCGCGGGGTAGCCCTGCTCGCCCGGCGTCTCCGACCTCTGTCATCCAGCCTCCCCTGCGACATCTCCGCCTGCTCCGACCACCGTCGTGGATCCAGAACCACTATCCTTGCTAGAGCCCGTCGAGTCTGTTGTCCCCATCCTCCTACACGTGTGCTCCATTCCGAGGTGAGAAGTTCATCATGCTCATGTCCGTTCCTTGTTCGTGTCGTGCACCTGGCCTCACTGTGCCTGCATGCCGCCATGCGTGATGCCGTGAACTCGATGAAGAAGAAACATCATGCGTAGTCGTGGGAATTGAAAGAGGAGAAACCATAGAAAAAGAAACTACTAGGCCTACCTGCATCCGCCATGGCCCCACGGCACTCACGCAGCTCCGAATCTGCCGCATGCAGCCAATTTCTTTTTCCTCCATGCGCCCACACTCACACCGATCTTCTGCGCATGAGAACACAACACATTGACTATAATTCGTAAAATATTATTTACTCAATATATTTGCGTTGTAGATCCATTTCAAACCGTTCCAGTTGCGTTAAGTTTGTAATAATATCGTCTACGTGTTAGAAACATTATTTGTCACGACGTGTTTTTGGTTGATTGATTAATTAATTAATTAATTGCTCATCCGATGATTATTAAAATGACGATTTAATTAAAACTAAGTTATAGCTTTAATTTGCGCTTTTGTAAATACATGTTAATATGATTAATGTCTACTCTAATGTTTTTTTATTAAAAAACTTACTAAGTATAAACACAATATTTGTTAGTGATTCTCGTGTGTTGCACTCAGCGTCGTCACGCTGTTCGCGCATGTTGTCGTGCATCGTCCACACGTATCACGTGCTGTCCGAGCCTAATATTAAATTGTTTCGCCATATCATTCATGTTAGATAATTAATTACCTGCTTAGTTGTCGGCTATTAAAATAATAATTTAATCGACTCAAAATTATAATTTAAATTTATATTTTATAAATGCATGTTAATATGACTATACCGAACTAAGAGTTCTAATCAATACTCACTTAGCGTAAACGTGGTACCTTCTCAACCGTAGCTCCGATTTTGGTAATTCTCGAACCCACGATCTCGTAGCGACACGTAGATTATTATTACACAATCTATTTCTATGTTTGGTGTGATGTTAATTTTATCTATACTATGTCTGCTTGTATTGCTACGACTAGCACTGCGGTCACGAGGATCCGAAGAATCACCCTGGTAACTGGAATCTCAAGTGCCAGGCAAGTTGTGCCCTTGACCACTTTTGTTACCCAATAATGTTCTTTATAATCATTTACCATGCATAGGTTTAATTTTGATGGGACCCGATAGGTCACCCTAGTCTGCTTATCCTTTTACCTTGTTTACCCCTGAATCACTTGGGTAGTTTTTACTATTGCTCTATATGGCTTTGGGATTAATATTTACTTATATCCATGTTCCAATTATTCTGTTATTTTATTTATGTTCATGTCAAAATCATTAAATTTTAATTGGAACATGGAGCTTAACTTGAGAAACACGTGCCACCACAAGGGTTTAATGGGACGCCCTTGGCCAACTAACTAGGAAAGCTAGTGGAAGACTACCTTACCCGAAAGGGGCAAGGGCAGTAGGGGATTGTATGCAAGGAGGTTCTCGGGTTGATTTTGCTGCGATGGCGGTCAGACGGGGGATTCTTGCAAGTGCTCTTCCCATAAACTGTAGCGGGTTTTCGGAAGCTAGTGGAACTTTGTAAAGGCCTCGTAGTGGATCCCTAGCCATTCACCTCGGTAGTGTCTAAGGGTCTAGCTAACCCTGGCGACATGGGATACACGACTTGTGGGTAAAGGGTACAACCTCTGCAGAGTGTAAAACCGGTATACTAGTCGAGCTCACGGTCACGAGCAGCTCAGGACTCTCTGATGATTAAATTATGGAACTAAATTCAATTTGTCATATGCATTGCATGGCATGTGAGGTTGTTACTTTTGTTCTACTATTTAATTGGGTTGGTATTTACTTGTACTTAGTAACTGCTAATAAAATTTTGACCAACTTTAAAAGCAATGCTCAGCTCTAACCATCCTCTTTGGTAAGCCTTACACTTCACGTGAGCTCCCATCTTTGGCGAGTTCATGCACATTATTCCCCACAACTTGTTGAGCGATGAACGTATGTGAGCTTACTCTTGCTGTCTCACACCCCCCCACACACAGGAGAAGAACAGGTGGTTCAGGAGGAGCCGCAAAGCGAGGAGTTTGATCTGATCTAGGTAGCGTTTCCCCCACTTGACTTTTGCGCCAAGGATGATCCCTTAGTTCGTGTTATATTTATCTTTTATTTTGTAAGACTTCCGCTGTGTAATAAATACTCTGATTATTGTGACATTTATCTCTATACACTCTGTTATTATATATGTTGTCTTCTTTGGCGCATGTATGAGATGCACCCGGCTTTGTCCCTTAAAGCCTGGGGTGTGACAGAAGTGGTATCAGAGGAAATGTTGACTGTAGGACGAAACCTAGATAGAAATGGACAAAACCCTTACCTACTTACCTTATTCTGATTCATTCTATACTTACCTTACTCTGATTTTTTCTATACTCTTCTTGGTCTTGTCTCACCTTCAATTGTTCTACTTTGAATAACATTACCTTTGCTACTCCGATTCTTTTCTAAACTTATCTTAATCTTTTCTCATCTATTTCCGCTTTACTCTGATTATTCTTACCTTTCTAAAGACAAATGTGGATTTCACACTTTGAAATCCTGTGCCTAAAGTGACTCTAGGAATAGGAGACCTACTCTTAGGAACAAAAACAAAACTATTTTTATAGGTATCTATACGCTTGAGTGCTTGTTCTTATGATATTTGTCTGATTTGGATCTTTGATTGAGTGTGATTAGTTGTGGAGTAATGTCCACAATTAAAACTGCATATACATATAGGCATAAATATAAATAAATACCACAATTAAAACTGCATATACATATAGGCATAAATATAAATAAATAAAATTCATAAGAAAAAAATCTAGATCATTCTCCATTAAAGTGTATCTATTTTAAATAGATCTCGTTTATCTTAAATGATTCCTTCTTATCTTAATGGATCCATCTTATTCTGAAAAGATTTAATCCTATCCTACTAGATCTGACTAATCTCAAAAGATTTTATCTTAATCTTAGAGACTCATCTTGTCCTAATAAGCATACTTATCCCCACTTTGCTTATCTCATAATAGTGTAACAAACATGATCTATTCCAAAATAAATTAAGTAGACCTTATCTAGTCTAATCTGATTATACCAACTTAAACCCTGATCCTATCTAACTTGACCAGATCTAATCTAATGGGCATACATGTTAGATAATACTGGTAAAATAAGACTGAATCCTACTCTTATAAATATGTTTTAATCCAAGTTGGACTAAGGTTCCAATTTAGACTAGACCACATACAACAACCTGGCCATATGCAACTACCTTAACCATCCATGGTTGCATAATCCCTCTGTTTTAATTTAAACAGAACTTCTGATCTACCTATACCATAGAATCCATCTTATCTCAAAAGATTCTATCATATCTTAATAATACATATTCTACCCTAGTAGATCTATCTAACTTAAACTAAGTTTAATCCAGTTTTATCCAATCTAATCTAGACCCTCCCTAATCTAATATGGTCTGATCTATGTTACAAGTATTAACTAAACCATATTCTTATAAACAGGTTTTAAACCTAAACGGTTGTTTTAGACCAACTAGGCCATGAACCACAACCTAACCAAAATGTTCATGCTGGCCATCCATTCCAACTCAACATCAAACCTAGGGCTGGATATCGAGCCAGCTCGGCTCGGCTCGTTCGAGCTCGAGCTAGCTCGTTAAGCTAACGAGCTGGCTCGACTCGGTTCGTTAAGTTAGCGAGCCACAGAGTCAGCTCGGCTCGACTCGTTTACGAGCTCGAGCTGGCTCGTTTAGCTCGCGAGCCAGAGCAGAAAAAAATAATATGTGTATAATAATCAATTTCGAGTTAATTTCAAACTAATTTAAACCAGAAAATAGTAATTATACTCATAGTTTCACAGACCATATCAATATAACACCAAATTAACACAACTCATCACTCATCAATTCACTATTCACACACATATGCAGCAGTTTAACCCACACTTATATTCGTATAGACCAATTTCATACATAGACATAATTCATCAATCATTAGTTTAACTTATAGGTTATAGACACCACACATACATATAACATATTCATCAATTGTTACGTAAATGATATGTATATAGTTTTGTTTTGCTGAAATGTGATAGCTCGTTTAGCTCACGAGCTGGCTCGTTAACAAACCGAGCTGGCTCGTTAACGAACGAGCTAGGATGTCAGCTCAGCTCGCGAAAAAATTCAAACGAGCCAATCCGAGCCGAGCCGAGCTGGCCACGAACCAAGCGAGCCGACGAGCCGCGAGCATTTTGTCCAGCCCTAATCAAACCAGATTTTGACCTACATCATATAGCCTGCCCTACCCACAACTATCTTAACCAAGACACCAATACGAAGAAGATCAACCTCATAAAGGAAAGGATAAGAGTCACCGTCAAGGAAGGTAACTGTCAAGGATAAAAGTCAAACCAGTTCTCTAGATGCATCAAGATCCATCATCCGGGATAGAAGTTTTTCTTGCCTAACCTTCTCTTATCCTAAGGTTTTCTAAATCTTACTTATTAGCTAAAACATAATATGCGCATGTTTTCTAGCCACACTTGCTAATGAAGAGAAACTTTTGGGAGCATTAAAACTAATTGAAAACAAAAAGTTTAAAAAACTTTCTATATCCCTTTTATTACAAATCTCGAGGACGAGATTTCTGTTAAGGGGGTAGGATTTGTAAACCCTAAAATATAAGTTTAAGAAAATTATATTTTTTTATTGGAAGAATAAAATTAGAGTTTATGAGTTATTTTTCTTTCATGCATACAAGCATTTATCTAAATGGATAAAATAGTGAAAGACTTAAATAAATAAAATTTAATTATGCATCATGCTGATTTTTGAATGTGTATCTAGTTTTAGACTTGACATTCATATCATATTTGAATATAGTAATCCAAAAATTCGAAATAAAAAAATAAAAAAAGGGAAAGAGCATAATTGTGTATGGACCAAAATTGCTCAGCCCATCACCTCATCTCATTCCGTCGGCCACAGCACCCCTCCAAAATCCTTTTCTTTATTCATTTGTAATCCTTTTCTTTATTCACTAAGTATGTGCCCGTGCGTTACTACGAGACGTGTGGAGAGCGGGCCCTAGGCTACAAATATATTTTTTGTTTATTTTTAAACACTAAGTTATATGTAGTCTAGTGGTTAGACCCAAATTTTTGGAGCAGAGGAGTGTGGCGCTCGTTCTGCACTATTTTTTTGTGGGCCCTAGACTTGGGAGGATGAAGGTGTGGTAGCACCAGGTGACCACATTAGGTTCTTAATAGAGTAAACTATAGATAGTTATATGTCTGTAAGTTGCCACAGAAGTTAAAAATCAATATAAAATATAGATACAAAACGACAAATATTATTATGATATGCAAAATTAGTCCTTTATGAAAAATATAGGGTACATCATTGAGAACATTAGTACATTAGTACGGTTCAACATTTCCAAATGAACCTCAGAAACTCCTATCTTTGCAAAAAAATGTCTTTCTTCCTGAAAAGTGTGAAATTTTTTATATAACAAAATGATGGTGCCATCCATTGGTAGGTTCCAGTTTCAGCTGTCATCTACCCCCGCTGACTTCAATGTCGCGCCACACCAAAGTTTGCGATATTTACAACCTATTTCCAAAAGTAGATCTATAAAAGTTAATAGCTTGGAAGACCAGTTGAATGCAATGGAAAAAACAAACATTTACCAAGTTGTGACATCAACATAGCTCAATTCTATAATATATAGATAGAGATATTACGAGAATCATATTTTTTAAAATGTAATAGATGTCCATTCAGTTGCACTTCTCTGTATAGTATATATGTTGAGGAACTTACAAAGTATTTATTGGAAATTAAAATGATATCCGTTAAACATGCTATTTGTCATGCAATTGCATTAAAATCAAAAGCAACCACTAACCGCCCATATTGACATACACCACAAACACTCATACTACAAGTTGTGTAACACAAAAAAGAGTAGGGAACCCTTGCCCTATGTATGTATTTTTCACGTTCCTCTTATTTCTTTTGCAGCTTTGCTCTAGAACGATGACTGGCTCCCTTGGGAGCCTGTTAAAAACAATATTTGTAAACAAAAACACATGGCAAATGGCTCTCAGTAAACAATAGCGCCGACGTTATTTGCTTATTAGAGGTCTCCACCGAATCTCTTGTATTCCTTTCTATCCTTTACCCCTATCCCTTAAATAGAAAAATGTACCAGCTACACCAGATCTCCTAACACACCTACCGTTTCTATATTTTTAGGAGATCTCCTATATACACCACCATCTCTCTTGGACAAAGGGTATGTCTAGGGTGACAACAGGTTTTAAATTTTACACTCTAAAATGTAAGAATCAGATCGGGTTAGGATCGTACCCTATTTCTATTCATTTTTGAACTAAAAACAATTTAGAGCCCTAGCAATTTGTGAAGAAACATTTAGATCATGATCCATTACCACCCCTAGGTATGCCTTTCTATCTCCTAAATCTGGATGAGGTTTTGGTAATCCACTTGAGTAATGGTCTCTCGAACCCTATACTTGCTTTTACGAACTCACTTAGGGGATAAGTAATCGAAGATCTGGTGGAGATGCTCTTATCACACCCACTCTCATATAAGAGTTGCACGGTATTATAGTGAATCATAATACCTGGATATGGCGTAGAACATCTTGGAGTTCCATAATAATCTCCAAAAAAAGTCAGACACACATCATGATCTTCATCCCAACACCGTCGAATCAGTTTGGTCACACGCTGCCCAGAATGTCCATTCGCAATCCCTAAAGGAAGATAATGAATGTGTATTAAGAAACAAATAAGTTCAATCGACAAGAATCTCCTAAAAATGCAAATTAATTACATAAACCAGTCTCTGGATGCTGATTTCTACATTTTTACACGGTGGTGTTGGTTTCATTGTCATACAAAAATGGCAATATTATATAGATTAACGCTATGTTTCTGAAACAAGCATCATCAATAAAGGCGTCTACCTAGAAATTTGGTCTAGCATGTATCTAGCACAGAAATATGTACTTGCCTTACTCCTAATGCAACATGGAAGGGTGTCATGTTGTCATGTGGGACCTATGGTACAATTAAGACTTCACATGACATGATCATCGTTGAGCTAGCTAGTGCATACCTCTCAAAAATGAGTGTCTTTTGGGGAATGCTATTCAAAGCTTCCACACATATGGCAGCAGCATCCTCTTTGCGTTTTCTTCCCTTGGTTGCTATGCCCCCACACATTTCATGCACAGTACCATATAGCGATACATCACAATAATGAATAGTATAGGTACTCCAACATGATAAATATTCCTTTCAGTTTCCAGTCCAGAAACACATGTATAATATTTAATTTGATGACTGCAAATTATATCAGACATTTATGAATACAATAGTGTCTAAATAAGTGTCCTAATTGCATGATATTTATTAGATCAATTACTGAATGCTGGGAAGATAAATTGTACGATAATTAATATGCAGTGGGGGTAAGCTGGGTTTTCGCGCTGAGACCTCAGTAAAATTGAAACCTCTCTCGCCACCGGGAGCGCTTTGTAGAGAACCAGTTCTGATTGTTGTACATGGGATGCCAGATGCAACAACCACTTCTTCATCCTTCTTTGCTAGCTTCTTCAGCTTGCTATTCATAATAGCATGCAAACCACCACTATTTCTGTAGCTGCAACCTCATCTAAATCTCATAGGGGTAAATGATTGATGCTAGAGCTAGCTGGATAACAGGAAATTATAGGAGCATTGCAACCCAACACCCTTGAAGTCGATCAGTTCAGAGAAGAAACCATTCTGTAAAAATCATGCAATTAAAGAGGAATGTCATTTATGTTCCCATATAAGTACATCACAGATCTTTCTCAAGATTAAGATGGACGTAATGTAGTTAACAAAAAATACAGTAGGTTGACCCATAAGTATAGTTCCAAATTAAGGCACATATATAAATCATTACTCTATTCCTTTTAAATCACAAGATGTTTTGGAATTTTTAGAATCATAGCTTTTGCTATGCACTTAGATATACACTAAATTTACTACTCACTCCATCCCAAATTACAAGATGTTTTGGGTTTTCTAGATTCACAACTTTTGCTATGCACTTACATGTACACTATGTCTAGATGCATGTAAATCAACATATCTAGAAAAGCCAAAACATCCTATAATTTGGAATGGAGACAGTAATATCTAGTTGATTCATACCATAAAATTCTCAAATTTCCTAATAGAAAGAACTCTTAACATGAAAGCCAAAAGAATTAAGTAATGCCCTAAACATCATGTCATCAGCTAGAGGACCTCAAAATGTGTCAACAATCAACAATTATCTAGATAATAAAATAGTACACCTCTTATTCTTTTGGCAGATAGTATGCCTCATGCTTTTTGTTGAACACAAGTACACCTCATGCTTTGGGAGTAACTAATAATGAATAGAAACCTCAAAGTTTTAACATGCATCAGTTAGACAAATTACAGCATGAACGCCCCTTAGTGCTCTCTTTGTGAAGAACTTATCTCCAATATCACCAACCATGCACTATAAATAAACCAAAATATGATTATTTGATTAGGTCGATGTGAACATGATTATAAGGGGTTTAATAGTTACATTATTACTCAAGTAATACACTCGCAATAAAATTTAAATACAAAAAGAGACATATACAGAGAGGAAGACCTGAAATCAGGCCGAGAAAAGCAAATCCTTGATAAGTTGGAAGTCAAACACATTCTGCAACCCAAACCAAGCAAATTATTAGTGAAATAAAAACATGGGATTTGCTCTGTAATATTTCACTGCATACATCCACTAATTCAAGGTAATCTAAAACATGATCTATCACTTCTATAGTGAACTCACCATCGCTTACAACTCCAACAGAGGATAGGACATTATCAGGAATGTCTGCTGTTTTTATTTCCGAAATCTGTAGCAAAAAATTAGCATTGTGCATTAGCAACAATACAAGAAACAAACAGAAGATATGCATATGATGACTTATAGTGTAAATCAAATGTTAAAGCTACATACTGATAGTGTGTTCCCATAAATTTGATCAATAATCGTCTTTGGTGCTAGTTGTCCACTGTTATAGTTAAACTGTGAGAAAATAATATTTTAGATCAGAGTAGTTTGGAATCTAACGAATAAGGTAACAAAATTGCATTGTCTTTCATTCCAAGATGCAAAAATATCAAACAAAAAAATATATAAACATGCAAAGAACTTTATTTGACTTTTTCCAGTAAAAGGAACATCCATGATTGCAGCTATGGGTGGCAAATCGCGCCGAGGCTCGGGGATGGCGTGCTGTTGTACGTGAGCAGACAAACACGACTCATCTCCACTTCACGATCTCAATTAGCAATAAAATCAACTCAGCAAAAGATATTGAACCCTAGTTTTTGCCTTTTTACCACTTGAACTATGGTTACAGACCTCATACCACAAATCAACTCTTTCGGTTAGAAGCATGCAAGATAAAAGGAAAATGCTTTTTAGGATGACCCTAAATTGGGAATCTTATGGTGCAATGTCACTCATAATAGCTAAGTGTTTTTTAAAGACCACATCTTGATCAGATAAGTAGAGGCCAAGCTTAGCAACTGAGAATAATTTACAGAGAACCAAATCGCTTGAGAAGATCTTCAAACTCTAGTATAGAAAAAAGATTAGCAACAAGGAATAACATCGTATCATAAGAATCAACAAGACAACACAAGATAGCAGTACAATACCTGAGTGGCGAGCCGGTAGAGGGCGCTGGCATGGCCGATGCCACGATGGTGCCGTGAGGAGAGAACCTAGCGACATGTGTGCTCAACCATTGCAACCATCTCCCATCCTATCCCTTTGCACCTACCTAGGGGCTCGCCTCCACCCCTTTCTCTTTGTCACATCGGGGCCAGGGTCAAGGCATTGGGTGGGGGCGAGGCGGAGGCGACGCACGCGAGGTTGAGGTGAGTAGCAGCTCCATTGAATGGCTAGAGTCGAGATGTCGGGCGGGAGCGAGGCCGAGTGTAGGCGAGGCGCTTGAGGTGGAGGTCGGCGATGCTCCCGTTTGATTGGGGCTAGGGTCGAGCCTTCGGGCGAGGGTGAGGCGGTGGTGGGGGCGAGGCGGAGGTGGAGGAGAGGCATGCGAGGTGGAGTTCGGCAGCGAAGGTGGAGCGTTTTGGGGAGGCAGGGGTGAGGTCGTGGTGCACGTTTGCGAGATGCGACTGACGGATTGCGAGGAGGCCAGAGGTGGGGGCACGGACGCACGATGGGCGCCGTGGATGGGAGGAGGCGTCGAGGTTGGAAGGGGCGCGGTGATGGGGGCGAGGCACGCGAGGAGAGGATGGAGGCGCGGCACCGCTGCAATCGCGCGATTCGGAAGCCGGATCCCTGGCGCGGAGGTAATTTGGGAGCGGGGCGCGGCTGCCATGGGCGATTCGCGTCGGATCTCTAGCGCGGAGGTAATTTGGGAGCGGGGCACGGCTGCCATGAAGCACGTGCGCCATTTAAGGGCGCGGATAGAGGCTGCCATAGATGGCGGTGGACTGCAGAGAGGAGAGCGGGGGCGCAGAGATGGCGGGCGAGAGAGACAGCAGAGAGGAGAGCAGGGTCGGACCTTCCATGGAACCACGCGGACCTTCCCTAGATGTGTTGATTCTCCTTCCATGATAGCGGACGAGAGAGCGGGGGCGCAAGAGAGGAGAGAGGGCGACGGATGGCAGAACCGTGCACCAAAAAAATGTGGACGTCTACACTAATGTCTTAAGTAATAGTAGAGATTTGCCATAACCTTTGTCACCATACATTAGCATGACATAAGCATGCAAATTAACACAGCCGTATAAGTATTATACGTATACCGGCCGCGAGAAACCAACGTTGCCAATTTCACAGCCGGCTAATCAGGTGGGGCTCCTGGGACTGGGCCCTCTTCTTCCGCCATGGGTGGCTTGCATGCTGCCAGTGGCCTGTATTGCCGCCATATCCGTTGGATTCGTTGGGATTCCAGGGGAAGTTGTTAAGATTTGGTCATCACCCTGTTTATTAATAAACACCGCGCATCCCGTGCTCTTGGAGTCTATACACAGCCTCGTCGAGTCCCTTTCCCCCTCCTCTCCGCCGTTGCCACATACTCCACGCCGGCACCCGATGCAGCCTCGGCACGTTCTCTTCTCGATCGTTGTCGCGGCCGCCTGGGGTCTCGCGGGAAAAGTGGTCCGTTGCGGATGCTCCTGTGCGGGGTAGCCCTGCTCGCCCGGCGTCTCCGACCTCTGTCATCCAGCCTCCCCTGCGACATCTCCGCCTGCTCCGACCACCGTCATGGATCCAGAACCACTATCCTTGCTAGAGCCCGTCGAGTCTGTTGTCCCCATCCTCCTACACGTGTGCTCCATTCCGAGGTGAGAAGTTCATCATGCTCATGTCCGTTCCTTGTTCGTGTCGTGCACCTGGCCTCACTGTGCCTGCATGTCGCCATGCGTGATGCCGTGAACTCGATGAAGAAGAAACATCATGCGTAGTCGTGGGAATTGAAAGAGGAGAAACCATAGAAAAAGAAACTACTAGGCCTACCTGCATCCGCCATGGCCCCACGGCACTCACACAGCTCCGAATCTGCCGCATGCAGCCAATTTCTTTTTCCTCCATGCGCCCACACCCACACCGATCTTCTGCGCATGAGAACACAGCACGTTGACTATAATTCGTAAAATATTATTTACTCAATATATTTGCGTTGTAGATCCATTTCAAACCGTTCCAGTTGCGTTAAGTTTGTAATAATATGTCTACGTATTAGAAACATTATTTGTCACGACGTGTTTTTGGTTGATTGATTAATTAATTAATTAATTGCTCATCCGATGATTATTAAAATGACGATTTAATTAAAACTAAGTTATAGCTTTAATTTGCGCTTTTGTAAATACATGTTAATGTGATTAATGTCTACTCTAATGTTTTTTATTAAAAAAACTTACTAAGTATAAACACAATATTTGTTAGTGATTCTCGTGTGTTGCGCTCAGCGTCGTCACGCTGTTCGCGCATGTTGTCGTGCATCGTCCACACGTATCACGTGCCATCCGAGCCTAATATTAAATTGTTTCGCCATATCATTCATGTTAGATAATTAATTACCTGCTTAGTTGTCGGCTATTAAAATAATAATTTAATCGACTCAAATTTATAATTTAAATTTATATTTTATAAATGCATGTTAATATGACTATACCGAACTAAGAGTTCTAATCAATACTCACTTAGCGTAAACGTGGTACCTTCTCAACCGTAGCTCCGATTTTGGTAATTCTCGAACCCACGATCTCGTAGCGACACGTAGATTATTATTACACAATGTATTTCTATGTTTGGTGTGATGTTAATTTTATCTATACTATGTCTGCTTGTATTGCTACGACTAGCAGTGCGGTCACGAGGATCCGAAGAATCACCCTGGTAACTGGAATCTCAAGTGCCAGGCAAGTTGTGCCCTTGACCACTTTTGTTACCCAATAATGTTCTTTATAATCATTTACCATGCATAGGTTTAATTTTGATGGGACCCGATAGGTCACCCTAGTCTGCTTATCCTTTTACCTTGTTTACCCCTGAATCACTTGGGTAGTTTTTGCTATTGCTCTATATGGCTTTGGGATTAATATTTACTTATATCCATGTTCCAATTATTCTGTTATTTTATTTATGTTCATGTCAAAATCATTAAATTTTAATTGGAACATGGAGCTTAACTTGAGAAACACGTGCCACCACAAGGGTTTAATGGGACGCCCTTGGCCAACTAACTAGGAAAGCTAGTGGAAGACTACCTTACCCGAAAGGGGCAAGGGCAGTAGGGGATTGCATGCAAGGAGGTTCTCGGGTTGATTTTGCTGCGATGGCGGTCAGACGGGGGATTCTTGCAAGTGCTCTTCCCATAAACTGTAGCGGGTTTTCGGAAGCTAGTGGAACTTTGTAAAGGCCTCGTAGTGGATCCCTAGCCATTCACCTCGGTAGTGTCTAAGGGTCTAGCTAACCCTGGCGACATGGGATACACGACTTGTGGGTAAAGGGTACAACCTCTGCAGAGTGTAAAACTGGTATACTAGCCGAGCTCACGGTCACGAGCAGCTCAGGACGCTCTGATGATTAAATTATGGAACTAAATTCAATTTGTCATATGCATTGTATCGCATGTGAGGTTGTTACTTTTGTTCTACTATTTAATTGGGTTGGTATTTACTTGTACTTAGTAACTGCTAATAAAATTTTGACCAACTTTAAAAGCAATGCTCAGCTCTAACCATCCTCTTTGGTAAGCCTTAGGGTGTGTTTGGTTTGACTTTTGACTTTGGCTTTTGCCCCCCTAAAAGTCAAAAGCCAACCAAAGGGCTGGATCCAGGAAGCAGCTTTTTCTAAAAGCCGACTTTCTCGTAGTGCAAATCTGAAAGCACCCCTGGACCTGCTTTTAGTGGCTTTTCAGATGAAACTGTGAAAACGTATATCGAAGAATTTTTAACGACTTTTAGTGGTTTCCACCAAACGGTTTTTAGCTTTTTAACAGCTTACAGCCTACAGCAGCTTTTTCCACAGCTCACAGCCCACAACAACTTTTTTCACAGCCACAGCCCAACCAAACAGACCCTTACACTTCACGTGAGCTCCCATCTTTGGCGAGTTCATGCACATTATTCCCCACAACTTGTTGAGCGATGAACGTATGTGAGCTCACTCTTGCTGTCTCACACCCCCCACAGGAGAAGAATAGGTGGTTCAGGAGGAGCCGCAAAGCGAGGAGTTTGATCTGATCTAGGTGGCGTTTCCCCCAGTCGACTTTTGCGCCAAGGATGATCCTTAGTTCGTGTTATATTTATCTTTTATTTTGTAAGACTTCCGCTGTGTAATAAATACTCTGATTATTGTGACATTTATCTCTATACACTCTGTTATTATATATGTTGTCTTCTTTGGCGCATGTATGAGATGCACCCGGCTTTGTCCCTTAAAGCCTGGGGTGTGACACCAAGTGCTTGAACTAGGGTAGAAAGAACTCTAGATGCAGGTAACTTTACTTAACCTAACAAGTAAAAATGGATTTTAAGGATCCACTCATAGTAATCTTTTCTGCAAACAGAGTCCTTGATTCTTGATAAGCCTTACCTTGAATCCTTTTAAAACAGCATACCCTTGAGAGTCTTTTCTTTAGTCGGGTAAGTTTTTGATAGGGAAATGTGCCCTTGGGCCATTTCTATAATGTTTTGGTGATTAAATGCCCAACACAATTGACTAAGTTCTTATGGGCTAAACAAAGTGGGAAATTCAAATCATATTACAAGGTATGTTTCTAGACTTAGTACATTGTTTTGAATACTAATGTGCTTGTCTAAGTACTAGAAATAGTGACAAAAGAAGGAGAAAAGAAAAGGGAACAGGTTGGCTGTGTGCAGCCAACTCCAGCTTGGCCTGGCACACCGGACTGTCTAGTGGCGCACCGAACAGTGTTCGGTGCCCCAGGCTGGCCGACGGTGAACTAGCTGCTCTTGGGAATCAACGGAGTTGTACGACTATAAATCACCGGACTGTCCGGTGGTGCACCGGACTGTCCGGTGAGTCATCTGCGACGAAATCGTCGGTCTTGGGAAATAAAAAGGCGAAGTGGCTAAAATTCACCGGAATGTCCGGTGAGCCAACGGCGCTCGCGGCCAACGGTCGGCTGCGCAATCTGCGGGCGACGCGTTGAAAGGGAAATGTGCCCTTGGGCCATTTCTATAATGTTTTGGTGATTAAGTGTCCAACACATATTAAGTGAGTGATTATGTGCCAAACAAGCAAGAAGTGCAAATCATGTAACAAGGTATGTTTCTAGACTTAGTACATTGTTTTGAGTACTAACATATATTGTCTAAGTGCCAGAAACAGAGAAAAGAAGAAAAGAAAAGAATTACAAAAGACTTGGCTGGGTGCAGCCGAAGTCCAGCTCGACTTGGCACATCGGACTGTACGATGGTGCACCGGACAGTGTCCGGTGCGCGAGGCCAGCCTCCGGTGAACAGGCCACTCTCGAGAAAAATCGGCGGCGTATGGCTATAATTCACCGGACTGTCCGGTGGTGCACCGGACTGTCCGATGAGCCAACGGTCGGCCGCGCAATCCGCGGGCGACGCGTGGCCCACGCCAACGGTCGGTAGGGGGCACCGGACAGTCCGGTGTGCACCGGACAGTGTCAGGTGCGCCATCAGGCCCGGAGCTACAACTGTCGTCTGTGCCAGAAAAGGAAGGATATACGCACCGGACCGTCTACAATGACTGTCCGGTGGCGCACCGGACTATCCGGTGCGCCACCCAACAGAAGGCAAGGATGGCCTTCCTTGTTGGCCTCCAATGGCTCCTAGCTGCCTTGGGGCTATAAAAGGGACCCCTAGGCGCATGGAGGAGACACCCAAGCTTACAAGAAACATTCTAAGACTCCAAGACTCCAACTTCACGCATTCGATTCTTTGAGATAGTGACTTGAGCTCTATTTGAGTTGTGAACTCCATGCGTTGTGTTTTGAGCTCAAGTTGTGACTTGTGTGCGTGATTGTGCTGTGGATTTGAGTCTTGTGTGTGTTGCTCTCCCCTCCCTTACTTCTGTGCTTCTTTTGTGATCATCATTGTAAGGGCGAGAGGCTACAAGTTGTGGAGATTCCTCGCAAACAGGAGAAAGACTAAGAAAGGAAAAACCGTAGTATTCAAGTTGATCATCGGATTGCTTGAAAGGGGTTGAGTGCAACCCTCGTCCATTGGGATGCCACAACGTGGAAGTAGGCAGTATTACTTGGTCAAACCACGGGATAAAAATCGCGTGTCTCTTGTGTGCTTTCTCTTTGATTGTCTGTGTTCACAAGAACTCGCTTCAAGCTACTTAGCCATTCTAACTTTCATAACTAAGTTTTGTGGCTATTTGTGTTGATTTTTACAGGATCACCTATTCACCCCCCCTCTAGGTGCTCTCAATTGGCATCAGAGTCGTTCTCTTCACTTAAGGGACTAATCGCCCGAAGAGATGGATCCTAAGGGAAAGGGGATGGTGGTCAATGACAAGGAGAAGGAGTCCTTCCTCAATGAGCCTAGAGACGACAAGCCTACCGACTCAGGCTCAAGTCACAAGAAGAGGGATGGGAAGAAGAAGAGGCACATCAAGAAAATCGTCTACTACGACAGTGATGCCTCTTCATCTTCACCAAGAGACGACGATGACGACGACTCTTCATCGAAAAAGAAAACGGTTAATCAAAATTATTCATTTGATTATTCCCGTATTCCATTCAATTCTAATGCTCATTTACTATCAATTCCACTTGGGAAACCTCCACACTTTGATGGAGAAGACTACTCATTTTGGAGTCACAAAATGCGTAGTCACCTATTTTCTCTCCATCCTAGTATTTGGGAGGTTGTTGAAAACAGAATGCATTTTGATAATAGTGACAATCCCGTTTTCAT